>NC_068560.1:29917500-30542500 GCF_022201045.2 Citrus sinensis
ACTCTTAAGAGTGACAACATATGCTGGAAAATCAACAGAGAAAAAAGAGAAATCAATTCTTATGTGCCCTCATTACATACTAGTTCATTGACTAATATAATTCTACCATATCGGCCTCAACAAGATAATGCAGCCTACCATAAAGTAAGGGATCTAAAAAAATTCAGAAGCTCAAACGAGAAATTCTTAGAAAAGCTATTCGTCAACAACACTTTTGATTGTTTGGGAAAACATATACCAAAATTGTAACTCAAGTCAAATGATGACTCAGCTAATCCACCAAGACTAGCTGCATGCTCTCTCTCTCCCTAAATCTTGGAAAACAGAAATAATGTCTATGAACAAGGTTTTCTAATACAGGAGTCTGGGGAAAGAAAAATAGCACACTAGGGAAACATAATTACTTCAATTCAGATTCAATAGTAGAGGACATAATTCAGTCTTTGCCACATGATAATTACACAACATACAGAAGTGTAATCCATTAAATACAGTAGAAGCTCAATAAATTAATAAACTCGGTTAGATAATAGTTTTTTCTGGTCCTGACTTGGTGCCAACATGGTAAATTATTAACTCGATAAAATTAGACGATAATATTTTTTTTTAAAAATCCTATTTTCCTATAGGGCCCACTTACTATATAAATAAATCCACATGACATACCATGTGACTTCTTTAAAATATGTTCATAATATTGTTTGCTATTTTTTAAAGTTGATTTGAAATTAAATCTCATCTCTAACTTTTTTTATAATGCAAAATTCCAGTATGCAAGCGTGAGACAAATTCCATATGTCATCTTTAATATAGAAAAACAGAAACTCCACGATGATAATCTAATCACTACCAATCTAAGGCAACTAACTACTATTCAAAAAAACACATAATAAATATTAAATCAAGGTAAGTAAATACTATAAACAAGATCATATTTAAGGAATTTCTTCATAAAATAAATAATTTATTAATTAATCAATATACTAATATTTGCTAAATTAATAGATTTTTCATGGACCCAATACTATTAATTTATCGGTTTTGCTGTATACCCATAAGAGGGAACATGGGTGTAAAAGACTGATGGTTACAAATGATGCTATGATGCGTCCACGGGAGACCAAACACTCATAGGGTGACCAGCAAACAAAACAGAATGTTCAACACTCACCCTCATCTCAGCAGGAGTGAACATAAAACGAAGAATGACAGTAGCAGGAATTGTCAATTTTGCATCATCTCGGCCACCTGTGCCATTTAGAGGGAATGTTTGTTGGCAGTGCACGATACAAAAGCAAAAAAATGCAGAAATTTGGGATAAAATAAATTGTCATGAAAAGCTACATGTTTGGCAACACATGTTGAAAAAGCAAGTGAAATCATTATAATAGTAATACTTGATATCTTCAAGGTTCCAGACACATGCAATTAAGAGACACAAGCTATCAAACTTTATACCTTACATGCATACAGACGCTGCAGATTCATATGATCAACAACTTTAAAATTTTTATTTATTTAAAATAGATCATGCATAAATTATCTAAAGAAAGAAAGATTGTACACAAGGCTGATCATAAAATAGACAATATGTATACCCTATATGATGGATGAAAACAGGATATACCAACATCTTGAATAGCATATGCTATTTCTATAAACATCTCCATGTAATGTCGAAAGATATACATCTTACATTTCCAAGTAATTTGAAAAGATTCAACACCTCTAAACTTCAGTCCAAATGATCTACAATGGAGAAAATAGATATAGCAAATAACAATATCTACCATTTCTATCTAAATAACTAATATTATTCAGACATCAGAACTAAAATAAGCTACTGCATATTGTTGATAGCAAAACACAGTCTAGAATAAACAGGATAGTGATCCAAGTAAAATTGAAAAACACAACACTATCATGAAATCTAAAATCATCAACGCTAGACAGCAACAAAAGATACAGCATGTCTCAGAAAAAAATTATGACTGCGAGGGAGGTCTCTAATGAATTTTAGAGGAGCTATGGAATTGCCCTCCCCGCCGCCAACAAAATGAAAATGTAAGATTAGAAACCTACCCCAGCCAAGCATCTTCTCTTCAACCTTCTTCAGTTTCTTTTTCTTCTTGCTGTCAACTTGTTTAGCTATGAACCTCTCCCCTGCATTTAGCATTACGCAAAATTGTTATTACAACTATGAAACCTATCAGTACTCGTGCATTCAAACCAGCACAGAGAGATGTTATGTATTCTTATAAAGAAGCAAACAATGTGTTATATATTCCAAAACATAAGCAAACCATAATTAATCATCCCTTGCCATAATCCATAAAAGAAAAACCAGACATGAACAAAATTATTGATACCTTTCTGCTCAAACTTAGCTTGTGTGACTGACATAGGGATCTTCCCATCGGGGCGAAAAGGAGTACCATCCAAAAGTTGAGTAGCCAGAGCAACTGAGGGTTCCTAGTAGAAACATATATCATATGTAATACACATACTTAGATATAAGAACCTGAAAAAGTTATACGACAGAAGGACAGCACACAGGAAAGAAAGTACCTTGAGATATGTAACAAGTGCATCACCCTTCTTCATTCCTGTCTCTTTATCAACATAGATCTTAATACGAGGTTTCTTGGTTTCAGGATCCTACAAATATGACCACACATACTCAGGACATCCACAGTATAAAATGCTTAAGATTTAGAAATGAAATAACTAAAATATGGCATAATGTAGACATACAAGGTAGGTCAGGAGTTTAAAACATCTGGTAGCTGTTAGTTGGTTCAATTGGTAAAACCTGTTAGGATCGGACTGGAGATTTAGGGTTTGAACCTTGCTCACATTGGTGGAGAGGGGGTTTGGTTTGCATTCAAACAACTCTTGGAGGGAAAAAGAAAAAGAAAAAAGAGTTCAAAACGTCTGAACTCCACATAAAAGAGAATTAAAAGAATAACCAGAATATTTCAGTTCTTGTTCTCTTATGTATCAGTTTTTACTATTTTCAGTCTCTTTTGTGAAAGAAACCACCAGCTATGTTGAGTCATATAATCACTGAATCTTTTATACTAGTTAAAAATTTGATCAGACAACATAATTCAATTAATACTTTAAACCTAATTCAGCTAATGATGGTAAAAAGTTTGATCTGCAAGACAAGCATAGACACTTTGTCCTTTCATAGATATATGCGCAATAAGTACAAGCCGATTACCACTCAGGCTCCTGAACAAGGCATCATATCAAGAAATTTTTGTGCAAGATGATTATTTCATTTTTGAATATTAATATGTGCAAGACAAATTTTGGATAGCTGGCAATCTACCTCTTTGATTATTCCACACTTGGAAAATACCTCCACCATCTGCAATGTAACTCCAAGATTAGTAATGCAAAAAGAAAAAATTGATACTAAGGATGAGACAGTGACCATCGACTTACTTCCTCAACAGTGACATCATCTGGCAACCCAGTCACATAAACATGTGTATTGACTTTTAACTCAAACCAAGAATCAGGAGGTTTATTAGCTTCCTGTGAAAAAGCAACAGGCTTAGTACAAAATCATATATGTAAATAACTGTGGCATCTCTATTTTGGGAAACAGAAACACATTATAAAGGTCTACAGAACCAATCAGACACTTTTCTATCTTTCGATCTACTCAATAATAAAAGGCTCATACTGGACTACTAACCCTAGAACATTGGGAGAGGGCATCATAATCAGAAGAAAAAGAAAATCTTGCAACACAAGACTTATCTTATCTATGGTGCTCCTATAGAGAGAGACCAATTAGTGAAGCTTCAAAGCAGAAAATAAAGTACACGAAGGTAACAGTTAAGGCTATCCTCATTTCCAATCCTAATTCATAAATATTAGTTAAGGAATAAAGGGCAAATGGCGAAAACCTTCTTCTCCACTTGCTTGTCCGGCTGTTTTCTCTTGCCATTATGTTTTTCTTCCACCACATTGTCCGCACTATTAACTTTTTCCTCTGTGCTATTAAGTTTTTCCTTCCCAACTTCATCATTCGCCAAGTCATCTGTTACATTTACTGTAGGAAAGACTTCTTCTTCTTTCAGGAAAGTCATCTCTTCTATCCCATATCCATCATTTTGGCTCGATGTGTCCTCCTATCACATAAAAGCCAGTCTATTTGATAACTAAAAAAAGAAAAATATGACAAAACAGTGACAATTTTTAGACAAGGAGCATGAGAACATGTAAAGGGACAGAAACAAGTCGAAAATTATATTTAAAAATCATCAAATCTCAGACAACAACATACTAATAAAGTGACAGAATTCGGAGTAAAGAAGGAATAAGTACGTTAAAAAAAAAAAAAAAAAAAAAAACGACCGAAGAAGAAGATCATGTGTCAGTCCTTAGAACCTCAACTCATTTAAGATCATGTGTCAGTCCTTAGAACCTCAACTCATTTATCTTTCTAAAATTTGATGGAATTAAAATTAATGAGCTCTAACACAAACCAACAGCACAAACCTGAGGAACCCATGCTCTAAGACCCCTATCCCACTTGTACCTCGTACCATCATCATCAGTGAATTCATCCTCCCCCTCTGGAGATGCTGGAACCCCATCATGATCATCACGGCCCATGTAACCCCCAACACTGTCAGAAGCAGATCCATTTTTCAATCTTTCTGCCTCTATCTCAGCCTCTCTAACCTCCCTCTGCCATTTCTCAAACTCATCATCAACATGTGAAGGCACTGTGTAAACATCACAGGGTAAACACCATTTCCCCAAAAAAAAAAGTGCTAGTAAGTTACATTGAATTAAAAGAAAAACAGTACAGTAAAAAAGAAAAGAAACATAGTATTACCTCCCTGCTCAGCACTGGAAAATGATTGACTTTGCATCCCTGCAGCTTCCTCGATCTGCTCTCTCACCTCCTCAATGCCATCGTTGCAAGGCACTGCGTACAAACATCAAAGTAAAACCCATTCTCATGAACTTGGAAATGTTTATCAGAAGAAAGTCATCACAAAGCAGAAACTAGATATAGTTTTTCACCTGCAGTCGAACCACGAGCCACTTGTTGAGAAATTCCTGATAAAAATTGAGGGATTGAAGATAGAGGCTGCCATTCACTTCTTCCTTGTGACCACACAAGTGTAGTTTCTAAGAGATACCCATTTAAGAAATGCTCTGTCCAGGCGAAGTAAATAAGCAAAGTAGATGGTTCAATAGCTCATTAGAGGAATTGAACATGTAACAGATGGAACAATAGTCCTGAATGCTTGCTATTGATTCACTACTGGTAGAACTGAAATGCAAGAAACGAAAAATGTTCACACGTGAATTTGAGGTACAACAAATCAAACAACTTAACGAATATGAAATATCATATTGTCATTTATTTTTTATTTTGTTTAAACAACAGCTAGCAATAGCACCTATTCAAGACAATCATTCCATTAAGAAAAATAAAAAAATAAAAAACAAGTACAAAGAGGACCACTCACCACACAATTCTGAAATTGCATAGGGACCAACATGTTGTTGATTTTCGTCAAGTATATACCACCCTTCTTCACCGGCTGTCTCGTAATTCCCTGCACCTTTAAGGAAAAATAATGCAGCATTTCTTCAGCGTTTTGATTAAAAAAATAATTTTTTTATCAATTTCAATGATTCAAACAATTCTCAATTGACATAATAAACTCAAACTCCTTTATAAGGAAAAAAATTTTCAATAAAAAAGTTTTTTAACAAGTGAAGCTATGAATGTACCGCAGATACGATAAAGTTATTAACACTTACCAGAAAGTTGTTGTTGACTATCGACGTCGTCTAACGACATCGTTTCGTTGAACTTCCTTTCCAATTCTCGATTTCCCTCTTCTTCTGCAACACAAGGACAAGCGCAAAGTTGCTCGTGCGGTAAATAGAACAACGTGGAAATGTCGAACTCTTGTTTGGACAAATATATTAGTTTATCCGAGAGGGGTAAAAATATGTCCTTATAGCGGTTGAAATATTTCATGGCCACCCCTAATGTTTTGGTTAATATTAATTTTTCCCCTCACTTGCGAAATTATTTCTTTGACAACGAAGGGTATTTTCGCCAAACAATATTATTTTCCGGAATACGTAACAAATCATCTTGAAATGCAAAGTATGGGGGTAACTTGGACCATCGAGTTGAAGCCTGAAGGGTTAAATAAATGAAAAATGGTTTGAGGTTAGATTTGTGATTTCAATGGACAAACCCTTCCCGCATTAGGGTTTTAGGATTTGGGCAATAACAGAACAGATCTTCCTTTATACTGTAACTCGAAAGGCAGAGAAGTATAGAGAGATGTGGAGATCAATAGCTGCAGGATCCAGGCTGGTAGCTCGGAACTTTGGTGTAGCCACGGAGAAGGTACAATGCTCTCAAACCCTCAGCCTAAACATATCTCGTTCTTTATCAAAACCCTCTCTTTATCGAAGCTCTAGGTTTCTTTCAGAGTCACCTGCAGCGAACCCAAAGGATGAGAGCTCATTTTCACCTGAAACGGACTTCTCTTCGCGTAGTTTTGGTGAAAATGAATATGCCCAGATGGATCCTTCTGCCGACGCGGTTGAAAGTAATGACAATTTAGGTGAAAATTATGATACCCAGATGGAAAAATTTGATTTCATCTCTGGGGAAGGCAAAGAAGAGGAGGCGTATGAGATTGATGGAGACAAGTTAGAGAATGTGTTGTC
Source organism: Citrus sinensis (assembly GCF_022201045.2). NCBI lineage: Eukaryota > Viridiplantae > Streptophyta > Magnoliopsida > Sapindales > Rutaceae > Citrus > Citrus sinensis. The sequence goes on from NC_068560.1 coordinate 29,924,233, forward strand.
ACTTTTGCAGAGTAGTGTGGATGGATATTTAGAGTCAAGCCTTGATAGTTTTGAGTTGGACTTACATGAAGATTTTGTACTGAAAGTACTTGAAACCCCTCTCGTTTTGGGTGAGAATTTAGTTTGTTTTTTCAAATGGGTTATGAAGCATCCTGAATATCAGGTTACCAGTGGCGTAGTTGATGCACTTTTGAAGGCTATATGTAGCAGTGTTGGGAAAAAAGAAGTGTATGCTCTGTGGGACATAGTTAAGGAGATTGGTGAGAAGGAGAAAGGTGTGTTGACTGTGGAGATTCTCAATGAGTTGATTGCTTTATTTTCGAAGTTGGGGAAAGGCAAAGCAGCTTTTGAGGTGTTTAATAAGTTTGGAGATTATGGTTGTGTGGCAAATCAGGAGACATACTATTTTACTATTGAAGCACTTTCTAGGCGCAAAATTTTCGATTGGGCTTGGTCTGTATGTGAGAAAATGATTGAAACAGGAAGCTTGCCTGATAGTGAGAAGGTTGGTAAGATCATATCTTGGTTTTGTAAAGGAGGTAAGGCAAAGGAAGCTCATGTAGTTTACACCTTGGCGAGGGAGAAAAAAATGTATCCACCTCAGTCTGTTGTCGCTTTCTTGATCAGTTCACTTTGTCAGGAGGATGAAACCGTAAAATTAGCTTTGGACATGTTGGATGATTTCTCGGGTGAGGCACGGAAGTATGCAATCAAGCCATTTTCATCTGTTATTCGCAGTCTATGTAGGATGAAAGATGTCCATGGGGCAAAAACATTGCTTTCTAAGATGATTTCTGAGGGCCCACCCCCTGGAAATGCAGTGTTTAATTCTGTTATAAGTGCCTATTCCAAGGCTGGAGATATGACACCAGCAATGGAGATGTTGAAGCTGATGCGAAGTAGAGGATTAAAACCGGATGTTTACACTTACACAGGTCTTATGAGTGGTTATGCAAATGGTGGTCAGATGGAGGAGGCTTGTGAAATCCTCAATGAAGCAAAAAAGAATCATTCTAGGCTGAGCCCAGTGACGTACCACACGCTGATACGTGGTTATTGCAAACTTGAAGAGTTTGATTGTGCTTTGAAGTTGTTGAATGAAATGAAGGATGTAGGGGTCCAACCTAATGTCGATGAGTATAATAAATTGATCCAGTCTCTTTGCCTAAAGGCCTTAGATTGGAGAACAGCGGAGAAGCTTTTAGAGGATATGAGGCTGAAAGGTTTACATCTGAATGGGATAACCCGGGCTCTTATAAGAGCAGTCAAGGAGCTGGAAGAGGATGCAATTGAGAATGGAGAGGCATTGGTGGAAGCTTAAATTTTAGGAAAAGCAATGTAACAGTCAGATGAGCATGTCATGCTTGTAACCTTTTGTCCCCTTCTTTCAAGATAATACTTTAATCTCTCGCTCTTCAGCTTCCTGCCGGGAGTTCACCAGCGATGGATGTTACAAAATTCACTTTTTGAGAAAAAAGAGATAAGTTCTTGTTCTACGGTTTCCGCTTGGTAATAAAATCAGCTTAATTTTGCTTGTTTTAGATTTTATAAGCAGATCAGTCTTTATTTGGCCATTTCAGTGATTGCTGTTGGTTCTTTAATTTTTATCAAAATTGTTCAGATCATGTTTGGTTAGTGGAAAGGCATTGGAAAAACCAGGGTCAAGCTGGGAATTATATCTCATTTTTTCGTTAAACCATGAAATCATGCAGTTTCAGTGGGAAATGTGAGTAAATTTCACAGTGGAGAAAAGATTGATGGATACCTGCAGATTAGTATTATTTGGGAGCGAAACTTTGTTTTTCTTTGTATATTTTGACAAGAAAGTTTGTTTTGCGTGTGGTTTATTTTTTTGTTTCTTTGTAACTGGAACTTGTATTAGATCCTTCATTCAGTTGATCTAAGTTTTAGCCCATAATTTAGTTGGGTTTTCTGGAGACATAATTACTTCTTCAACCAGCAGCATTGGTTTGTGTTCAGTATTTCTACAGTTACTCGTTCATAGTAACACCTGTTTTAAGGCTTTTCCTTCTCATTTAAGTAATCTTTATTAGAAATCAGGATTTTTTTACAATGCTGTATGATCTTTTTGCAGTATTGATGATGAGGTTGTTCTAAATTCTTGGATTTGAATATTTTAATCTGTCCCATTAGTTATAATTAAATGGATAAATAATTAGTTAATTAATAAGCAATAGGTAACCTTTAAAATTAAGTTGATGAATTCAAATCAAACAGAGATACTTAACAAGTTAACACGAAAAGATAGAGGTTGTGATCCATTATGACTTTTTTTCTTCTTTTAAATTATGAGTAATTTTTTTAACCAATTTGCTAACTAGTACAATGTGTCTAAAGAGTTAATGTCTTTTTATTTATACAAATATTTTACACCGTTGATCAAAATCTAAAGGTGTACATTTATAATATTATTAATGCCGTGGAAAAAAAAAATGAATAACTGCATCATAGAGCGACCTTAGATATTATTGTCAATTATCTTTGTTAACATATGCCTAGCAAGTTTAACTGTTTTATTTGTTTTCAACTCTAGCAAACTGCATTGCAAATTAGGCATTTATGTTAAATTATCCTGTGTCTACAAGTCTGAAATTAACTTCAATTTGATCATTTTCGTTTGTCACAAGTTACTTATAAAAAAGTTTTGTCTCATCCATTAGTGGGTTGCTGAGAAGACTAAAGAAAAGATAATAACCCTAGGATAGATGATGAATTAAAGCGGGTGAACTTTTTTATTGTTGTGATCAGAGTATAATGTGTTAGGTTATTGTGGAGGAAAAGATTGACTGATGAAAAACATGAAGGTAGATGAAGGAGAGTAAAACATATGATGTTATACTTGCTTGCCGAAATCTATTTCTATTGATTAATTTTTTACTTTCAACTCTCTTCTTCCTCAACCACAGTGGATGGGATTAAACACTCCCTCTTGCTTTTCCTTTTTCTCGAATCTCTCGGGCTTGAATATATTGAGATCTACCCACAATTAACAAACAGCTGTCAACTTTATAATTTGATTTGTTCCTTGCAATGTAGAAGATGGGTTAAGTAATGTAAAATTTCATTTAATTCCCGATTTTATACTCTGCTTTGGTTCCTTTGTTTGAGATCACAGCTCTTGTTGGATCGTCTAGCAAATAATAGAAATCTCACATATCCGGATCCAGTAGTTGGGTATGCATAATTTTGCAGTTGGCAATGACTGGTGAAATCAAACCGATATTAAGAAACTACCGCAAAACCACAAAACAGGATTATCAAATCTAAAATTTGGTCACGCAATGCCATGGCATGAAGTGATCTACAGTCTCTAGAGTACTGCTCTACAAATTCCAGTAAATTTTACAACCTTTATTGAAAGTCACCTGCAAGGTCCCCTGCAAACCCCGAGAATTTCCAGCGGCAAGTTTACCCTAACTGGATCTGTTCAGCATTCCAATCATATCTTGCCGCGGACTGCACATAGCCACCAAAGGCACGGTCTTAGATAGAGATAGTCCATAACTTGCAGTCATGTCCACCTCCGGCCCTATCTTTTCCCACTCGAAGCACTGTATGAGCGAACCCAAAGCAAAAGAAATTGTACGGATAGCCATGGCTGCACCTGGGCAAGCTCTCCTCCCCATGCCAAATGGAATATGTTTGAATCCCTCTCTTTCACTATGAATCCCTTCAAATCTTTCAGGTTTGAACTTGTTAGGCTCCTCCCACACCTTGGAATCCCTATGCATTGCCCAGGCATTCACCATTATCGTCGTGCCTTGTGGTATGTGATATCCACCCACTATGCAGTTCTCAGAAGAGAAATGTGGCAACAGAAGTGGTGCCGGAGGATATAATCGCAGCGTCTCTTTTATGACACAGCAAAGGTATGGAAGGTTGACAAGATCCTCGTCATTTAACATGCGCCCATTTGCAACGTTGCAGTCAATTTCTGCTCTCACCTTCTGCAGTACATCTGGATTATTCAATAGGAGTGACATTGCCCATTCCAGAACAACTGCTGTCGTTTCTACTCCTGCTATAAACATTAGCTGAAAAATAGGTTGCTCAAAGTTAGAATCAAAGCCTCAGTACCGATGTCTTCGACATTCTGCACTGAGAGTACTTAATTGTATCACCTAAAAGAACATAAATAACAGAACGGTCCACGTTACATTACATTACATTACAGAACAAGAAAAACAGAGTAACTCCAAAGAGCTCACCAATGCAGCCAAAACGAGAGAGGCCTAAAACGTATATTACACCAGAACTTAAAACTTGTATGATGAAATGAACAAATCTATCGCAAGAATGTATGATATTTGAACTCTAGTCGATCTAAAGTGGCTAGAAAGTCAACCCTTTCGTGTATTCAAATCAAGACTAAACTAACAAAGAGCGATCGCGTTGTCTTTTGCATTTATCACCATTATAAACTTGGAAATGAATAGCAATTATTGGAGGTTAACTCCCACCGAAAATGTAAAACCTATACGCTATCTTACTACGAACACCTTGGATGTTGAATTTGTCGGTAGTGATCAAATTCACCACTCATTGTAAAACACAAATAAATAGATGAATGAAAGAGTAATGGTGCTCACCACAATGACGCTTTTAAGAACATCATCGGAGTAAAATTCGGGCTCTGATTCTTGGAGAGACAAGAGAGTTTCAATCAATGACTTGTTCCTCACACTAGCAGTTTCGAAGGAAGAACTTGTTTTCTTCAACCGGATGCGAATATCATCTATCAAATTCTGCATAAATTCGTCCCGCATCTTTTGTACCCTTACATAAATCTTCTCAATGCCCTTGCTATAACCAATTAACCTCAAGATTGGAAAAAGATCACATATATTCGTTATCATGCTAGGGAAAAATATCTCCTTAAATTCCAGCAGGAATTTCTTCGCAACCTCCATGTTTGCTGCACCTGCAACCTCCTCAGTACCACGCTTTCCAGCAACAATTCTCATCATGAAATTAGTAGACAGAATAGAAAACAATGGTTTCAGCTCAACTTTTTGGTTACCGCTTGCTGTATGTGTAAACAATTGATGAAGCAGACAATGAACTTCATCTTGAAGAATTGGAAAAGACTTTTTGAGGTTGTTGGATGAGAAGATTTCAATAACAGTGAAGCGACGAAGGGTTCTCCAGATATGACCATAATCTGCCCACGCATAGGCAGTGTAGTTGTAAGTGAAATAATCACCGCCCAATGACTTAGGCCGGTTTGCGAATATTATGTCGTTCTTGGTGAAGCAATCTTCAGCGGCAGATGCTGAAGATACAACAAGGACAGGCCTGGCGCCAAGTCGGAGATACATGATCGGACCATACTTTGACGAAAGACTCCCCAGCGCTTGGTAGAATGGCACAGGCTTCTTCATAAGATAAAGGTGGCCAATGATTGGAAGAGCAAATGGACTGGGTGGTAAGTTTTGCTGCCTGGTGAATCCAAGTTTGATTATCAGGACTATGGAGAGTAGGAAAGCAATAAGGTAACAGTACAAGTTTTCCATCGCAAACATGAAATTGAGTTCACAAATACTTGCAGTCTTGCGGACATACCCTAATATTCTCGGCTGGATTAAACTCAATCGAGTGTGGGGTTGACTGACTTGGGATTCAAATTTTGACTAAATTAAAGTGCGAACTATAACGAAAGTGATGTGTTTGTCTGTACTCTTAGTGGAGCAGGCACGCCCAAAAGGACCATGCCATCTGTTCGTTGACTAACATTTAAGCGAATGCCAAGTAGTAATAATTTGACAGGATTTTTCCTCCCGTATAAATTAAATTAAGGTGGGTCAGGGTATGAGGTGTTCCCTTTAAGTTGCAGCTGTCGTAAAGTAAAATATATACATGTGGAGTAGAAATTAGAAAAAAAAAATTTGTTAAGTTATTAAAACTCAACAACATGTGTTATCAAATATTTTAATAATTGGGTTTTGGCAGCCTAAGTATTTCACCATACTCATAAACGGTCTCTAAAAGTATGAGATGTGCATGCTTGCTGTAGCATCTGACCAACGGCCATTGTTGTTCATTGCAAAACCATTTCAGCAGGCTGTTGGAGAAAAATCAAATTTTAAATTTTTATAAAAACTTTTAGGATCGCTCTCATACAATATATAAGAATTTGTAATTTAGAAGTCATATCTTGAAAATCCTATTTGGTTTTTTCTGCTGAAGTGATTTAGGCTCTCAGATCACGATCTATCAACATCACTCCTGTTAGATCACGATTTGTCATTACCACTCCTTTTACATCACGATCAGCCACCAAATAATCTTTCAAGCTATGACTCAGGTTTGATCTGTACTTAACGTGTACACGCCTTTATTACCACTAAAACAACTAGTACGAGACAATTTTTCTCTTAAAATTAGATAGAAAAATATTTTTTTCTGATTTGACTTCTACCTTTTTTCAAGAGAAAATAAGTATTTTTATATGGATCCCTCTAAGTTACATGCATGTACCTTACAACCCTCTCACATGAATAGTGAGTGGACCCACATCATTCACTATTCATGTGAGAGGGTTGTAAGGTACATGCATGTAACTTAGCATTAGCCTTTTTATATTCCTATTTAGTGAAAACCCTTGACTCTATTTTTATATTATTTAATTCTATTAAATCAAGTTTGATTTAAATTAAAAATAATAAACCAAAAGTAACTATTTATTTCTTGTCATAGGAGCCCATTTTGTAAAATAACACAATACCCCTTAGACACAAGTACATTACACGAAATTTCCCACTAAATAATATATTTAAGCTTTTAACTCAAATAGCTATTTATCTTATTTATTAATCTAGTAGTGGCGTAGTCTATTAAATAAGCTAACCCGGAGATCATTTAGGAACATACAATAGTGGCTATAATAATTAGGTCTGTAATTAAACTAACTCAATTATTTAATTCCAAATCTACTCTACTAAAAGATTAAAACCGACCTCCATAATTGTATGCTTAAATAATAATTCGTTCCAAGCTACATCGATTTTTTTACTGCATAATCTTTTGTACCACATCGTTAATTAAATTAATATATTAACTGTCCAATCGATTTAATTACATCTTATTCATTAATACTTACTGATTTTCTCTAATGATCATTTTCAACATACTAAATATGTTGACACGCTCTGATCAGAGAATTTTATGATCAAGTGCCGAAAACCCATCAAGAGATGTTTTGTACAAATTCTATATTGTTAATCTATAACTCCAATACTCATAATTGCACCCACCAAGATACCGGGTAATCTTGACCATAAGTGTTTATTGTGCCCATTGGTAACTCAAATGAAATAACAATTACAATCATAAAATCATAATTAATTCAAGATTAAGATTACAGTAAAATTAATGTTTATGAGATTTAATAAGTCTGACAATCATTTTAAGGTTAATTAAATCTCATATGTGATCCAGCTCATTGTAGTCAAACTACATTAGTAAATTTATATATGATTAAGACAAATTATTCAATGAATTTACTACAGTCTAAATATAAATAGAGTGACTAACTCTATTTATCAACTGCGAACTAAATTTATTTAATCATAAGATAACTTGTATTTATGTCTTATGTGAATCCATATAATGATCATATAAATACATATAATATGATTAAACAGACCTTATTCAATATATATTTATGTAATTAAAAATATCTCAAATATTTTATTAATCAGAAAATAAATTAATATGCTTTAAAAGAACATATAATCCCAACACATGCATGGTTTGAGACTTTTGAGTCAGCATCTACAGACCCCCAACCAGATAAGTTTAGCGTTGTAACATTAATGATCGTATGATATTGGTGTTGAAATATTTAAGAAGTAATGAGTTTCATTCATCGTCAGAAATCTTTTAACGGCAATCGTTATTGATTTGATTTGCCTATGCTGAAGCACTACACAATACATGAATCCAGAACAAGTTATTTTGTCTTTCAAAACTCTCGTAATATGTCTTAGCTATTAATTTCAACAAATTCAGACTTGAGAGCATGGAAGGTGGAGGCAAAAATATGCACCTATTGCCAGCATTATTAGTTATTTACAACAATTGCCATGACAAAGTAACAACTACATTGCTATTTCTTGAGGGGGCAATAAATGCCTGGGTACCTGCACATTCTTGGAGCGTTTTTTTGCCATTTTTTTCTTTATTAGTCGACTTTTGGGGTCATAAGGCTTTTAAAATTGGACAGGGACAGGAGGACGGAAAGTAATGATTAGGCCCATTACCATATGAATAAGAATCTCACGTGGTTCTTTCTGTGGGCTTCGCCAGCGATCTAATCGATGTCCGTACTCGTGTCAACAGTCAAAAATAAAGCCGAGAATTTGCTTCTCGATGCAGACTAGACCGTGCCTGCTGCCTGCCTATGCTATCTGTAGTCTGCACATATATATGCCTCTCTCATCCTTCATTCATTCGGATTCGGCTTTAATCTTGTTCTCTTTTCTTTGGTCAGATTTTATTCATTTGAATAGATTTTTATTTATTCCCTGGGTTTTCTTTTTTGAACGGAATACGTTACACTTTATAGTACAGGTCTAGAGTTTTATAAACAGTCCATAATTCTACAATTAATCTCCACTTTGCTTTTAGAAGAAGGAACGCGATAACCTCTGGATAAGTTGTAAAAAGCAAAAGTTGAGTAACAAAGCTGTAGAAAGACCAATGTCGTGGAAAAAAAACAACCACCCAGCACATAACATCAACATAACAAACGAACACAAATAATATTTAATAAGATAAAGGCCAAATTTTCCTTATCACTTAAGTCTTAATATATATGATAAAATTATGTATTCAAAGATTTACATATGTAGACTGTAGGGCATAGAAAGTAGTACAAAAAAACGCGGATTGAAAGTCCTAAAAGGACCCCAAAATTTTGAAAAGAAAGATGCAGATTCACCCCAGAGTCGTCACAGACCCCACTATCATTGACAAAATCACAAAATGCACAAACCAGTATGGCAAAAAGCAATAATAATAGGTAGCTTCCTATGAACTTTTTGAAGCTCAATTAATGGCTTCTTTTCAACGTTTAACGGAACCGAGGAGCTTAGCTGAAAAAACTCAACGGTTGTGAAGTGGGTCTGAAGCATTCGGAACTCTCCTCTTGCTTGAAAAGTACCTCAAACTTTGCTTCTGCTGCTGATTCTGCTGTTGTTTCTCTTGCACATTTGGCGGCAAATGACTGTTATTCGTACCAAAAACCACCTTCACCTTTTCTTCCTTCTGATCTCCTGAGACTAACAGCAATGAGAGAAAAACCAATGCAATTGTCTTCTGAAGCAACCCCCCGTGCAAAAACTGTAAACGCCTTTGCATCTTGTGAATGATTTTGAGTCTTTTTATTTATCTTTTGAGAGAGATCAGAGGAGTTTATTGATGAAATGCATACTGGGGGACCAGCAGCAGCTTGAGAGCGGAGAGGAGGGTGGGAGTTGGATAAGAAAGGGCTTGCATTCAAAAGCTAAATGGCTTTAATTTTTGTTTTGGAATGCAAGGCAAGAAAAAGAAAAAAAGAGAAGAAGAAGAAGAAAAAGGCAAATGGAGAGTTATTGAGTACACCCTGCAAACAAGGGACACAACTTACAATGCAACTTTTTCTTGCTATTCAGCTTTTTATTCTCTCTTTCAGTCCCTAAAATAAGGGTCACTCCGAGTTCAATTTTGTGGTATAAAAATAGACTATACTATAAAGATATTGGCTCTTGTGCTTTTTTCTTTTTTCTTCTTTACTTTTCTTCTGTCTGGGCATAGTTTGTCTGCATTTGCTTTGGAAAGTAGTCCAAGTTTCTCTTTATGGCTACTAGCAGAAAAGAAAAGAAAAGAAAAGGAAAATAATCATATATAAAAACAGTTCATAACCAAGAAAGAGTAAAAATGGCTCTTGAGTATCCGAGCCCTTTAGTCATTAGTCATGCTATTTTTCCAAAAACTTTTCTTCTTCATGCAAAAGCTTACCACAATTCACAATTCACAGCCAAAGGCAAAGAAACCTGTAAAAGGTTCTAACCAATGTATTTCTTTTCCTGAACAAAACAATATCTTTAAAGCGAATTGAGTGGTCAAATCATGCGCAACAGGACCGATGGTTCTCTCCTCTACTCAAGAACTAATACAATACAAGAATACCTGCTGTTATGTTATGTGACCAGGCCGTGACTATCGGTTTCTTTTTCTTGAGTTGCCTTGGCACTTAAGCTGAAGTTCGACAAAAAGGTTAATTACATGTAAATATAGAATTAGATATACCTAAATAGCAATTAACATGTTAGTTTCCATGTCCATGCTTCACTTGTATTGATCATTCATTTCTCTGTAGAGGCCAAAAGCAAAATCAGAATGAATGCCAAAAGTAAAACATAGCATGTAAAGAAGCAATTGTATCTTGAAGCTGAACCAGGCTCTACATCTTTGAATTACTACTTACTTACCCCACCAAAATTAAAAAAACATGGACTCATTATGCGCATGAACCTCTGACCCTGACTATGACCCTCTCTAAATGGACAACATTAGTTAGACCTTCCAGAAAACAATATTTAATAAGTATTCAGATCATGCTATTTGAATGGACAATGATGACATGGCACGAGCACAACTGCTTTGCCATTGGTACCAACTCATCAGACTTGAGGACATAGTGAGTGCTCAGAAAATGATGTTTGGTCAGAACAGTCAATGACATTCATGAAATTTTAAAGACTCACAAGTTGGTTTTCTGGTGGTGCCCCGCCATCTCCTGTCCAAAAGACAAAACTTGGCCCATATTAAAGTTGAATGTTTCTTCAAATGTTGGATCTGCTAATTCCAGCTTCTAAAGAGAAAGCCCACGTTATCAGCCGACCTCTTTTTCCATTTCTATCTGAGTGCTGAGAAAATGATGTTTGGTCGCAACAGTCAATGACAAATATGAAATTTTCAAACGCTCACAAGTTGGTTTTTTCTTCTTAAAAATGGCAGCGGCATTAGCTGCCACGACTGATTTTCCTGAAGCAGTTAATTCCTCCGTAATAGATTCTGTGATTTTATAGCAAGCAGCAATGGCAATCGAAATTCAAAGGTTGAAATGCACAAGTAAAGATCCTTTTAAATCCTTCATAGTTCAAAGTCGATTTCAAGAATTAAGCCCTCATTCCAGAAAGAAGGGCCGAGAAGCCTGTATCACAACAGTATCGTCGTGCGGTTGTATCACTAGCATCAAACCATAAGTTTGTGGAGATGACCAAAGGAGCAGAACAGATAGTCATGATTATTAAATGTGCAATTTAAGATGACATTTTACTTCAGCAAGTATAAGCTCCCATTACATCAATGATCTTGCAAAAATGAATCCTGCCCTAGAAGATTCTTGGTTGGGATGTTGAACTAGAAGTTGGTGAAAAACATTTGATACCAAAACTCAGCTGTTAGGTTAACAAGATTTGGACATGAGCAACCTTAAGTCAGAGAAAAGTGCAACTGCCAGGATCATGAGTAGGTCAAGGCTATTGCTTATAACAAACTCAACAATCTTCTATACATCTATGGCAACATCCCTGAATAATAAAAGTTCAATGGTACATGATTTTTCAGTCAAATTAAACATCCGACTCAAACCTTACAAATTGATCACTTCAAACAATGCACCATCCCAGCAGAAGAACATTCTCAAATCCATCATACAACTTATTGATATCCGAGAGAGGTAGAAACAAACTTACTAAGCCTAGCTCAAGCTCAAAAGAGTGAATAAAATGGTGCATATTGCAAGAGAAACTACAATTCAATCTCATTAGCTGGCTAAAAGTGTTTATAAGATGCTTCTTCATGGAGTTGATTTATACACATGAGAATTTACATCATTCAACTTATGAACTAAAGAAACACATACTAAGACTAATAAGTCTAGCCATCAGCATGGCCCCCCAGCATTTCTCAAAAAATTAGAAATCCCCTTCTCTAGCAGAGAATGATCTTCCAATGTCACTATTAGTAGCTGCTTGCATTACCAGTGCCATTCATACAATTCAAAAGTCTCCAATCACCAGAGTGCTAGCAATGACAAGAGTCACTCCCCCCAGCATTTCACCACAAGCAATCAAATTCAAAGATCTCTTCCACCAATAGAGATCGGTGATATGCTCACTAAAAAATCAATCTTCTGAGTTAGAATACTAGTTAGCAACTTTTAAATCAGACCTCTTTTGCCAATGATAGCTCAAATAACAAATTCCAGTCCAACTTCAATCTTTGATATCTTCAAAGTAACAACTAGGTATCTCTGGAGAAGAAGGGGTGGTTGCCACACATTTGAACTGTTTCCAACAAGTAATAAAACAAATAAGATTAACATTTTAGCTACACATCATAACATTAAATAAACTTGACACTTAACCAATACACTACCTTATGTTGCTTGTATTTTTCTCTTACAGCTTGCAAATTCCCTCCTCTTCTACTCAAATAGAGGTCATGTAGGATAAGAACACAGCCTTCTATTTCAGATGGTTTGTATCCAGAGTATTGTTGCAAGCTAGCAGTCTGCAAATACAAATGCCTAGCTAAATAATTGCACTTCAGGAATAAAAAAACTCCATCAACTGTAAATAGAAATCAGCTTACCCAGGGATGCTTTGATGGTTGGGTAATGAATCTTGCCAGGAATATAACAGATGCAGCAACTGAAGAGGGCAAAAATTTCACACAAGCATAATCTAATAGACTCAGTTCTGCAAGATAGTATCCAAGGAACTCTAGTTGCAAATTGGAAGCCTGTGAAAACCACACAAAAAATAATAATAATAAGTAATCAAGAAGAAACTCGCTCATGCCTTTAGCAGCAGATCTACAAAAGACAAAAAGGGTGGAGATTTCACTTACATTGTAATCCTCTTGTGCAACCCTGGTGAATCGCCTGCACATCAACACAGTAAAAGGAAAATAACAATCAGCGTTCAGCACAATGGACCACTAAACGTTTTTCTAATTATAAGCAACAACTAAAAGAAGAATCTTCACCTCAAAAATGTCTTGACAGTGGGACTTCCCAATTCAAACTTCAAGGACTTGAGTATATCGGCCTCCATTTTCACCACCTCGTCTTTGGTGTAGGTATTATCCGTAATGTAGCAAAAATCCTCCACATTTGGAGGGCTAATTTCCTCATACTTTCTACTTGATACAAAACAACAAAAGTGACATCATAAGCAACCAGAAAATTGGCAATCAAACATAAAAGAAAAAGGGCTTACGAAGAAAAAAAAAATAGAGAGAGAGTTAATGGCCGCTTACGAGGCAATGAGCATTGAAGAAACCCCAAGCAATTGAAGCTTCTGGCGATTGAGAACATTCAAAGAAAGGAACCTATCAATATACGAAATGGTGAGATAGAGGGTATCTGAAACAAGCTTGTATTCCTCCGCAACCTCCACCAACCAGTCAACCAATACCCCTCTCATGTTTGCACTCACATCCTTCTGAACCTTCTCTACGTAATCAGGCAAAGGCCTTCTCTTTGGATCCACCTACATTATCAGAGAAATTAAACTTGTTAACAAAACATGAAAAAACGGAAGCAAAGGAAATTAAACCCAAAATATGATCTAAAGCTTCAGTTTTTTTTTCTTTTTTTATGTACCTCCATGGAATGAAGATACTGGTAAATGTCGGTGACGTAGGCTCCACAGATCTGAGGGTCATCGGATCTGGCATCAATGTCAATATCAGCATCCTCGGTTGCCTTGGTCTTGGCCTTGGCCTTGGTCTTTTCCGTTAGCAAAGCCTTCTTCGCTTTGGCCTTGGCTTTACGCGGCTCAGCCTTGAGACTCGGATTCACCGAGACGACGACGTTTGTGTTGGTGGGCAACTCCCCCAAGACCACCCGCTTCTTTTTGGCTGGCTGCTCCGAGGCACTTCCAGAGGCCGCCCTCTTCTTGGCCGCTGCCCGTGTGACCCTAACAAAGTTCTCTTGATCCGCCATTACCAAACTAATGCTTCACTCAATTTGGGACTCAAGAGAGGAGGAGAGAGGGATTTTGGAATTGTGTGAGAGCAAAGGAAGGAAGGAGAAATAAGTAGAGTTGTAAAATAGAAGGGAGAGGGAGAGGGAGAGGGAGAGAGCGCCATCGTTTTGGTTTTTCAAAATATCATTTGGGCGCTCGCTTCCCTCTCTCTCTTCGCACTTGAATCTTTTTGATTTTCAGTTTTTGTCCTCTTAAATTTTTATTTTTTTTTTGAAATAGAAAATCAAAAATTTTGGGGGCTAAAAACATTTTTAAGCCAGAGCGCGGTGGGATTGGCGGGATTTTGTTTTGTTTTTTTTCAATTTCATGCCGTGTCGACACGTAAGCCAAATATCTATGCAGATAAATAACATTATATAAATTACGTAAAGATGAGTGGAAAATTAATGGTTGATCTCATGAATGTTTATGTGAAACCCATTTATATTTATTAATTAACCGTTAAGTGATCGTCTCGACTCTCGAGATATGAAGTCAGTGAATCCTTTTAACAGGCCTTGCCGTCTTGAAAATATATAAAATTGATACACTATTACAGGACAGGACTGTAAAATAATTATGCGTTCTACTTTTCTAATATTCTATGATAATAAAATAAAATTTTTTTTAATACTGATTAATCATTAGATTATTATATTACACAGATATTTATAACAATTACTTATTGTAGCAGAGATATTACACTGATATTTACAGTCAGATATACATAATTAGGACTTATATTATTATAATAAATTTTATAAAATACATGTTTAAATAAATAACTTCTCATAAAAAAAAATATCCATACTCTACTTATATTTTATAAAAAAAAAAAATTTTTAAATATAAAAAATATTTAGCCCTCACAATGTTTGTGAGGGCAGCAGCCAAGGCCGAAGTGGCTGATAATAAAATAATTGAACTACTAGATTAGGAGAAACTCTAGAGTCGTCCACGTAATGAATTAAACAATTCGAAAACGAGGGACGGTGATTGGCCGAGAGGGAGTTTTAGAAATAGTAGCGCCATTTCTCTTGTTTTCAGAACATTTTTATTTTTACCCGCTTTTGAAGTTCTGGAGGGGTTTCCTCCTTTTGACTAATTTTTTTTGTTTTCCAAAAATTTCAAATTCTGGGACAGCGAGTGGCCTTGGCCTAAAAGGCTCTGGCTCGTGTTAAATTTTTTAAAAACTATAATCATAGCCCGCAGCTAGCCTGCTGCCCTTTTGTGTAATTTCTGTTGATGGTATGTATTTTAGAGCCTGTTTGGTATGGCTTATTTAAGAGGCATAAGTGCTTATTTAATCGTATAAGCACTTTTTAAAATTTTTTATGGTGTTTGGTTATTTTTTTAGTAGAATTTTTTTAGCTTAAATAAGCTAATTTACCTCTACTAGGAAAAGCTCAAAATTTGAGCTTTTGGGAGTAGAGGTTATAAAACTTTTCTAAATATATATAATATAAAAAATATCACATAGTTTAATGGTTCAAAAGTGCTTTTTTTATTGACAACCAAACACCCAATGACTTTTTGTCCAAAAACTCTATTGGTATAAGCTCTACTGCTATAAGCTCTACTGTTATAAGCTCTATTTAATAAGCTGTACCAAACGGAGCCTTAATCATTTTGCATTTATGCTAATCCATCGTAGCCGTCCGTTGTTGTCAAAAGCTTGCGCATTACTTGGTAGTCACTTCGACTGTTTGAGCCTCCACTTCTGTAAAATAATAAGATTACTGAATCTCATATCGAATATTCATTTTTTTCACGTAAAATAAAAATAGTCCAGTGTTTAGTAAATAACTTTTTTTTAAATTAGTTTTTAAAATTTTTGAGGATAGATTTAGCAATAAGTTAAAAGGTAGATTTGTCAATTACGGGAGTAAGGGTGGACATCTCGATCGAGTTTACCTAATTCAGTTTAGTTTCGCTCTTAAAACTTTGAATAACTTTTTTTTTTAATTGATTAAGCATCAGATTATTGTATTACACAGAGATATATATAACTGCTATGACAGCATGTCATTACACTGATATTTATAATCAGATATATATACATGAGACTTACATTATTACATTTTTAGTCTATGAAACACATGCCCAACCAAATACCCCTCACGGTGGAGGGATGTCTCTGCTCCATTCGCATTTCGCAAAAGAGAAAGACGTTGTAAGTAGTCTCCACACAATTATATTTAATTGAGGGAGGTTGAGTATGTGGGGACTCGAACCATTGCCCTCATAGTCATGCTTAACTTTAAGGGCAATAGTTTATGAGCTACAAGCCCAAGTCGCAACTTAGAATAACTTAAAAATTAAAACTCAGGTTGAAATTTAATTCAGATTAAGACAGAATCAAATTGATATTAACACGATCGATTTATAAGTTTAAATTAAAAGAAGTTGATAAAATATCTCTAACCTTAACTCACAAACTATAATCTCTACATTATCGTATTCTCATCACTGCACTTCATCATTATCTTTATTTTTCATAACAATCAAACAATAATTAATGCAAGATCCCAGATTGAGTAAAACACAAATTCACAATCATGATTCACAAGCCCAGAGTGCCAAACAACCAAACTGACACACACAAGACCCAAGAGCAAACCATGTCGAATTCCAACTGTATAGCACTGGCATTGTGCACCACCCAAACCAGTTCTCATCGGCATCACAAGCCGCTGCACTTTGTCACTAGATTCACCACCTGTCATAAGCAGCGTATGCCTATCGTCCATCACGCTTCGTATCTGTTGCGCTGCAAGTTGTCTTCGTCGCTGACTTCCGTTGGTCGTTGTCGCCTTTCTCCAGCCGATGGTAAACTTACTTTTGGTTTTATTTGTATGTTCATTAAGTGTATGATAGATGATAGGCAATGAATAGATTTCTTGGTTCATTTCTTTCAAACTGATGAAATTTGAGTTTTATGTTGATTTTGTTGTATCAATTGACTCAATTTTGTTATAAAAAAACCCAGAAATTTTCAAAAAACCTTCCTAATTTGCATGCATTTAAATAATAAAAAAAATGTATAATTAAGAATGGGTATGGGTAGGGTTGGGTTAGATTTACTGGGGCGCAACAACCGAAACTTTTGAGTAACTCAAACCTACTAAGGTTGTGTTTACTTGCTGGAGTGAGAGTGAGGAGTGTGGATTCCTCCCACTCCAGCGTTTACTTGCTTAAAATGGCCACGGATTGAGAATCTCACTCCGTGGGCCCCACTCATTTTTGGAGTGGGGAGTGGGAGTGGGAATCCACTCCCACCTCTCCCCTTTTTACCCTTTCATTTAATTTAATTTAATTTAATATTTTATAATTAATAAAATAAAATAAATAATATTTATTTGAATAATAATATTATATTTAACTAAATAATAATTTACATTGATTCTAAGTTAAAATTATTTTAAAATAATACTATTACATTAATAGAGAATTAATAAATATAATATTATTATATTTATTTTAAAAATAATAGTACTATATTTATTTAATAATAATAATAATAATAAATAGTTTATTCTAAGAAAATATTAATTTTGTACTAAATAATATTATTTTATTATTTTATATAGTAATAAATTTAATATAATTATATTAAATAAAATAAAATAAGGTTTCATTTTATATTAAAATTAATAATTTATTGTTCATAATTAAGAATATTAATAATTATAATAAATTTATAAATATAATAAAATAAATATTATTCATTAAATATATTTTTTATTAGTTTTGTAATTAAAAACTATAATTCTTTAAATAAGGATAAAATTGTAATTTGAAACTATTTACTTCCAATCCAAGACAAAGTAAACACATAAATTGGATTCTGATCTCTATTTCATGCTTCCATTATAGTGTAAGTAAACAACCTACTCACACTCTCATTCCACACTCCTAATCCAAGGATTCCCACTCCTCAGGATTCCCACTCCAATTCAAAAAGTAAACGCAGCATAAATATAATAAAAGTCAGATTGGATTAGATTGAGTATGGTTTAAGGGTTCAAAAATAAGGAAAACAAGTGATCATCAGTTATGGGTTTTCTTAAGGAGGAGGTCAGACTCAGACATATATATGCAAAACTCAAGTTGGATCTCAAATTCTCAATAAATGTCTGGTGAAAAGATAAAAATAGCATTAATAGCCGGTCAGCAACATGGAAGTTATGACTAAGTATTGATACGAGTAAGGAAGAAAACATATTCTTGTCTTCATATATACGGTAATAAACACCAATTTCAGCCAAGACCTAAGACAGTCCACTTCAGCTTCGCGTAGCTAGGCGTTGATATTTTTTTTTAAAAAAAAAAGAAAGGAGAAAAAAATTGGCAAGATTAAATTTATGAAAAATTACAATCATTTGTATGAAATTTGTTCTTTAAGGGAACGTTTTCTTTCTAGTAAATAGGAATTAATTCTTCCTAATGATTATCCATATTAGAAAATAATATTTATTTCTCTTAGGAGTGCAGATCCTCTCATGATTTGATTATTATCTGATTTAAGTTCAGATCCCCTTGTGATCTAATCACTGTTTGATCTTTTGAAGATCCATTGATATGTGATATTACCAAAAAAAGTGAAACATGCAAAGCCATGAAAAGTAAAAATAAAACATGGAGTATGAGCACGAAGCACATAAAGTAAAATATTTAATTAAAGAGCATAAAACATGAAAAGTCAAATAATTAATTAAAATAGAGTATGCGCTTACAAGATAAAGAGACAGTGAACAAAAAAAATCTAAAAGCTTCAAAAACTAACTTTGAGAAGGAGATATATGTAGACGCCAAATCAAACTTTAATCAAGTGGTGGAAGCATATCAGAATAAGAAGATATCAAGAACTTAAAATACCGAAAATTTGTGTTATAAATAAAAAGCCCTTGAAGGCATAGAGAAAACACAGCCAAATAGATAAAAGAAAAAAAATTCATTGTAATTCTTATTAAATAGTGAAGATTGTTGTTTTGACATCTCATTGCCATAGGTCAAATACTGAACCACGTAAATTATCTATGTTTTATTTTTCGTATCACCCATTTATTTAATTTTTTAGTTGGCCGAAAACAAGTGTCAACATATGATATTATGAAATTGAATGGCCAGGAGAAGCCACGAACAAAATTGTACAAAACATTATCGCGTAGTCCACCCTTCTGAAGGCAGCCACTAGGAGTGGGCAAATAACCCAACCCGACCCAATAGTTCGGATCAAATTCAGATGAAGGTTCTAACCCAATTGGGTTTGACCCAATCCGATCTGAAAAAATCAAAGCCAAAATAAGCATAAATCTCCGATCCAATCAGATTCGATCCGAATATGTTCGAGTTGAGTTCGGGTTATATTTTTCCCAACCTGATTAACCTAAAATCCGATTGGGTTGATTCGAACCCGATCCAAACCCGAATTTGCCCAGCCCTAGTAGTCATCTCTAATTTTAGTGATGTATTGAATAAATATATAATCCATCCGAGGTATGGCCGCATTTATCTCTCTCTCTCTCTCTCTCTCTCCCTCTCTCTCCCTCTCTGTGTATCCTTTTGGCATGCCCCAATAACAATTTAAGATCTTCAAGATGATTTTTCATGAATGTATCCAACATTAATTATAATAATCCTGCACAGTGAACCCAGAGAATTAAGCTAATTTATTAACGTAGCCGTGCCTCAAAATTGTATAGCCAAAAACTTATTAAATAGTACTGCCTCTGGTGGTTAGCAATTAACATCATTTTTAACTTTTATGCAATATCAATACCTCTTTCATGTTAATATATTGGCTTAAATCTTTTTAGCCAGCAAAATGAGAATAGCCAAAGCCAATAAAATAAAAGTAGCCAAATAAGCTTCATTTTGAAGACTAAAAAGAAGAGATAAACAAGTCGGATGTTCCCAAGTCCTAGTATTATTAACTATATATTTAGTTTATCCAACTTTATCCCAAAGGGTGCATGGGGTAAGATTTCCTTTCTCCACGCAATAGATTAATTGGTGGGCCGCAAAACCCATTTTGGGTTTGCTCTGATAGTTCCATATAATTGATGGACTCAGCTTAATTATGCGTTCCGAAAATTGGAATTTTATCTTTCTCAGAGTGCATTGACGAATATAATTAATTTACTATAAGCGAGCAAGTACTAGTAGCAAAAAACTTTATATAGCCGACCTTATTATAAAGTAAAAGCAAGTTAAAAAGGGAAAAAAAAGCTAATTACAAATAAATTATAAAAGAAAAGTTAAACAATTTCCGTAAGTTTATAGGATTTTTGCTGCTGATCTGGTTCTTTTGCTGTAGTAGTAGTAGGTAGGCTTCGGATCCAATTCAAGGTATCAGCATCGATTCTAGTACAAGCAGCTGTATGAGACTTATTTGGAGATGGGAGACGGCAAAAGTTACAGAAAGAATTAAAATGAAAAGGCATCGTTCAGTTCATTTTATCTCTTATTAAGGTCAGATCATGAAAGGTTCTGAACTGCTGAACGATGCCGTATGGCTGCTGGGTTGACGTTAGGGTCACTGATTGGGAGAGGCGGTGAGGGTGAATGAGGAGCCAGTCGATATGACTCACATGCATGGCTGGACTTTCCCACGTCCACCTGTATATACGGTCAAGTTACTTTCACAAATTAAAAGAGCCTATAATCTGATATAATTAGGTGTAATTATTGCCTCAATGCAAAATCTATGATATTACCAATTGGAAAATGCTAGTTGCCCCGGGTCAAACCACTAAAGTTATACAAAACGACACCACTTTGATTTTTTTTTTTTTTTTTGCTTCTCCATAAAATGTTGTTGTTTGACCCAGGCAAAAGCAAACGTCTTCCTCTCCTCTTTGTTTCACAGGGAACGACATAACCCACGTCTTCCTCTCCTCTTCGTTTCACCAACGAATGACATAACTCAAAACACAATTTCATACAAACATGACAACAAAAATGAGACAGATCAAGTTCTCCAATAAAAATTCAGACCTCGAAAAATTCAATAAAATTTGAAGTTTCGAAAACAAAATGCTTCCAAAAGAAGATAGTACCTTAGCTTGTGCAAAGCCACGTATAATCGAAACTGAAATTCGTAAATGCTGAAACTTAATCTTATGTCAGAAAAATTTCATAGCTGCTGTTAATGCCGAAACTCATCTTTCAGGGACAATGTCGAGACTCATCCTTGTTCAAGCTTTTGCTTTTGCCTTGTCTGAGCCAAATCCTATCAACTCCGAGGACGATAAAAGCTTAAGGATTCTGCATTTCGCTCGGGTGTGGTGAAACAAAGAGGAAGAGAAAAGCAGCTGCGTTTTTCTGAGTTGATAAAACTAGAGGGGACCGGGAAAAAGAAATAAAAGCAGTTGTTTTTTTGCATTTTTCTGCTTTTACCTAGGTGAAACGGTAATGTTTATGGAGAAGCAAAAAGAAAAAAAAAAATCAAACGGCATCGTTTTGGTTTAGCTTTCGGGATTTGACTCGGGGTAAATAGTAGGACTCCAACCAACTTATGATTATTAAAAAGTTCTTGATGACAAGTTTCATGGGCTATGCACTATACTTTGGTATTGTTGCATTTGCACTGAACTTATTTTTCGACCCAGTGATTAATGTGAAATAAATAATTGATAATGAAGGAAAAAATTTATTGCCTAATCTACTAATCAAATAAATCCAAACTCCTTCAAGGATTTATCCCCTAATTTTTACCTCGTGAATTGAAGAACTGTTGTAATGGGTTATTTAATTAATGTTTGTTATTAATTGATTTTTTTAGCTCTACATAGTTCGCTGCAAAACTAATTTGAACCGAATTTCATAGCAAAAGAATTTTCAGAGATATAAAACGATTTGAGTGATTCTTTTTTTTTTTTTCGGTTTTGGACTAAAGGTTACCCAAATCTCTCTAATGTTCTGATACCTTCATCAAGATTGATGACATTACAATACTTTTATCAAAGTATACATCTCCCACGAGTTTGCTAAAGTTTTATTTTTCGTGGTTAAACTCCATTATAGATTTTTATATGAATCCATTTTCCATAGGACCCTTTTGACTCTTCCAGCTATTGTGTGATTATTGCCTCGATGCCCTCGATGTTTACCATGGGATGGACCTTATTGCGTATCTTCACTTTCAATGTGTGAGCCTGAAAAATCTCATCAACTTAAAGTTTACAGCATATATAACAACAATCCTCAACAAAACACCAATATAAAATACTATACAATAAACAGCAAATTTCGGATTCATAATTTGGTAGAAGACATAAAAATGTACCCATACTCGTTGATTCTAACTTATAACAAGCATAACAGTGCTTTAAATAATAATCAACAATCATTAACCAAGATGTTTCGCTACTTTAAATTTTCAAAACTCAAAAGGAAACGAGCAGTTCGTAAATTTTTTAACGCGATAAAGAAATATTTATTTGATTTTATTTAACTGAAAAGTTAGAGAGCTAAATAAAATGCCACGTTGGATGTTGATCATTGGGTGTACTCAAGATGGTTGATGGTGTGAATTGAGACAAATACAGGTCAAGGAGATCCCGTCCTCTTGTTTGACCGGCGGGAGTGGGGCAATTGCCTGCAAATGCATACGATCATAACAATTGATCTTAATTTTTCACATAAAAAAATCCAAGTCATAATTAGACTTCCAATCATTACTTAGTATAAAATGAATAATTATCACTTGTTTGTACATGGGAGTGCATGCATATGGTTAAACTACCATGAGTGGGATAGCCAGAATGAAAGACATTACAAGAATCAATCTGAGCTTTGTATAGTTGCTACGACTCAGAACATTTGGTAAGGTACAGGTGGGTGAATGTAATAAGCCACTTCTTTCATATTCATCATTGATTGCTCTTGTTTTGTATGGATGTGCATGCATATTATTAAACTACCGTGAGTTTGAATCACAGGGCTGAAGGATACTCCAAGAACTAATCTAAAAGTTGATTGCTATATTTGATATTTCACTTGGAACAATTGGTAAAATATGCGAAAGTAATAAAGTGGTGAAAAATGAATGGTAATAAGCCACATGCAATCTCAATTAATAAGTTATATATAAGGATAAGATTCTATAAATTGTCGAAGTTAGGATAAGTAAATAATTAAAGAATCTTCCGACATGATAATTACTGTTATCTCATTAATACTCAACAACCTCCAACGATCTTATCAATTTCACCTTTTCACGACCCTGTCAATCACACCTTTTCAGAGTATTACTTTCAGTCAAAACACCAATCAAATGCGAACAACAAAAACTATATCTATACTTTTATGAGATATACCCACGATCTTTCCCTAAATGCTTCAACAACCCAATTCACTTTCATTATTTACTTGGATGAAGGCATAAGAATCTAGCTCTCACTGAATGTGTGTGCGCGTATTAAACAGTTGTCTCTGAATTTATATGAAGCCATTTCCATTACATTCATTAGTGATTGCTCCTGTTTAGGTACAAATGTATATATATATATATATATATTTGTGTGTGTGTGTGTGTGTGTGTGATAAACCAGATTAACGGAGACTATAAGAAATAATTAATACCTGAGGGATAAAAGTCAGTCCATGGGGAAAAGTTGACGTCAATTACTTGTCCAAATTGAGGACGTTGCATATCATTATTGTCGTCCTCTAAACCATCTCTTCGGCTTATTTGACCATCAATATTCATATTGTGTCCCCGGAACATATTTAAAGGTGGCACCAATATTTCTGTTGCCTCTTGAGGCTCATCTCTGCAAAGCGGAATTGAAATTAATTGCATAAAAAGGCAGTGAAGCATTGTAATAGTATGTTTTTAAACCAATTCCAGAAGAAAAGAATATATATATATATATAAGAATGAAGCACCTAAGGGGAAGGAGGCCATTTGAATCCAAAATGTTAAGATTATGAACTTGTGAGTCTCTATGTGGAAGCCATTCCAAGATATTGTTTGGACTTTCTGTAACAAATCCGTTCATATGATCTGACGTTTCGGCTGGAGGAAGGTGTGCCTAGTTGCATTGGCAGCAACTAACTTCATGTTATGTTACCATTATTATGAAAGCATACATCATTTCAGATACATACCTGCGAAGTAGCTGGCGTGCTAGACGAATTACAATTTTCCTCCAAAAGATGCTGCTACAAATTTCATAAGCTCCAATCACATATATATTTATGTTCTCCAGCCAAAATATAATTCAAACGAGGAGTTATATATTTATATCTTAAATCTTAATCGCACCTTGCGTATGCGAACTTGTTTCAAAGTTTCCTCCAGGATTTGCTCCCGGTGCTTGATCTCGTACAATGTTGTCATTTCAGACGGATCTTCCTCAAATATCCTGGAAATTTTTATGCATATTAAGGTTAGGATTTCTAAATTGAAACTGTGCAAAGATTAGGGAATATATATACCTGAGACGTTTCTCCATGTTCTGTATTTGGGATTTACACTTGACGATTTCTTGTTGAACTTCCTGAATTTTGGATGAAGTGGGTTTCATCATAATAACTAAACAGCCGCAGATAAACGATTACAGATAGCTGGATGGAACTAGATTTTCATTCTTAAAATACCTCAAGGTGAGAATCAGTATTCGTAGTTGGGTTGCTTTGCATAAAGAAAAAGGAAGGTTAGAAAGTGGAGGCAGAAATAAAAGTTGCATCAAGAGGAGGGGCAGAATCCGAACCTCGTTGCTTGATAAGTTTGGTTGGCCTCACTTCTTAACTTGCCGAGAGCCCTTTGTAGAAACTGCAAATAAAGTGCAATTACTGGATCATCATCTCGTACAAATTCATACGGCAGGCTTTAAATTAGATCAGACACTGACAAGGTTCCTGGCTTACCTCTTGATTACGCAGTCTTCAAGACAGAGATGCATGTATAGCACCAAATCAAGGAGAAGAACATGCATCAGAACAAATTAACTGAATAAATTGAAACCAGATATATGTGAGATACCCCAAGTACTTACCGTCCTCGCTCATGTTCGGGAAGATTGACATACCTTGCCAGAATCTCCTCCATGCTTTTTAACAATTAATACACCAAAAAGAAGCTATTTTAGGTTAGTTAAAAAAAAATTATATTTCTGAAATGATGAAGTGGGTGTCGAGCTCACCTTTTGTTTCCAGAGAAGAGGCTGACTCTTCCAGAAGGGGAGAACATGATGAGAGCCACATCAACATCACAGAGGACAGAAAGTTCATAAGCTTTCTTGACAAGCCCATTTCTCCTTTTTGAGAAAGTGACCTGCCTATTTGTTGTGTTCTCAATCCTCTTGATCTGCACCTTCACTCTTCCCATATCTCTTTCTTGTTTTAGCAAAATCTATGGTCTATACGCTTGAATTAATTTCAATTTTCAAGATGACACAATAGCTAGTGAGGAAAAGGTACACAAATAAATCTTGAACTCTCCGCATATATACGCGCTCAAACACACACACACACACACAAGAGATTATATTTAGTGAGAAAATAAGGGAGCAAAGAAGGAAGAAAAACGTGATGTACTCTTGTCACCATCAGGCGAATTAAAGAAGATGACATGAGAGAGAAAGCGGTGTATGGCGGAATCTGGGTTACCAGGAGCGGCGTTGAATGTATAAACATAAGTGTCAAAATATATAAATAGAGAGAGAGAGATGAGATGATTCGTGAATGTTTTTCTTTTCTTTGCTTTATTAGCATTTATTTCTCCTTTATACTATTAGAGTCGATTAGGCACACTATATTATCATCACATTAGGACTTGCGTAATCTCGTATATCCTCAAATTGGGAAGTTGAATCAACAGCGGCACTAATACTTCATGACTTATCTTGAACTCTTCAACCAATTTGTGAAAAATTTCGAGTATATTTTTAATTCCTTTCATTCGATTCTTAATTTCATGTGAACTCTGTAACTAATCATGCATGCAACCAAATGCTTGTTTCTAGAAAGATCTTTTAGTCAAAATATCAGTAAGTTATTCTACTTAAACATGAGTGGAGCTGAACTGGAAAGAGTTTGAATGTTGTCAAATTAAATATCAGTAATGATATACTTAAAATACATGGAGCAGGTTTCAAATGCCTAAATTAATAAAAATACATTTTAATATAGTCAAAATATCTGTAAGGTCATTTTATCTTAAACAGAGTAGGATTGAGATGTTAAAATTACTAAAATAGTGTAGATCATAACTTTTTAGATTATTGAAAAGACATAAATATCTCTATTTTAAAATATAATAGGATTGAAGTACCAAAATTATTGAGAAGACATTTTAGTATAGTTAAAATATTAATTAATAACCTTACTTTTACCTTAAACAAAGTAGGTAAATTGAGAAAGTCTAACCTGTCTAAACTATTGAAAGATTTAAATATCTCAATCATTATATTTAAAAGTCTCAAATAAGGAAATGCTTGTGAAAATCAAAGGTATATATACAATAAGCCAAGAAACCAACAGAATCACGATTTATTAAGCACAGAGAGAATGTATGTCGCAGCTAATCCCAAAAAAGGATTATCACATTTGCATTTGCATCCTCAAAATGAACATAGATAATTAGATTTCAAATAGGTAATACCAAAAATCGATGCCAAATTCGAAATCTCACAAAAGGGTAGGTGTTGAATCTTGAACCAGTTGTATATACATACATAATGGAGCGATTCATGCATAGCACGGATCCTAGAGGAGTGAAGAGACACAGATAAGAAGTTGAGAACAAGAACAAGCAAATAAGTTGTCTTTTTCAATTTGTTGTGTTCGAGGTTAACAAGAGATGCGGCTGGGAGTGGAGTGGGTCGGTCCCAGAAAGCACGTGGGTTTTGTACTTTCAGTTATGTCTTCCTCGATTGACTACCCCACCGACCTCTGAAGTTAAAGCTACAAATCGCAACGTGTCATTAACTTCTCGTTTCCTTCGAACTCGAACCCATCGATTCTGCATGCTCTCACTCCCCCAAGGACAGCAAACACAAAGGGCTCCACCAGCTTCACTGAGGTTCTTGTTTCGCTCGTAATCTTGTGCTCTCTTCTCTTATCGGTTTTGTTGCTTGTGCTGTTATGCAACTAATTATGCATTTTACCAGAGTTCCACATATATCAGGAGATTCAAGATATGCATAATCCTTCTTCCATGAGATTCCCAGAGCAGAGAGCTAAGAAACATGTACTAAACCTTGAAATCCCATTTTCCTTTTATTCCATTTTCCAATTCATTATTTACTGAAGTGATCTGAAGCGGAGTAAAAGAAACTCACTTGTCTTGCTATTGTTATTTGGGCTCGTGTAAAGCTGGGTCTAACGAGAAGCTTTTGTATCGGCTGGGTACCGTTTTGTTACAAATATATTATGCTAAAAATGATAATAGTAATAAATACTCGATCGGATATTTAAAAGGCCAAGAAGAAGATCAACGTGAATGAAAGATGTGAAAACAATTGGTGTATTACGTTTAGCGACGGAGGTTTTAAAATGAGTAAGGAACTCTGGATAGTGTGTAACAAACTTACACGCACCTAAATGGATCCAATAATAGGTTGCCACCTCATGAAGACTGTATAAGCATAAATGAATTGGATTTTCTTTCTCCTTCCACCACCCCTTGTTGTTTTATAATAATACCATCCCATTTAGTAAATTAATTAATTAATTAATTTGTAATTCTGTCTTAATTTCATTTTCCCCGTAATTATTATCTTTAATGTTCTGTAGTCTGATTGCCTGAAATTTCGCTCCATTTCCTCTCACTTTCCTTTTTCCTTTCCAGTCATTTCTTATCCTCTTTCCCCCCTTTTTTTTTCCTATTATGTGCAAACATTACTGCTGCTATTCTTCTCAAATAATAATAATAATAATAAAAGAAAAAGACAAACAAGACGGTCAATTGTTTTCCTTGTTTTATTTTGATAACAAGGATTACTACGGAATTGTGTAAATTATTATTTTTATTGCACATAAACCAATAAGGGAAATGGAATTATCATAACTCATGATTAATGTTTTATTTGGTATTGAGATATTATACCTTTTTTCTATTGAGAAAGAATTGTAACTGTGAAATAAAAATTATTATTGTGTAGTAAGTATGACCTTATATAATAATTGTAATAAAAACATTAAAGATGCTACTAGGGATGACAATTTTTCCCAATGGGATGAGATTGAGACATATTTTTGTTCCATAAAAAAATTTAGGGACGGGATTAGAACATTTTTTTTATCCCAATTACATATGCGGGACGGGAGTGGGATTGACAAATTTCGTCCCATCCCGTCTCATTATCGATTAAGAATAGAAAATTTTTCAATTGGGATGGAATCCCGCAGGATCCCATCTCTTTTGGGACGGGATTGAGACATATTTTTATCCCAAAAAAAATATAGGGACGGGATTGAGACGTTTTTTGATCTCATTTGCATATACGGGATGGAACTGGGATTGGTAAATCCCATCCCATCCCGTCCTATTGCCAACCCTAGATGTTACAGGTTTTTCATTATAATAGTAGTTGATTAAATCAACTTAACTCCTAAAATACAATAATTAATGTTTACAAAATATTTTAATACTATAATTTTTAAAATAACGACCAAAACTCAATATCGAACTCCAAAATTAAAAAATGTATGGCAACTGGCTGGGCCAAGATTGAAATTTTACGGCCCATAATAATTCTTCTTTCTTGTCCTTGATGGTTTGATATCCGAAACTTGTCCCTAAAAATGAAACCGCTTCTTTCATATTCATCATTGATGGCTCTTGACAGTAGGAATCTGCATGCATATGACTGAACTACTGATGAAGAGCAAGAAATTGAAGAAATCCTAATTATATTTAAATGTATAATATTTAGGAATATTTTAATTAATTTGTATTCTAGTTTAATTTGGTTTCTTATTTAGAGTCTTATTGTTTAGGTATTGCTTATTTGGGTAATATTCCTAATTTAGGCATAAGTCTTATTAAAATAGGTTTTCTAATCATATTACGATAAGTCTTATTTAGTATAAATAAGTGTCTTTTGTAGCTTTTACAAGCAGAGAATTTTGAGTTCAATAATATTTCAATTTTCAAATCTCTTTGTGAGTATTTGAATAGTTAATTCTCAGTATTCTGAATCAACGAGTCTTAACCCCTAAGTTCGCGGTATTCTTTTGAATCAACGTGAATTTAGTTGTTCTTTTATTCCGGTATTCTCTAGAATCAACGGAATATTTTGAACATTAAACTTCCGCTGCATCAGCTTGGTATCAGAGCCAAAACCTGGTATTACTCATCTAATCCCATCTACCACCAAACGTTTCCTTTCTCCTTTTTGTTTTTTTCCATTTAGTTAAAAAAAAAAAAAAACCCAAACAACACCAAAAAAGCATAGGAAAAAAAAAGAAAAAAATTATATCATGATATCACAACATCGACGTGAAGATTTCATCTTGAGAGATGTTTTAGTTAAGATGTTGAGGATTTTGCGTTCAATTTCTCAAGATTTAGAGAAAATTCGAGATAGAAAATCTTTACACATAAAGCATGCATATGGATTTGATGACGTTGTTCACGATGATGGTTGTTATGAAGATAATGAGGAAAATAGTAACTTTGTTCCTTTCGATAATATTATTCCTTCCGAGGAGAATATTAATTGGCCATTCATGTCTACAACAAATCCTCAACACAAAGACATTGATTTGGATCAATCTCCGAAATTTGATGAGTATCTTGATATTGTGGGACGAAAAGAGGTAATTGTTCATCAATCTTTTGATATTGTGGAGGAGAGAGAGATAGTTATTGATACAATCTCTTATTGTTCTCTTGATTTGCCGAAAGAAGACAAAAAGAGTTGTGATATTTTTCAACAGTTAGTGGATTATAAGAAAAAATCGTTTTTCCTTAACTATGTTGAAGTTCGACACGAACAATATGAGAAGACATTATTGGAGAAGTTGTTGATAGAAGAATTTATTTTACGCCATTGGAGTGATTGGATGGACGTTATTACAAAAGTTGGAAAATTTAAAGTTCGTCGTCTATGTCAAAGCTCTGTTTTAAAAATTAATCCTTATGCACATGAAGATGTTCTTGAAGATTACAATATACAAGATTCGAGGACGAATTTTCTCCAACCTGGCGGGAATGATGCAGAGCAAGAAATTGAAGAAATCCTAATTATATTTAAATGTATAATATTTAGGAATATTTTAATTAATTTGTATTCTAGTTTAATTTGGTTTCCTATTTAGAGTCTTATTGTTTAGGTATTGCTTATTTGGGTAATATTCCTAATTTAGGCATAAGTCTTATTAAAATAGGTTTTCTAATCATATTAGGATAAGTCTTATTTAGTATAAATAAGTGTCTTTTGTAGCTTTTACAAGTAGAGAATTTTGAGTTCAATAATATTTCAATTTTCAAATCTCTTTGTGAGTATTTGAATAGTTAATTCTCGGTATTCTGAATCAACGTAACCCCTAAGTTCGCGGTATTCTTTTGAATCAACGTGAATTTAGTTGTTCTTTTATTCCGGTATTCTCTAGAATCAACGGAATATTTTGAACATTTAACTTCCGCTGCATCAACTACCGTGAGTTGAAAATAACAAGATAATGAAGCAATAGAGCATGAGTTGTTGCAGGCATTGAAGCAATTTTTGGTGACGTAAAAATGCCATGATTTCTCAACCTCATTGCTATACCTTGTAACAATACATGCTCTATTGCTTAGCCAACAATTTAATAAGGTTTGAATTGTACTAATGCCAAAAATTGATGCAAAATTTCGAAATCTTAAGAGTTATTGAAGCTTTTCTATTTTCATGCACTGATACATGCATATATCTTGAGGATTATGAGGACTTGGATAATTAGAATAATTTAAAGAATTATAAAATGAAAGAAGATGTAATCACCGATAGATGGTGCGTTTGGGATTGAGGTGCTGCAACTTTTAAGCTGTTGTGGAAAAAAAAACTGTAACTATGAAATAAAAGTTAATAATATGTAATAAATATAAATTTAAAATAATAATTTTAACAAAATTATTAAAGATATAATAGATTTTTCATTATACAAGTGAAAAATCATATTAATATATCTTCCAAACTACAGCAGTTAGTGTTTACCAAATATTTTAGTGCTGTATCTTTTAAGTTACAGCTACCCAACCTCAATCCCAAACGCACCCAGAATCACAACTAACTAATTTAATAAATGGGGTAGAAGCAGTATACAACAAGTGGGTTGGATTTAAACACCGCCTTAAATTATGATGGGCCGTAAGGCCCTTCGTGATGGGCTTTAAATCCATGACAATGAAAGAATAAGAGTGGAGCTCCCGGCACCCATCAACAACTCTAAATGAAGCTCCCACTTCTACTTGTGTAGCTCTACCTTTTATTTGAAATTTTGAAAAGGACAAAAATACTTCTAATTAAATTACACATAATTTCTTTTTTTTTCCTTAAAAATAATGACAGACATGAAAAGAAATATCAAAACCTAAATTAAGATAATAGATCTTTAATTAAATTCTATTATCATCTAGAAGAAATTAATTTACACAGTAAATTTACTTTTTTTCGTAATAAAACTCTTATCGTTATATAATATATTTCATTATTGTTTTAATTTATTTTGAATTTATTAGAAAAATTTTAGTTTTATCATTTTAGGATTTAACTATAAAAGGATTCATGATTTGTAAGTATAAAGACATAATTAAATTCAAATTTGTCCTCCTTATAGAAATTTCTCCAACAATGAAATTATAATTACAAAAACTAAGGTTTCATGAGGATATTAACGTGGGTGTCAATAGCATCACTCAAAACCTTACATTCAAATAAACCTAGGAAGAAACTTATTATACCTAACGGTCAGAAAAAAAAAAAAAAAAAAAAAGAAAGTTTGTCATTCAATCCCCCGCCACCATTCTCAGCAGAGCTACTGGTTGAGTTGAAGCTACTGATAGTACTATGTTTGGCCACACACATGCTTTAGTAAACCTACTAGTCCTCTCTTCCAATTTCAAATCTTCACCGCAAATTTAGTAATATGTTGCTGCCTCTCTCTCTGGCTCTCCTACTCCCTAGTTACCTAGTAGACATGTTCAGGCCAGTCGTCTTATCTCCTCCCACTGGGCATCCTCAGCGGTGGCATAAAACTTGGGCTCGCCTGCTTGCTCCTCTTACCATATGGATATGTGGCATGTAATTTTGCATCTTCTGTTGCAATTCCTCTTGATGAAGTCATCACCATTCAATCTAACTTTTTTTTTTTTTTTTTCCTTTTTTCCAAAATTTGCATGTTGCAGTTTCGGTAAGTCTGCGATACGGGTACTATGGAGATTGCCGCATGGTGCTTGGACCAGGGTCGTCAAGACTGATGAAGGCAAGTTCTTTGTTCGTTCGCCAAGTCGAAGTCAGGTCTGGTAGCGAAAAAGGGTTTCTGCTTTATGGGTTCTCTGAGAAGCCTCAGTTAACTCATGAAACTAATTGGACTGTCTCGAACTTTTTGATGGTTGGATCTTATAGTCGCAAGGTGGCATTTCAATTTCGTCCTTTGAATTAAATTCAGCTACACTACTTCAGCACCTTAGCTTTCTATAGTTAAAAATGATTAAATTAATCTTTCAGGGAATTTCTTTGTGGTTGAACAACGGCTCTGCTATCCGTATGAGATGGGAAACTCGGGGCAGCAAATTAAATGAAACCCAATTGGTCATAATTAAAGGTTAGTACGGTTTATTAAAGTTCTTTGTGGGCTAAACTTGTATCATTTGTGATTTCATTGTGTGACAAAATGTACGCATGTGTCTACTTGCTCTAGGAGAACGAGAATTTCAGACATTACTGCCAAAATTTACAAGTTCCTCTGATCCCCCAGCTCTGACCGATCCCATCGACGGTATGATTTTTGTTTCTCTTGTCTCCTCTTTTCAAATGAATAAAAAATCGAAAATAGGACGCGCCAGATAGGGGTCGAACCTATGACCTTCTGCTTAGGAAACAGACGCTCTATCCACTGAGCTACAGGCGCTCTGTTGAAAACCTTGCATACTTAAGAGATTATATCTGATTTAATCTCAGTATACTTAATTTTTTATTTTTCAGGTAAAAATGCAGAATACGATGTTGAGGAAGACGACATGTACTATTTTGGTGTCACAAACAAGAATCCTCGAAGCATAACAATGACAATGAATGTAAATGTCACATCGAAAATATATGATCTGACAAAAGCGAAGAACATGTGCTCATCGTCAAACGGATCTTGCCGGCTCAAACTCTTGTTTCCCAATAGTCAATATGTCATACTTACAACACCCAGCAATGTAAGCGGCCCTCATTCTTTTCCCACCTTTGTACCGTGCTCAACAAGTTAACCAATTCCCTGAGGGCTGAGACTTGAATCGGCCTCAATCAATAGTAATTTATTCAATTGCAGGGAGATCTAGATGGCTGGCACGTTGAGGTATCATTTGCGGCTCGTTTGATAATTTACATTGCAATTTTAGGTACGATATCATTCATAAAACTCATTTGATGATTCTTCTTTTTACAACATCTTTTCACACCCACTCTCATTAACCGGATTTTAATTCGTGCTGTCTTTAGGATTTATCACCTTGATTATCTTTCTGGTATCAAAATACCTTGGAGCCTGTGATGGTAATAGTGACAACACAGATAGCACAGCAGCTAGAGAAGTAACTGAGACTGACCCTCTAGTCCACGAGAAGCCAGTTCAATTCACCTATGGAACAACCAATAATGACGAAGACGATGATGCAGGATTTTCTAGTACCTCTTCAGATGATCTCTATGACGCAAAATTATGTGTAATTTGTTACGACGATCAACGAAACTGCTTCTTCGTTCCATGTGGCCATTGTGCAACATGTTATGACTGTGGTCAGAGGTATACGTTAAAAATCGACCTTAATGTTTATTCTCATGAGACATAGTAAATCTGTGTTAGCGACTTTATTGATGAATTGTTTTAATTTGCAGGATTATGAAGGATGATAGCAAGGTGTGTCCAATATGTCGTACGCTTATTCATAAGGTTAGAAGATTGTTTACCCCTTAGAGGTAAACTGAGGTAGGAAAACTTGTGTGATTACATAAGAGAAAGATATTTTATGTGTATAGGGAGTAATAGATCTTGCTTTCTCGGTTAGGATAAGTGAGTGCTTTAATTGTTTGCACTTCGAATCCATGGCTTAGCTTCTTAATGTGCTGCAAGATATTTGCTCCTCGGATTAAGCTACAAGGTCATGGAAG
Organism: Citrus sinensis; assembly: GCF_022201045.2. NCBI lineage: Eukaryota > Viridiplantae > Streptophyta > Magnoliopsida > Sapindales > Rutaceae > Citrus > Citrus sinensis. Next base: position 29,958,590 of record NC_068560.1, read on the forward strand.
CATGAACACATAAGGCTGAATTTCTTGTTAGCACGAGCAAAAATACAATTCCTTAGAAGTCTGTTTATGCCGAAAATGGCTGAATCACGTTGCCTGTTAATGACTTATCTTTCTTATCAAATTGTACTCGGAGAGAATAATATTAACCATGAACATGAAAACGAACCTTACTTCTTCTAATCCCCTGATTTGTTCTGTTAACTCCAAGTATTTACCTTAAGGTAAGTAATTTCTCTTTGTTCATTTGGGAAGTAATATGGAATTTAGGTTAAGAGTAATTGTATATAAAGTGAAAAGGATGTGATTGATTAGAGTTGAAAGTTTTTGGGTAATTGAGAAATATTGGTTAAAGGGAGGAAGCATGAAGTTTATTGCTAAAGAGCTTCAGATGTTTTCATTACTTATACAACGGTCCACAACATACATTTATTGGCATTTTGACCTACATTATTGCCACCGTGCTAACTTTAGAGGTATGAGAAATTCTAGAAGTAAATTATAACATGTATGTATTTATTTTGAAAAATTATCATGTAAGTAATAGTTAAATTTAATTTAATTACATATGTTATATATGTATTATTTAGTTGTATTATTTATGATGTATTCTAAAATTCTTCTAGAGACATAGGTTTGCGTCTTGTCTTTACGTTGACACTAATGTTGTCTCTCCCAATTATATAATTGAATAGAGATAAATATTTTTCAATAAATATAAGTGGAGTTGTTATATCCCTATAATATTAGTAGATTAAATATATGCTAATATGAGAATAAAAATTTATGTTATTTGGATACCGTAATCGAACTTATAATATGAATTTTTATTATTTTAAAAAAGTACACCTACATTCCCAAAATTTAGAGTTGGCGGCCACTGGATCTGTAAGTTACGTGATCCGTAACTTAACCAACTCTAACAAGGAGCTTGTTCAAGTTTTCAACGCCTTTGGAAAGAAGAAACTTTGGTGACAGGACGATAATTTCACTTTCTTTTTTTTTTACCACGAGGTATTTTAGGAAGGGCCACAATTGTAGGAGATACTTTTAGCCCGTACTACAATTCAGTTTAGAAGTTCCTGCTCGAATCGAGAGGTACAGTTTCTCTCAATAAATATGATTTTCCTGCGACTCGAACTGAGGAGTAAACCCAATCAAGCCACTTAAATGGGACTCTATTACTAATAGAGTCAACACTTTGTTGGTATAATTTCACTTTTCTAACAAGCGAACAAGCACTTTTAAGTAGAAATTACTATAATTATCCAAAATTGAATACTATATTAGAGAAATAAATTTCGGAACCAATCACTTAACGAGCAAATAATATAAAATTTGTGAAATTTGAAATAATATCAAAGAGAAAAAGATTGTTCGAATTAAAATTTGTAAAATGAAATAAAAATTAAATAATTAAAAAAACGGACGTCGTTGTCAGCCTGTAAAGATATTTTAATATATAATTCATTTTTTTCTCACAGATGGATATGTATTAAGATATTTTAATAGATAATTCATTTCTTATGGATGGATATGTATTAACATATTTTAATAGATAATTCTTTAGTTTCTAGAAAATTGTATTAATTTAGTTTAGAATAAGTCAATTTACAAAAAAGTCCCTCCCTAGTTGTAAAAACTACATAGGTTATAATTACTCATTTTTAAGAGAGAAATAAACCCAATAATTACAGCAGATTCAATATTCATTATCTATCAAAGGTTATAAAATTATAATTATATTAAAATTCATTTACGATAAAGTATAAATTTCAGTCATATATAAAATAATAAATAATAAATAATTATTATTTATTAATTATTATTTTATTTTATATGTAGTTGAGATTCGTGTTCCACCGTTCCTAGACTCCAAACTCGGGTTACAAAAGCTCAGTTAAGGGGCAACATATAATACAAATTTTAATGGTCCCTACATGACGTGTCCTCGTGCCTAGGGGCTGCCAATATTATTGCATAGTCCAATTTTCTCCGGTCTCAGGCACGGAGTAGGTACTAAGATTTGTCAGCATATCAGTGTTTGATTTTGATGGACTTAAAAGAGGAAAAATCAAAAGAGTATTCTTTCTCAAAAGATTCCATTGGCTATGGCAGGTAAACCAAAATGTGCTCTCTCTCTCTCTCTCTCACCCCATTCTAATACCACCATTCTTATTCTCCTCCTTGTTCAGACTTCATACTGCTGATAGAATCATCAAATCGCAACTAGCGTCGTGAAAAAAAAGAAAAAAAATCCATGGATTCCTTATTCTACTACTGCTTTCTTATCCTTTTCTCCTCATATTTCCTAACAAAATATTTCCTCCAAGTTAACAGAAATCTCCCACCAAGTCCTGGGGTTTCACTACCCATAATAGGCCATCTCTACTTGTTCAAGAAACCCCTTCATCGAACCCTGGCTAAACTATCAAATCAATATGGTCCGATTCTATTTACTAGGTTCGGTTCTCGCCCTGTCGTCCTTGTATCTTCCCCTTCTGCTGCAGAGGAATGCTTCACCAAAAATGACATCATATTCGCCAACCGCCCTCGCCTGCTTGCAGGAAAACATCTTGGTTACAACTACACCACCCTCGTTTGGGCCCCTTATGGTGACCATTGGCGCAACTTGCGCCGCATAGCTTCTCTTGAACTCTTGTCATCTAATCGACTGCAGATGTTTCATGGCATCCGCGTTGACGAGGTCAAGCTACTGTCTCAAAGGCTCTTTCGAGGATCAAAGAGCGGTGAGTACCGGATTTTTGATATGAAGTCTATGTTTTTTGAGCTAACTCTAAATGTGGTGATGCGGATGATTGCTGGGAAGCGTTATTATGGAGAGAACGTGTCAGGATCGGAGGATGCCAGAAGATTTAAAGCAATTGTTACTGAGACTTTCCAGTTGAGTGGTGCTACTAATGTTGTAGATCTTTTGCCATTTGTGAAGTGGGTTGGATTGAGCAAGACTGAAAAGAGGCTAATGATACTGCATGGGAAACGAGATAAGTTCATGCAGGATTTGATTGAAGAACGTAGAAGACTGAGGTGTGATTCTGCTTCTGAACAGAGGAGTAGAACTATGATTGATGTGCTACTATCACTGCAAGAGACTGAGCCTGAATATTATACAGATCATATAATCAGAGGGATGATGCAAGTAATCTGCTGATTTGACTTGAAAATTTTAATTAATTAAACTTGTAATTAATTTCTCAATGAATAATTTTTTGAAGCATTATTGCCTGATTCTGTTTCCAGGTCCTGCTAGGAGCAGGGTCAGACACTTCGGCTGCAACTATGGAATGGGCACTGTCAAGTTTGCTAAACAATCCAGAGATCCTTGTACAAGCTCAATCAGAAATTGACACAAACGTAGGGCAAAGCCGGCTAATTGAGGAATCTGATCTTACCGCACTTCCATATCTCCACGGCGTCATCAAAGAGACACTCAGGATGTACCCTGCAGCTCCACTACTAGTTCCTCATGAATCGTCCGAGGAGTGCACTATAGGAGGTTTCAAAGTTCCACGTGGCACAATGTTGTTGGTGAACTCGTGGGCCATACAAAATGATCCTAGAATATGGGAAGAGCCCTCAAAATTCAAGCCAGAGAGGTTCCGGGAAATGGCAGGGAAAAGTGATAAGTATATGCTTTTGCCATTTGGGACAGGGAGGAGAGTGTGTCCTGGAGAAGGCTTGGCGATGAGGTTGGTTGGGTTGGCATTAGGTTCATTGATTCAGTGCTTTGAGTGGGTGAGAACAGGTGGTGAGTTGGTGGACATGAGCGAAGGCACTGGGCTTACCATGCCTAGAGCTCAACCTTTGCTAGCAATGTGTAGGCCAAGACCCGCGATGGTGACCCTCCTTTCTCAACTTTGAATACTCTTGTTTCTTGTGGTGTAATTGTGTTGACTTTCTTAGTTTTAGCAATCGAACTGTCAAATGACATATCGGCAATTCTGCATTCCCCACGTAAGTTGTTCAATTCCATCGTTTCTTAATTTATATTAGTTTCTTTTCGATTAAGAGGACATTTTAGAAGGCAATTTTTTTTTTCCATATTATATAGTTTTTTTTAGTGAAAACATTTTGAAGATGTCAGTCAAATAAAAAAAATATTCATTTTAATACATTAAAGAATGAAGACGGTATCTTTTTATATTTTTATTGATGATAATGCCCTTCTAGAAAATGATTATACACACACACATACTATTTTTCCGGTCCTCTTCATCGCCTTAAGATGTCTCGGGCGGAAAAACCCAATTCGATTATAATTATGATATTATTCTCTGACCTAAACTATGAATAATCTGCATACATACGTGCCATCTCCTTAAGATGTTCTAATACAAAATGGATTCAGTGAGGTCTCTTTATAAAAAGACCACCCTGCTCGGTATGTAAAATCCTGAGACCGAAGCATATAAAAAAAGAGAAACTTTTTTCTCTTTAAGTTGTTATCTCGGCAACTCTTCATTATGACTTAAGCATTGATGCTGCGTTTACTTTTTGGATTGGAGTGGGAATCCTTGGATTATGAGTGTGGAGTGGGAGTGAGAGTAATGTGTTTACTTAGACTAAATAAAAGTATGGATTGTCAATTAGAATCCTAATTATTTGTTTACTTTGTCTTGGATTGAGAATAAATTATTTTAAATTAAAATTTTATCCTTATGTACAGAATTATAATTTGTAATTAAAAAATTAATAAAAAATATATTTAGAAAATAAAATAAATATTTTATTATATTTATAAATTAATAATAATTACTAATATTCTTAATTATGTAAATCATAATTTTTTATTAATTTTAATTTAAATTATGTGAATAAAAATTATTAATAATAGCAACACAAATGAAATATTATTATTGATAATATAGTACAAAATTAATATTTTTTTAGAATAAAATATTTATTATTATTAAATAAATAATTAATATTTATTAAAATTAATGTTTAATATTATTAATTTAAATATAATATTTATTTTTATTTTATTAAATTTAATAAAATAAATATGATATAATTATTATTTTTAATAAATATGATATTATTTATTTTATTAAATATTATTTATTTATTTATTTTTATAAGGATAAAATGGGAAGAGGGGGGAGTGGATTCCCACTCCCACCTCTCCCCATGGGAGTGGGAATCCCACTCTCCACTCCAAAATTGGGTGGGACCCACGGATTCCCACTCCCACTCTCCCATTTTTTAAGGTAAGTAAACACTGTAGTGGGAGGAATCCACACTCCACACTCCCACTCCAGAAAATAAACACTACCTTAATGTATTCACTGGTAACAACGTTGGGGGCCTTACGATGTCGGTAACAACACTAGTGCCCTTACGATTTTCTCGTTTTATCGGCAAGGACGTTAAATCCAAAACTTGAGATTTCTTTGGACCAGTGGCCTCATTGAATCCCAACCTTTTTATTGCCTGATCACTTTAATCCCGACCTTCTTATTCCCCATTCATTTCAAGGTACAAATTATTGGTGTCTAAAAGTATATATGGTTGATTAAAAAATCATCAAAGTTACTTTTTGGTTTCTGGATCGTAATTTGTAAGGAACATTTTAAAAAGGCCGCAACAGGGTTTGTTTTTTAATTTAATGACTTAAAGTGACTTAACTTAATTAATTAAGTTAATTAGAGGTATTTGTTTTTATAACTTAATGAAACTTTTTAGATAATTTTGACTTAATAAAATAAGCTATTTTTTTTTACTTTTTACTTAATAGAGAAATATGAATTAAGTCAATTACTTGCTAATGTAAAAAATATTCATGTTTTATAATTTATTTTTCATGTCTATCTCAAAACTCACCCATAGATATTTACCCCGTATAAAAATATCCATGTTTTTTCTTTCTTATATTATATACAATAAAATTTAAAATTTATGGTATTTTATATATTAAAATTCTAAAATAATTATGTATTCACTTGAATATAGTTTTACTTATAAATGTTAAAATATTGTGGTATTTAATATATTATTTATTTGACATTCAAATTTAATAAGGATACAAATGTAAAAGTACATATTTTCAGATTTTTAAGTTGAAAAAAACAAACAACTTAATACTTATTTTCCGAGATTCAGATGAAAAAATAAACATATTATTCAGATTCAGACATTCATACCTATTCAGAATTCAGACTAATTCAGGTCTATTCATATTTCAAACAAAAAAACAAATGCCACCTAAGTTATAGATTCTGTAACTAATTAACCGTTAATATGATTAGTTGGATTAAAAGTTAGAAGTTGGATGGTTGTTCATTAATTTAAATAAAAAGAAAAGTGTTGGGTCTACTAACTAGAAAGGTTTTTCAGCAACTAATTATAATTAAAATTACTTATAAGAGCTTACTATATTTAGATAGATATTCCAACTAACATGGTGTTAAAAAATTATAGAGAAGTTAATTTTGCTGCAGATTATATGACGAACCTCGCTTTTTCTATCCCTCTTAGTTTTATTGTGTACCCTACACCTCCTTTGGGGGGTAGGTCATTTTTACTTCATGACTCATACGGGATCTCGTATCTCCGCTCAGTTGTCCTTTAGCTCTTTTTAGAGCCCCAATTTATCAAAAAATATATATATATAACTATATGAAACAAGTAACAATATTTACTAATATGATTTTGGCCTGTACTTAATAACAGAGTTTCACATAATAATTTCACTCTAGAATCCCTAGAGTACAATTAGAATCCATAGAGTACAATTGAACCTTTAGACATGCTATAAAGAGAGAGAGAGAAAAAGAAGAATTTCTCATTTCAACTTTGCTAATGCTTTCTTCCTATATTTCAAAATAGAGAAATCATAGAGTACCTCAAGAATAAAAATTCAAATTTTAGATTAAAAGTTAAAAAGAATTGCTCAATTGGAGAATGAATTAAACAACAATTAAGTTCATTTGCAACCAAGCCAATTCTTATTCATTACTCAGCCATGCAACATTAGAGGGAAAAAAAGATAAAATAATCCCTGAGGTATAAAGAAAACTACTGCTATTGTCTTTTAATGGAATGTGATGTTTTCTCTTTCAAAAATTACAAAAAAAAAAAAAAAATTGTTTCCCACGATGATTTTTTTGTTTTTTGTTTTTAAATTAAAAATAAAATAAAAATTCTTCACTTGTACCAACATATTAACGTTTAACTCCAAAGTTATAAGAGGAGTGCTACTTACAATTTTACACTGAAAAATTTATTTCAAATTAATGTTAAACTCCGAAGTTATAACATGCAGCTTTTCTGTAAAGCTGAGTAGGCAACAGTATAAACATCTGTTCAAATTTTCAATGCATTTGGGAAGAAGAAACTCTGGTTAGATGATGGCCATTTCAGTTTTCTAACAAGCGAACAAGCACTTTTAACTAGAAAGTACTATAATTATCCAAAATTGAATATTATATTAGAGAAATAAATCTCAGAACCAATCACTTAACGAGCAAATGACATAAAATTTGTGAAATTTGAAATAATATCAAAAAGAAAAAGATTGTTCAAATTAAAATTTGTAAACTGAAAATAAAAACAAAAAAAAATAAACGGACATCATTCTCAGCCTAGAAAGATATATTAATAGATAATTCATTTCTTCTTACAGATGGATACATATTAAGAGCTTGCCATGTCACGGATAATGTAACATACACACCCAATGGTTGGCAGCCATGTGTCCTAAGGAGAGAGAAAAAGCATTGAAATACAAGTAATAGGAGTTGGCAGCCACTGGATCTGTAAGTTACATGATCAGTAAGTTAGCCAACTCCCGTATTTTTAAGATATTTTAATATATAATTCTTTAGTTTCTAAACGATCGCACTAATTTGGACAACCTCGCTGACATTGACATGCAGCGGGTTTAGGATTTGTCGATCTACAAAAATTTCCCTTCCTGGCTGTAAAAACTACGGAGGTTATAATTTCCAAGTGGCAGAAATAAACCCAACAATCACAGAAAATTCGTTACCTATCCAAGGTTAAAAAAGCTCAGTGCAGAGGCAACATAAAATACAAATTTCATTTCTCACAGGACGGCAACAAGCAAGTTAATAGTCCCTACATGACGCCACTTGGGCTTGTAGTCCAGTGGTGGACCATTACCCTCAAAGTTAAGCATGACTATGAGGGTAATGATTCGAGTCCCTACGGATTTAACTTCCCTCAATTAAACATAATTGTGTGGAGATTTTTTATAATGTCTTTCTCCTTTACGAAATGCAAATGGAGTAGAGATATTACGAAATGGCGAAATGCAAGTGGAGTAGAGATATTACGAAATGCGAGTGGAGTAGAGATATCCCTCTTCCGTGAGGAGTATTTGAATGGGCATGTACTTTATATAATAAAAATGTAATAATATCAAGGGAGAAAGACATTGTAAAATGCGAGTGGAGTAAAGACATCCCTTCTCCGTGAGGGGTATTTGGATGGACATGTACTTCATAGAATAAAAATATAATAATATAAGTCTCATGTATATATATTTGATTGTAAATATTAATATAATGACCTGCTGTCATAGCAGTTGTATATATCTCTGTGTAATAGTCCCTACATGACGTGTCCTTGTGCCTAGTGCTGCCAATATTATTTATTGCATTGTCCAATGTTGTCCAGTCTCTGATACTAAAAGATTTGTCAGCATATCAGTGTGTGACTTTGATGGAACCCAAAATATGCTCACTCGCTCTCGCCCCATTCTAACACCACTCATTCTCCTCCTTGTTCAGACTGCATACTGCTGATAGAATCATCAAATCGCAACTAGCGTCGTCAAAAAAAGAAAAAAAAAATCCATGGATTCCTTATTCTACTACTGCTTTCTTATCCTTTTCTCCTCATATTTCCTAACAAAATATTTCCTCCAAGTTAACAGAAATCTCCCACCCTGTCCTGCGGTTTCACTACCCATAATAGGCCATCTCTACTTGTTCAAGAAACCCCTTCATCGAACCCTGGCCAAACTATCAAACCAATATGGTCCGATTGTATTTGTTTGGGAGAGATACTGTTTGGGAGAAATACGTCGACGAGACCAGGAATGACGAGCAGATATGACGAGCAGATATCTGATGGCAGAGTCCTGCGAACCGGTGTGTTCCGTAAAAGCCTGGTGCGCGGAGGAACAGGAGCAGAAATATCCTGCTCGTCCACGATGTTGTCATCCGCGAGGCCAATTCCCTATAAGAGGTATACGGCCATTCCGGCTAGAGGTCGATAGGCGAGGAGACCTGGTCGACGGCAGTTGGCAAGACATGCTCTCCAGCCCGAGAATCTAGGCACGACAGCCACGCTTTCCCCTGAACCGTGGCGTAACACGCAAGATCTCACAGAACCACGACAGCCACGCTTTCCCCTGAACCGTGGCGTAACACGCAAGATCTCGCAGAACCACGACAGCCACGCTTTCCCCTGAACCATGGCGTAACACGCAAGATCCCCCGTTTGCCCATAACGCAGCAGTCAGAGCCCCAGACCGTCTCGAAAAAAGCAGAAAACTGGGATTCAGAGGAAGCCTATAAAAAGGTAGCCAACGAAGGTAAAATGGTTAGCAATTTTGATTCTAAAAGAGAGAAAACAATCTAAGAGCCATAAGATTTGTGGCAAGCGTTCCCCGAACCTTCATATCTGACTTGAGCGTCGGAGGGTTTGCGCCGGGAAAACAACCGGCGTACTCTGACTTGTCTGTGTGCGCAGGAACCTCCGGGGAAGAAGCCTTACGCGGAGACCTCCTGGTCGTGGTGAAGTTGATCGAGCAGAGATCCTGGTCGTAGGCAGAGGAGAACCAGAATCTCGCATCAACATTTTGGCGCCGTCTGTGGGGAACAGAGCAAAAAGCTTCTGTTGATAGCAAGAAGAGGGGTGAAGCAAGTGAAAAGCAATGGAGACAGGAGGAAGTAGTGCACAAGGAGGCGATAGGAGGCTTCACGACCCCGTGGCGCTGAGGGAGATAGTCAGTGAAGCACAGGAAAAAGTCATGTTCGACCGGATGGAACGGATGGAAAAACAGATGGAGACCTTGACAACCATCCTGCATGAGCTGCGGAGCGAGCGAAGGGTAACCCAAGAGGGAAGGGTGAGAGGCGGAGGAGTGGCACAGGGTCCCGATAGTGCGAGGAGAAGTCAAACCACCGGGGGATATGGTGGTGAGAGAAGTAACGTGCCTCTGCGGGGAGAATTCCATAGAGAAAGAGAGCAGTCCCCGGCAAGACAGATTTCGGACGAGGCCGACGGGGTGGTGAATGCGGAGGAAACAGAGTTGAGGCAACACTTGCATGATGTAGAGCAAGAGCGGGATCAAGTTGTTGCACGTGACCCTGGTCGTGCAGGGCAGCTGGAGGAGGAAGTGCGCAGACTAGCGCAGGTAATTGACGACATGCAAGGAAGGAACAGGGCCCCTGGTTGGAGGATAATGCTGGACGGAGAATCACCGCTCGCAGCAGAGATCATGAGGGCGGTTATTCCGAGAGATTTTCGCCTCCCAGACCTCAGATACTCGGGAAGAACTGACCCGCTGGTGCACATAGAGCGCTTCAACGACATAACTGGGGTACAAGGATTATCTCAATTCCAAAGGTGCAGGGTGTTCCCACTATCCCTTGAGGGACGTGCACGAGAATGGTACAGGAAACTTCCTCGGGGCAGTGTTAAAACCTTCGAGCAGATGTGCCAGGAATTTGCCGAGCAGTTTAGTGGGGCAATGGCACCAGAGGATGACATGATGGAGTTGAAAAGCATGAAACAGGGGGAGCAAGAAACCCTTCGGGAATTCATCAAGAGGTTTCATCGGGCTGTCCTCGATTTGGGAGCCTTCAACCACCCTCAGGCGTTAAGGGGGTTGAAAGACGGGGTGAAGATAGGAAGGCTGTGGTACAATTTGAGAAGCCCAGCCATTCAAACGTACGCAGCCGCATACGAGCAGGCTAAGAGAGACATCGAGATTGAAGAGGAGAAGGCTGCACGGATTAAGACAGACCAGTTAGAAGGGTCGGGGAGGAAAGAGAAGAAAGCATTACCGGGGAATGGACCGATTAGGAGGAGGGACCACCAGGCCTCCGGTAGTGGAGCAGGAGGTCGGGTAACTGCTTACCAGCCTCATCAGAGGCCACCACAGTATCAGCGCAGCAGGGCGCAACCTCCTCGTTCCCCAGCTAGGGAGCCTTGGAGAAGGCATGATTCGACATCTGCTGGTTTTCATCGATATTCCCACGGTAGCAGAGCGAGCAGACCAGAAGTGTTTCCACCGCCCCCGACTTAGAGCGGGGCAAACAGAGAAAGAGCAGTGCACCTGATCGACCAGGACCAGGACTATGGGCGGTACACTTCCTTGAAGATGTCCCTGGATGAGGTGTACGAGGCCATAAAGGATCGGGGGCTGCTGCACCTCCCCACACCAATAACAAAGCTACCCAACAGGAGGGATAGAGGACGTTATTGTAAGTTCCATGGCACCCATGGCCATACCAAAGCAGAGTGTAGAGATCTCAAGACCCAGGTCGAAGATCTGGTGAGAAATCGGTACCTGGACGAGTTTGTGGATGGGATTTTCCTGACGGTGGCGACAGCAGGTGAAGGGGAGCAGAGTGATAGAGACCTGAGGCGCGAGCAGCCCGCAGTAAGGGTGATAGCTGGGGGTCCAACATTGGCCGGAGATTCCAACAGATCCAGAAAAAATTATGCTAGGTACGCCATATCCAGTAAAGAGATACTCTTCAACACCCCAGCAGCCAAACGAGCAAGGGTCAGGCAAGTGCCAATCATGTGGACGGATGAGGATGAGAAAGGGGTTCTATACCCCCATGAGGATGCTTTAGTCATCAAGGCTACTGTTGCCAGCAAGAAATTCGACCGGATATTGATTGATACAGGGAGCTCAGTTGATGTGTTATTCAAGTCAACCCTGGAAGAGATGGGAATAGCCGACCGGAAGTTGGAATACACCAACACCTCCTTGAAGGGGTTCGGAGGAGGGAAGCTGGTCCCGCTGGGCGTGGTCGAACTGCCTATCACAATTGGGAGTTCCCCGACAGAAAGGACAATAATGCTGGACTTTGTCGTAGTGGATGAGGAAGGTCCTTACCAGATGATCCTAGGTCGGCCATTTTTAAGGATGAGCAAAGCGGTGTTGTCCAACCATTATCTGGCTCTGAAGTACCGGGTGAATGGGGTAGTAGGAGTGGTACGAGGAGACCAGAGGATCGCGAGAAGCTGCTACTCCTCGGCAGCAAGGGAAGCAATGCAGATAACATCCCTCGATACCCGAGTGGAAAACAAGAACGGCAGACAAGAGCCTGTAGAGGATCTGGAAACCGTAAGCCTGGGGCCAGAGAATCCGGGAAAGACGATCAGAATCGGGTCGAGACTTAAGGGAGAGCGAAAGCAGGAGTTGGTGAAATGCTTACAGGCTCATGCTGATGTGTTTGCTTGGACACATGAAGACATGCCAGGGATTGACCCTGAGGTAGCATGTCATAAGTTGGCAATAAAGAAAGGTGCTCGGGCAGTAAGGCAGAAGAGGAGGTGCTTCAACCAGGAGAGGTATGAGGCTATAAATGGCGAGGTGGAGAAGCTCCTGGGAGCAGGGTTCATTCGGGAAGTCAGTTACCCTGAGTGGATATCGAATGTAGTGTTGGTAAAGAAGGCAAACGGCAAGTGGAGGATGTGTGTGGATTTCACAGACCTCAATAAGGCGTGCCCGAAAGACAGCTTCCCTTTGCCCAAGATCGATCAGTTAGTAGACTCAACGGCTGGGCACGGTCTGCTTAGCTTCATGGACGCGTTCTCGGGATACAACCAGATCCCCATGCACGAGCAGGATGAGGAGAGCACGGCTTTCATCACTAACCAAGGTTTGTTCTGTTACAGGGTAATGCCATTCGGTCTCAAAAATGCTGGGGCCACCTATCAAAGGCTGGTGAACAAAGTCTTTAAGCCGTTGATTGGGAGAACCATGTAGGTGTACGTGGATGACATGATCACCAAGTCCAAAATCCCGGAGGAACATGTCAGACACCTCGAGGAGACATTCGAGCTTTTGAGGAAGTATAAGATGAAGCTCAACCCGGAGAAGTGTGCTTTTGGGGTCGAGTCAGGGAAATTCCTTGGATTCATGGTGAGCCATAGGGGGATTGAAGCGAATCCCGAGAAAATCCAGGCGGTTGTGCAGATGAAGTCTCCTCGAAACCTGAAGGAGATGCAGAGCCTCACGAGGAGGTTGGCGGCGTTGAGCAGATTCATATCCAAGGCTACAGATAAGTGTCAGCCATTCTTTCAAGTGATAAGGAGGGGAAAGAAAACAGAATGGACCCCAGAATGCGAGGAAGCCTTCCAGAACTTGAAACAATACTTGCAACAAGCTCCGCTGCTGTCCACACCGAGGGAGGGGGACAAGTTATATATGTATTTGGCGGTATCGGATCGGGCCGCCAGTTCTGTTCTGGTGAGAGAGGAAGAAGGAGTTCAGTATCCGATATACTACACCAGCAAGGCCCTCCTCGACGCTGAGACCAGATACCCACCGTTGGACAAATGGGCACTTGCCCTTGTGGTTGCTGCTCGGAAGTTGAGGCCATATTTTCAAGCATTCCCAGTCTCGGTAATAACAAACCAGCCATTGCGTCAAACTCTGCACAAGCCAGATGCCTCTGGTCGGCTCGTCAAGTGGGCTGTAGAGCTGAGCGAGTTCAACATAGACTATAAACCCCGCGCAGCGATAAAGGCCCAGGCAATGGCCGATTTCGTAGCTGAGTTCACAGAGCCCGAAGCATGCTTAGATCAACAAGATGCAGTTATAGGCAGTGACGAAACTCAAGTATGGCAGATGTCTGTGGATGGGTCGTCAGGGGAGCGGGGTTCAGGAGCAGGGATTGTCTTGGAAGGCCCAGAGGGGGAGGAGATCTCTTATGCTGTAAAATTGGAATTTGCAGCCACAAATAACCAGGCAGAGTATGAAGCCTTGACAGCAGGTCTGGAATTGGCTCAGGCCGTGAAAGCAGACAGAGTTAAGATCAGAACTGATTCCCAGCTGGTGGCGAATCATGTCAATGAAAGATTCCAACCAAGAGAGGAGAAGATGGAGCAGTACCTGAAGATAGTCAAGCAGATGATGGCGAAATTCGAGGCAGTGGAGGTGATACAAATCCCCAGGGAGCAGAATAGTCGAGCAGACATCTTGGCTAGGATGGCAGCAGTAGCCGACCCAAAAATGCCAAAGTCGGTCCCTCTGGAGGTGAAGTCCGGCCCAAGTATCGAGCAGAATTTGGGGGTGCTGCGGATAGAACAAAAATGCTCGTGGAGGGACCCGATAGTTTCATACCTTAGAGACGGGGCATTACCACCAGATAAGCTGCGAGCTCGGAAGATTAGAGCCCAGGCCTCGAGATACACGATGATTGATGGGGTATTGTATCGGCGAGGATACACACTACCGTTCCTTCGGTGTTTGGATGAGGATGACGCGGATTACGTACTGAGAGAAGTACATGAAGGAATTTGCGGAAATCATTCTGGCGGGAGGTCCCTGGCCCACAAGGTTTTAAGGCAGGGATATTTCTGGCCGACAATGCACCGGGATGCGCAAGAGAAGACCAGGAGTTGTGTAAGCTGCCAGAGTTTTGCAAATTTCTCTAACCAGCCCCCAGAGAAGCTCACCTCTATGGCCTCCCCTTGGCCATTTGCTCGATGGGGAATTGATCTGATCGGCCCATTGCCAAAGGGACGAGGAGCAGCAACACATGCAATAGTTGCTATAGATTACTTCACGAAGTGGATAGAGGTAGAGGCCCTTAGCAGGATCACAGAGAAGAAAACAACAGACTTCGTGTGGAGAAACCTGGTCTGTCGATACGGGATCCCTTATGCCTTGGTAACGGATAATGGCAGGCAGTTCGATAATCACAGCTTCAGGGATTTCTGCCAGAACCTCGGGATAGAGCTGAAGTATTGCTCGCCTGCTCACCCTCAATCGAATGGACAAGTAGAAGCAGCCAACAAGATCATCAAGAGGCTTTTGAAAACCAGGCTCGGAGCAAAAAAGGGTGCGTGGGTTGACGAGCTGCCAGGTGTGCTATGGGCATACAGAACAACCCACAAAACCGCAACTGGGGAGACACCTTTCGCTTTGGCTTTCGGACATGAAGCGGTCGTGCCGGCTGAGATAGGAACGACCACACACCGGACAAATCATTTCAATGAGCAGGAGAACGACGAGCAGATATGTTTGAATCTTGATCTGCTAACGGAGAGGAGGGAGCAAGCAGCCAAGCGATCAGGCATTTACCAACAGAGGGTTGCTCGGTATTACAACCAGAAGGTGAACATACGGCAATTCAGGGTCGGAGACTAGGTACTGAGAAGAGTGAATCAGAGCACCAAAGATTCGTCTCAAGGAGTGCTGGGACCGAATTGGGAAGGGCCATATAGAGTCAAGCAGATAGCGGGACCCGGAGCTTACAAGCTGGTTCGCGCAGACGGCCACGAGGTGAAACGCCCATGGAACGCAGCACACCTCCGGAAATACTTCCAGTAAGATTTGTACACATGTGAAAGCTATTTTCGCTCATTTTCATTACCGTTTATCTTTCACCCTTATTGTCAAAAGCAAGTTCATGTAAAACCAAAACCTGCAATTGATGGAACTTGAAACTGTAAGAAAAATCAAAGGCACGCAAAGGCTCACCCAGTCTCAAAGCCTGTCTTATGGCGAGAAAGAAGCCAAGCGTGCCAGGATCTGCTCGGCCACGAGAAGGCAGCAGAATCCCAATCCTCGAAAAATCCAAGGCACGCAAAGGCTCACCAAGTCTCAAAGCCTGTCTTATGGAGAGACAGAAGCCAAGCGTGCCAGGATCTGCTCGGCCACGAGAAGGCAGCAGAATCCCAATCCTCGAAAAATCAAAGGCACGCAAAGGCTCACCCAGTCTCAAAGCCTGTCTTATGGCGAGACAGAAGCCAAGCGTGCCAGGATCTGCTCGGCCACGAGAAGGCAGCAGAATCCCAATCCTCGAAAAATCCAAGGCACGCAAAGGCTCACCAAGTCTCAAAGCCTGTCTTATGGCGAGACAGAAGCCAAGCGTGCCAGGATCTGCTCGGCCACGAGAAGGCAGCAGAATCCCAATCCTCGAAAAATCCAAGGCACGCAAAGGCTCACCAAGTCTCAAAGCCTGTCTTATGGCGAGACAGAAGCCAAGCGTGCCAGGATCTGCTCGGCCACGAGAAGGCAGCAGAATCCCAATCCTCGAAAAATCCAAGGCACGCAAAGGCTCACCAAGTCTCAAAGCCTGTCTTATGGCGAGACAGAAGCCAAGCGTGCTAGGATCTGCTCGGCCACGAGAAGGCAGCAGAATCCTAATCCTCGAAAAATCCAAGGCACGCAAAGGCTCACCAAGTCTCAAAGCCTGTCTTATGGCGAGACAGAAGCCAAGCGTGCCAGGATCTGCTCGGCCACGAGAAGGCAGCAGAATCCCAATCCTCGAAAAATCCAAGGCACGCAAAGGCTCACCAAGTCTCAAAGCCTGTCTTATGGCGAGACAGAAGCCAAGCGTGCCAGGATCTGCTCGGCCACGAGAAGGCAGCAGAATCCCAATCCTCGAAAAATCCAAGGCACGCAAAGGCTCACCAAGTCTCAAAGCCTGTCTTATGGCGAGACAGAAGCCAAGCGTGCTAGGATCTGCTCGGCCACGAGAAGGCAGCAGAATCCTAATCCTCGAAAAATCCAAGGCACGCAAAGGCTCACCAAGTCTCAAAGCCTGTCTTATGGCGAGACAGAAGCCAAGCGTGCCAGGATCTGCTCGGCCACGAGAAGGCAGCAGAATCCCAATCCTCGAAAAACCCAAGGCACGCAAAGGCTCACCGAGTCTCAAAGCCTGTCTTATGGCGAGACAGAAGCCAAGCATGGCGGGATCTGCTCGACCGCGTAAAGGCGAGCAGAATCCCGAACATCGGAAAATTTTCTAAGGCAGGTGGCGAAACCATATACCAAGCCATAGCCAGCTCGACCAGACGAAGACGAGCAGGCTCTCGTAATTACCACACAAGAGAGTAATCAAAAACATTTCTATTAATTTGTTAATAATTAACAAAGCAGATAATCTTCACAAACATTGTTCATTACAATACAAGAAACATATCAGGAAGGTCGTGGATCAGTAAGCCCAGCAGCGTCGGTTGGTTGGACCTCCTCAGGTGCAGGAGGAGTATCACCAGCTGCATCCAGAGGGGCGCTCGCCTCGCCAACATCAGCAGGGACTGCACGAGGAGGAGAGTCTCCCTCCTCAATCACGATCGGCTCTACCCCTTCGGCATCTTCCTTGGCCGCCTCCTCGTCCATATGTTGAGCAACACCAGCTGCAAGGTCATCCATCTTCAGATCAGGGTGTTGCTTTCCGAGGACGGCCATGATACAACGATAGGAATGCCGAAGTCCCTGGTCGTACTGGTTGTCGGCCTCCCTCTCCAAGTTCTCTACATGAGCTCGGTGGGAATCGCGGAGAGATTCGAGCTGAGCCTCATACATAGCCCTCTGCCCTTGGAGATCCTCCTTAACCTTGGTCAGCTCCTCCTCGAAGGTAATGGCTTTTGCTTGAGCAAGAGACTCTTGCTCTATCAGCTTGAGGTTCTCAACGTTTAGCTCCCGCGCTTTTTTCTCAGCAACGTCAGCTCTGGTCGTCGCCGATTGAATGTCCTCCTTCATCTTCCTGTCGTAACGGCCTACCTTGGCCTTATAGTAGGTGGCCATGCAGCTGAGATGGAAAGCGCTATACTGCATGGCTCCCACCAGCTCGCCCAGGGTACAACCGTCAAAGCCCTCCAGGTCCTTCTTGCTCACGAGTTTAGACAACTCATTGAGATAGGGAACCAAGTGTTCTGGTCGGCCGTCGGGTAAGCGAGACCGAGGCACAACAGGTGGAGAAGAGGAAGCAGGATCAGTGGCTGCTCCACTGGATTCCCCGACTTTAGCAGAGGCAGGAGGGAGAGCCTGCAAGGGAGGAACCTGCTGCACGATGTTCTTTCGCTTCGCAGCGGGAGCATCTTTGTCCTGGTCCCTATCGGTTGTTGGAGGCCGAGAGCGTTTCCTGGTCAGAGCTCCAATCACTGCGTCCTCCATCTTATGGCCAGGAAGTATCAACCGAGACTCGAGGAAGTTGTATGTAGATAGCAGTTCTCGGCTCGAGCAGGAATTGGCCAGTACAGCCTCGACCCGTTTAAGCTGACCAGGTCGGAGCGGGAAGTGAACACCCCAGGAAACTACAGCACAAACAGACACTTGGTTAGAGACAAACCAATACAGCAAGAACAATTATGGATACAAGACATCTAAAGCGAGCAGGCAACCTGGGACCGTGAAACGGGGTGGGACGCGACAATTCTTCCCGTCTATTTGTGCAACTTGACCCCAGGGACCCCCAGCAAAAAAGAATTTCCTCTTCCAAGTCCCACCACCACCAGTTGGAAGATCAGTTATGGGTTTCCTGCTCTTGGTACCAGATTGGAAGTAGTACCAGCCGGCATCTTTAGGGCTGCTCTTCAGCTGGTACAGGTGCTTCACCTCATCAACCGTGGGCTCGCTTTGGCAACATCTGTCCCACAATATGAACAGACCAGAGAGCACTCTCCACCCGTTGGGGTTCAGCTGACCAGGAGCCAGATTTAGCCCGTTAAGTATCCGGGCAAAGTAAGGCTGCAAGGGACACCTCAGCCCATACTTAAAGCTCTCCAGATACAGGGTAACGTATCCCCTAGGAGGCCGGCTAGGTGTATCCTTCTTTCCTGGGATCTTAAGAGGTATCTCACCAGGAATACTATACCTAAGTCGGAGGTCATTGAGCTCGTCAAACGTGGTCGTACACGACATGTAATCAATGGCATAATCACGCGACAAGGCTCTACCTCCTACTGTACCCCGTTCTTCTGGTCGTGATGTTCCAGATGGAGACACCTCACCAGAATCACCTTCCCCCTTCTCACTCAAGGTGCCTCCAGAGCCAGAAGATCCCTCTTCACCACTACTTCCGCTCGTGGAGGTCGTTTGGGGGGACATCTGAAATACAAATGTGCAACCCAAGAGGGGGGGTGAATTGGAATTTTAAAAATTTATCCTAACAAATCCACACAACAAGCAATCTAATGTCTTAACAATAATTGAAAATAATAAGTTCAATAATAGCGTAATAATTAAAGAGTAAGGAAGAAGAAAAAACAAACACACGAATTTTTACGTGGTTCGGCAATCCCCGCCTATGTCCACGCCTCCAAGCGATCCAAGCTCGAGGATTTCACTAACCAAGCCTTTCCGAGGCTTCAACCGAATACAATTGACTTCGAGGTGTCAATAAACCTTTACAATGAAGAGATTATCTCCCAATCTCTCCACTCAAGTGTTTCACTCACTCAAATTCTTACAAATGAAATGAAGAAATGAAGATTACAATAAATCTCACTCAATGAGTAGATATACAATGATGAAGAACAATGAATGATTCAATGTTTTGTGTTTGACAAGTTGAAGGCTCAAGATATCACGTGTGCTTTTTGTTCTTGCTTGTTGGAGAGCTTCAAAATGAGTTGGATTTGAGTTCTTATAGCTTGAGCTCGAAAACTAGCCGTTGCTCACATTCTGGGCTAACCGGTTTACCGTTTAATGGAATCCGGTAAGCCGGATTTATGTTACCGTTAAGGCAAAATTCAAAATTTTGCCTAACCGGCTTGCCGGTTTCACGAATCCGGTAAGCCGTTTTCGTTCTGGTGCTTTCTACCTCGAATTTGGCCTGCCGTTTATCAGTATCCGGTAAGCCGCTTGCTACAGTAACTGCTACAGTAAAATATTTCCCGAAATTTACAGTTTAACCCCAAAACTTTATAAAACTGTAGTATGGCCCAAAACGTTATAAAAGTTTGCAAATAGGTCCAATTTCAGAATTTTAAATAATACTTTCTCAAACCCACAACTTTATGAAATTATAGAATGGCCCAAAAACATTTAAATAATTTCAAATAGGTCCAAATCCGAAATTTAAAATACTATCAAAGATTTTAAAATTACTTTCATTTTAGTCCAAAATGCTTTAATTCCATAACATCATTTTCTTATTATAAAAGCACAATTCATAAATCTTTACTTAATAAATACATGTGGTTTGTTATCATCAAAATCAATATTTATAGCCATATAGGCTAACAATCTCCCCCTTTTTGATGATGACAAAGCACATTAAAAACCTTAATCTTGTTATGAAAAAAGCTCCCCCTTAATCAATGCAGATTAAAAAATAATTTGAAAATAGTTTAACAAAAACTCCCCATGCATACATGCTCCCCCTAAATACATGCATATTTTCATAACTCATTAAATCATTCTCCCCCTTCATCATCAAAAAAAAAAATAAAAGCTCCCCCTATCAATCATCAAAACAGCAACATAAGCTCATTAGTAAAAACAAAAATATCCATAAGCATAAGAGAATCCATATAATCCATAATAATCACTCAAAAAATAAATCCATAACATCCAACATAAATAGTCATACCAAATCCATATAATCCAAAACAAATACATAAATCAAAACGCATAATAACTATCCATAGAGTCGAAAATAAAAGAACACACAATGCAGTAAATGAAATGTAGGTGTGTCCAAATACAAGCACAAAATACTACTCAGGTGGTGAGGATGGAGGTGATGGAGGTGATGGAGGTGGAAACGGATATGGAACGCCGAAGTGCTCGAAGAGGAGGCGCTGTCCATGAATGAGCTGCTGCTGCAGCTGCCGCTGCTGCTGCTGCTCCTGCTGAAGCTCAGTCTGCCTCACCGAAAGTGTCCGAACCTCATCCATAAGCTGCTGAAGAGTGACATCTCCAGAGGTAGGAGGCCGTGGAGGTGATGAAGCGGATGCAGATGCACTAGGAGCCGAAGCAACTGTAGAAGAAACTCGGCGTCTACGCTGCCCTCGAAATGATAGTGAGAATACTGGAAGCTGATCAGCGGGAATCATGGCATTAAGTGGCCGATCATCACTTGGGGCTAGAAAGGTAAACTTGTTATCGCTGTATTTGACCCAAGTGTCATCCTTCCACTCAAAGCCTAACCCAACAATAACCTCATCCCCAATACCCTTGGATGGCCTACAAGAAGGTTCTAGAATCGGCACTTCAAAGAATTTAAGAATACGAGTAATGAAGTGACCATAAGGAAGAGAGCGGGTAATCAAGGCTGGAATGCTCAACATGGTGCGAACAATGGAATAGCCCAAGTCAACCGGGCGACCTCTAAGAATACAGTCAATCATGGCGACATCCATGTGAGACACCTCATCCAAATGTCCTGATCTAGGAAGTACAATGGACTGGATGATACGAAGCAAAAAACGAGTTTGAAGACAAAGACACTGAGTACGGAAATGAATGGTACAGTCTTCAACAGAAAGATCATTACGCCGACAAATATTACGAACGGCATCAACATGAACATAATCATCAATTTCAGGAGGTTTCCTAAGAGAAAAAATGTCCAAGCCATCATCGGAAGATCCTAGGATGTTGTCCAAGTCCGAATCATCAAATTCAATCAAAACTCCTCCAACTGTGGTGATTACTCGATTCTCTTTCTCCGCGGAACAATCCATGTTCGAGTAAAATACTTTCACCAAGTCGGGATACATATTCTCCTCAATCAACAATGCATCAATCCAACCAACATCTTCCAACAATTGAAATAAAGTTCTATGACTAATCTGGAGAGAATGTAAAACATCCGGTAAAACAAAGAAAGTGTTGAGTACCTCACGAGTCCGAAAGTTTTGTTGAAACCTTTTGATCAAGTGTTGCTTGTTCTGAAAGTGAATGGACTCAAAGGTGGATTGATTTGAGATGACCCTTGCTTCCCGTGGCCGTGTGGATGGTTGAACCGGCTCTTTGCCTTTTCTTCGAACCGGCCTAGAGCTTGACATAGTGATTTGGTTGATTTGGAGTTGAAAGAGATGAGGAAAATGATGATGATGAAGATTGAAAGTGATTTGGTGAAACAAATTGGATCAAAAACGGCTTGAGAGTGAGAAATCTAGAGAGAGAAAAATTCGGCTCAAAACCTAGGTTGGAATTGGGATCCAAGGATTTAGATGTTGAAAACGGGTTACAAGAATGGTTTTGTGATCTTAATGAGATGGGGAATGATTTTATTGATTCAATTTGATGAAAAAAAAGAAAGAAAAGAATGGATTTTAGAGAGAAATCAAGAGAGGAGAAAACGGGTTTTAGAGAGATGAAGAATCGGTTTTCCGAATGCATGAGGAAGAGAATGAATAGTTTAGAAGGGGTCACGAATCCGGCTTGCCGGCTCTTGATAACCGGCTTGCCGGTTAATGGGCAGCAACTTGAAAGCCGAAAACGGCTTGCCGAAAAACCAAATCCGGTAGCCCGGATATGGACCCGAGAGACATGACACAAAAACGGCTTGCCGGTTTTTGAGAACCGGTTTGCCGGATGTTAACCCGAGAGTCATACCGAGAAAACGGTTTGCCGGTTTTTAAGAACCGGTTGGCCGAAAATGAACCCGAGACCAGCAATTGGAAATTCGGCTTGCCGGTTTCCTTAACCGGCTGGCCGGTTTCGAGGGATTTCAAACACAATTCGGTTTTCCGGATGTCTTGAACCGGAAATCCGGTTTTGTTCCAGTAAGCATGCATGAGAAATCGGTTTTTTTTTTGGATTTGAAGAACCGGCAGACCGGTTATGAGGCAGAGATGAAGCATAGCAAATCCGGTTTTCCGGATTGAAGATCCGGTTGTCAGGAATGTGTTCCGAGAGAGATCAATGAGAAGAAATGTTTTTCCGGATGAATGGAAAGGGAAAAATTACTAGCTCTTGTACTTATACTACACACCATTTTATTTCCGGCTTCAAAAATTGATTAATTTTAAATCATTTCGAGATTTAAAACTTTTCAATAAGCCATTTAATGCATGCAACATAAAATCATAAAATCATAACATTACAAGCATATCAAGCCATCTAATTTATGAACCATAAATCCATATGATAACAAGCATATCAAGTCAAGTAGAAAATCATGAATTAAGATTCAACATTCATCATTCCAAGCTCATGCCTTATCTTTATAAAATGCTCTTCACTAAGAGGTTTTGTAAAGACATCCGCAAGTTGATTTTCAGTGGAAACAAATTTAATCACAACATCCCCTTTTTGAACATGATCTCTAAGGAAATGATGTCTAATTTCTATATGCTTAGTTCTAGAATGCTGAATGGGATTCTTGGAAAGATTTATAGCACTAGTATTGTCACATAAGATAGGAATATGATCAAGTATAATGCCATAGTCTCTAAGGGTTTGTTTCATCCATAGAATTTGTGCACAACAACTACCTGCGGCAATATATTCTGCCTCGGTGGTTGAAAGCGCAACCGAGTTTTGTTTCTTACTAAACCAAGAGACAAGAGAATGACCTAAGAAGTGACATGTTCCACTAGTACTTTTTCTATCAACCTTATACCCAGCAAAATCGGCATCCGAATAACAAGTTAAATCAATATGAGTTCCTCTAGGATACCAAAGGCCAAGATTAATAGTGCCAATTAAATATCGAAAAATACGTTTGACAGCAAGCATGTGAGACTCTTTCGGACAAGATTGAAATCTAGCACACAAGCAAACACTAAACATAATATCAGGCCTACTAGCAGTCAAGTAGAGTAAGGATCCGATCATACCTCGATATGTCTTGATGTCAACTTCCTTACCTTTCTCATCTTTGTCCAGCTTGATGGTGGTACTCATAGGAGTGCTTTTTGCCGTTCCATTATCATAGCCAAATCTTTTGAGTAGATCTCTCACGTACTTGGCTTGATTTATGAAGATTCATTCCTCGTTTTGTTTGATTTGAAGTCCAAGGAAGTACTTCAACTCTCCCATCATACTCATCTCAAACTCTTGGCTCATACATGATGAAAAATCTTTACACAACAACTCATTAGTAGAACCAAAAATAATATCATCAACATATATTTGAACAATAAGTATGTCTTGGTTCTTATGCTTAACAAAAAGAGTTGTGTCCGCTTTTCCCATTGAAAAATCGTTATCCAACAAGAAATTTTTAAGCCTATCATACCAAGCTCTAGGTGCTTGTTTTAAACCATACAAAGCCTTGGATAACTTATACACATGATCTGGAAATTTTTCATTTTCAAAATCAGGAGGTTGTTTCACATAAACTTCCTCCATAATGTATCCATTTAAGAAAGCACTCTTGACATCCATTTGATACAAAATAAAATCCTTATGACATGCATATGCTAACAACATCCTAATGGATTCTAATCTTGCTACAGGTGCAAAAGTTTCATCAAAATCAATTCCTTCTTCTTGGTTGTAACCTTGAGCCACTAATCTAGCTTTATTTCTTACAACCACACCGGATTCATCCATTTTGTTTCTAAATACCCATTTAGTACCTATAATGGATTGATGTTCCGGATTAGGAACTAACTCCCACACATTATTTCTCTCAAATTGATTCAACTCCTCTTGCATTGCCATAATCCAAGATTCATCATTTTCCGCATCCGCAAAGGATTTTGGTTCAATTTGAGAAATAAATGCAGCATGCTCACATGTGTTTCTAAGAGATAATCTAGTGGTAACACCTCGTGAGGGATCTCCTAAAATTACATCCTTAGGGTGAGAGGATACATACCTCCACTCCTTGGGGAGTGTTTGAGAAGTACCTTCATTTTGCTCCACATTTGTTTCTTCATGATATTCCTCTTGAATTCCGTGTGGCGCATCTTCTTGGTTGTCATTCGATGTTCCTTCTTGCTGTTCTTCTTCTGCATTATCATCAACAACAACTTTCTCCGTAGAGGAGGGGTTAGTCTCATCAAATGTAACATGCATAGATTCTTCCACAACTAAAGTTCTTTTGTTATAAACTCTATAAGCTTTGCTTGAATTTGAATAACCAAGAAAGATACCAACATCAGATTTTGGATCAAATTTACCAAGATTATCTTTTGTATTCAAAACAAAACATTTACATCCAAAAACTTTAAAATAGCCAATGTTGGGTTTTCTATCTTTCCAAAGCTCATATGGAGTTTTATTAAGATTAGGTCTAATCAACACCCGGTTTAAAACATAACAAGCGGTGTTGACGGCTTCGGCCCAAAAATATTTAGGCAAGGAATTTTCATTCAACATGGTCCTAGCCATTTCTTGAATAGACCTATTCTTTCTCTCTACTACTCCATTTTGTTGTGGAGTCCTAGGTGATGAAAATTGATGTTCAATGCCAAAGTCATTACAAAAATTTTCAAAAGCATGATTTTCAAATTCTCCACCATGATCACTTCTAATACAAGTGATGGAGTAACCTTTTTCATTTTGAACCTTTTTACAGAAAATTCGAAATGCATCAATGGCATCATCCTTATTAGCTAAGAACAATACCCATGTGTATCTCGAATAATCATCCACAATTACAAATGCATAAAACTTGCCACTTAAACTAGCATATCTAGAAGGTCCAAATAAATCTATATGAAGCAATTGAAGTGGTTTTGAAGTGGAAACATGATTCTTGCTTTTGAAGGAAGTTTTGATTTGTTTTCCAAATTGGCAAGCTTCACAAGTTCTATCTTTTTGAAAATTGATTTTTGGAAGACCTTTTACTAAATCATTTTTCACGATTTTTGAAATCAAATCCATGCTTGCATGACCTAATCTTCTATGCCACAACCAACCATCATCATGCAATGCGGATAGACATTTATCATGTATTGATGCACAATTTATATTAATGGTATAAACATTAACACATCTATTTCCTATAAACAAGACTTTCCCATCACATGCATTCTCAATAACACATTTTGATTCATCAAAGATAACTCTATATCCTTTATCACATAATTGACTAATGCTAAGCAAATTGTGTTTCAAGTTTTCAACCAAACACACATTCTCAATGAGGGTAGAGGATACATTACCGACATTTCCAATTCCAATGATTTTTCCTTTTGAATTATCTCCAAACGAAACATCTCCACCATTTTCGATCTTGATAAAGCTTGAAAACCAAGAATAATTCCCTGTCATGTGTCTTGAACAGCCGCTGTCCAAGTACCACTTACTCTTCTTCTTCTTTGATCCCTCATCAAGTTCATCACATGATTCTTCCCCAATGGCCATGAGAGCCAAATTTGTCATTTCTTGTTGCTCATCATCATCACTTGTTTCCTCTTCGCTATCATCCCATGTGGCCACCATAGCTTTCTTCTTGAGTTTGTTGAGAAGAGGACATTCCGGTCGTATGTGTCCGGGCTTCTTGCATTCATAACAAGTGATTGGCTCCTTCTTCTCCTTCTTATTCTTGTAGCCTCTAAACTTTCTCTGCTCATTATTCTTCTTGTAAAATTTTCTGAATCTTCTAGCTAACATAGCCAGCTCCTCATCATCCATTTCGCTTTCCTCATCACTCTCACGTTTTGAAGCCTTGAGAGCAATGTTCTTCTTCTTTTCCTCATGCCCTTTTTCAGCTGCCAAATCTTCTTCATATGAAATAAGAGAGCCAATTAAATCATCAATAGGTAACACATTTAAATCCTTGGCTTCCTCAATGGCAGTCCTTTTTGGTCTCCATTCCTTAGGTAGAGACCTAATGATTTTCTTGACTTTCTCGCTATTTGAAAAAGTCTTTCCTAGGGCTCCTAGAGTGTTCACTATGTCCGTGAATCTAGTATACATAGAGTACACATTTTCATTTTGTTCCATTTGGAACAATTCGTATTGTCGAGTGTACCTACTTATTTTAGATTCTTTCACTTGGTTCGTGCCTTCATAGACAACCTCAAGTTTGTGCCAAATCTCATTAGCACTTTCGCAACTAGACACTCTATGAAACTCTTTCTTATCTAGTGCACAAAACAAGGCATTCATGGCCTTGGAATTTAGAGAAGCTTTTCTCTTTTCGAATTCATTCCAATCCCGTGAAGGTTTTGGAATATCTTCTCCAACTTCATTTTTGGTCAAGGGCATGAAAGGACCATCATTAACGATTTCCCAAATCTCATAATCTAAGGCTTGCAAGTAAATTCTCATCCTAGTTTTCCAATATGGGTAATCGTTTCCATCAAAGTAAGGTGGTCTAGTGGTGGACTGCCCTTCCCTAAATGTGGAATCATTTTGAGTTGCCATTGATCTTTAGCTCTAGATGGTTAAATCTAAATAAGAGCACCTCGCTCTGATACCAAATGAAATACAAGTGTGCAACCCAAGAGGGGGGGTGAATTGGAATTTTAAAAATTTATCCTAACAAATCCACACAACAAGCAATCTAATGTCTTAACAATAATTGAAAATAATAAGTTCAATAATAGCGTAATAATTAAAGAGTAAGGAAGAAGAAAAAACAAACACACGAATTTTTACGTGGTTCGGCAATCCCCGCCTACGTCCACGCCTCCAAGCGATCCAAGCTCGAGGATTTCACTAACCAAGCCTTTCCGAGGCTTCAACCGAATACAATTGACTTCGAGGTGTCAATAAACCTTTACAATGAAGAGATTATCTCCCAATCTCTCCACTCAAGTGTTTCACTCACTCAAATTCTTACAAATGAAATGAAGAAATGAAGATTACAATAAATCTCACTCAATGAGTAGATATACAATGATGAAGAACAATGAATGATTCAATGTTTTGTGTTTGACAAGTTGAAGGCTCAAGATATCACGTGTGCTTTTTGTTCTTGCTTGTTGGAGAGCTTCAAAATGAGTTGGATTTGAGTTCTTATAGCTTGAGCTCGAAAACTAGCCGTTGCTCACATTCTGGGCTAACCGGTTTGCCGTTTAATGGAATCCGGTAAGCCGGATTTATGTTACCGTTAAGGCAAAATTCAAAATTTTGCCTAACCGGCTTGCCGGTTTAAGGAATCCGGTAAGCCGTTTTCGTTCTGGTGCTTTCTGCCTCGAATTCGGCCTGCCGTTTATCAGTATCCGGTAAGCCGCTTGCTACAGTAACTGCTACAGTAAAATATTTCTCGAAATTTACAGTTTAACCCCAAAACTTTATAAAACTGTAGTATGGCCCAAAACGTTATAAAAGTTTGCAAATAGGTCCAATTTCAGAATTTTAAATAATACTTTCTCAAACCCACAACTTTCTGAAATTATGACTTCGCCCAAACTTTATGAAATTATAGAATGGCCCAAAAACATTTAAATAATTTCAAATAGGTCCAAATCCGAAATTTAAAATACTATCAAAGATTTTAAAATTACTTTCATTTTAGTCCAAAATGCTTTAATTCCATAACATCATTTTCTTATTATAAAAGCACAATTCATAAATCTTTACTTAATAAATACATGTGGTTTGTTATCATCAAAATCAATATTTATAGCCATATAGGCTAACAACATCCTCCTAGCGCTAGTCCCGACACTAGACCTAGTGGGTTCTAAGGGGGCCCCGGGGTCAAAAGCAGAATCAGCGGGCAGACTAGGCAAAAAACCTAGTTCGTCGTCGCCAACCTCAACGACCTTCTCCTTACCCTTCGACATATCCTAAGTTTTAACCAAAACACCACCGCCAACTACAACCTCAAGCAAAGCAGAGAGAAAGGAAATTACCTACAACTAACCAATACCGAGAAAATAGAAGAAATACCTGAAGCAGGGACTCGGTCAGAGAGAGACAGGGATGACAGCTTTGGTGCCGAGGTTCATTCGCCGGAGAGACAAGAATGGAGAAAATGACGAGTTCGTGTATGAAAATTTTGGGTTTTCTTACTGAGAAGCAAACTCTTGGGCTGCCAGCATTTAATGACGCATATTCTGAGAATCTCGCAACCGTAGGTTTGAAATTCAAATGGAGGGGTAGATTTCCGCCACATCACCGCATCCGCAATTAAATGCGACACGACTCTTGGCAGCCTTTTCCAGTCCCACGCGAGCAAAAACCGTCGAGTTTCCACTGCTGGTCCACTACATTACCCAACACCAGAAACTGGGGGACCGGTGTTTGGGAAAGATACTGTTTGGGAGAAATACGTCGACGAGACCAGGAATGACGAGCAGATATGATGAGCAGATATCTGATGGCAGAGTCCTGCGAACCGGTGTGTTCCATAAAAGCCTGGTGCGCGAAGGAACAGGAGCAGAAATATCCTGCTCGTCCACGATGTTGTCATCCGCGAGGCCAATTCCCTATAAGAGGTATACGGCCATTCCGGCTAGAGGTCGATAGGCGAGGAGACCCGGTCGACTGCAGTTGACAAGACATGCTCTCCAGCCCGAGAATCTAGGCACGACAGCCACGCTTTCCCCTGAACCGTGGCGTAACACGCAAGATCTCACAGAACCACGACAGCCACGCTTTCCCCTGAACCGTGGCGTAACACGCAAGATCTCACAGAACCACGACAGCCACGCTTTCCCCTGAACCGTGGCGTAACACGCAAGATCTCGCAGAACCACGACAGCCACGCTTTCCCCTGAACCATGGCGTAACACGCAAGATCCCCCGTTTGCCCATAACGCAGCAGTCAGAGCCCCAGACCGTCTCGAAAAAAGCAGAAAACTGGGATTCAGAGGAAGCCTATAAAAAGGTAGCCAACGAAGGTAAAAAGGTTAGCAATTTTGATTCTAAAAGAGAGAAAACAATCTAAGAGCCATAAGATTTGTGGCAAGCGTTCCCCGAACCTTCATATCTGACTTGAGCGTCGGAGGGTTTGCGCCGGGAAAACAACCGGCGTACTCTGACTTGTCTGTGTGCGCAGGAACCTCCGGGGAAGAAGCCTTACGCGGAGACCTCCTGGTCGTGGTGAAGTTGATCGAGCAGAGATCCTGGTCGTAGGCAGAGGAGAACCAGAATCTCGCATCAACAGTATTCATTAGGTTCGGTTCTCGCCCTGTCGTCCTTGTACCTTCCCCTTCTGCTGCAGAGGAATGCTTCACCAAAAATGACATCATATTCGCCAACCGCCCCCGCCTGCTTGCAGGAAAACACCTTGGTAACAACTACACCACCCTCCTCTGGGCCTCTTACGGTGACCACTGGCGCAACTTGCGCCGAATAGCTTCTCTTGAACTCTTGTCATCTAATCGCCTGCAGATTTTTCATGGCATCCGCGTTGACGAGGTCCAGCTACTGTGTCAAAGGCTCTTCCGAGGATCAGAGAGCGGTGAGTACCGGATTGTTGACATGAAGTCTATGTTTTTTGAGCTAACTCTAAACGTGGTGATGCGGATGATTGCTGGGAAGCGATATTATGGAGAGAACGTGTCAGGATCGGAGGATGCCAGAAGATTTAAAGCAATTGTTACTGAGACTCTTCAATTGAGTGCTGCTACTAATCTTGTAGATTTTTTGCCATTTGTAAAGTCGGCTGGATTGAGCAAGACTGAAAAGAGACTATTGATACTGCGTGCAAAACGAGATAAGTTCACGCAGGAATTGATTGAAGAGCATAGAAGACTGAGGTGTGATTCTGCTTCTGAACAGAGGAGTGGAAATATGATTGATGTCCTACTATCACTGCAAGAGACTGAGCCTGAATATTATACAGATCATATAATCAGAGGGATGATGCAAGTAATCTGCTGATTTGACTTGAAAATTTTAATTAATTAAACTTGTAATTAATTTCTCAATGAATAATTTTTTGAAGCATTATTGCCTGATTATGTCTCCAGGTCCTGCTAATAGAAGGGTCAGACACTTCGGCTGCAACTATGGAATGGGCACTGTCAAGTTTGCTAAACAATCCAGAGATCCTTGAACAAGCTCAATCAGAAATTGACACAAACGTTGGGCAAAGCCGGCTAATTGAGGAATCTGATCTTACTGAACTTCCATATCTCCACGGCATCATCAAAGAGACACTCAGGATATACCCTGCAGCTCCACTACTAGTTCCTCATGAATCGTCCGAGGAGTGCACTATAGGAGGTTTCAAAGTTCCACGTGGCACAATGTTGTTGGTGAACTCGTGGGCCATACAAAATGATCCTAGAATATGGGAAGAGCCCTCAAAATTCAAGCCAGAGAGGTTCCGGGAAATGGCAGGGAAAAGTGATAAGTATATGCTTTTGCCATTTGGGACAGGGAGGAGAGGGTGTCCTGGGGAAGGCTTGGCGATGAGGTTGGTTGGGTTGGCATTAGGTTCAATGATTCAGTGCTTTGAGTGGGTGAGAACAGGTGGTGAATTGGTGGACATGAGCGTAGGCACTGGGCTTACCATGCCTAGAGCTCAACCTTTGCTAGCAATGTGTAGGCCAAGACCAGCGATGGTGACCCTTCTTTCTCAACTTTGATACTCCTGTTTCTCGTGGGGTAATTGTGTTGACTTTCTTAGTTTTAGCAGTCGAACTATCAAATGACAAATTGGCAATTCTGCAATCTCCACGTAAGTTGTTCAATTCTATCGTTTCTTAATGTATATTAATTTCTTTTCGATTAAGAGGACATTTTAAAAAACAAAATTTTTCACATATTATATAGTCCATCTCTAGTGAAAATATTCTTAAAATGTCAGTAAAATAAAAAAAAAGTATTCATTTTAATACATTGAAGACTGTATTCTTTTCTATTTTTATTGATGAGAATGCTCTTGTAGAAAATGATTATATATATGTGTGTGTGTACACACACATACACACGCGCGCGCATGTACACATATAATACTTTCCCATGGTCTTCTTGACCACTTTCCTCAGGTGGAAAAACCCAATTCAATTATAATTATGATATTATTCTCCAACCTCAACTATGAAAAATCTGTATGGTGTCATCTCCTTAAGATGTTCTAATGTTAGGAAATTGAACTTTCTCCCAAGATCACTCCAAGCAATTTATCAAGTAACAAATTAATAGAAAAAATTAAATAGAGAATACACCAATCACACAACACAAGATTTACGTGGAAAACTTCAAATCCGGAGAAAAACCACGGCCGTTGTCACAAGACAACCAGAGAAAAATATTCACTATGTGAAAAATTATTACAACCACTCTTAGAAATAATTTTCTCTCACCCAAGCCCCAAATACATAATCCCAATAAATATTTCTTAACAAAGTAAACCCATAATACCCATATTGAGGAGCCAAATGCTTCCTCAATATAATTACATGCTTAAGAATATTTTTATCTCTCAATTTTCACCAAAATTTGGATCGCTTCTTTGAGATTTGGATGCCAAGCTCTCAAATGAGAGCTTCCTTTTATAGGCAAGATTTTGCCTAAAATCAAGCAAATTTTTCAACATTCAATAGCCACCATTTCAATAGTTTTGACCACTTCCAATTGCTTATCAAACTTCTCGACTATCTCCAAATTGAATTCAAATGATATCTTCCAAATTGACTTTTCAACTCTTTTTTTTTTAATCAATTTTCAACAATCTCCACCTTAATTAAAAAAAAAATTCATAACTAATGTTACAAAGCACTGTCTTCACCAACAGTCATAATTCTCAACATAGAGAATTATCATACTCCACCATAAAGAGTATACCACTTAGACTTAACCATTCTAAGATTTTTTTTCCCGGCACATGTCGAACATATCCGCTGAAAATTATGGTGCAATTCTCATGCTTGGTTTCCCTGAGAATTCTTCAGCCATGACATAACTTTTCCATCACACACCTTGCATTTATACCAAGCCAATGCCTGCGTGCAAACTTGTGGACCTCGCTGATCATAACATGTTCTCTTTCATGGCAACTTGGAGATCTACATGCCAAAAGAACTAACCCAGTCTCCTATCAAAAGGAAACTCACCATCTGCGAGAATATCGGTATCTCCTTTACTGATTCTGGAGTAATTTGCTGAGCCCACTCCGCCTTCTTGACAATTTTCTTGAGGTGCCAAAATTGTCCACACCTTCAAATCTTTCTGCATACCAGATTGGATACACCTTTGACTTGAATTCTCCACAAGTTAATAAAATTATTCTCCCATTAATTTTTCAACAACATCAAACTTCAACCAAGTTTGAAAAACACCAGTTGCTGACATATTTGCTTCCTATTCTCTTCACCACAGATTATTTGGATTGGCTCCCACTGCTTCATGTGAACAGTACCGTATACGTGAATAGTACCCCGACACCAAAACTTCAATCAATGGCTCTGATACCACTGTTAGGAAATTGAACTTCCTCCCAAGATCACTCCAAGCAATTTATCAAGCAACAAATTAATAGAAAAAATTAAATGGAGAATACACCAATCACACAATACAAGATTTACGTGGAAAACTCCAAATCCGGAGAAAAACCACAGCCGTTGTCACAAGACAACCAGAGAAAAATATTCACTATGTGGAAAATTATTACAACCACTCTCAGAAATAATTTTCTCTCACCCAAGCCCCAAATAGATAATCCTGAGAAATATCTCTTAACAAAGTAAACCCGTAATACCCATATTGAGGAGCCAAATGCTCCTTCAATATAACTACATGCTTAAGAATATTTCTCTCTCTTAATTTCTCACCAAAACTTGGATTCTTTCTCTGGGATTTTGGATGCCAAGCTCTCAAATGAGAGCTTCCTTTTATAGGCAAGATTTGCCTAAAATCAAGCCAATTTTTCAACATTCAATAGCCACCATTTCAATAGTTTTGACCACTTCCAATTGCTTATCAAACTTCTCGACTATCTCCAAATTGAATTCAAATGATATCTTCCAAATTGACTTTTCAACTCTTTTTTTTTTTAATCAATTTTCAACATCTAATACAAAATGGATTCAAAAAGGTCTCCTTATAAAAGGACCACCCCGCTCGGCAAGTAAAATCCTGAGATTACAGCATAAAAAAAAAAAAATCTCTTAAGTTGTTATCTCGGCAATTCTTCATTCTGACTTATGTATTGGGTGTATTCGTCGGTAACAGCACTGAGGCCCTTACGATTCGGTAACAATACTGGCGCCCTTATGATTTTCTTGTTTTACAAAGATGGATGTTAGATCTAAAGCTTGAGATTTCTTTCGACTAGTAGCCTCATTGAATCCTTCTTATTGCCCGATCACTTTAATCCGGACCTTCTTATTCCCCGATCATTTTAAGTTACAAATTTTTGGTGTCTAATAATATATGTGGTTGCTTAAAAAATCATCAAATTACTTTTCGGTTTCTAGACCATTGATATGATTGGTTGGATTAAAAGTCACAAATCGGACATGTGTTAATTAATTTAAATAAAAAGAAAAATGTTGGGTCTACTGACTAGAAAGGTTTTTGGGCAACTAGTACTGTGGGTTAATCAATTTATATATCTCTCAATACATAAACTTCATGGCCACATGCCTATAAAAGTTCCTTTAGAATAAAATAATTATTTTGTTTATAAAAGTTTTAATATTGCAAAGATGGCAACAATCAAAGGGTGATATATGTCTCTCCCATATTGGTAGCCAGATTTTACTTTTATTTAATTATACTTATATTTAAATATTTTAAATAATAAAATTCAAAAAAGTATATGAAAAATTAAATAAATTGTGTCATGTGTAATCTTTATTCATCTAAAATTATCAAAATTTACCAACCAGCAGACATGTCATGTAAGCATATATAAGTTTGTTTTAAATTTTAAGATTTTTTTATCTCTTTTCTTAAAACATTGGGGGATCAAAACATTCTTTCCCAAAATAATATATTGTAAACAAAAAAATTCGTAATTTACAATATTAAAATTTACATTAAGCTTTATAACTCATTCCAATGAGATAAGTGAAAAATTAGTATACTCACTTCACCAACGAGTAGCATGTCATTCTGATTGTCGTAGGCCACTAACTCGTTTGGATGACTTTATAATTATTGTTATGATGACCTATTTGCACCTTAACAAACATTTTAAATACTTATATTTATTAATATATTATATAACTGAATTACCCACGTAAAGTTTTGCCATTATACAATATATACTTTTATTACTTTTGAACAACCATCTTACTCATCCATCAAAACTACAATCATCTTTCCCTTAATCTTAAGAATTTATCTCTACATAAAATCTAGTATCTAAAAAATTACTTAAAATCAATAAATTTTCTCAAATCTAAGCATTGGGACCTTATTGCATTTATAATTCATTCCTGTACTAATTTTCTGCAGCAACTAAATCAATGGTAGAGACAAGAAACAAAATATAATCTTGTATGATTGCATTCATTTCTTGTGGATCTCTTGCTCAGTTAGAGACAATAACTATGTTGCAGTGACTATAATATTTATGGGAGATATCTTGAAAAAAAAAATCAATGCGTAATGATTATATGGACGAGGAAGCAAATGTTTTAATTAAGGGCTATTTTGACATTTGGAAGGGTATGTACAGTAAAATTTGATTTTTTTTCAAAATTTATTAAAGGATGCACTCTAATTTATACTATCCGTTTTATTCATAATTTATTTTACATTTCACAAATTACAATAATATTAGAGCCCAACACGGCACTTTCGATAATTACCACATTCAATAAAATTGTAAATACAAAAAATAATAATAATAATTGGCTTTTGTTAGATATCAAGCGGGGTTTAAATAGCTCTTACAAACTTTTAAATTATTCAACAAGACAACAATTAGTCTCATTTCCTTTATTACCAGATGTGAATCGGCTAATTCAATTTGGCCACAACTATTTTGGAGCGCCTTTAAAATAGAACACGAATCATAACTATACATATAAAATAATAAATAATAAAAATTATATTATAATTTTAATCATATGTTAATAAAAGAATACTCCTCACTTATTCAATTTTCACCCAAATATTCCTGCTTCACGTGGCAAGGTTGTTACTTGCGTTGTCTGTAAAATAGTAACTTGTTAAATCAAGGTTGTTACTTGCATTGTCAGTGAAATAGTAAGGCCCCATTTGAAATTATACACTTGCGTGGTGATTATTAATTTATTTTGTCAAATATTTTGTGAACTTCTACACTTGTCTGTAAAAGAGCAGCCTCTTTCTCTGAAGCCATGACGACGGCAGACAAATGAGACGTCAGCCTATTAATTAATGAGTTCTGCTATTTGCCCTGTTCAAACCCGAAATTAATAAATGACGCCGTTTCAATATCTTTTTTTTTTTTCATCCCAGCTAAAACGGTGTCGTTTTTGCTGGGTTAAGGCTGCAAAAGCATCAGATGTGTCACCAAGAAATCATTTGCAACATTAATTAACAAGGGTTAATAAAAACGAACTTCAGCTTAAAACAACAGAGACATACATTGTTCTTTTTTCAAAATGAAGCAACAAATGTACATTAAATAAAATTTATTCAGATATGAGTGCAGGCACCAAAAAAAAAAAAAGAGAGATCCAATTTCGTAAGATTACAACATACAAACTTTTAATTGCCTGCATTTTCGTTCTTTCATCTTCTACCAGTTAATAACTACACAATTGCCTTTGCTACTTTTAAAATAAAAATTATAGCAATATTAAATAAGAAAAATAAAAAGCGAAAAAACGAGAGGGTAAAAATATACAAGCTGGAGCAAACAAAAGAATCCATAAACGAGAATCGTTTTGGTTTGTTCTCCACACATAACCTCCAGTTACAAAACCATACTGATGAGAAAATTTCGTTTTGCCTGCAATACACGACCATCAAAAAATTTCATGGGTGACCGTGTTGTCTAATGCGTCGTCATAGGAAAGAAAATGGCTAAGGAGGAGGTCGACGTGAGAGTAGAGGAGGGTTTGTGGAGAAGATGAAGAAAGAGGTTTGTGAATGGGAGGGATGAGGGTTTTTTTGCAGAGGGGTAAAACGAAGAGGAAGACAAAGCAGCTGGGTTCTCGTTGGTTTTATCTTTTCTAAGCCAAACAATGTCGTTTTATAGAGATTCAAAACATAAAAAAGACATCGACAAAACGACGTCGTTTAGGACAATTTCGGGGTCTGACCCGGGGTTTGACTTGGGGTAAATATCATTTTCCTTAATTTATTATTGAAAAATGATGTTTGCCCTGGATCAAACTGCGGGTCAAACCTCGAAGCGATTGAAATGGCGTCGTTTCAGCGCTTATTTCTTTCATTCTGATTTGCTACGAAACAATGTCATTTTGGCTTGTATAAAGTGAAAAAACAGAACCAGCTGCTTTTACCTTCCTCTTCGTTCTCTTAAGTCTTAACCCAGCTGCAGAACCCTTAATAACCCAAGTATCATTTTCCTTTGCCAGCGTATAAAGTGAAAAAAACAAATCCAGCTGCTTCTTCCTTCCTCTTCGTTTTCTTAACGCAAACATCGTTTTCCTTTGTCTTGAGTTAGCTCTAGATGGAATAGTTAGATCTAAATTAAAACTATATATTTTTTTTCTCGTGGCCGCCTAAAGAAGTCAAAAGCTCATATCAAAATGCCAGTTGTGAGAAATTTTAAGATAGCGCATTACCAAGATTTAGTAAGATATGATTGGATGCCGGTAGAAATAACACAGCACAAATGTCACACGTAAAACAGTAAAATCCAAGTCTTTCAAAAGCAAATTTGGTTGTGTGCGTTTGTGATTTGATTCTTCAGTGGCTTACAATTATCATTCAAGCTCTATATACTTCTCATTCTATTTTTTTTATGCCAATAATTTAAAAAATGCATGCAAAGATTCATTTTCACTATTGTACAGTAGCCACACAGAATAAAGAACAATTGAAAAAAGAATCTGGAATTTTCTTTCTACTTTAATTTGGCCGCTTTTTATGCTTGAGCTACTTCCCTTTAATCTATTTGTTTGCTTTTAATCTGAAATGAGGAGAACGAAGATGAAGAAGCAACTTGGTTCTATAACTTCTGTTGATGCTTTTGCGATTTATCCAAAGCCAAACGTCGTTGTTTCATAACAAATAAAAACAAAAAAAATTAATAAACGAAACGGTGTCATTTTAGCCAATTTTAGGGTTTGACCCGGGACAAGCATCAGCGGTGTTTATTATTATGCCAACGTAGCCGGAAGACAGAACCCTCAAAGAAACAACGTATATCAATAAATAAGAATCAACATATAAAAGAAGACAAAAAGGAGTGAGGCAATGCCGTCGATCTGAATTAAAGGTTCTCTCTCATGTTTCTTGGTCATAGCTAGCAGCCATACATACATCAATGAAGAGCTTGGCTCTCTACTTGCCCATATTTCTGGCACTGTATGTCCTCACAAAGCAATTTTTAAACAAAATCAGACGCCTCCCACCAAGTCCATTTCTTGAGCTACCCATAATTGGCCATCTCTACCTCCTCAAGCGACCAATTCATAGAACACTATCCAATTTATCAAAACGACACGGTCCCATTCTCCTCCTCCGATTCGGTTCTCGCCGTGTCCTTGTTGTCTCATCACCACCAGCAGCCGAAGAATGCTTCACTAAAAACGACATCGTCTTCGCCAACCGCCCTTCCTTGATGGTCGGCAAACACATGGGTTGCAACTTCACGAGCCTCGCCTGGGCCCCATACGGCGACCACTGGAGAAACCTTAGACGAGTCGCCTCGCTCGAAATTCTGTCCTCTTCTCGCCTCCAACTCTTATCTAATATTCGTGCTGATGAGGTCAAATCTTTGGTCCGCCGTCTCTTTCACAATCAATTGATCGAATCCGTTGACTTGAGGATGGAGATTTATGATCTCACAATGAATGTCATGATGAGGATGATCGCTGGAAAGAGATATTACGGCAAACACGTGGCGAATCTCGAGGAAGCCAAGAGGTTTAAGGAGGTTCTTGCAGCGACTTTTAAGGTGGCTGCCGAGTCAAACATTGGTGATTTCTTGCCATGGTTCAAGTCCAGGGACCTTGAGAAAAGGATGATACGGTGTCGGAAAATGAGAGATGAGTGCGCGCAGTACTTGATTGAAGAGCGTAGGAGGAATAGGAGAATACCAAGTAATTGTTCTGGTGATGAAAAGACAATAGAGACCTTGATTGAGGTTTTGCTGGCGCTGCAAGAAACTGATCCTGAGTGCTACAACGACCAGACCATCGGCAGCCTCATGCTTGTAAGCATATACCCTCATTTACCACACATCTTGGGATATGATGTTGCAATTAGTGTTTGATAATTTTTCACTCGTGTAGGTGTTGATAGGAGGAGGGACAGACACAACAACAAACACTATGGAGTGGGCACTTTCGCTTTTGCTGAATCATCCGGAAATCCTGAAGAATGCTCAGAGAGAAATCGACAATCAAGTGGGACATGGGCGTCTGATGGATGAATCGGATATGGCCCGACTTCCATACCTTGGTAGCATCATAAACGAGACTCTGCGCATGTACCCACCAGCGCCGATGCTGATGCCTCACGAATCTTCAGATGAGTGTACGGTACTAGGGTACAGTATTCCGCGTGGTACAACATTACTGGTTAACATTTGGGCCATTCAAAATGACCCCAAGATTTGGGAGGATCCAAGAAAGTTTAAACCTGAGAGGTTTCAAGGCCACCAAGGGGCCAGAGATGGGTTCAGAATGATGCCATTTGGGTCAGGGAGAAGAGGCTGCCCGGGGGAAGGATTGGGCTTGAAGATGGTCGGGCTGGCGTTGGGATCACTGATCCAGTGCTTTGAGTGGGAGAGGATTGGTGAGGAAATGGTGGACATGAGAGAAGGGACTGGAGTCACCATGCCCAAGGCCCGGCCTTTGCAAGCTAAATGCCTCCCACGTCCGACAATGGTTAGTCTCCTTTCACAAATTTGAAGTTGCAAATGTGTCTCGTCCTTGCTTTTTGGCCCCAATAAATGTACGCCTTTAACATTTTACTTCATCAAGAAATTGTTGTTAGCATATTGCATGGCTGTGTCATTGTCACGTGTATGTTTTTGTACGGGCACGAAACATGCTGCCATATGCAATCATTTTATAAAACAATTGCTAAGTTATATGATCCTTACAAAAATATATGCAAAATTGTGATAGGTGGTGGACAGATAGTGAAACCTGCATTATTTTTGTACATACTATAAGTTACAGTTATAAGTTACAGTAGTAGCTGTAACTTAACAGACTCATTTTATAATATTGTACTATTGAAGTTAGAAAGCCACGATACACGACGATCTCTGTGATTCATTAACAATTCGTATAATGGGGAACAGTAGGAAGTGTCCCATCCATGCAAGTCCGCAGCCTAGCTAGGACGGCAAAATCAATAAACTTTATCATTGTTATCTTTTACATATCATGATCCACTCATTCATGATCTAATTTTTATATGAGCAAGTGTTATTAATATGATTAGTAGTTAATAAATGAAAAATAATAATTAAATTTTAATCATTCATTAATACTAAAATATAAGTAGCATAAGATTATAAAAAATCAGAAGTGCTCAGATTAGGAGAGAATCTCAATCTATATTTTACACGTTGGATGGCATCACCTTTTGTGCCATATGGCATGCTTTATGACCCGTAACTTAGCCAACTCCTGAAAAGAATGGTGCTGATCAGTAGCCAGTGCTTGTCACTTTTATTCTTGTCGACGAATGCTTACCAAAATGCAAAAGGCATCACATCCCAAGAGTTTCCTATCAATAGAAATAGTATTTCTAAGGATCAAATGTGGAAACTTGCTTCTGTTAGAGATGAGATGAGATGATAATATGGTGCCAAATTCAACACAGGTGACGCCATTCGATTGAATTTATTTGCTTTTTATCACAAAAACAAAGCAAAAGGAAGAAGAAGCAATAAGCTGGCTGATTCTTTTCTTTGATTTCGTTTCAATCGACTGCACATGTCCACACCTACCTGTTGTTTGCTTAAATCAGCAACGAAAAGAATGGTGCTCACGCTCTGTACAGCAAACATCAACGAAAACGCGAATTGTATATAAAAAAAGGATAATTTTTACGCTTTTCAATTTTCAAGTAGTGTCTTGATACTTTTTTCATACGAATAAGATGGAATAGGATAAACAAACAACTAATTTTACAAGTAGAAAGAATGAGCCTTCATATAAGAAATTACCTGCCAAGATAAATAAAAAAGTTACAAATATATAAAAATTATGGGTTAATTCCGTCCTGCCCCCAAATGTTTCAACATTTTCCACCGTGTCCCCAAATATTTCAACAATGCTCACTTCACACCCAAATCCGTTATTTTGACTGTTTATTCTAACAGTCAAAGGGTAAATTTGGAAGTTCATGCCCTAAATATTATTTGATGATGATAAATTAAATTTATTTGATAATTTAATTGATGGGATTATTATTAATTACCTTTAAATAATTTTTTTTAATGTAAATATTAATTATTAAATTAGCATTTTATCTCATTTTATTCTTCTCTAATTCAAGATAAGGGGTATTTCGGACATTTACTTAAATTTCAAATAGTTCTGTTAAACATAACGGTCAAATTAACGAAATTGGGTGTGGAGTGAGCATTTTCGAAACATTTGGGTACACACAATAAAAAATGTCAAAACATTTGGGAGCTGGATGAAAATAATCCAAAAATGATCTAATCCAAGAACCTAAGTTGGTAAAAATTATTGTACTACATGATGTACTATTTAAATGCGGAGCTAAGTCAATACTCTATATACAGAGAGAGTAATAATCTAACCAGAGATATATTTTATTAAAGTATCTTAAATGATAATAAAAACACGCACTCCAAAAAGCCAAAAATACACTACATTATAATATGCATTTTTATATTTTTTTAACTTATTCATTACTGCATTGAATAAAAGAATCATTATTAGATAACGTATTTTTATCATGAGGATTAAAAAATCATATAAATTTAATATTAACGATAATTTCTTCTAACCCTTCCCTCCGTGTCTTGATAGCAAGTGCAACGCAGGCTTGAGTTTAGAAAATTATTTTGTGAAATCAGCCGACGAATGTATGGGTGAGGACAAAAGTCACCCATGTACGGAGAAAGCATGTAACCACCTGCTTCAGTCTGTAATTGCAAATTTCGCGAAAACATGAATATGGTAATTTTCAGAGTCAACCTACCATGCAGCGCTGTATCTCATACAGCACATGCATGCAACCGGTACAACCGGTTTTTAACCGGATAATATAATGAAAATTATATTTTTATTTGTTTTTAATGTGAAAAAATTATGAAAAAATTTGGAAAAAAAAGAGTAAAATTTTAATTAAATAAGGAAAAAGATTGTAATAATTTAAAATTTAAAAATAGTACAAAAAATATAAACATATCACAAAATGGTTACATTCCTACTTATTTTGTCACATTCCAATATTTATAATGCATATTTCAAGTTTACTTTTCAAATTCCTATTTCTAGTAATGATTTATCTAAATTTTTGTAAGTTGTTTCAACTCATTTTCCCACTAGCTTTTGGTTCTATATTTCCACTCTTTTCATCAACTTCCATATTTTTTGATAGATATTTCAAGTTTATTTTCATATCTCTACAATTTGTTAAACTTTATCTAGTTTTTGGTAAATTATTTCGATTTATTTTTCCACCACTTTTTTGTTCTATATTCCTACTCGTTTTATTAAATTCCAACATTTTGTTTAGAAATTTCAAGTTCAATTTTTAGATCTCTATTTTCTGTTAAAATTTATCAAATTCTTGTTAAGTTATTTCAACTTTTGGGTTAACTTCTTCTACTCTTGTTTCCACTACTTTTTGGTTCTTTATTCCAATTCTTTTAATTGATTTCTAATATTTTGGTTAAATATTTCAAGTTCATTTTATAGATCTCAACTTATTGTTAAACTTTATCATATTCTTGTTAAGTTCTTCGAACTTTTAGGTTATGCTCCCCAACTCTTGTTTCCACCATTTTTTTTGTTTTATATTTCTACTCTTTTCATTGAATTTAAGTATTTTTCGTGAATGTTTCAAGTTTATTTTTTGATCCCTAATTATTGTTGGATTTATCATATTCTTGGTAACTCTTTCCGAATTTTAGGTTAACCTCTTCAACTCTTTTTTCCACCACTTTTTGGTTTTATATTCCTACTCTTTTTATTGAATTCCAACATTTTATTTGGAAATTTCAAGTTAAATTTCTAAATTCCCACTTTCAATTAAAATTTATCAAATTCTTAGTAAGTTGTTTCAATTTATTTTTCCACCGGTTATTCGTTCTATATTTCCACTCTTCTTATTGAATTCCAAATTTTTAGGTTGATTTTTCAAGTTTATTTTTTATATCTCTATATCCTGTTAGACTTTATCTAGTTATCGTTAAGTTGTTCCAACTTATTTTTCCAGCACTTTGTGGTTCAATATTTCTGCTCTTTTTATTGAATTTCAAATTTTGGGTAAATATGTCAAATTTACTTTTTAGATCCCTACTTTGCGTTAGAATTTATCAAATCTTTGTTAAGTTATTTCAACTTTTGGGTAACTTCTTCCACTCTTGTTCCCACTACTTTTTGTATTTGTATTCCAATTCTTTTAATTAATTTCTAATATTTTGGTTAAATATTTCAAGTTCATTTTATAGATCTCAACTTATTGTTAAACTTTATCATATTTTTCTTAAGTTCTTCGAACTTTTAAGTTATGCTCCTCAACTCTTGTTTTCACCATTTTTTTTGTTCTATATTTCTACTCTTTTCATTTAATTTAAGTATTTTTCGTGAATGTTTCAAGTTTATTTTTTGATCCCTAATTATTGTTGGATTTATCATATTCTTGGTAACTCTTTCCAAATTTTAGGTTAACCTCTTCAACTCTTTTTTCCACCACTTTTTGGTTTTATATTCCTACTCTTTTTATTGAATTCCCACTTTTTGTTTGGAAATTTCAAGTTTAATTTTTAGATCCCCACTTTCCATTAAAATTTATCAAATTCTTGGTAAGTTGTTTCAATTCATTTTTCCACCAGTTATTTGTTCTATATTTCCACTCTTCTTATTAAATTTCAAATTTTTAGGTTAACATTTCAAGTTTATTTTTTATATCTCTATATCCTGTTAGACTTTATCTAGTTATCGCTAAGTTATTCCAACTTATCTTTTCACAACTTTTTTGTTCAATATTTCTACTCTTTTCATTGAATTTCAAATTTTGGGTAAATATGTCAAATTTACTTTTCAGATCCCTATTTCGTGTTTGAATTTATCAAATTCATGATAAGTTATTTCAACTTTTAGGTTAACTTCTTCTACTCTTGTTCCCACAACTTTTTGGTTCTGTATTCCAACTCTTTTTATTGATTTCTAACATTTTACTTAGATATTTCAAGTTTATTTTCTAGTTCTCGACTTATTATTAAACTTTATCATATTTTTGTTAAGTTCTTCAAACTTTTAAGTTATGCTCCTCAACTCTTGTTAAACTCTAATAATGGTTTTATGTTCCTATTATTTTTATTATATTCCAACACTACCAGTACATGTTTCAGGTTCTTTTTTTTTACTAATAATAAATTACTTGTTGAAAATAACAATAATATCAATAAGGCAAATTATGGTTGACCCCTTACTATTTTAACAAATATCAATTTACCACATAATACTAAGAATTTTTTTATTGCAACCCTTCATCATTTTCAACATTTTGAGTCCATAATCTAAGTCCTTTTTTTTTTCATCTTCATTACTTCATGCAATCTTTTGAGTTTGATTGTATGTATACTTGAGCTTTTAACTTTTATACATATCTATTCTCATTGTAATCATTTTAATTAATAGCGTTTAATTATATTAAAAATAAATCTATGCATTTATTTTCATCTTTCTCTTTACTTTTCAAATTAATTGCTTTAGTTTTTCATAACGTCAACGGTAAATAA
The DNA here is from genome assembly GCF_022201045.2 of Citrus sinensis. Classification (NCBI taxonomy): domain Eukaryota; kingdom Viridiplantae; phylum Streptophyta; class Magnoliopsida; order Sapindales; family Rutaceae; genus Citrus; species Citrus sinensis. The sequence continues at coordinate 30,003,400 of NC_068560.1, forward strand.
ATAAATAACAAGTAAGAAGGATTGCAATTGCTATGCTTCTAAAGCTATGATGATATAAGTTAAGTTACAAAAATACTTTAATTTACAAGATTAAAGTTTAGTTAATCTATTTTAGTTGAGCATCTCTATTTTTTTTTCTGTGTGCTTGTTGGATATTACTACAGTTATTATTATTAATATCATATCCTGTGGGATTTATAATTAAATATAATAAGAATGTACATATGTCCTACGCTATTTTTGCACTCGATGGATATCATTAACATTTTGATTATGCAATTGATTTTTGCAAGTTACAAAAGAGTGATGATGTATGACAAAACTTCCACGGATAAATTTGTTGTGACCATTCAAAATCTAAAAATTCATTTTTGTAATTTGTAAATAATATTTTCATTGAGGCGGTAGTTTTACTTGCCAAAATTTTTCTATGTATAAATTTTACATAAAAAAGATATATTTTAAACTTTTGTGCTAATATAAAATTAATTTTCTACAAATATATTGATAATTTAATATAGATGAGATATATTACTTTGTAAGTATATTAATAATCACGTTGTGGGTACTAATTAATGCAGTTGTAAATCATTTGAATTAAAAACAAAATAGTTGATGTTTGAATCCATGGGAGTAAATTTAGTTGTTATTAAGCTAAATTAGCCACTTAGGCTTTAGCCCAGTGGTGAACCATTGACCTTATGGTGCGTTTACGTCATAGAATGAGAATGTGGTAGAATAGGAATGGGCTGGGAATGAGAATGAGTTGGAATGAGAATGCGATTTTAATGTTTACTCGGCAAAAATAAATGGGAATGAGAATGTGCTGAAATGTCATTGATGTATTTACTTGACAAAATAAATGGGAATGAGGAATGTGAATGAAAATCAATTTACCAAAATACTTATAGTATTAATAATTAATAAAAATAATTAATTTATCATTATTAACAATATTATCATTATTGTTGTTTTTATTATTACTATTATTATTAACATTTATTATTATTAAATTTTATTGACTTTATTATTTTAGTTATTATTAATTATTGTTATTATTATTTTTATTAATATTATCATTATTAACATTTATTATTATTATTATTAAATTTTATTAACTTTATTATTTTAATTATTATTAATTATTGTTAATATTATTTTTATTAATATTATTATTAACATTTATTATTATTTTTAATTAATATCATTTTTATATCTAGATAATGAAAATTAGATTATTATTACTATTAAATTTTATTAACTTTATTATTTTAGTTATTATTAATTATTTTTATTATTATTTTTATTAATAATAATAAAAATAATGATAAATTAATTATTTTTATTAATTATTATTTTTATCATTATTTTTATTGTTAATAATGATAATATTAATAATAAAAATAAAAATAATTAATAATAACTAAAATAATAAAGTTAATAAAATTTGATAATAATAATAATTATCATTAATGACATTTAAAATAATAATAAATTTTTGATAAATTAAAATAATAAAATTAATTGTGATTTGAATGAGGGTAATTTAGAAAATATGAAAAAATTAGAGGAATACAAAAGTAAACATATATTTCATTCACATTCCCAACCCCCGGGAATGAGATTCCCATTCCTTATTCCCAAATTGTGTGGGACCCACACATTTTATTCTCATTCCCAAATTACATTTTGCCAAGTAAATATATGTTTCATTTTTATTCCTTCATTCTCATTCCTCATTCCATGAAGTAAACACACCATTAAAGTAAAACATGACTATGAGGGCAATAATTCGAGTCCTCATAGACTCAAACTCCCTTAATTAAACATAATTATATGGAGATTATTTGTAAAATTTTTCTCCCTTACGAAATACAAGTGGAGTGGAGACACTCCTCCTCCGTGAGGGTTATTTGTCTGGGCACTTACTTCATAGAATTTAAAATGTAATAATATAAGTCTCAGTTTGTATATCTAATTGTAAATATCAGTGTAATAATCTGCTGTTATAACAGTTGTAAATATCTGTGTAATACAGTAACATGATGCTTAATCAGTTAAAAAAAACTAAATTGAAAAAATTATATTCAAATTCAATTTCTTTTACCACTAGAATAAAAGTATATAAATTAAATTTAGCGAGAATTACAGTGAAAACATATTTCATGTGGCAAAGATTATAACAAGCTTAAGACGTATAAATAAAAATGAATTTAAAAGACTATATTTCTCCCCAATGGCATAAAATGTTTTAAAAGTAAATTTAGTAAAACATACTGCTTACTATGAAAATGAATTTATATTTTTCATATTTTTAAATAATTTAATTTTTTTTGGTTGTGATATAAATTAACTTAATTTCAAAAAAATATAGATATAAATTTAAGATTGAACATATTTTATAATACTTGCACATCATTTAGTAGACAAATCATGTACCCATATAGTGAGTGCAATGTTACTCAAATAATTTAATTTAATTTAGAAATATAACTGTCATGCTTAAATTATATAACTATAAGTATAACATAATACAACATTATTCAATATTAGTTGCATTCAAATTGTAATTATCCATGTTATGTACCATTATGAATTTGATTAATGTTTAACAAAAAAATTATTATAGCAAAAAGGATTAAATAAAATAATTAATCTCACTTAAGATAGTATGAATTAATTTGCACAAGAGATTGATTATGAGTTTTATTTAAAAATATCAAATATTAGATGCTTTATATTTTTGTAATATATGAATATTTGTTTTAGAGGGTATACATAAAACATACTAATATTGGCCACTAATAATAACAACAACAACATTTGAGGGGTAATTACGATGTTTGGAATGATAATTATTTGATAGTTGGATAAATATTGTCCTCATTTTAGTAGGTAGGGATTTAAGTCCTTGAATGTGAATCGTGAGATCCTGGAATTGATTTCTTCTAAATATCTGGAAATAAATCGATTTCGTTATATGTTTAGATACTCGGATTCTAATGTAATTAAAAGTTGATAAAATTATTTTGATAGTTTTGTAAGCAAAATATCATTATATTTATTACATAATATTAAAAATAGTGCAATTAATAAATTAAATTTTTTAATTAATATATAATTATTTCCATTTATTATATTTAAATAGTATTCTCATTAGTACATAAGTTACATTTTTTAAGGCAAAATATCATTAAATTTATAATGTAATATTAAGAAAAATAATATAATTATTTTTATTTAAATATATTAGTCCAATTAATTTTATTTAATTATGTTTCTTTTAGGATATAAGTTAAATATATTAACTATATTTTCCATGAATCAAAAGAAAAAGGAAGTATTTTTTTGGTGTAAAGTTGAGGGGGTCTTTGATAATTTACTAGTTTTGAATTGATTATCTTAATATTTCCTAAAATGAGGGAGTTCTATGATAGTTTCTTTTAACATTTGCCGCTTTAAGCGATTAAAAGGAGCGAATCGGTGGCCGGTTACATCCGCATTATTAAAAAAATAATAAAGGCAGCTGCATGACATGCAGCACTGCATTACAGCCCGACCCTAATTTTCATTCGTTCTGACTTTGCACAATACTGTGTCATGTCATATAATGTCGTCAAAATGACAAAATACCCGCTAATCGATGACGTGTCATCTTCCAATTAGCCAGACACCTCCGATTACAACAAACTTAACGTCTCAGGGAAAACGAAAGTTTATTATAAATCGAGCGTCTTCCTTTTAACTCAAGTTTGACACGCAGACCGGCCGGCTCACCAGTCCTCAGAGGTGAGATCTGTGGAACAGAATCTACTGCCGAGTTTGGAATATTCCGTGCGTAGATAAAACAAAGAAAGTGAAAATGGACTCCTCCGAAACCCGAGAAGAAGAAAGCGGGTCCAAAGACAGCAATGAAACCAACCGCCTCCTTCCAATACCGTCACCACCGTCCTCAACGGAGGACGACGAGGAAGTCGCGTTCGATTCACGAGAGAAAATCTTGATCGTCGACGCAGATTCAGCCTCCACGTTGAACGTTGACGGTGACCAAGTGCCGCCTTTTTCGTGGAAAAAGCTTTGGTTATTCACTGGACCCGGTTTCTTAATGAGCATAGCGTTTCTGGATCCGGGGAATCTGGAGGGGGATCTCCAATCGGGGGCGATAGCAGGGTACTCGCTTCTTTGGTTGCTAATGTGGGCCACCCTCATGGGCTTGCTTATTCAGCTGCTGTCGGCACGAGTAGGGGTGGCCACGGGGCGTCACTTGGCAGAGCTGTGTAGAGAGGAGTACCCCAATTGGGCGCGATTCGTGTTGTGGTTCATGGCTGAAGTGGCCTTGATTGGTGCCGATATTCAGGAAGTAATTGGGAGTGCCATTGCTATCCAGATTTTGAGTCACGGGGTCTTGCCACTATGGGCCGGTGTCATCATTACGGCGTTGGATTGGTACGTACTTTTATACTTAATTTGATTTTATTTGGAGTCCCCAGCGAGAAATTTTAAGGCTATTGTTTTATAAATATTGAATTTTTATTTTTCTTTCATGCACATAACCAATGAAGTTGAACTTTTGCTTTGAAGTATTAAAGATTTTGTGTTTGGTTACCTGGGTTGTAGAACCAGTGAATTGAAGCTGCTTTCAATCTGCATTTTTAGCGAATTTGACCGGAAATTTGAGTGCTTGGCCATTGTTCTAAAATTCAGTACCTTTGCCTCATTTTGATAATTGTTAGAGTTTGATATTTGAATGAAACATAGGAATTCTTTTGTAGTCATTAGATGATCTGAGGGATTATGTTCCATTTTTTGATAATTTATGTCTCCTGCTGCTCCTTGCTCCAGAGAAAATGATCTACACTATTTTAACTAGATTTTGTTTTTGTTGTTCTGTTTTGTGAACAGTTTCATATTTTTATTTTTAGAGAACTATGGAGTGAGGAAACTGGAAGCTGTTTTTGCTGTATTAATTGCAACTATGGCTTTATCGTTTGCTTGGATGTTTGGCGACACACAACCCAGTGGAAAAGAACTTTTAGTAGGTGAGAAACCTGTTAAGTAACAAAATTTTAATTCTCTGTTTTGGGGTATTTTATTGTTTGCTGTTCCTTTAGTTGTAATTTTGTTCTGATCCTCCTTGTAGGTGTTTTGGTTCCAAGACTCAGCTCAAAAACAATTAGGCAAGCTGTTGGAGTTGTGGGTTGTGTCATTATGCCTCACAATGTGTTCCTGCACTCTGCTTTGGTACAATCAAGGAATATTGATCCCAAAAAGAAGGGCCGTGTTCAAGAAGCACTGAACTACTACTCAATCGAGTCATCTGTTGCTCTTTTAGTCTCCTTCATGATCAACTTGTTTCTAACAACTGTTTTCGCCAAGGGATTCTATGGCACTAAGCAAGCCAATAGTATAGGACTGGTTAATGCTGGGCAGTATCTTCAGGAGAAGTACGGAGGAGGCTATTTACCAATTCTTTACATCTGGGGTATTGGATTATTGGCAGCTGGACAAAGTAGTACAATAACCGGCACATATGCTGGCCAGTTCATCATGGGAGGTTTCCTCAACCTTCCTATGAAAAAATGGCTGAGGGCCTTGATCACAAGGAGTTGTGCAATTGTGCCAACTATGATTGTAGCTCTTATATTTAATACTTCTGAAGCTTCATTGGATATTTTGAATGAATGGCTTAATGTCCTTCAGTCAATCCAAATCCCTTTTGCACTTATCCCTCTTCTTACCTTGGTGTCCAAAGAGCAAGTCATGGGAGTCTTCAGAATTGGACCTGTTCTTGAAGTAAGCCGTCAACTTCTCTACTATGCTATTTAGGCACTAATAACTTTTATTTGAGTGGCCACATATTGTTGTTAGCTAATACATTAGATGATTTAGATTTTTGTTTGTTTATCATGACAAGATCTAAATCACATCTTCATCTTCACTAGGCATCTACATGTACATGCATATATATATATATATTTATTTATTTATTTATATCCACATTTTCTTAAAATTTGGTGCTGCAACTCTTTGTATCGAAGTCAAAATTTGCTCAACTCTCTTTAGCAATGTGTTTGAGTCCACAATATTTTATCTTTTTGCAAATTCGTATGCAACAAGGTCATTGTCCAGATTTCAAAATGTGTAGATGTCCGCATGAGAAGGTATATTTGTGCACAAAAATTATCTGGTGCCAACTGCAGTGGTTGCCCTATTTTCTTGAAATTGTGGAAATATAAAAAAATTGTACATTAGCATAATTATTAGTAGATAAAGAAGTTGAATATGTTGACATTTGAACTGTTCAGGTAGAATGAGATTAGAGTTATGAAGCGGAGCAGGGTAATGCTAAAAATTTGTGATGAACCAGTAAAGAAATGTCTGGAAAGGAGTGAGGATCTATCTATATGTTGGAGTATCCATGTGAAACAGAATTCCATCTGTATAGATATATGCTAAATTACCCAGTTAAGTAACTGAAGTCCAAATAAATCTTGAACTAAACCAAAAATTTTGGGAGCAATGATTTCCCTTTAACTTGTAGAACATTTTCCAAGTGGGAATCAAACTTCAATTATTTTTATGTTTTCATGATGTATATGATCATTTTCAGTTTAGTCATGTAGGCATCAGCATAACTGATTGAGCACTCCACATATGGCTTAAAATCTAAGTTAAAATATTTTGTTTATTGTTTTGTAGAGGTTGGCCTGGACTGTTGCCGCCCTGGTGATGGTGATTAATGGTTACCTGTTGTTGGACTTCTTTGTTTCCGAAGTTAAGGGACTGCTGTTTGGATTTCTGGTCTTCACTGGGACTGCTGCCTATGTAGCTTTTATAATATATCTGATTACGCGTGGCAGTGACCTTTCTTCTAATTGTTTCAGCTTAGAAATGTCAAAGAGATACTCAAATCCCGGAAATTGACTCTACAAGATGAAGCTCCACATCTCTGTCACATAAAGTGGGAAGATTGTGGATCAGCTGTGCCAAAAGGAAATTATTCATTTAGCATGATAATCTCTAACCTCCATCATACAATGATTAAAACAGCTTCAAACCATCGAAGCAGTCAGCTGTAACTACAATTTTTGCACAGTAAGATACACAGAAATCATGTTCATTCATTAATCGCGAGAGGGTATTCTTTTCTCTTTTCTAAGTGGGATGAGAAAGCTTCATTATAGGTTACAACCTGCGAGATAAAGGACTTAATATTGTGATAGAACCAGTTCGCCAAGTAAATTCAGAATCAAGCGCTTAGTTATTCTTTGATGTAATAGCTTTTGTATGTATCATAATCAAAATGATGTTTGTTTTCTAGTTCCTGAAGAAGGGACTGCTCAACACAACAAGAGAATGAATTTTGCAACCCTGTCGGCTTCTGCCATTTTTTTTTCCCCCTTCTCTTTTACCTTTTGTATGTGTAATTGTTGAGCTTTACCGAAGTAAAGAAACGTTGATTTTGCTGGACTTTCCTAGTAACTACCTCAATGAATCAGTGGTCTCCTAGAGTTGGAAGGTACGCGCAAATTGACTGGCCATTAAGAGATAGATTAGTTAGTCTATGACGATAGTATGGATTGACTGGGAGATATTATTACACTGAAGCGTGTTGAAAAGCTTTTAAAAATTACCCTAAATTCAAGCGCAATAATCGTAAGATATTTGATAGATGTTGATTCTACGTATATCATCCGTGATTTTCCAGTCTAGTTCCTCTGTTTTTTGAAAAAAAAAAGTTTTGATTATTCCAAATTATCATTTTATCTTCTTAAATTTAAACATAATTAAATTTCATCTAAATTAAATAATAATAATAATAATAATCCGCTTAAAACTAAGTTAGTTCTACACGAGATCGGTAATAGTTTTGAATAAATGTATATAAATTTATGAAATTGCATGCTAACCATTTAAATTTAATGAAATAGCATGCGAATTAAAAAAAAAAATTAAAGTTATAAGATTTGATGGTAGAAAGGACCATAATAATTAATAATGTTTTATCTTTTTTATTATTATTATTTTAAGGGGAATAGGAGGGGGAAAAAGTAGCATAAATGTTTAATAAAATATTGAAAAAGAAAGCAAATCCTGCCGTGCGATGTAAAACAAAACGAAACAAAATCAACTGTCTTGCTATTGGTCCCGCAGACGCAACAATTTCCTAGGCAGCAGCAGACGCAAGCCACGTAAAGAAAGTCCCTCTCCCAGTCTCCGTCTATACGCATGTAAGAGTTTCCATAAATTGCATGCAAACGGCAAAGAGTGTTTCGAATTATGACTCGCGAGTCTCACTCTCCATATATATCTCTCTCTCAAGTTAATCGCTTTCCTAATGCATTCAAAAACCTTACCAAATACCAAACTTACTCAAATCCTACACGAACCAAATCTCCTCATTAATATCTTTTGCTCCTCAGTTTATTTCGAATGCCATTATAAACCCTCTTAAAAACCGAAAAAGAAAAAAACCCTTCAAGAGTCGAGACCCCTCACAAGTGATCTCTCTCTCTCTCTTTCTCTCTTTCTCTCTTTCTCTCTCACGCACACGCTTCTTCATCATTGATGTTAAACTCTCCCGGTAACCGACATTTGCGGGATGAAACGACGCGTTTTGGGTCTCCTTCCCGTGGATTACCGGCTGCTCATTTCCGCCGTCCGCGTCAAGAAAGCCCTCGCCTCCCCAACACTTCTTTAAACGAAAAATCCTATTTTGATGAAACTGATTTATCTGCTTACTTTTCTCATCTTAATGTCAACGATCGGATTTTTGATAACCCCGTTCACCATTTTCCGCTCGTTGAAAATGGTTTCTTTTCTCATCCTTGCCAAGAAGCAGAACCGATAAACCAAGATTCATCCATTTTGAATCTTCTACATAATCATAATTTTGATGGGTTACGCTCTAACGGAAATGAGTTATCCTCGGTGCCAAGAAACCAATGGATGTCCAGTTTGAGTCTTAAGAGAAATCAATGGTTGCAGGATTCATTTGATTGTTCATCTTTGAGAGATTTGAGGGGCAACATTGTGGCTTTAGCCAAGGATCAATATGGTTGTCGCCACCTGCAGCGGACTATGAGTAGCTTGCCGAAAGAGGAAATTGAGATGATTTTCGTGGAGGTGATTGATCGTGTGTGTGAGTTGATGATTGACCCATTTGGGAATTATGTTGTACAAAAGCTTGTAGAGTTATGTAGTGAGGAACAGAGGACTCGTATTCTTCTTATGCTGACAAACGATGATTTTCAACTTGTCCGGATTTGTCTTAACACTCATGGGTATGTTTTCTTTTCTTTCTTGTTGTTTGTTTGAATTGTCTCAGAAAATGATGATGACTCGGGCATGTTACTGTTCGATTGAAACTAATTAATGTTTTTGCTGTTCTTACTTTCGTTGTGTAGGATTCGTGCTGTACTGAAATTGTTAGAGAATCTTACTAATCCACAGCAAATATCATTGGTTTTAGCAGCTCTACGCCCTGGGGCAGTTACATTGACCAAGGACACCAATGGTCATTATGTGATCCAGTATTGTGTGAAACATTTCTCTCACGAAGACACTAAAGTAATTTCAATTTAAACATGTCATTATTATTTGTTTTTATTGTGTTAAAATTTAAACCAAGCTTCATGTGGATCCTTTTAGGATCACTTCTGTTTGGATTATTGATTCAACCTTGCCATTTGCTGTGCCATTTTTAATACGTTTATAGGAATAATTTCACTTTCTAGCCAAGGTAGAATATTGTTCAAGGACTTGTTATCATTTCTTTTGAGTTTTGAAGGTTAACGACTGATCATGAAGGTCATGTCTTTATAGGAATAATATGGGTTTTACTTCATTGATTATGAATGTTGCCATACAGTTATTCTAGTTCAAATCAAAATAAATAAATACCTTTCCAAAAAAAAAAATCAAAATAAATAAATAAATACTGTTCCTGAGATGTGGTAAACTTTTTAGTAGCTTCTTGATTCGTATTAGTGGCTATTGATGGACAAATGGGTTGAGAGTGCCCTTTTGAGATTTTTTTCTTTTTTTCTTTTTATTTAAGACCATCCTGTTTTTGTATGTAATTGAAGTAAAATGTTCATTAACATCTTTTGGGGTCCAGACCTTCATTGATGCTGATTAAGTTTAAAGGTAGATTGAAGCTTATCTAATGTTGACAACAAAAAGTGCTATATATACGATGTTGATGATGCTTTACCAACAAAACTTCTTTTGCTGAACTTCTTGCAATTGCTTTTGCTACTAGTGTATCTATGTGTGTAACTTAACATGCTTAGAAAATAATAGTTGATGATTTGGAGTCTCATAATGAATGTGTTTAGCAACTGATGGTTTGGATTATCAGAAAATATTTGTCTAAGCGAGTAATTGTTCTGGCATCTGACAACAAAGAGTGCTATATATACAATGTTGATGATGCTTTACCAACAAACTTCTTTTGCTGAACTTCTTGCAATTGCTTTTGATACTAGTGTACCTGTGTGTGTAACTTAACATGCTTAGAAAATAATAGTTTATGATTTGGAGTCTCATAATGAATGTGTTTAGCAACTGATGCTTTGGATTATCAGAAATTTTTTGTCTAAGCGAGTAATTGTTCTGGGATCAAATTTTTTTTTTTTGGAGATTTGCAAACTAGCCTGCCCTTTTCTTTGCATTTAGACTTATATATGATTCAAAGGATGTGTATAAACGCCTCTTGAAAATATGTAAACTTGTATAAAATTTGAGACTCTGAAACCTTCATCGTTTAGAGGCTGCTTTCAATTGAATTGCCCCGGGGGGGGGGGGGGGGGTTCTTTTTGAATTGTTTCTGTTAGTGCAAGTTTGGGATGAATAGAGACTGCCTGCTATAACTCCATTTAAATATGTACTAGAGGAAGGGAATGAGAATCTCTGACTGTGACAATTAAAACTGATCGATTACTTCCGTTTTTACTTCATGTTTTTTGGTGTTCCTCATCTGTTTCTTGCTTTCTGCAATATAAAAAACTAAGTGCTTCAGGGGTACCTAAATTTTTGGTACAATGAAATCTAACAGATTGTTACTCATGTGCTCAGTGTGAAGTTGATTATAGGGATGTAGTTTCTTCTTTGAAAGAGGAAATGAAATAATTGATTTTTCTGCTACACTTTTTGTGTGAACAAGTTTGCTATTTAATTGAACATTGTCTGACCATTGGGCTTGGTTAGATCATGGAGTCTAATCAGTGTGCTGCGGCATGCATCAAAGCAGGTCAAAATGCTTTATTATCTGTGCATGTGCTTAAAATAACATGAATGAAGGGCAGTTTACAATCTTATATGGAGAACTAGTTTGTGGCGATTTCTACTCAATAAGCACTGGTGATCATTGTATGAGTCAAATGAAACCAATACTAGGACCCACTTTCTCTTAGTTTAAAACTAGACTTGAACAAGTCATGATTCTGACTTGTGAAGTTCTGACAATTTTGGCAGTATCTATTGAATGAGGTGGCAGATAATTGCTATGGAATTGCAACGGACAAAAGTGGGTGTTGTGTATTGCAGCATTGTGTTGAATACTCTAAGGGGGCACAACGAGAGCGTCTGGTGGCAGAGATAATAGCAAATGCACTACTGTTAGCAGAAGACTGTTATGGGTTTGTTTCCATAAACTCTTATGCTTGTCATGATGTAGTTGATAGAGAAGCATATCAACTTGTTGCTGAAGTTGACATCATTTTCCTCTGTAGACACCTATCTATGGTTTAATTCTAGCCTGATTGTGATATAAGCTTGATATGCTTCTGTATTATTGTTTTCCTCCAGCAACTACGTGGTGCAACACTTACTGGCACTGAGGGTACCGCAGATAACAGCAAGTCTTCTGAGACAACTTGAAGGGCATTATGTATCTTTCTCCTGCAATAAGTATGGGAGTAATGTCGTAGAGAGGTGCTTGTTAGAATCAGGAGAAGAGCAGTCAACGAGAATTATTATTGAGCTGCTAAGGAGTCCTAATGTTTCTATGCTTCTTATGCATCCTTTTGGAAATTATGTTATCCAGTCCGCTTTGTTGGTCTCTAAGGTTAGACTTTTCTCATCTACTCCCATATCTGTGTGCAAACCAAGTTAAATCAGCTAAGAAAATTTGACTCTAATTCTGTAGGCTGTCTGATTATTCAAATTGCTTGGTTTGGCTTTGAGACATGACTCAATCGTCATAAAGCTTAGTAAACATCAAAAGATGCAGCTAATTAAAAAACTTATGCCAGAATAAGTCGGAGGCTTGATTTACAGTTTCCTCACTCTCTACTATTTTCATTTTAAAGATTACGAATAACCCCTTACATATGGCTGCAAGGATTTTAATAACTTTTCTGATACAGCAGGGTTTTGTCCACGATGCTTTGCGTTATCTCATTAGAATAAACTCTCCAATGATGCGGAGCAATATTTACGGCAAAAAGGTGCTTGCTTGGTTCCAGAAGAGGAGGCCGCCATATATATAGAGAGCTGTTTTCCGGCATGTGTAGGTCTCACCCATTTGTTCGAGAAATATTTTCGTGTTCTTTTTGGCTGTTTGAATCAATTGGTTGTAGTAGTATTTGTTTGTCAGTGTTGGAGTTGTAGTCTGTCATTCTAAGTTGTAAGTTGAGGTTGTAACATTTGTTGTCAGTGTTCGAGTTGTAGTCAGTCAGTCTGTCATTTTAGGTTGTAAGTTGAGATGTGAGAAAGGTTATATAATTTGCAATTTTTCGATCCATTCGGGGAATTTGAAAGGAAATGCAGCAGCAGCAGTATCTTTTAAAACTGTAAACTGTATATTTCCCGCTGGTTGTTCTTGTATACAGATGTGCGGTTGAGTTGAAAATAAAAGCATATTGATTATTATTAGTCTTCGTTTTAAAAAAAAAAAAAAATGGATAATTAGTCTTCGTTTAAAAGAAAAAAATTGGATAATTAGTCTTAAATCGTCAATTGAAAAATGATGATACGTCTGTTTGAAAATCGGTTACAAGTATTTATCTTATTTATTAAACGTTGACTGAAGCTTATAAAAATAATTTACATGCTGCAACGTGGCGTCTTGTTATTGACCAATAAAGAAAAGCTTTGTCAAATTAATCGCAAAGTTATTGACTTGGCAATCCTCGTCTCCCCTTTAAAAGAAGAGAAGCCCAGGAGTAGGAGTATCCTCATTTTTCCCGTTGACCACCATGGCTTCTTCTTCGCCTTCGCTCTTCGTCGGTTTCTTCATTATAATCGGAATCAATCTCATCGTCACCGTCGGTTCGTTGAGAAATTTCAAATTTGATCAGCAACCGTTGATTATACCTCTCCATCTGTCCTCACCTAATTCTACGGTGCACCGCCACGCCGATGATCGACGCCGGCACCTGCTGCAGGCGCAGCTGTCTCGCAAACCAAATGCTCGCATGCGTCTCTACGACGATCTCCTTTCCAACGGGTGGGTATAAATTGTATATAATATATTTCATTTGAATTCAATTCAATTTGGTTTTAATATTTTATTTATTTATTTATTAATGTATTAGTTCTGTTACAAAATTTGAGATTTTTAATTACTTGCAGTTACTACACCACGCGGCTAAATATCGGGACACCGCCCCAACAGTTCGCTCTTATTGTTGATACTGGGAGCACTGTGACGTATGTTCCTTGCTCCACCTGTCAACATTGTGGCAGGCATCAGGTTCGTTCGTTGCCGTAACAAAGGCTCTACAATTCAGCTGCGTATTGTGTAATTCATTTTGTTTGTTTATTTATTTATTTTGTTTATTAACACTTTTTTATATTGAATTCGGCTTCTGGTTGTAGAATAATTGTAAGATAATCATTTATGTAATATGAATAAGTTCATGATAAAGTAAATGAAGTTTTCCGTTGACCCTGCTTTGTCGCTGAGAAATTAGCATGAAAAAGGAAAATTTGTTGAATGTATGTCTAATTTACGTAAATTGATAAGATCCACGGGATAGATTCTCATTAGTTTATATTAAGTTCTCATTTTGTTTCTTTTCCCCCTATATCCTTTGAAACCAAGCAAAGAATGAGTGATTCTATTGATACATTTTGTTATTCGTTCATTTTTTTCGATCAGAGAGGTTGGTGTGGAAGTTGTGTAATATATTTGTTGGTTGAAAACTAATCCTTAGTTTATTTTTATTCAGGATCCAAGATTCCAAACCGAAATGTCTAACACCTATCAAGCATTAAAATGCAATCCTGATTGTAACTGTGACAATGATAGAAAGGAATGCATTTATGAGAGACGATATGCTGAGATGAGCACCAGCAGTGGTGTGCTTGGGGTGGACGTTATTTCTTTTGGCAATGAAAGTGAACTCGTGCCTCAGCGTGCTGTTTTTGGCTGTGAAAATTTGGAAACCGGTGACCTTTACACCCAACGTGCTGATGGAATAATGGGTTTGGGTCGTGGCCGCCTTAGTATTGTGGATCAACTTGTTGAAAAGGGTGTTATTAGTGATTCGTTTTCATTATGTTATGGAGGGATGGATGTCGGTGGGGGTGCTATGGTCCTTGGTGGGATCACTCCTCCACCAGATATGGTATTCTCCCATTCAGACCCTTTCCGCAGGTAAGTTGCTCTTGCAACATTTTAACTGTGGCGATGCATTTTTTATAGGAATGCATCTAGTGGATCTCACACATTCACTGTAGTTTTTGGCTGGCAACAGTCCGTATTACAACATTGAGCTTAAGGAATTACGTGTAGCTGGCAAGCCATTGAAGGTAAGTCCAAGGATCTTTGATGGAGGGCATGGAACAGTTTTGGACAGTGGAACTACATATGCTTACCTTCCAGGACATGCTTTTGCTGCTTTTAAGGATGCCGTAAGTTTTGTTGGCTCTGATTTCCTCATCTAATAGTTCAGTTTCCAAGATCAAATTCATATTTTAAAAATATGATCTTTGATATTTGTATTCTTTCCTGACTGAGATTTATGTATCCCTACTGAAGGAACTGGTTATTGAGAAAGGCTTAATCATTTTTCTTTATTCACATCTGAGGACCGAAAACATATGCTATCCAGTTATATCAAATGATTTAATTTTTTTTTTTTTGGTGGGGGAATAATGATCACTCATTTAGGTATTGTATACTAAATCATATTGGTGGCAATAGAGAGCTGGAATCATCTGCATTTAAATATTTCATTGTCTGAAACTGTGAAACTTATATTTTTCACTCATCTAGATTATGAATTTTGTTAATATGTCTGTTGAAAGAATTCTCCATTGAGTGCTTGTGAGTTACTGCATTCATGATATTGATACCATGAGCACTTTGAGGCCATCAACGCATTAGTCCTTATTTAAATCACACAACTAAATGTTGAGGATGTTACAAGAAATTTGTCATTTCCATTTTGGCATTGCAACTTTGTTGCTTAATCTTAGTCTATTTGAACGAGTCTTCTTATGGTACTAGTTCATATTGACATATTATGCCTCTGTGGTATGTTTATATTGCTGGCTTTATGGTGTTAGATTGTGGGAAGTTCCTCTTCTTCCAATTTCTATCCTTATGTCAGAGTTTTATCTTTTGCATTAAAACTTTAGGTTTTTTTTTAAAAAAAAAATTAATATTTTTCATGGTATTGAGCTGAAGCTAAAACTAAATGTCAATGGAATATGAAATGGACTTGAATTGTAGATACTTGCATGCATTAAGTTTCTGCAGTGGGTCTGGTGGTATTTTTTCCGGGGGGGGGGGGCTACTTTTTGTTTTGTTGTTACTTAAGACTCTCTGATTGCTGCCGATGTCTAGTTCTGTCTCCCTTATTATTTTTACTATGATATTCTGAATTCCTAGTTTACATTTATCTATATGTGTCCTTTCATTTGAACTATAAATTCATGGTTATCTTTATGTGTATAAATGCAGCTTATAAAAGAAACTCATGTTCTGAAACGGATCCGCGGTCCTGACCCAAATTATGATGATATTTGTTTCTCTGGTGCTGGGAGGTGCTGTCTTTATTAAACAATGATCTTGCATTTTTTACTTCTCTATGGTGAATATTTATGTCTGATTGTGTATGTTATGTAATTAGGGATGTCTCCGAGCTATCAAAAACTTTTCCGCAGGTTGATATGGTATTCGGCAATGGACAGAAATTGACTTTGTCTCCAGAAAACTATTTGTTCCGGGTAATTTATTGATCTTAGTGCTCTTGATGACAAACTAGCTTCCATTTGTTCTCAAAATCCTTTAAAGTGGTTTCAGGATGTTTCTACATTATCTTCTATTGTTGATTTTTATTTTATTACTCTCCCTCACATTTCTCTATATGGCATGCTTTTGTAGCATATGAAAGTCAGTGGTGCTTATTGCCTGGGTATTTTCCAAAATTCAGATTCAACAACTCTTTTAGGAGGTACAGAATATTGTTTGCTGCTCAACACCACCTGCATCCATCCCCCTCCCCGCTCTCTGGCATACTGCCTATAATACAATCCTTATGATTTAATCAAGCATGTATGATGTGATGTGCAGAAAAAATAAACTTCTCTAACACACAAAAAAACCAAAAAAATTTTTTAAAAAATCCCCACACTAGTGCAAATGCACCTAGGGATTTTTCCTAACTATTGCATATTTGAGACAGGAATTGTTGTCCGTAATACACTAGTAACATATGATCGGGGGAATGATAAGGTAGGCTTTTGGAAAACAAATTGTTCTGAGCTATGGAGGAGACTGCAGCTACCCAGTGTTCCTGCCCCACCACCTTCGATTTCCTCTAGCAATGATTCCAGTATAGGAATGCCTCCTAGGCTAGCCCCAGATGGACTGCCGCTGAATGTTCTTCCAGGTAGAATCACTTTGCAGAATGTAGTTGGCCTTTTCGGTTCTCCTTAAATACTGATATGCATTGAATGTTGATTCTTTAAGCATGTTACTGGGTTATTACTATCAGTTATATATTGTTTTTGGTTCCTTAGTTCATTTTCTTGCAATATGCGGTGAATTGTGACTTTGTATGATCGTTATTTAGGCAAATGTACACACTATCAACATGACTTCAAGCTATCAGCTTCTTCTTCGATACTGTTGTTGATGAGGGCTGTACTGAAAAGTGAAAATGAATTTTTAAAATTTATTTCCTTGAAAATTTATTGTGAAAAATAAGATGTTCCAATAGAATATTCTCCCATTTTGGAATGGATATACTTCTTGAAAGTTACAACAATTTGTTGATTACATTTATATCAATAGTTTGCTTAATATGATAACCTGACAACTTTTCTGGGCCTATTCCTGGATAGTAAGATAGGCGACAGTATTACTATTAATTCCTCATTTCCATTAATGATTTATAGCATGGTAATCTGACCAGAATGAAATATTGATTTTTACTTTTTGATTGTTTACATGCAATTGACACTTGCTTTATTTTTCAAGTGTTGGATCCTTATTATTGCGTATGACATCTAATCAGTGTGTACACCTCTCTGGGGATAGATTATGGTTTCTTTAATGACCTTTATCGAAATGGACCTTAATCGAGTATGTCCAGGGAGGTAGTTTAATTTTTGACCTAGTATTTGCATCCATTGAATGATTTTCTCAAGCTTCATGGATCGATAATTATGACTATGGTCAACATTGCATCCAAATTTTAGCATGGTAATTATATTGAGGTTTGATTCCATAATTTTGCTTAACCTTAGTTTCTCTAATATGATGTTGCCTCCTTTGATGTATGACATATAGGTGCTTTTCAAATTGGAGTTATAACATTCGATATGTCATTTAGCCTTAACAACTCGCACATGAAGCCCAACTTCACAGAACTTTCGGAGTTCATTGCCCACGAGTTACAAGTTGACGATATAGAGGTATAAAATTACTTTGCCTTGTTTTAGTGTAAGTTGCATTGAAACACTGTGGTTACAAAGCTACTCAATTAATGTTGGTTTTGATTCTTATTCAGTAATATGTTAGGTTATTGATTTTTCTTTTTTCTACTCAACAATCAAAGGCAAGTGTTTCTGTTTTATCGGCCCTTACTAGTCTAACAAGTAGTTTAAGTTAATTACTTCTTAGCTTTAATGTTTGGTGTCTCAACAAAGTTTTCAGCTGTTAATTCTAGGATTTATGGCCTAAAATGGAATCATTGATTATAAATAGATCTTGAACCTGTTTTGCCAGTCTATCTCACGGCATTTTGGTGTCTCCAAGTTTCACTTTGCTCTGGATACTGAATTTAGTTATCTGTCTTCCGTTTATTTCCAATGTTTGGATTTCAGGTTCATTTGCTGAACTTCTCATCCAAAGGACATGATTACCTGGTTAGATGGGGCATCTTTCCAGATGAATCTGACAATTACATTTCCAATACAACAGCATTGGTAATACAATGATTGCTATATCAACTGCTTCCTTACCTGTTTATTAACTTAAATGTTTACTTTATTGATCAAATACCTATCATATTTATTGTCATGTGCAGAACATAATTCTGCGGTTAAGGGAACATCATATGCAGTTTCCTGAGAGATTTGGCAGTCACCAGCTGGTCAAATGGAATATTGAGCCTCAAATTAAGCAGTATGTCTTTATCTTAAGCTAAGAAAAATGAACCACCAAGGAGGGGAAAAAATTACCTATCTCTAATTGCAACATGTTTTTGGCAGTTCTTTTTCTTAAACTAAGCTGTATGTTTTTTACCATTCTTTATCATTAAAATTAAGCATCTTTTCAAAGCATTAGGGCTGTTGGATGTGATAAGCATTAATCTTTGCTACTAATGACCTGTGGTGTCTCAAATCATACCCAAGGCCTTGCCTATGTGGATTTAGTTGGGTTGGCTAAAAATACCATGTGGATTATTATTTCAGTTTTTCTTCTTTGCTGCTGTACTGGCATTGTGGATGAATACGCGATACGATTTCTTTCAGCTTATTTTGAACCAGTTGATGCCTTAAATGTTTGCTGTATTCTTCACTGCTGCTTATTTTCTTTTTCACATTGGTTGTTATGGAGCATTTCAGGACATGGTGGCAGCGGAACCTTGTTGCTGTAGTTGTTGGAATAGTTGTCACCTTACTTCTTGGTTTATCTATTCTTGGGCTATGGTCAGTATGGAAACGGAGACAAGAAGCATCCAAAACATATCAGCCTGTTGGTGCGGTTGTTCCCGAGCAGGAGCTTCAGCCACTTCAATCTTGAAAGTTCTTTTCCGGCTTTTGATTATTATTCACGGTTTCTTTGCAATTTGTTGGTTGAGTGAGTAAATCCTCTGCTACTGAGCTTCCCATACAGGTTAATTTTGTTGGCTCATCAAAGATGGCCTTGTGAAGGGATAGGAAATTTGTAATCCTCCTTAATGTTGTACAATCAAAAGAAAACGCCAAGGGGGGAAATAGAGAAAATGTTGATATAATTGCTCATAGTTCATAGTTTTTGAGTTGTACGTCTGGCTATAGACGATCTACTGCTAGTAGTAAAAGGCAAATCATAGTTGTCTTTTTCTTTCCTATTGCCGGCTAGTGGCACATAAAATCCTTTATTTTGCTTATTTATTGCTCCAGCCAAAATTTGTTTGGCACCAGAATAAGAATGTAATTTGGTGGAGTTTAATGAACAGTTAAATCCAAATACCAAAACAGAGCCACTAAATCAAAGTACCATTGTCGGTGGAGGTAGATTCTCTTTAAAGGAGAGCAGAGCAATTTGACTATCAACTGAGACTATCATCGTCGAAGATTAGGCTTCGGTACTGAGTTTTTTTTTTTAGTTAAGCAAAAAATTAAGAGTCAAGATTTATTGTATATCTTAATTTCTTTATTTCTCTTACTTAAAAAATTTAACTCAGCACTAAATTCTTATATTAAAAAAGTAATTTAATTTAATTTTTTAAATATTTATTTACTTATCTATATGACAAATAAAATAGTGAAAAAAAAATTCATTTTTCAAAAGACTCTTCAAATAAAAGTAAGTATATATTATTTTAATCAAAAAAATTTCTACAAAAATAATAGTAATTATAATATTTCTCTCTTTTCATTAATTATGAGATAAAGAAATAATATATACTAAATTAAAGGTTTAAACCTCTCAAAACAAGATTTTTTAAATGAGATCGTGTTATCTTCTTTTTAATATTAAAGAGAGCGAAACATTATCTTATTTAAATGAGCTTATTTTAAAATACCAAATCCTGCACAATTAAATTTGAATTAAATTACAAGAGTTCAAATTTAAATGTTAATGAGGAAGCTATGGTAGTTATGAAAATAACGTTGAAGTTGAAAGTAGTTGAAAGAGACTTAAATTAAATGGTGGCTATTCAAAAATGTATTTTCAGTAGATACCATTAATTTATAAATAGTAATCTATAGATTACTACAAGATATTAATTTTTTCTTAACTTCTTCTTGAACTCTACTTCTTCCATATTCTAAACAAATACCACATAAATCATCATATTATATATTTATTTACTGTTGTTCCAAATTATTGTATTGAGTGTGCATTCTTATAATAATTACAGTCATTATATCCTGAGAACTATCTGTCAACAACCTATTTGCACCAAAATACTATTTTGAGGGACAGAAATAGTCTTAAAGACAGTGCTCAGGACACCTTAACTTTTTTTTTCTTTAATTTTTTTTTTTTTTGGCATCTTATTTATTATCTTAATTCTTCTACAATAGTTTCATATAATTCAAGTTTCCCATGCTCACAGTACACGGTAGCTGCTAGCTAGTCCCACACACAACAGCCTCATATTGTAAAAGGGGTCCCAAACGACACTAAAAGTGTAATAGCGAAAGTGTTCATTTTCTTCCATTGATTTATATTGCACCATACTGGACCATTCTGCTGCTTGAACAAATGTATGATTTTGTTGTCCTCATGGAAGACAATTCCCGATACAGCATGAAAGTTAATTTTTTTTTTTTTGTTTAAAAAAAAAAGGGAAAAAAATATGTATAAACATTCAGAGAAACGGACCAAGGATTTTTTTATAAGTCCAATAATAAAAAAAATAATTAAATTATGCTCATTCTTATCATTGAGATTAAGATAAATCTACCACTTTAATCTATATTTTTTTTATAGTTACATACTATTTGTTATTCATCAAATGCAGACAACCGCTAAATTACATAGCAAACTAAATGTAGTCACCTAATTCGGAATATAGCAGCCTATAAAATACTTGGGACTTAGGAGCTCATAACTATAAATTGAACTTGTTGAAAATTACAGATGATGTAACTTAACAAGACCCTCAAATTTATAATATATTTATAAATTAGAATGTATTTACGACATTATTTCCTCGCGTACTTAAATAGATAACACATTATTTGGGATGAAAATTTTGAATTAAACATTACGTTTTGAGGCACTGCATTTTCATTATCGCCCAGTTATTCAAGGAGTGTTATTGTATGTTTGAAAAGCGGGAATATGATTCCCATGCAAAGGAAAACTTTCACTGTCAGTCTACTAAAGCAAATGCCAGGGAATTAGAGAAAAGAGCTAAAACTTTCAATAATAATCAAATATTTAATAATATTATGAACATCAGAATCATAATACTACACAGTAAGAGTAAGATTTTACGAGACAAGCCACATAAATCTTATTTATAGTAATAGTGTGACGCGCCATACACAAGCAAACGAAAGGACCCAAGTCATTATTCCCTTTAGTAATTCCATTTAATTTTTTATGACCTTAGTATTCTCTACAAGCTGCATGTGCAAGTCTCTCTCTCTCTCTCTCTCTCTCTCTCTCTCTCTCTCTCTCTATATATATATATATATACATACATACATGTATATATATATGGCTAATACAATATGGTTAAAAGGTGATAATTAATTTTAATTACATATAAACAAACTTTGAAGGGGTCCTTTATAAAGAAAAGAGAATGTAATTTTAAGGACACTTAGGTTTGCCCTTGGAGTTCTTGAGGTCCCTGTAGCAAGGGCACTCGTCCTTGTGCCCGTAAGTCCCAGATGGAACACAATGGCACTTGTCACAGCAAATTCCACAGTACTTCAGGCACCTGTCTTCCCTTCCTGCTTTTGAGCACCTCACCGCACACTTTGAGTCGCAGAAATCTGTCCCAATATCACATGTGCAATATGTGATAAAAACAAATGAAAATGCAACAATATCTTAAATAAGTTAAGTAGGCTCACCTGAACCAGCCATCGAGACCTCAAAGAAAGTGGAGGTGACGACAAGAGAAACGAGAAGGAATGTAACCAAGGCCAGCTTCATTTTTCTCAGAATTTCCTGAAGAAGAGTAGTTAATTTGCTAATCAAAAAGAGAGCCAAAGAATCGGTAATGCTTTGCTTATGGATCGTTGTTAAGCAAATAGGGCATACGCAGGGGCTATTTATGGTGGAGGAAAAGGGAGTCGGTGAAGGGTTTGGAAGGTGCTTACAAGCAACTTCAAATTAAAATCCCAAACAGCGGATTACAGACTGTCAAGTGGTATTGGGTATTGGTGGAGGAGTTTTCTGGACCGGCGTGGCTTATAAAGGCTTTGGAGTAACTCAAAAGGCCAAGCTTAGCCATTTAAGATAATTTCATCGCAAACACTCATAATTATGCCCAATAGACTTGCATGTATTTATGGAATGGCATTTTATAGATTCTTTGACTTCATTTATTCATCATATGTACATTAATTGGGCCCTTTTACAATTACTCCGCATGTACAGTTTATGATCATAAATGTGAGAATTGTGAACCAGCAGCTTCTGGAGGCTTTTTAGTTTTACCAGGTTCCATCGAGAAGCTTAAATTTTTTCCAAATTAAAAATTACGTGCACCGGTCCTCAAGTGAATGTTACTTGAAGCTTCCATTTTTACTTTACCTTTCTTTTTATTTTGGCTTTTTAACTTTCATCTTGATCACGAAGTATAAAATCAAAAGTATATAATGAGAACACATTTATCAAACAAAAACTTAATTAATGGACCATTACCTAACCATTTGATGATTTTTTTTTTTTTTAGTTTGTTTATATTTAGGCCTAATCTGTGATTGTTTATTTGAGCCCATCTTTTGCTTGTTCGTGATTTAGTGATGATGACAGTAGCTAGTTGCGCAATTAATCGTATGGCCAAATTAGTGAAATTTTGGTTTCTGTTCGGAGATTAGCGAATTTTAGGGTAAATTTGTATCTCGCCCGAGTCATGACCATACAAGTTGCGTGTATAGTTGTCCCTTCTTCCGCTTTGATAAAGCGCACAAACTGAATGGGTTCCACAAATAAAGAAGCTTGCTAGCTAGCTCAAGTCCATCTGTAAATTAATTTTTTTTTTTTAAAAAAAAATACTTTGCTTCACAACAACAAAATTAAAAGGGGGTTTTCTAAATTATATTTATTGTAATTTAGAATCAAAATTTTTAGTGTAAAAATAAGCAATGTAGCCGTAGGATTAGATGAGTCAGTGAATAAATTGTACGTAAATGTGAGATCCAAGCCAAAAGAGTCAAATCCTTCTACTTAATTACATCATTAAATATTATGGAAATTGATGCCTAATTATGAGTTTTTGAGTTTTTCAATTTTTATTTTTAAAAAAGGGAAGAAAAAAAAAAGGAAATCTTTTAGAAGTCTCGCGAATGCAACGCAGATTGCAAAGGAGGAGCATGGAAAAAAGGAGAGAAGCTGTTAGCCATCCATCAGCAGCCGCTTCTGCGTGAATGAATGTTGTCCCGCGTACGACGAAAGGTGCATGGCGCAGGGGTCGGCCCTATCTTTTGGCACCAAAAGCGTGATACGTCACGTGACTCCCGCGCCGAAAACGCCAAAAATGGGTTTTGGTCATTTTAAGGAAAAAGAAACAATATAATTGATTTTTGTGACGTTCAGGAAATAAGTGAATTAATAAAATCTAAATCCATGTGGTTACACGGGATGGTCCATACTTAAAAGAGCAAATTTGCGTGTGGACTCAATCAAATTGTGTCATTTATCTTAAAATTATGGACTGTGCGCTAATTGTGCAAGAGCTATAATTTTTTTTTTTCATTTTTCAAGTTAAATTCTTTTCATTAACTTAAGCATTTTGTTCAATGGTCATAAAGACTTATCGGAATATGTAGTTTTTTCATTGGCTACTCTGCCCATATCTTTCGACTTTCAGGCTCCCGAAGCAAGTCCAAACCAATAAATAAAGGGATCCCCTATCTTACATGCATGTAAGATACATGCTTCTCACATGAATAGTGTGTGGATCCCACATATACACTATTCATGTGAGAGGCATGTATCTTACATGCATGTAAGATAGAGTTTGCCATAAATAAAACTATTAAAAGAAAAAGCTTAAGACTATTAGTAACGGCCAAGGCTGTTTGATTACAATAGCGTAATGGTAGCAGAAATTACATTACGATTTTTCTTAGTAGTCGAGTTTGCCGATTACCGAAAGAGGAAAACAAGTTTTGGCAAATTAATTAAAATTTTTTGCATGGCATCGGGTGGCTTGATAGCACGTACCTCGTCACCTACCATCAGTCAATCATGAATGTTATCAATGCAATGGCAGCTGTAAAGCAAATCAGAATCAGGTCCCCTAATCCTCTTCTCTATTTATATATCAGAGAGTTGTCATTCATACTGCTAATCAACATGGCCAATTCTATTGTCATTTGTCAAGTTCACGGTTCACGTACGCCATCTTGGGCCACGTCCCATGTGCACATTAATACGATGAGCAGATAATTAAGCTGCCGTTTTTAACAAGTTCCACAAACTCCGTGCGCCCACGCGGTTAATTAACTCTGCAGCACTCAAGATTAAACCAAATTAACAGCGCTAATAATCTCTCACTATCTATCGAGCCTCCAACCCCAATTCATTGGGCCCTGGGCCTTCTGTCAGTCCACTCCAAATGAGTAGCTGAAAGAGTGAAGCTTCTGACGCCTCTCGAAAGTCCAGATAATACCCCGTTTAAGAAGTTAACAATTTTAATCATAATAAAAATTACACTACTGAGAACTTTTTATACCCACATCTTTCCCTGGACGATGCTATACTGCAGTTTTGCCATTGCAGTGAGGTGAAAATGATAGAAACATATTAACAAAGAGAAGCTATCTTCCAGTTTAGATGTTTTCCACACCGCAAATGCCACTAAATTTTCCGCAGCAAAGTCTATGAATTTAACAAGATCTTCACGAGAGGAGATCAAAGAACCATAATCCTCAAAATCAAGCTTCAGTGGTGGTGCCCGCCATAGAGAAACAAAAACTATGTGTTATAGGATTCATTAGGTGGGGAAAAAATGGAAGAAAAATATAGGAATATATGCGGAGGGCAGTTTTGGAATTACAATGGCGTCATTAGATTTATTATAACTTATCAATTTTTATTTTATGTATCTTTAGGAAATGCGTTTTACGAGGAACTTTGAAGGGTGCAAGAGCTCAACTCTAGTCGAAATTCGGTGAACTAGTCTTTGGGCTAATCATAACTAAGCCTACTTAACTGGGCTTGATGGATTTGGCAAACCTTAACCACAGTGCTTGTTTAAAAACTAGGAGGAAATATTTCTAATGCAAGAAAAGGGCAGCCGAAATTTGCATTGATGTTTAATTACAACTTCTTTTAATGACCTTCTACCATTTTAATTGACCGTGAAGTATTGATCGATCAAGGGTTTTATCGTGGGCTACTTAATGATTACAACAAGTGGGACCTAAAATTATGAGTAATTAGCACATTTCCAAGAGCATTATTGTGCTTATCTACATTATAGCTGTTGCCTTTATATCTCTCATTTTTTGTTATTTTTGTTTCCCCAAATAATCAATTGACATTGTTTGTTCCGACCTATCTATCGAATCCAAAGGCGAATTATGCGAAAATCATTGTATTACCTATTTCATATTTATATTTAAAAATCGTAACATAACTTAATTCATGAAAACATACAAAATTGGCCTTAGGCCTCCACTATAAACATATGAAGGGGTTATGTGCTCATCTAAAATACATACAAACATGCATACATCTCATTATGCGCGCCCGCAGGCGCACACACACATACATAAAAGTGCTCAAAATGTAAAATATATATAGTGATTCGTGTTGTAGCCCAACGTCAACTTATCATAAACTAAATTGTATGAAATCCTGCAAAAATATGAGAGAGATGAGATTAATAGGAAAATAGTAAGCGTGCGGTTGAGTGGGTGCTCGTATATGTATGCATATATATAATCATACGAGATAATTTTTCATTGAACATAATATATTAGTAAGAGTTCTGCTATTTGCCCCGGGTCAAACCTTGGGTTAAGCCTCGAAGATTGTAAAACGATGTCGTTTTGACATTTAATTTTTTTTTCATTTTAAAATTAAACACCAGCTTCTTCGTTTCTCTCTCTCTTTTCATTTCGTTCTTTTTTCTTCCCAAGTACAGAGCATTGTTATCTTCCTTTACAGCCCCCTCTAATTCCTCTAAATCTGCCTTTTTTAGTTTTTTAAATCCAAAGATAATGTTCAACTGGAAGTAACATAGCACAATTGTGATCTCAGCACATGTGACAATGAGAATCAGGAAGACAAGCAGGAGGAAGCCAAATAGGTAATAGAACTTATGCAACCATATTGAGGTGAGAATGAAAAAGAGCTCAATGAAGATGGCTCCAAATGGAAGTATGCCCCTAATAAGGATAGAGAGGATGGAATTCATGTACCATGGCTGCTCTAGAATCTGTCTTGGGATCTTGTTGGTTTTCACAGGATCCTCAATTGTTGGCTTTCTAAAACCAATATAACTACCCACAAAGACAAGTGGGACAGAAATGCCAAACCATAAAAAGACCAGAGCAAACATGGTTCCAAATGGCACTGCACCAGAGGATTTCTCGCCCCAAATTAAAGCATTTAGGACAAAGAAAATGGCAAAGCAAATTCCAGGGAACATGAAAGCTGTTTTGAGAGTGATTTACATATTTTTTCCTTTTCCAAAACTAGGAGAGAGATTGCAGGGACTATGGCTGGAAAGAATTATTGTTTATAAATAAATTTTTTCTTTCGCTATAATGGTTGTCGGTGGTGGTGGTGCCAATGGCTGAGTATGCAATGATGGTAGCTGCCAGGGCCTATTGGTGGTGGTTGTCAGTGGTGGTGGCTGTGAACTGTGAAACGAAGAGGAAGATGAATACAACGCCAAAAGGTTGTGAGACAAAGAGGAAGAGAAGGCAATTTGGTGTTGCCTTAACTAAGCCAAAACGATGTCGTTTTAATGAGATTGAAAACAAAAAACAAAAAAGTTGAAACGACGTCGTTTGGATTAATTTTGAGGTTTGACCCGAGGTTTGACTCGGGGTAAGTATCATTTTCCTATTAGTAAACATGAAATCATACATAGTATACATGAAAAACTGCACCAAATGATACCCAAAAAAAGTAATTGTCATACTTGTTGGAAACATCATCTTACGAGTAGAGCGGGAGAAATCATGGTCATACTTGGCAGAATTAACATTATAGCACAAGCAGAGGAAACTAGTCAATACGCATGAGCAAAGCACCTAACGCGGTGGGTACACATCTAATGAATTGTAAATACACCTCATGACATCAAATCAAATAATATATATAGATGTAAATCATATCATGTTACTGAATCATTCAATCAATACATAACAATAATAGTAACCTACTCCCAGATTTTGGTTTATTAGTGGGTTCATTGATGCTCATGTGAATTTCTTTTAAAACACAGGGTTAAAAAATAAAGTGTCAAAACTGATATGAAAATTGATATATATCATGAAAACTATAATATTTTTTTTCGATGTATTAAACTATCTGGTATCCGAAGACTACATTGGGCCTTGACTAATTCATATTCGAGCTGGTTAGGACCACTTGGGTGGCAAAACTCTCTCAACAAGTATTTAACACAGTTGCATTCACAAAACTCGAATATAAAATCTTAGTTAAGATAAAACAGCCACATGCCAATCGATCTACGCGCTTATTGGTGAAAACTATAATATAATTGCTCATACTTTATAAATATGTTACTTGCTAATTTGCTAGCTATGAATATATCTGTCCAATACCATTTTATATAACTTTTCCAATTTAGCTTTCTTTTTCAATTTCTCTGATTTTATTTTATCTTTCTCTTTTCTCTTTTTCTCTCGGTTTCCTTCTTCGCTTTTCTATTTCTCCTCTTTTGTTTGCTCTCCGTTTTAGATTCTCAAAAATAAGAAAAATGAAGAAGCTTGCAATTCATTTTAACTTTATATACCGCACTGAATGAAGCAAACTGGAGCGGTAAGCAGGAGGTGGCAAGTGAAGTGGGCAGGCGTTTATTTACATGAAGCAGGAAGTTTGCCGATTTCATGCATTACATTAACTGGAGGATGCTGGTCTCTACCACCATATCCTAGGCCCAACACTCAAAAACCTGAAAGGGATGCCTAACATTCCAATTCTGTTTGTTCAATAATCATTTGATTTCTTGTTCTAATTTCGTTATAGGTGTTAGTAGCAGTTTGGTAACTCTAATTGGCCAACAAGGTATGGTTTGGACCAACAATATATCCTGGTAAAACTACCATGTCGCAGACCGTCACCCCACCTAATTTGAGTCTAATTGTCATTTTCATCTTTCTCTTAGTTTGTTGGTACAATTTTCTTGAAAAACCAGACAGGGATATTAGAGAACGCGAGTTCGTTATATTACAATAATTGGAATTGTCATCTATAATTTCATCTAACATAAATAATCAACACATACAAAATATCTTATAATTAAATCACGATCGCTGGTTTATATTTGATGTGGGTGGGTGAAGGATTCGTAAATCCCTTTGCTTTTTATGAATTAATTATTATATTTTTTTTCTAAAAATAAATTGAATGAAATCTCTTCAACTAAATATTACCGAAAGTGCACTCTGAACTCATTTAGAAAGGATTAAAAGGAAAACCATGAACCAAAGTAGCATGTTGAAAAGGGCTCAAACAACAAGGAGGAAGGGTCCGGGGGCCCAGGGTCAGGGCCCGCTTCTCAAAGCATTGTTTGTGTTCTTGCTTGTTGAGAGAGATGATCATCGTGATTATGGTGAAGAATTGAAATCCGATGGCTGGGACCTAATCATTGGACTGAGAGTCTGGGTGCCGTATTTGCATGGAGGACTTTGTGTATTGAGATCTCGAGATGTTTTTTACGGGTTGGCTCCTATATGTTTGGCCGGTATTAGTTGAAGGCATCAATAGCATGTCATAGCTTTCCGAGTCATCCCTTTGTTTGACTTCACTTCACTTTGGTTGTTAGATTGACATCCCCAACCACTTGTTCCTAGTCTTACTTAGCACTTAGCTCTTGTCTAATTCGCTTACCTAGATTCCCCTCCAACCAATCTACCGAAAATCGCGCTACCTTATAAAGAAATTAACGTAGTATCAATTTATATCCATAATAGTATTACACCGATTGGTAATATAATAATTTTACACTTACACACTTATTATCATTAATTATATATTATTATATATATATACACATATGAGTGTTTGATAAAATGCCACACATCAATTAGAATACGAATTCAAGTAAGTATAAACTCAACTGAGTAATCATAATATTATTCTACACTAATATGATGCATGCGTAATTTCGTATTTAGGATTGGTTCTACTTAACGTTAGTATTTCATTGTTGATGTGCCAATTTTGTAATACTAATTAATAATGGGTTAATTTTAAATTACTCATTATAAATTAACTATTTTTAAAAATTTCAATTTATCCCTTATTTTTTGTGAAGGGGAAAAAAATACCTAACTTGAGGTTTTAAAAAAATAAGAAGAATAATTTAAAAATAATTAATTTATGAGGAGTTAATCCAAATTTTACCCTTAATAATGTCATGTAAGATGGTTTTAAAACTATACATTTCAATTATATAAGCGTAGGCATTACTCTTTTCCTGGCAAAAGAAAAATTTAATGGTTGTTCTTTTCACTATCGTCTACCATGCATAACCTTAAGCTCTCGGCTGAGAAGCAACTCTTTAAGATCAATTTATTACAAAATCAAAAATCACAATGAATGTGTCTCTACTAGTGCTAGAATGATAATACTTAGCAATTGGGCAGGTTAATGAGTTGTTCACAAACAAGAGAAAAGTTCTACAGCAGTGGATCTATCCTTGCATGCAATTGGATTTCATTACACCCCTTTCGCATAATAAACTAATAGGTAAGTTGATAACTCAGTGCACATCATCGTGAATGATTTCCATATGAAGTGTGATCCTTTCAGCACTTGAGTGCTTTGCAAAAGGCCTAAAAATGGCGAGTGAAATGAAGTTGGATTAATGTTTTGTGGTGGCAGAAATCATGAGACCCCTAAATCTAATTTCCTAATAATAGTAGTAGAATGGTAAACGCCCAATGAAATGAAGGATCCCCGAATGTCAATAAAAAAAATAAATAAAGAAGAAATATTAATATTGATTTTTTTTTCAAAAGGAAAATATTGATTTTTCACAAAAGGACAGAAGAAAGCAAAGAAAGAAACGAAAAGAAAATTAAAGAAATCCAGTTCGGTTGCCGTGATTAGCGATGGGATGGAGAAGGAGTGTTGACGAAGCATTGCCAATGGAACAACACATTTAGGAAAAAGGAAAGCAAAGGCACTACTCATTTGCTAGCTCATTTGTTGTACTGTCTGTTTCAATAAAAAAAAAAATTTAATTTTAGACATAAAAAGGTCAGGCGCTAACCGAGCCAATATGCTTTGTCAAATCTGGTAAAAAAATAAATAAATAAATAAAGGAACCCCGTTTTACGAAACACAGGTCCATTGCTTTCCACGTTGAATATAAACCATCCTTGATAGTTTCACGGGTCCGTATACATGCAAAGCCATTTTTTATGCAAAATTTTTGGGTTGTATTTTCCGAAACCCACGAGCTCTGGGAACTACCTACTGATCAACAAAACTAAACCAATCAACGGTTGAGACGCTTTTAAAGATTTAATTAATGGAAAATTATCATTCGTATATCCTATATTTATTCTGTTATCAAAAATACTATAATACTTTGAGGGTGTATCAATCATCCACCCTTAGTTGACAAAATATATCAGCTGACCATCAAACCGTTAGTTACCATTTAAAAATTAACGGAATTACAATGAATTGACGATTTTACCTTTGAAAATTATCACTTATATACCCTTAAATTCTTTTTGTATCACTTGTATGCTCTTAAATTATCACTTGTATCATATGAAAAGACCAAATTACCCTTCTGATGTCATCATACTTAAACGACAACTAACGGTTTGATGGTCAGCTGATACATTTTGTCAACTTAGGGTGGACGATTGATACACCCTCAAAATATTATAGTATTTTTTATAATAAAGTAAATTAAGGGTATACAAATGATAATTTCCCTTAATTAATTTACGAATTAAGCTTGTGATTTGTAGGACCAACGCTCGTGCTTCCCAGCGCCAGCAACAAACAAATAATTGGGTATATTAATTTATATTGCAAAGATTGATCGTAACAAGATGCAGCGAGATACATATATCATATTAAGTTATTAACGTGATCACTCCCCCCACTCTCGCATGCTCAGCATGCGGATTATTACTACTACTATTACTAATAATAATAATAATCAATTAAAAAATAAAAATAAGTAAACAACGCATTCGTTCGGGTTCTTTGACCACGCACCGCCATCAACCAAACACTTGAACGTTGGTAACGGCGCTAACCCCGAGACCTGAATGGTTTTTTAATTTTATTTTATTTGTCGCAGTCACACGCCGTTAACTTTTCCGTAAAGAGAAAAAGCTCGTGTCAGTAGCCACAGCCTACTTGCTAGTTCTTGTCCGCACAAATAAATAAAAAACTCGAGGAAGTTCACTCGTCAGTTTTGTTTGTCCCGCAGTCGCAGCCTCACCCGGCAAAACAAAGCTCTCAATTATTCATCATTATTACCATTCATGAGAAATACCATTTGCTTTCTCTAAACGGCAGCGTTCGTTCGGTAACTCTTCTTCATTCACTCACTCTCTGTATCTCTCTCAAGTCTCTCGGTCTCAAAATGGAGAGGAAACAGGGCTTTTTTTCTGCGTTAAAGGAGGAAGTCGTCAGAGGGTTATCGCCGGGGAGGTCTAGACCCAAAAGTCCGGCGAGGAGTGCCTCTCCAATGTCTAGTGTAATGAGGCGAAGGAGAGGTCGGAGCAGCCACCACAAACGCGTTGCTCATCCTGAACCGTTTATTATGAGATCGGGGAGTCTCAGGCCGGGGGAGGCGGCTTTGTCTCCGTTAAAGGAAGGACCCGATCCGGACGGAACGGACGGCGGAGATTCGAGGATGGAAGGTAGATGGGCCCACTGGATGAGAGCTCCCTCAGTTTCGGGGTCCGCGTGTAAAAGGTCGGATCTAAGGTTGCTGCTTGGGGTCTTGGGTGCGCCGCTCGCTCCGGTACACGTTAGCGCCGCTGAGCCTTTGCCTCATCTTAGCATCAAAGACACTCCAATTGTTAGTATAGTACCTACCTACTTTCTTTCTTTATTCAATATAATCTTTTATTTTTTTATTTAATGTTAAAATGATGTCACTTATTAATATTACTAGAAATCCAAAGCTCCAAAGTATTTTTGTTCTTATGCATGTCGGGTTTTCTAGTTTTAAAATTCAAATAAGCTCTTTGTTTCTGCCCTTTTTGATGATCTAATTAATAAAGATGATAAGAAAATTTTATTGTATCCGGTTTCATTTCACGGCTCTTTAGTTTTCTTACATTTAGGTGCTTTGTATTTGATAGTATCTATGTTCTGCCAATGCTGAAATTGGAAGCTCTGCGCGATAATTTGAGCAGTGTGTTGATTGCTTTGCTAAATGTGGTTTTTTTTTATTTAAATAATTTTGTTTGCAGGAAAGCTCATCTGCCCAATATATATTGCAGCAGTACACGGCATCATCGGGTGGGCAAAAGCTTCAGAACTCTATCCACAATGCTTATGCTATGGGAAGGGTTACAATGATAGCGTCTGAGTTTGAGAAGGGTAACAAGGTTACAAGGAGCAGGAATTCCTCCAAAGGTGCAGAGTCGGGTGGTTTTGTGCTGTGGCAAATGAATCCAGATATGTGGTATGTGGAGCTTGCACTTGGTGACAGCAAAGTTCATGCTGGTTGCAATGGGAAGCTTGTATGGAGACATACTCCTTGGCTTGGCGCACATGCTGCAAAAGGTCCTGTTAGACCTTTGCGCCGTGCCCTTCAGGTGAGTGAAGCTGCATCTCATCACTTGCCGTTATGTTTTCATCACAACTGATTTAAATTTATTCCGTTTACAGGGCCTTGACCCCAGGACAACTGCAAGCATGTTTATCAATGCAAGATGCATTGGGGAGAAGAAGATTAATGGAGAGGATTGTTTCATCCTCAAGTTATGTGCAGATCCTTCCACACTGAAGGCCAGGAGTGAAGGGCCAGCTGAGATCATAAGGCATGTATTGTTTGGTTACTTCAGTCAGAAAACGGGGCTCCTTGTCCACTTGGAAGATTCCCATTTGACCCGCATCCAGAACAATGGAGGCGATGCAGTCTACTGGGAGACAACAATTAACTCATTCCTTGACGATTACCGGCCTGTTGAGGGAATTATGATTGCTCATTCAGGGCGTTCTATAGTTACTCTTTTCAGGTTTGGAGATACGGCAATGAGCCACACCAGGACTAGGATGGAAGAAGCATGGGCAATCGATGAAGTGGCTTTCAATGTCCCAGGCCTATCAGTAGACTGTTTCATTCCCCCTGCTGAATTAAGATTTGATTCTGTTGGTGAAACTTGTGAATTTACTCAAGGTCAGAGGGTTAGAAGCACAGTGGGTACAGCAGCAGATCGAACGAGAGTTGCTTCACTAGATATGTCTCGTGACATTGGTGTTAACAACATCACTTGGAAGGCAAATGGTTAGGGAAGGGTCTTTTGGCAACTCATCTCGAGTAGGTCAGGTGTCTAGTTTTACTGTACTGACGGATTAGAAGCTCAACTTGTCAGGTAGGAGCTTTACCTGTTTGCAAGTGTTGGGCATGGATCAATGTCTCTTTGAATTTGTAAATACCGCACAATCCTTATTGAGAAATGCCTAATGGTGCCAGGGCTTGGATTTATATGGTAGATTAACTGGTTCAGAATGTAAAATCCGGTTGATGGAGGTTTGTTACTTTCATTTAGCTCATGAGGAGATCAACATCTTAGAATTCTTCATCTTCTATGTAGTGTTGACACCTGATACTGTTGTTGGGTGAGCAGTCATTTGTAATCTTTTAAACACGACGGTAGGGACTCAGATTTAGCCGAAAGGAGCTCTCGTTCGGGACGTTATTTCTAGCACATTATTTGCCAAAACCTCTTACTGTTGTCCGTGACTAGTCATACTTAATTTCCATCATAATCTTTTCTTGCGAACATATCTTAAGTTGATATGAATAAATAACACAACTCTCGGGACTCAGTTATGGCCAAAAAGGAGCACGGTTCTTAGGATGTTAACGCGTGTGTTAAGGATATTTCTTCCGTTAATTGCCAAGAATGTGACCTTTCCATATAAACTGAAGAGAAATTATAGGAATACAAATTATCGTTAAATATTTTTAAAAATTTCAACTGGTAGGGTTCGTATAAGCAAAATGGAAAAATAAATAAATAACGGTTAGAGCAAAAATACGATTATGATTTTGGATTATTACCCAAAACCCAAAACATCATAAGTTAGCCCAACGTATATTACACAGGTTGGATTGGATTAACTGAATGTATTTGGACTGTGTTTAATGTCCCAAATAAAAATCGAAGTTGGGTTGGCGAAACCCATTTGAATCCATAAAACACTGGAAACATTTTCGTTTTCGTGCTTTAATTTTAAGTTAAAATTCTTTAGCATAGTGAATAAAATAGAACATTAAAGAAAAAAAAAAAAGTTCCACAGTCGCGGAATTACACCCGTCGGACCACCGTAGTGAACAAGACAAGTTGACATTTTGTGAACTGTTTTACTCTGCACGACGAGGAGGGGTTCGTTTATGACATTACGGCAACGATCGAGGTGTCTATTTCTCTTTTTATCTCATGGGCACATATTTTCGGTTTTTTGATTCTCAAAAGGTTGAAATATTTTTTTTCTCAATTAAATACACTTCTCATGAGTCATTACACGGCCCTTTTTTTTTTTTTGGTTCACAAGTTTTCTAACAAATACTAACATAATTAAGGAAAAAGTAGCTCTCTTATGCAATGACCCTATTTAGTATTAAGATGATGTAGCTTTTAAGTTATATCTATTGTGAAGAAAAAAAGTTGTAATTATGAAATAAAAATTATTAGTATGTAGTAAATACAATTTTTAAATAATAATTTTGATAAAATTTGTAAAAATATAACATATTTTTCATTATACAAGTGTAAAAATTAAATCAGCTTAACTTCCAGGTTACAACAACTAGTATTTACCAAACACTTTACTGCTGTAGTTTTTAAATTACAACTTTTCAACCTCAATCTCAAACAGAGACCAATTTGCACTACTATATATTTATATTGCACTTAGTTCCTAAGTGGCTAAGTGATGCATTTATATCGTACTTATATATTGGTTTACTAGAATATTGACCAAAAGTTGGTAGTTAATTAATAACTTTGTTAAAAAAAATCTATGTAATTATGTATGATCACCCAATAAAATTCTACTCTCTTACTTTTAATTTTTCACTCATTTCAATTTTTTTTATTTTTTACCAAATTTTACTCTCGAATAAAACATATCCTTTATAAGTTGAGCTGATGACATGGTAGTAATATATAGAATTTTATTAAATATAAAATTGATTATCAAAATCATATTTTAAAAAGCTACTCCACTGTTTTTCAAAATCTATTGTAAAATGATGTGATTTTGTAAAAAATGATCACTAATTTTTTTTTCCTAAATACCGTAATTAGGGGTGGGCACCAACTCGCCCAACTCGTGAAACCGACACAACTCATCTGATTTTTTATAGTTTTGGTTGGGTTGATAAAATATACGGGTTGGGTCGGGTTGTTAAATTCCCAACTCGCAAACAGTTATATATATATATATATATCTCAAATTTCTCTTGTTCAAAATACAGCCACTTGCCCGCTCGGACATAGAACATAAAAACATCACAACTCACAAGTCTTTTTAAATAGCAAGCTAGCAGCCTAACTGCACATGCACAAGTTCTTACTTCTTTCTAATTTACTAATTTATTATTATTTTGAAACAAATTGCTAATTAATAACTTTGTTAAAAAAAATCTATGTAATTATGTATGATCACCCAATAAAATTCTACTCTCTTACTTTTAATTTTTCACTCATTTCAATTTTTTTTTTTATTTTTTACCAAATTTTACTCTCGAATAAAACATATCCTTTATAAGTTGAGCCGATGACATGGTAGTAATATATAGAATTTTATTAAATATAAAATTGATTATCAAAATCATATTTTAAAAAGTTACTCCATTGTTTTTCAAAATCTATTGTAAAATGATGTGATTTTGCAAAAAATGATCACTAATTTTTTTTTCCTAAATACCGTAATTAGGGGTGGGCACCAACTCGCCCAACTCGTGAAACCGACATAACTCGTCTGATTTTTTATAGTTTTGGTTGGGTTGAGAAAATATACGGGTTGGGTCGGGTTGTTAAATTCCCAACTCGCAAACAGTTATATATATATATATATATCTCAAATTTCTCTTGTTCAAAATACAGCCACTTGCCCGCTCGGACATAGAACATAAAAACATCACAACTCACAAGTCTTTTTAAATAGCAAGCTAGCAGCCTAACTGCACATGCACAAGTTCTTACTTCTTTCTAATTTACTAATTTATTATTATTTTGAAACAAATTGCTAATTAATAACTTTGTTAAAAAAAATCTATGTAATTATGTATGATCACCCAATAAAATTCTACTCTCTTACTTTTAATTTTTCACTCATTTCAATTTTTTTTTTTTTTTACCAAATTTTACTCTCGAATAAAACATATCCTTTATAAGTTGAGCCGATGACATGGTAGTAATATATAGAATTTTATTAAATATAAAATTGATTATCAAAATCATATTTTAAAAAGTTACTCCATTGTTTTTCAAAATCTATTGTAAAATGATGTGATTTTGCAAAAAATGATCACTAATTTTTTTTTCCTAAATACCGTAATTAGGGGTGGGCACCAACTCGCCCAACTCGTGAAACCGACATAACTCGTCTGATTTTTTATAGTTTTGGTTGGGTTGAGAAAATATACGGGTTGGGTCGGGTTGTTAAATTCCCAACTCGCAAACAGTTATATATATATATATATATCTCAAATTTCTCTTGTTCAAAATACAGCCACTTGCCCGCTCGGACATAGAACATAAAAACATCACAACTCACAAGTCTTTTTAAATAGCAAGCTAGCAGCCTAACTGCACATGCACAAGTTCTTACTTCTTTCTAATTTACTAATTTATTATTATTTTGAAACAAATTGCTAATTAATAACTTTGTTAAAAAAAATCTATGTAATTATGTATGATCACCCAATAAAATTCTACTCTCTTACTTTTAATTTTTCACTCATTTCAATTTTTTTTTTATTTTTTACCAAATTTTACTCTCGAATAAAACATATCCTTTATAAGTTGAGCCGATGACATGGTAGTAATATATAGAATTTTATTAAATATAAAATTGATTATCAAAATCATATTTTAAAAAGTTACTCCATTGTTTTTCAAAATCTATTGTAAAATGATGTGATTTTGCAAAAAATGATCACTAATTTTTTTTTCCTAAATACCGTAATTAGGGGTGGGCACCAACTCGCCCAACTCGTGAAACCGACATAACTCGTCTGATTTTTTATAGTTTTGGTTGGGTTGAGAAAATATACGGGTTGGGTCGGGTTGTTAAATTCCCAACTCGCAAACAGTTATATATATATATATATATCTCAAATTTCTCTTGTTCAAAATACAGCCACTTGCCCGCTCGGACATAGAACATAAAAACATCACAACTCACAAGTCTTTTTAAATAGCAAGCTAGCAGCCTAACTGCACATGCACAAGTTCTTACTTCTTTCTAATTTACTAATTTATTATTATTTTGAAACAAATTGCTAATTAATAACTTTGTTAAAAAAAATCTATGTAATTATGTATGATCACCCAATAAAATTCTACTCTCTTACTTTTAATTTTTCACTCATTTCAATTTTTTTTTTTTTTTACCAAATTTTACTCTCGAATAAAACATATCCTTTATAAGTTGAGCCGATGACATGGTAGTAATATATAGAATTTTATTAAATATAAAATTGATTATCAAAATCATATTTTAAAAAGTTACTCCATTGTTTTTCAAAATCTATTGTAAAATGATGTGATTTTGCAAAAAATGATCACTAATTTTTTTTTCCTAAATACCGTAATTAGGGGTGGGCACCAACTCGCCCAACTCGTGAAACCGACATAACTCGTCTGATTTTTTATAGTTTTGGTTGGGTTGAGAAAATATACGGGTTGGGTCGGGTTGTTAAATTCCCAACTCGCAAACAGTTATATATATATATATATATCTCAAATTTCTCTTGTTCAAAATACAGCCACTTGCCCGCTCGGACATAGAACATAAAAACATCACAACTCACAAGTCTTTTTAAATAGCAAGCTAGCAGCCTAACTGCACATGCACAAGTTCTTACTTCTTTCTAATTTACTAATTTATTATTATTTTGAAACAAATTGCTAATTAATAACTTTGTTAAAAAAAATCTATGTAATTATGTATGATCACCCAATAAAATTCTACTCTCTTACTTTTAATTTTTCACTCATTTCAATTTTTTTTTTATTTTTTACCAAATTTTACTCTCGAATAAAACATATCCTTTATAAGTTGAGCCGATGACATGGTAGTAATATATAGAATTTTATTAAATATAAAATTGATTATCAAAATCATATTTTAAAAAGTTACTCCATTGTTTTTCAAAATCTATTGTAAAATGATGTGATTTTGCAAAAAATGATCACTAATTTTTTTTTCCTAAATACCGTAATTAGGGGTGGGCACCAACTCGCCCAACTCGTGAAACCGACATAACTCGTCTGATTTTTTATAGTTTTGGTTGGGTTGAGAAAATATACGGGTTGGGTCGGGTTGTTAAATTCCCAACTCGCAAACAGTTATATATATATATATATATCTCAAATTTCTCTTGTTCAAAATACAGCCACTTGCCCGCTCGGACATAGAACATAAAAACATCACAACTCACAAGTCTTTTTAAATAGCAAGCTAGCAGCCTAACTGCACATGCACAAGTTCTTACTTCTTTCTAATTTACTAATTTATTATTATTTTGAAACAAATTGTCAATTTGGTATTGTTAAAAGGTCCGGCCCAATCGATTTGGTGTTTTATAATATTTTTTATGAAATAAATTGGCCAATTTTTTGTTGTTAACGTGTCAAGCTCAAACATATTAACATAAATATAATTATAATTATAGTTATTGTTATTATTATTATTATCTTTGAGAAAAGGCTTTTTCGACAAACATCCGGTGGGCATTGTTCTACAAAAATATTTTTAGCAAACCTTCTTACCAAGTCATGCTCTCAGATTTATATATGCATTCCATCTTAGATGGAATTTTTTTTCATAAAATTATTCTAATCATATCCTTTTGTTGTAACATCCAAACATGGCTAAAGGTATTAGATAAGGGAGCTTTAGGCTTGTTGTGACCATTGTTTGTTATTTTCCTCATTATTTGTTAATTATTAATAAGATAATGATAACTTTCATGTCCTAGAAATTTTTCCTTGTAGATGGAAGCAAATTCATCTAGTAATCCTAGAGGAGTTAATATCTATACACCTTCAACAACTCAAAGTACACCCAATACTGCTACTGATACACATACGGGCAATAGAAAAGGTGGGAATGTGTTAAAAATATGGGAACATTACACAAAATTTGACAATGGTACAAAATGTAAGTATAACTGCTGTACTAAAGTGTATGCATATCATTCTAGATTTATTGAGACTCGTACTTTATGGAATCACTTGTTAGTATGCATAGTCTATGCTAATAGGAAAGTTGATTTAAAACAAAAAAAAAGTGTTTGAAGATAAGACACCTGGTGGTGATAGCAATAATCTTGTGGCAATGTCTTGTGGCAAAGAGGACTTTAGAAAAGAATGTGTTGAGACGATAATTATTAATGGATTGCCCTTTAGTTTTGTTGAGAAAGAAAGGGTTTCATAAACTTATGAGCAAAGCTTGTCCAAAACTTGATCGTTTTTCTAGGAGAACTGCTGCTAGAGATGTGTATCAATTGAAAAAAGTGTTTGCCTCTAATAAATATAGGGTTTATATAACAACTAATTGTTGGACTTCAATACAGAATTTGAATTACATGGTTATTACAACCTATTTTATTAATGATGAGTGACAACTTCATAAAAGGATTATAAACTTTTGCCTGTTTGGTGATCATAAAGAGGATACAATTGGAAAATTGATTGAATATTGTTTGTTTGAATGGGCATTGATAAAGTGTTTACAATTACTATTGATAATGCAAGTTCAAATGATTTTGCTATTTCTCGTTTAAAAAAGAAGCTAATTAGGGTGGGCTTGTGTTGAACGGTGATTTTCTTCATGTTAGATGCTGTGCATATATTATAA
Source organism: Citrus sinensis (assembly GCF_022201045.2). Classification (NCBI taxonomy): domain Eukaryota; kingdom Viridiplantae; phylum Streptophyta; class Magnoliopsida; order Sapindales; family Rutaceae; genus Citrus; species Citrus sinensis. Next base: position 30,044,213 of record NC_068560.1, read on the forward strand.
ATTTGATTGTGACTGAGGGCTTGAAGAAGATGAATAATTTTATTTCTAGCATTCGTAATGCAGTGAAATATGTAAGATCATTACTGTCTAGATTAATGGATTTATAAAATGTGCTGAGCATGAAAAAATTGATTCTAAACATATTGGTGCGATGAATGTTCCTAATAGGTGGAATTCCACTTGTTTGATGCTATAGAGTACTCTTATATATCAAAAAGCTTTTGAATGATTAGAGGATGATGATGGATTTTATAGATCTTATTTTGAAGAGAAAGACAGTGGAAAAAAAGGATTGGGCCACCTGAATTTCTAGATTGGGTGAATGCAAGTGGTTGAATAGTTTTCTAAATGATTTTTATGAAATTACAAAAAAAAATTAGTGCTTCTTTGTCTATTACGTCACATTTATATTTTCATGATGTGCATTCTATATAGTCGAATTTAAAAGATTGATACTAAGTGATGATCCTTATTTGAGTGCAATGACTAAGAAGATGAAAGAGAAGTATGAAAAATATTGGGGGTTCCTTCAACACTCTCAATAAGTTGTTAGTTGTTGTTGTTGTGCTTGATTTGCATTAAAATTTGAGTTTTGTGAAATTTTGTTTTGAAGAATTGTATAATGAAAATGTTGAGCGTGGGCACATAAAATTAATTAAGGACTTATTGTCTTGTTTGTATGACCTTTACACAAATAATGACTCTAGATGTGATAGTGGTAGCCAAAACCAATAATTTAATATTATCATTTTTCCATCAGAGTTAGAGAAAAGAAGTGACATTGTTGATTATAAATTAGCCAAGGTACCAAAGCTTTCAAAATGTAAAAAGAAGCAACTAAAGGAGGATGGTGCAGAGTCGAAAAATGAAGTAGACAAATATTTATTAGATGACTATGAAAATTGCTTTGATAATTCGTTTGATTTGTTGAACAAGTGGAAGGTAAATGGTGGGAAGTATAAAATTTTGTCTAGTGTAGCCAAAGACATTCTTGCAATCCCAATATCTACAATTGCTTCTGAGTTTGCATTTATTATAGGAGGATGCATTCTTGATCCATTTTGAGTTTCTTTGAGTCCCAAAATGGCAGAGAGCTTGATATATGGGCAAAATTGGTTTCGTTCTTCCCGTATTGTTGTAGAACAGAATACACTTTTCGTTGAAAATAAAATATTTTATGAATCAATTATTAGGTAAATATTTGTATTATGATTTTTATTTTTATTCTATTTGTCTTTTTCCTTGTATTTATTTGTTATAACATATATGCCTAATATTTTTATTTTTACTGTTTTGTAGAGTCAAGATTGGCATCAGATTTTGATACCATTGAACTGATCTTCATCACACTCTTACTAGCTGATGTTGAGCAATGGTTTCAGGAAGCTCTCTTCCTATGTATGGAATTTGAAAGAGTTAAAGGAGAGCTGATCCCCTTTTTCCCTTATTCGCTAGTCTCACTCTTTAGACTTTAGTGTTTGTATTAAATAAGACTTTAAATTTATGAGTTTTTTTTTTCATTAATTATGTAATGATAATTTGATTGTTAAACTTTGAAATGTTGGATTTGTTGTAGGGATTTTAATATTTTTGTTTTTTTAGTTTTTCCAATTAATTCATTTATTTTTGTTTGGTATTAAACTATACTACAAAAATGGACTTTTCAAAAGTCCAACCCAATCAAGCCAATTCGACCCAACCCATAGTTTTACGGGTTAGGTTAGGTTGGATTGAATTGAGATATATAATGGGTTGAGTTGAATTTTTTCAATTCGTTCTATATGCGGGTTGGGTTAGGTTGATGTCTACCTCTAACTAAAATTAGTTTTTAGTTTTTTAAAATCACGTTTGAACTTCTCAAATGCAATTATAAATAGGCCCCAAGTTTGAAATGCTATTTGTGCCAAAAATAAAATAAAAACAGTATAAAAAGCATTGAAGACACCCAAAAAAAAAAAACTTATGTTACGGTGAACTCTTTTTTTGGTTCTATAATTATTTTTTTTCCCTTTTATCTTCTAGCGTTGAGATGCTACTTTTGTGCATATATCACTATTGATCAAAGTATATACAAAATCTAGCCCGGCCTAACATAAATTCATGCGTCGGCCTCAATTGTGGAGCAAGCATTGGCGCGCCCGTCGCATGAATTGGAGCTTAAACGTTCGTAGCAAATTTGTATTTGAGAGAACAAGTTTAAATGTTCGGACTCATTAAATTTGTAGCAATCGAGTTGGCTGCTTACCATTAAGTTCAAACAAAGTCTCTTTAAATATTTACCCCGATTGCATGTATTGGAGCCAAGCCTATAGCCTAATAATTATTTAATTAATTAGCTTATTCAACAATGTGAATTCGAAACACTTGCCAATCTTATTAAGATCTTTTAGTTTTCTTGGATTGCGTATTCGGTTGTTCATCATCATGATTCACGAGTTTAGAAATTAATCAACGTTGTCATTTTCCACGCCGATTGTACGATTGAGCAAGTTAAAGACAAAACATGTGCACAATCAAAAACAGAACACAGATGCCAGCCAGTTAGAAACTGAACCACTTTACATCACGATGATAAAAATAATATTACTGAATTAACTCATTGAATTCTTTTAATAATGCTTTTCATCAATACATATATATAGTACCCGCATATTCTTGAGACCTTCAATATATGTACTGCCACAGTGTATTTAAACTATTTCGAGCCATCTATTCTGAGCTTTGATAATTTTTTTTGCAATTGGGAGTTTAAAGAACGTGAAGGGCCACATCAATTCATTAAGCTGCAGTGGTCCCTCCTCTTCTAAATGCGCCTCGCATTAACTGTATAGGCAACCAAATTCTCTTCGAAGTACTATTATATGTTGGATTACAGAAGCTTAATTTTAATTAACTTCTGTGAAAAAGGCATGCAGTATAATTAATCTACTCTTTTCGAACAAAGGGGTAGAAGTTGTTGATCAATGAAAAGAACCGAAAATCTAGGGTTCAAGAGACAACATCATGACAAAATATGCACATGAAATCTGGAAATGTGTTCTACTCTGAGTTTACTGGTGGTATAGATTTAGGAGATTTCAAAGATTTTGCTTTCTTGCTCAGTAGTGCTTACGTGGTCCTTTGTCGCATAAGACAAAAAGAAGTTCCTTTTTTTGTAAAAGAATGAATATGGGGTCTTAATTTTTGGAACCCTAGCATGACGATCTAGTGGTGAGGACCACTTTGGTTTCTGTTGTGGGAAGCACTTGAAAAGCAAAACAATGAAGCGAAGACCAGATGGGTTGAGTTGTGCTCCACCCTCCAACATCCTTTAACCGTGTTTAATTTATCAATTTACATTCTTTGATGACCCAATCTCTCTGGAGTATTTTAAGGATTTTGTGTTATGTATGAATATATGTAATGTTCAATTAATAATCGGAAGTCCATTTTCTGATGCCTCGTGACCAATTCTAAATTCTGTCAACAAACCGATGCAGCAAAGTACAATTTCTGTCAGAGTTGGCATCATTTACCCGGCCCCTCGTCTGACTATAGATAGTATCAAGAGTCAAGAGCTAATGTCTAACCTTTCTCAACTAAAAAGACAAGGCATGCATCACTTTATTCAAATATGGAAAATGCTTCGAATGTTTTACATTATAAAATTATATAATGTGCAGTTAGCTAGCTAGGTGTCACTTCAGTTCCACTTAAATTCACTAGTTAATTATTAATCTTTTAATCCTCTCGAATTAATATATATCTTCATCTGAATGCCCTCAAACTGGCCCAATCAAAACCCTAAAATAAAATCATGGATTCTCTGACGACAAAGGTGGAGAAGAACATTCCCACCAATAACAAGAGGACTTGCGCCAACCCTTGTTGTTTCTTCTGCACCATGGAAGAGCCAAACTCGTCACTCAGGAGGGCTGGAGTAGCAAGCTTTTTCAAAGAAATGCCTCTCCAAGATGACCAACAACATGTTTTGGCATTGAGTGGCCTGTGGAATATTGCCATGACTCAACCAGATGATCCACTGTTCCCAGCACTTGGCATCTTTAATTGCATGTCAAGTTTGATCTCCAAAGGTGTCAACAACAGAGACTGGCTTCTTAGGGACCAAAATATTTATATCCCTTATTATGCAGCCCATGTTATTGGTTCTTACACCATGAACAAGGTCGAGTTTGCAGAGAAAGCCGTGAAGTCAGGAGTCATACCTCCATTGATGGAGCTCTTAAGAGGTAAGATCAGTTGGGTTGAGCAAAGGGTTGCGGTTCGAGCACTAGGTCACCTTGCAAGCTATGATAGAACCTTTGATGCAGTAGCAGTCTATGAAGAGGAGGTGGTCAAATTAGCTATGCAGTTGGCTTCCACTTGCCTTGATGTTGTGTATGTTAATTTTGTTGCGGTGAAGGATAGGAAGAAAAGATTGAAATATCACAGTGACTTGCTCACTAGAGGTGTAGGGGGATTAGAATTTGAGAACCAGAAGGCAGAGGAGTGGGCCTGCCAACTTCAATGCTGGTCTCTTTACCTTCTAAATTGCTTTGCTTGTAAAGAGAGGTCTTTGGATCTCATTTGTAATAAGCAAGAGTTCTTAATGGATTTGTGTAACATGTGGGGTGGATTGGTGAATCACAATTCTCCGGCTGGTGTTGGACTCATCAGAATCTTGTGCTACAGTAAAACCGGTAGAAAAAATATAGCTGAATGTAAACAAGTCATAGAGAATCTCTGCAATCTCTCGAGATCTTCAGATGATTGGCAGTATATGGGAATCGATTGCCTTCTGTTTCTTCTCAAAGATCCAGATACGAGGTACAAAGTCATTGAAACTGCTGCATTGTTTCTTATTGATTTGGTTGAATTAAATAGCCTTCTCGATAGACCAAAAAATTTAGGAGAAGCAATCACAAGGGCTCTTCTTTTAGATTACAAACTAACTGAACAGAAATTTAAGAACAAGAAAGTTCAAAAAGCACTAGAAGAAATATGGGAACTTAAAGTAGAAAGAAGAAAGAGAGAGAAGATGATGATGATGTCTGAAGAAAAAGTTGAAGAAATGAGGGTTTTGGTGGGTTTGATAAAACAAGAAGCAAAGCATTTGTTTTGGCTGGGAGAAATAGAAGAAGCTGCAATGAAGTATACTGAAGCATTAGGGGCGTGCCCGTCAAGGCCGAAAAATGAGAGAATGGTTCTCTATAGCAATAGAGCTCAGTGTCATTTGTTGCTTCGAGAACCAGATGCTGCCATTAGTGATGCAACTCGAGCTCTTTGCCTTTCGAATCCTCCAAACTCTCACTGTAAAAGCCTGTGGAGAAGATCACAGGCTTATGACATGAAAGGTTTGGGTAGAGAAAGCTTAATGGACTGCATCATGTTCATCAATGGCTGTATCAGATCAGAGACAACCAGCAAACGCGTTAAGATTCCGTACTATGCAGCACGTATGATCAGCAAGCATATGAATGCCTTGTGGGTCTTTGGCGGTGCCCGGTCAAAGATTTTAAGCAGTCCAGTGAATAACGTGCAAGAATCGTATGGTGAGAATAAGAGCGGAATTGAAGAGCAGCGATATTGTGATATGATAAGGACGATGATGGAGAAGAAAAACTTGATTTCAGGCAAGCTCTGTGCCATTCATAGTTATTAAATAAGAATATACATACTTATATACATACACACACAATATATATATATATATATGTATGTATGTATGTATAAATGAGCGCCTTTATTTTTTTTCATACGAACATACTTTTAAATCTGGAGATTTTAACTCTTTTAAATTGTACAACTTTATAGTTCATTAAAAAATAAATATATTAAACTTCTCGATTTAAGAATATATCCGCATTACAAAAATGAATATACCCACATATTATATAATTATATTGCTATAAATACATACATGACATCATCTTTAAAAATCTAACACAACTTAGATGTACACTGGATTGAAATTCAAATAATAAACGATGTTGCAAACAAATTAAACTTGTTTGGGGGGGGGGGGGGGGGGTAAGGGATTCTAACTACTTTTAAATTTAAAAGTTTTTCACCTTTTTTCTTTATTCTCTACCATGGTGTATGCGACAATTTTGATTTAACTTTTTAGCGTTGAATATTATTACGATTTCAAGTCTCACACTTTTGCTTGTAGCTTTTTTCAGGCCTGTCCACTATTATTGAAGAAAATGTTACTCTAAAAGGAGAAAGTAGGAGAGAGCTGGAAAAGGCAAGAAGAAAGAAAGCCGTTGTTGCTCGATCTATGTAACATTATGTAAGTCAAAGAAACAGCAGTATGTGACATGAGGTTTTTATGCGGTGGATCTCAATTATCTTATATAAAGAATTTTGGCTTTTATTGTTGTATTTAATTCCCGGAAAAGTTAAACAATCTTATATAACCTCAGCAGCCGTCCTTTCAATTCTTTATTTCCTTGGAAGCCTTCAGGATTCTTAGGTTTTTTAGATCGTTAGAGTATCATATGATCATTAGCATTTTATTTGACCAAATCCAATAATTTGTTGAGGACAAAATTTGGTTGTGTCAATGTCTGGGTTACCTAATAGATTCTAATGCCAACATTTTAATTTATTTATATGAGGAAACAATTTTTACCTCTACTGATACGTTCAAACAGAAATTGACAAGCACGATTTAACTTTGGTGAGCACTATTCAACTCTAGTGAACACCTGCAACCAGAAAAACGGTCAAGAACACCAAAATTTTTTTGACATTAACTCTACGAGACTCAAGTCAGTAACACGGATTTTCACGGATTAACAGGGTATATGAATTTTTTTACAAAAGAATCAATCAAAATGAGCAAAAAAGAACAACATAAGAAGAAATTCTCCCTTCAAATAAGAGGAAGAAGCAAAGACAAGATAATCCTTTCAGTTCAAAAATTAAATCAGTTCAGATCACGTTGAGAATGAGTTGAGATGGAGGTTGTTCTAAAAGCCCCTAATTGTTGGCACTTTTGCGATTTTATAGGGACAAAAATTACCCACATGGATTACGACATTGCGGGGTTTTTCGATAAAGTTCCATTCCCCTTCCCCCTTATTATGGGATCATGGGCTTTTTGGATAGGATTAAACCTTCCTCCTTCCCTTTGGACACTTAGATAAATTGCAGAAAGTGGTTTTGACTAAGTCTCTTTCTCAGTTTAACCACCTCCTTGCCTAATCCTGCTCGTGGTTGTCTCCAGGTTGTTTTAGATGGTTCAAACTTTAAGGAAACCGTTGTATATAGATGTGTGTATACACACACACATAGACACACACTTTAGATTTCAAATTATATATCTACTCTTTAACCATTATTATTGACTTTGTTGTATGTAAAATACGAGATTTGTGAATAAGATCTGCAAGTATTAAAATTTAATTACACAGCATATCATTAAATTGGAAACAACTATTTGTCATGATTTATCATATTAATTATTTGATCTTTTTTGATTGTCAAACTATGCGGTGTAAGGGTAAAGCGTGCTCCCTTAAATATATGATTAGGGTTTGGTGGATTTGCACCCATATTCATCTGCAGACAAAAATGAATGCGGCTACACTGAGCACATGAACTCTAAATTTTAGACTTTTTGACTTATTGCATGGCTTTTATATGTAAAAGTTAGTGATGGTTATGCATCCCAATTATGTAAGCATGGTGCTTTTGGTTGCATACAGTCCACGATTGCAATTATTATGTTAAAGATGATGATAAGAAAAGATCAGCCCTGTGTGGTTCACTGTGAACAACAATTGAAAAAACTGGGCATCTGTATGTGCAATCCAATAAGCTGAACCAACGAAATCAAATATGAACTTAATTGCAAACAAAAAATCATATTGATTGATTATGAAGAGATTGTTCCCTTAACAATATGGATATAGAAGTGCGAGTGATGCATTGGAGGAGAAACAATTACTGTTAAATTATTTAAATTTAATAATAATCAATAACACGACCGACATCTATATTTATAAGAATACAAGTCGTACGTCCTACTATATAGTTAAGCAATTAATTTACCCATCACCCTCCCCAGTCAGCACAAAGATCAACAAAACACACACACACATAAACTTAATGCAATCTCGTAGGCTGCAGCTCATTCTTTCTCGCAATCTTCTCCCACGCACTTTCTTTCCCTTTCATTAACTCCACTCTCTCCCCAGACCCCACTTTCAGACTAAAAAAATAACAAAATAAATAAATAAATCTGCAGGCTCTAAGATGGGCCTGGGCTTATGTTAAAAGCCCAGGTATGGACTTGGCCCAGTATGAGCTCATACACTTAAGATTGAAGCTTTTATTTCACAATAATTTAAGTAAGCCTTTTACACTTCTTAAAATTCCTCTTAAAACTCCTTTAACCTAACAAAAATGAAATCATTTCTTGTTTTCAATGAAAATTCCATTGGACACTTAGATAAATTGTTCTTTTACAAACTGTCTATACCCCACCCATTTCATAATTTATATTTATATCTTAAATTTAATTGAAAAATATTTTAATGAAAGGGGAAATTATAGTTTCTAGTTTATGATCATATTGTGCTTGAAAAAATGGTTAGTAGAATTTCTCTTTAGTAGAAATGTACTTTATTATTTAATTTCAAGTCATATTTAACTAATTTTGATAATAAATCAGGGCATTAAGATTAAATATATTTTCACAATTTAATTGGTAATACATATTAGCAAAGTAGCTACTTAATTTTTAATTTAATATAAAATTTATGTTTATTAATTTCAAGTCATATTCAAATAATCAAATCCATCAAATAATATTTATTTGATAATTATTTCAATTTTCTTTTAGGTTAATTTTAAAGCATCATGTACATGTAAGCTAATTTTGTGTAGGGATGATAAAAAAAGCCTAAGCCGGCCCTGTCCATTCCTATGGGCTTTGGACCGAGCCTTCGACATGAGAGCATGAACAAGGACTTAGGAAAAAAAGCTCGGGCTAAGCCTAAGCCCTCTATTTTTAATTTTTTTTTATAAATTAGAATAATAAACTTAAATCTAAAGAATAATGGAAAAATTAAAAAAAAAGTTTGAATCTCTAATTTATATATCAATAATGAATCAAAATACTTAAAATTATAATACTAAACTCTCTTTTAAGTATTAATTAATTAAGAGAGTCCATAAGTTAGAGAATCAAGTAAAAAAAAAATAATAATCTCTAAACTTTTATTTGCTTCATTTTCTTTATTTATTATTTTATTTTTGAGATATTTATTTTCTTTAATTCATTTTTTTTTATTATAACAACTTGATTATTATTAACTCTTTTCAAGTTTACAACAATTGTAAAAAAAATTGAAAAAATAAATAAAAACCCAAGCCCGCCCAAGCCCTTAAATTGCCAACCCTAATTTTCTGTCCATTTAATGGTATTGAAATAAAATAAATCAATAAAACTACATTAAAATTAGATCGAATATTTATAAAATCTAAAGATTTGGTTATAAAAAAATCAACCACACAACGCAATGACGACTTTTACCTTAATTTTCATTTTTCATTGTAAATTCTTAGTGCTTATTTAATATTCCTGATCTACTGACCATAATTGTTTATTTAATTCCATAACTTCAATTTAAACTTTTTGTTACTGTTTAGTTGTTCTTTAAGAAGAGCTTTTGAAAATTAAATAAATTAGTTTACCTCTACTAATAAAAGTTCAAATTTTGAGTTTTTGGGAGTAGAGGTTGAAAAGTTTTTTCAAAATATTAAAATATCTTTTATTTATTCGACAATATCTTATTTCATTCCTTTCATAATTAGGGATGGCAATGGGGCAGATATGAGTTGGATTTATTCTGCTCCAAATCTAGATCCATAATAAAAATCAAGATCCGTATCTGCTCCAGATCCGTCATGAATCCATATTTTTCACTTCATATCCAGATCCAAAAAAGAAATAAATATTTATATCTGCTCCAAATACAAAAAATAATTAAAATCTAAATATTCTCTAGATCCGTCATAAATTCTAAAACTCAGCAATAAAAAAGTAATAATTTTTTAGAATGAAAATTGAATGCCAATATGTATTGATAACAATAAATTATATAATTTTTCTCTAAAATATAATAAATATTGTAGCTTATACTTTTACACCAAAACAACAAATAAGAAGATAATAAAATATTCTTCAAAAGTAATTGCATGAGTAAGATTAATCTAATATTTTATTGTCTCGTTCATCATTCTAATATCGATGACACGCCCACCCTCATTCTTACAACATTCGATAATGAAGTATTAATTAAATATGATTTATATTCAATACTTTATTATTTTTATTATGACCATATTTGACTAAATATATGAATAACTATATTCCTTTAAAATTATTTGGCCATTATAGTAAAATAAATTGCCAGGTTGTATTACTTGCCTTGCAATTTGATTATTGCATGTACATGCTTTGGGACTGGCTAACCTTTAAATTTACAAAACTAACGTTTAAATATTAAAAGTTTAAATGTATGGTAAATACCACTAATATGCTATGAATAAAATTTATTATCATTATAATTCCACAATTGTTAAGAAACTTTTAAAATAAAATAAAATTAAAAGATGGGTGGATATGGATATGGATTTAGATATTAAGATAGATCTAGATCTGCTCCAGATCCATCTTAGATCCGCACATCGATATCCAAATTTGATCCAAATTCATTTTAAACTGACCCAAATCCGACCCGATTGGATTTGGATCACGTGGATCTTGGGTCAGATCTAATCCATTACCATTCCTATTCATAATATAACTTTTAAAAAAATTACATATTAAAATAATTTTACAATTTTTAATAAAATATCTTATTGACAATCAAACAACTAAATTTTTTTAGTAAAAATTGTATTTAAATAAACTCTATTTGAAAAGTCATACAATTGGCAATAGGACATGATGGGACGAGATGAGCCAATATTTGCCAATCTTGCTACTGTATTTTGTAAAATTATAGTTTGGCCTCAAAACTTTATAAAATTACACTATGACCCAAAACTTTATAAAACTTGTCAAATAAGTTAATTTCCAAAATTTTAAGCAATATTTGCTAATTTGAAAATTCTCAAAACTTTTTAATTTAACACATTAACATAAAATCACTTTTCATTGGATATAAAACCTTTATAATATGAAAATATATGAAAAATAATTTGAGCCTTTAAAATAATTTTAATCAAGTTTGTTATCATCAAAATCAATATTAAAGAAATATTTATGTTAACATAAACATGTTCAATGCTAATAAAACATTCAACCACATACCCATTCTTATCCACACTATGTAATACAATGGCCATTTGCTCTTTTGTAGACATATCATAAGACTCATTAGCTCAAACATAAAATAATGGCACCATCCATCTTTCTAATAATAACATTAGTAGTTTCAATTAAAGCACATCTTACAATGTCTTTTTGAATCTTTGGGCATGTTGTTTGCAGATTTAGAGTACTATTTCTAAGCAACAACAATTAGTATCTTCATTATAATCAGCACGGAAGCATAAAACCTCAAGAAAATTCCCTTGATTGCTTGAACCATCAGACTCATCCCCACGAAATGCTAGCCGTCGATTTGAAAGAAGTCGAATAAAATCGAAAAACAACATTCAAGCAAGTTTCATGTTCACTTTGAGTTTTCTCAAATTGTCTTTAAAAAAAAATATTGTCATATGTTGTTTGTGATTCATCAACCTTTCACATTTCTACCTACCTCGATTATGAGCATTGTTGACACCTCCTTCATTAATCTTTAATTTTTCTTTATGTTTCCAATTTTTAGTCATTTCCCAGTAAAAGTGTCACTACATTCTTGATCACTATTGTTTTCTTTGAAAAGATAACAAAAAAGGCAATATGTAGACTCATCTTCTATACTATATTCCAACCAAGTGCCAAATTCTTTGAACCAATTCGAAACACATTGTCATTATTGATTACTAAACTTCTCAAACTTAAAATTGTGCCCCTTAGGTTGAAAAGGACCCATTTGCAAAGTATGTTATTCGAATTTGATCTTGAATATTGCAATTATGGCATAAGCCATGGTTGGCAAGCAAGCAAATTTCATAAATTGACTTTATATGAACCATCACTAGCTCTTTTTAGAGGAAGTAGGAGTGGTGGTTTCTGTTTAAAAAATTTCTCCATGGCCATTTCAAATCAAATAAATTTATTATTAGCTTAAACTCCACAATAATGGCTAAATCCTAACAAAATAATTGCAACAAGAATGATTAATATAATACAAAATCGATATTTAAAAGTATTATTTTACAATACATTTAATAAGGCTCACAAAAATGCTAGAATATTAACAACATATTTATAAAATTTTATCTTTCCAATTGCCCATTTGTTTGCCAAAAAAGAGAAAAAAGAAAAATGCTACTTTTATATAATAAGCCATTTTCACTTTTTACACAGCACCCACTGTCCCACTCTCTTTTCAATTGAATTTTAATGTCAAAGTATTGCTCACTCATAACAGTGAACATTTACTTTTGGAGTTTGTATATAAGTATCAAAATACGAATTGATGAATAGAAATGCAAAATACTAACTCTTCATACGGCCAAAAATCATCAATTCATAATTGGCACAATACATGTTTTAAATCTATGGCTGGTCTAATGGCAGCTGCAGTAAGGGATGACAGGCTCAATGGTGGTAATAGCGAACGACAACGGGCTGGCGACAGTAAGAATGGATGACGTCGGCAAATTAATGGCAATGGTGTTGGTGGCCAAGTCTAAGTTGTGATTTAGGGATTTACTGTTTACGATTTTAAGATTTACTTCTTCTTTTTTTTATATATTCCTTTAATTTTTTATTGTTAATATAAAAATGGTGAATTTGTAATTTAATTTTAAATTATGATTTAATTAAATTTTAAAATTAGGTGTATAATTAAAAGTTTTAACCATTTAAATAGGTTTAATTTGAAGTCCATAACACTTAATATATTAGTATTGGATCTAATAATTAAAAGCGACTAAAATGACTTAGTTTAAGAAATTTTAAGGCCCATAAAGGGCTGAAACCCTTTCGGAGCCTTGATTGTGTTCGCTCATGGTGATGGAGATGTCATCTATCAAACGGGTACGGCACTGACATTCGTGCACAATATCCAACCTATTGTCGTCCCTGCGAATGATTGCCAAGGCAAGGAAATATCCTAGGCGTGATTCAAGATTCAGCAAGACTTAAAATCAATCATGTTCAAATATTATATAACAATGAAGTTCACAAATTAGCCACATTTTCATTTAGCAATTCGAGCTATGTCTTTTGGCCGAAGAAGTTCTAGCTTTTATTTGTGCTTTGCTTTGTTAATCAATTAAGTTTCATTTAAAATGGGTAAAATGAAAACCGTGAATGTTTTGCTTAAATAACTTTTATTTATCTATTAGTGAGCAGATCGTTGTACTCAGATCACCAAATTAAATTTCTTATTAAGTGGAGATAAGAATCTCACTTTAAAGTTGCCTTCATCTAGAGGATCGATTGCATCGCAACTAATTTTTTGATAAATTCAAGTCCAAATGAATGCGACATTTATCAGTTCAACTTTCAAGTCAATAATTAGCGGTTACGTATATGAACTATATGAACGTTCAGCTAAAATTGTCCGTGGCTGTTGTGTTCGTTTTGATTTTTTACACCATCTCTGTCTGATAACGAAATACTGATGCCTTGGCTACCGTCACGTCAATTATTGCCTTAGTTGTTTCCACCAAAGCTTGCGTCGTACAGTGAGATTTTATTAACTCTGGAAAAAATTGTACAGCTTACCACAAATTAAAGGACTCTTTTGGTCCCAAAACTGATAGTGGAATTTGACAATTCCTATTTTACATGCATGTAATATATATTTTCTTCACATGAATAATGTGTGGATCCCACACATGTATTGTTCATGTGAGAGAAATATATTTTACATGCATGTAAGATAGAAGAATCCGTGGAATTTTATCCATTCCCACATTTAACGAATTTAATTTCTTCACCACCTCTTTAATTTTTTTCTCAATTTCACATCTATCATGAAAAAAAAGGCCTTTTGGTGATGCTGCTGATACATTACTCCTTAACTAAAAAATTAAAGTTATGCTAATATGACTTTATGCTAATATGATTAAGGCCGTCGTAAAAATAAAATTCATCTTAAAAACAACTACTGCACATGATTCAACTTTCCTATTGTTTTTCATGCATAAAATTAATTTTTGAAAATCCATTCATAGTAGTTGGCGCCGACAGTTGCCTGCCTACCTACCTACCGCCCATTAGATTTTTCCATTTTTTACCATATAGATAAAAAAAAAAATCTCTACAAATGAATAGTGTTAAGGCCATATAAAATATATTAATTAAAAGAAATATTAATTAATCGATAAATTAATAGTTTATTAACCTAAAGAGTATATTTACAATTCAATAAACATATGTTTAATTAACCAAAAATTCATTATACTTCACAAATCTAGTCAATTAAATATGAATTAATCAATTAAGAACATATATTAAATTAATCAAAATATAAATTCAAAATTATTACATTCGAGTATTCAACCTAGATCCATCTAAGTAACAATAGATTCATGTTTTGTACACTAAAATATTATAATAGTTAAATTTGTAATTTTATCAAATTATTAATTTATAATATGAATGGGACCATAAGTTTATATTAGAATGTTTTAAAAAAATAATATTTTATTAATTATTGAAATACATATTAATTTAGCCTATTAGCCAATGTCATCACGGTAAAAAAGAATTATTATATAATAGAAGTTATTAATTTATAAAAGTTATATTGTACAACTCACTACATAATAAAGTACAGTTAAATTTGAAAGCATGCAACTTCATAATTTCATCCATTAATACCAACATTTAACGAATTCAATTTCTTCTTCACTTCTATGTTTTTCCTTCAATTTCATGTCTCTATGATGATAAGGTCTTTAATGTTTCTAGAACAATGTTCATCAACTTTGCTTTTATTCAATTTAACGCCCCTATAATGAGAAGAACGTTGGTGCTCTTGAAACATTATTCTTTAACTAAAAATAGTTAAAAGTTGATGCTGAAACGACGATGCCATCATAAAACTTAAAATTTATCTTCAAAACTATTATCCCATATATTCCAGCTTTCCCATTGTTTTCATGGATAAAATGTTTGTGAATGCATTTATAGTAACGGCCACCGACTGTTGCTTAGCTCCACTTTTCACCACACATTTACATAACTTGCTAAAATTCAAAGGACTCTTTTGGTCCCAAAATTGATTAAAATTTGAAAACATGCAACTTCGTAATTTCATCCATTAATACCTAGACCTCCATTTAACATGCAACTAATCCAATACAATAAGTGTGCCAGTTGCACCCTAAGGACATGTTTGGTTATGGTATTAGAGCTCCTCATTGTATTAGAGTATTATAATATCATGTTTGGCAATTACATTACATAGTATTACAATGTGGTCAACTCAAATTCTTATACTGTCAAACCCGCATAAACTAAACCCGAGGGGGGTCGGGTTTATGCGGGTTTTGCAACTATTTCTGAGGCCAAAAAAATTAGACTTCCTTCCCGTTCTCACCTTATCCTCAAATAAACCAAAATAGCTCTCCTTGTTCGTTCTGTGATTTCTCCTGTGCAGTGGCTTAACAAGAGCCAACTCCACGACGCTCCACCACCACATCAGCAGCCTTTGTCGTGCGACACCAACTCCACCGTAACCTCATCGTGCGACACCCACCCTCTGCGGGATACCACCTCCACTGCACCCCACTACGTGACACCACCTCCGCTGCAACACCATCTTTACTGTGCAATACAACTGTTCTCCCTGTCATTCACTACCTAAGGTTTGATATTTCATTTGGGTTTAATCTTTTAATTTAGGTTTAATTTCTAGATTAGGGTTTTTTTTTTTTTTGCTTTCAATTTAATCATGTTTTTCCGTTATAATCAAACATTCGTGGCAATTGATTTTTATGGAAAATAAGGGGCTATTTGCTCTCTCCAGTGTTGCTGCTCTGTCTCTCGAGACTAGTGATCTCTCTCTGTGCTGTCATTGTCTCTCCCTCGTTACTGCTATGTCTGTTTCGTTGTTGCTCTCCCTAGTGCTGCTGTTACTGCTCTCTTCGTCGTTGTTGCCTCTTTAAATCTGTGAGTTCTTTCTCCATTGACGTTGCTGCATTTCTAAATTTGTAATATAATGTCTGGCAAATTCTATTTGGGTTTGATTATTTATTTTCACTCTCTGATTCTGGCAATGCACAACTCTCTTTGTGATATGTTATTGGGAAATTTTTGATTTGGTGTCTTGGAATTGTGTAATTCCAGTTGCTTTCTTATTTTTTGTTCATTGTTTAATATTAACATGTAAATTTGTCCAGGCATGTGCTTTTGCTTTAACTTCCTTAAATATGTTTATTGTAACTAGAAAAAGTGATAATATCATGTTGCTGCTAGTGTTTTTGGAAAAGTTGCAATTGGTTATTTATGATTGTGCTGCACTTTTTAGTCAAAGGATAAAATTCAAAAAGGCAGTAACTTTATGAACAAATGATTGAAGACCAAACAAAAAATTTAAAATACCATTATTGTTGAACATTATCTTCTTTTATATAATATATAACCACCTGTAGAGTATTATTGGTGCAATGGATAATCTTTTCCTGGACAAATTCATATTATGTGGGGATAAAAAATTTTCTCAAGTTTTGTTGTCCATTCATAAATTAAAAGGAAAAAAATTAGTGTATGAGTAAAAGAGTTTGAGTTTAAGTACTCATATGAATTTTATAAGGACTTGTTAGTTGCTAAATACACACATATTTATAGCTATTGTAGCTAGCAAATGTTGCATACCATATATGAATTTTTTTTTCAGATTTAATTATCCATTAAAATCGACATCTTTTTTATTCATTTCAATGGGTTATTTTTATTTAGGTTGCAAAACAAATACGTAAACTAGATTTCCTTCCAACGGCTGCTGCTTGCTTCCAGCAAGTTCAATTTCTTACCATTTATTATTTGTTCAACAAAAAATGACTTATGATAGATAATTCCTTGGATGACAACCTTATTGCCTTAAATTTGATGGTTGAGAAGCCTTCACATATAAGGGCTTTCAAAGTATTACAAAATGATCGTGATCGTAAGTTGGCTTATTGTTAGGATGCTTTTGCATGAGCACGATAGGAGAGGTGGGATTTGATTAGAGAGTATGGATTTCTAACTAAACAATGATATTTTGCATTAGTAGTTTGGCTTGTAGATGTGTGTACTTAAATTATCGGACGCAAACAACTATTGTGTTACTTTACTAATTTGTGATTTTTGAAGTATGTATTAACTTTGAATGAATCTTGTGATAGTTTGTTTTATTTATGATGTGATAGTTTTTGAATGCTATTTGATTGGATCATTTGTTTCAATCTTTATTTCATAGGTTATATATTTATGAATTATTGAAAAAATAAATCTTTTATCATTGTAAATCTTAGAATTTGTTAGTTTTACATAAAGAATTATGATTCTTTTATTTAAACAAAAAAATTGATGTAAAAATTCTTAAATTTAACGCTCTATATTTAGTATTTTTCTAGGTACTAGTAGATATTATTTTCTAAATATATAATTAAAATTAATCACCAAAATAAATTAATACAATACAGTGCAACACCAAACATAGTATAACTAAAAATTAATACAGTACAGTGTAGCACCAAATATTGTACAGTATTATTATAATACATTGCTAATGCAATACAACATAATACAATACACCAGCATTAAAATAATGCAATACAACATAATACAATACGTGTACCAAACGCACCCTAAAAGTGCATTTGGTGCATGTGATTATGATGTATTATAACACTGTTCACATTAAAATAATATCAAACCCATGTTTGGAACAAAATTGCAAGGGATTGGGGTGGGGGGCTAATGCGTCAGTTGACGCATTAGCTTTGTTTTTTTTTTTTTGCTTTTGCTTTTAACTTTTGCTTTATTATTATTATAATACTAAAATAATAAATATAGTTTTTAATTTAATATAATATTTTTATTTTATTTGTTTTTACATTATAATTATTAATATAAATTAATAAATAAATAATTTATCATTCAATAATAGTATTTTTTTTATTTTTACATTATAATTTATTAATAAATTTATAACTTATTATAACTAATAAAAATATTTAAATTTGAATAATATTAATTTAAAATTAATAATATAAATAATAACATAAAATATTAATGCAATTTAAATATATTAATATAATATAAAACATTAATATAATATAATATTTAATTTAAATTAATTAAAAAAATAATACAGTACAATGTAGTATCAAATATTATACAACATTATTATAACACAGTGCTAATACAACATAATATAATACAGTGTGCCAAACGCACCCTAAACGCATTAATCGTGGTGGCAACCAACGGTTGCCTTCCATATTTTAACACAAAAAAAAGAAAAAAAAAGAATTTGACTTCTACCTGCTACAAATTAGTAATAAAAGAGAACTTTATGGTCTTCCAGAATAAGTTATTTGGAAAATGATGTTCTTACAAAGGAGTGCACAAAGCTTTGCACAAAACGAACCGTTTTGTGCAAAATATAAAACCCAATTCGTACGTGCAAGCAACACCACGCACACGCATGCCTGAAATTCCAGCAGAGATCTCACTCGCGTCTCCCTCCTTTCTCCCCTACCACAACAATATTTTTCGGTCTCTCGCTCCTGTCTCCACGCAAGGTCGGTCTCAACTTCTTTCTCCCTCACCACGCAGCAACAGTGACAACTCTCTCTGTCTCTCGCCTGAAGCATCTCGCTGCCTCACTCTCCCTCACTCTCTCGGCTCCGTTCTCCCACATTCTCTCGATCTCAGTTGCATCGCTCTCTCTCCCCCAACATAATCTGCTTAACATTGTTAAGGTTGGTGTTCAATTCATTGCTTTACTTTGTAATTTGGTTGCTGGAATTATGAAATTGAAAACCCTAGAAAACCAAATTAGAAATTAGGCGGACAATGTTCAATTCATTGCTTTTATTGTATACAATTTGCTTTCATTGCTTTAATTTGTAATTAGGTTGTTGGAATTATGGAATTGAAAACCCTAGAAAATTGCTTGTAGCTGTGTGCTTTGGGTAGTTGGCTCTTTTCATTTTCATCCGGGTAGTGGCTGTGTGCTTTGTTTGAATGGTGGTAATGGCTTGTGAATGCATTTAGTTGACTTAATGTGCTTGGAATAATTGCTTGTAGCCAATTTGATTTGGTTGCAAATGTGAAAGCATATTTCGGGGGCTTAAGTGATTGGAAATGTAAATTTATCGGTTGGAGGTTTGGATTGAATATGGCTAGATGATTAGGGAAAGCTTTAGGAAAATACAGAAATGATTAGGGGAAGGTTTAGTAAAATTACAGAAAATAAAGTTTACATATCAAAAACTAACTGTTGTGGCTGTTAGTTCTTGGGCAAGTATTATTAATAACTGTTCTGTCCAATTGTTTTTTCCACTTCAATTGCTTAATGCCTACTAAATGTTGTGGCTGTTTTTTCTTATGGAATTGATTAGTAGCTGGTGTGTCCTATATTGTTTCCCCTGTCCAGTTGCTTAATGCTCACTAACTAATACGGCTTTTTTTTTTTCTCCTTGTCAGTTGCTTAAATTTGTTGGATATTTCTATCACAATGTCCTCTAGCATGAGTGAAGCTCCAAATCCACACATAAAAACTTGTGAAAAGTGCTGCAATGATAAGATCTTACGAACTTCGCATACAAGAGAGAATCCGAATCGTAAGTTTTGGAACTGCAAAGGATGTGGGGCATTTGAATGGGACGACGATCGGAAGAACAGTGAATATACTGTGTGTCGAGTGGTGGAAGATCGAAATATGAGCGAGATTAAAATTGATCTCTTACTAGGAGAAGTGCGCAAGTTGGGGCATCAAATGGAATACCTGTCTCTTAAATTTGAATTGCTTGAAAGAGAACTTCAACGAAGTTCGCAACCAAGTATTATTGTAAAATATGTCCCACAAATAATTATATGTATTTTAATATGTATTGTATTTAAATTGTACATTGAACTAATGTATTAACTTCTCTTATTTGCAATGAAAATTACGTTTATGGTTGAAATATTATTTTCTGTTAGTTGCAACTTTGCATTAAATTGTGTATAGCTTTCGGTATTGTACATTCAATTTAAATTGTACATTCAACTTTGCATTAAATTGTACATTCAACTTTACATTTCCCCCTTCCCAACCAAACCATTTGCTGCTGGAAATAAACATATGCATGCCAAAATCACAGCTGCAAAGCTGAACATTTCTCCCTTCCCAAACCAAATCAGTTGCTGCTGGAAATAAACATATGCAGGCCAAAATCTCAGCTGCAAAGCTGAACATTCCCCCCTTCCCAACCAAATCATTTGCTGCTGGAAATAAACATATGCATGCCAAAATCACAGCTGCAAAGCTGAACATTTCCCTCTTCCCAACCAAATCAGTTGTTGCTGGAAATAAACATATGCAGGCCAAAATCTCAGCTGCAAAGCTGAACATTTCCCCCTTCCCAACCAAATCATTTGCTGCTGGAAATAAACATATGCATGCCAAAATCACAGCTGCAAAGCTGAACATTTGCCCCTTCCCAACCAAACCACATGAACATTGGACAAAAATAAATCACTTTTGTAATATCAACAACAGCAACTTCAATGAACCGTGCATAAATCAAACAAAATATTACACATTTATGCTCAATCAAACATATAATTCTCCATAATTAAAACACAAGTATAATAGCAAACATATGATTCTCCAAAATTAAAACACAAGTATAATAGAAAACATATGATTCTCCAAAAACACAAGTATAATGTTATTTTCCAAAATCATGTTGAAACTCTGAATTAACTCCATATTCATTAGCTTGCTGAAAGAGTAACTGTTGAAAATGTCCATGCTGTACGAGTTGTGGGTGCTGCTGGAGTTGTGGGTGCTGTTATAAAAATTCAAACATTATGTTATAATAAGAAATACAATAGATAAAATAAATGAAAAAAAGTATATATATATATATATATATATGGTGAACAACTTACATTATAATAGTTTGTAGTTCCATATGGGTATACATTCGTATGAATATCACTTCCTCCAACATTTAGAAGTGTCTACATAAGATCCACAATATAACTCAAAATATGTACGAATTAAGTTATGTACGGATTAAGAAAAATGATAAGAATATGGCCTCACTTACCGTTGCAATATTGCTTCCTTGTGGAGTTACAACAGACACTTGAGAAGATAATATATTGTCTACATGTCCATCCTGCAAAGTCATCAAAAAAATCATTTAAGCACCATTTATGTAATAAATTATTTTAATTAATTAATGGTAAAACTAACCTCTGCATCCGAACGTGTTGAATTCTTTTTAGGTTTGGTAGACCTTGTTGACTTTTTCCTTTGACAAGGTGGACGACCTTTCCGACGCCTCACTTCTGGATCACGTACTTCCTCAATTGCATTTGTTGAAATTCCCATGCTGTTACTACAACTTCCTTGACCTGAAAATCCCGCGTTGTTACCTTCGCATTGAATTGGCTCTGGTAGATCTCTCCGTACATCCTCAATCCAATTCAAAACAAGATTAGAACTCTCAACATTTCTTGCAGCCACGTTTGCAACTTCCGCAAACCTAACACACATTTTCTCATACCGTTTTTGCTCATCTGTGCAACCGTGCAACTCATGACTCGTTTTGACCCTACTATGGCATCTCCACACATCTTTTCTCCATCTTCGTAGAATGTACTTTTCCGGAAGTACTTCCGAGTCATTGCGTATCATGATGTAAATGGCATGTCTGCACAGAATTCCTCTAAATTGGAACATCGAACAACTGCAACTGATCTCACCCTTATCTTTTTCAAAATGTACTTCAAAAAAAATTCTTTTCTTAAACTCTCCAATTTTAACATCTTCTCTGACTATTGTTGAGTGTTAGAAAATGCATATTTATAAAGGAGAAAACCGTCATTTTACATTTCAAGTCTTACTAACAACCCTTACTTTTATGTATTTAACATTCTTATGATTTAATTACGTGTGTTTTATTTTAATTAAGTAATTTATGTATTCTAGGGGCATTATAGTCATTTCACAATAAAGGAGAGATCAGACGGCAAAACGGACATCACTTTTGAACTCAGGACGGTCGAAAACCTTAGGAGGAGCATAAAAGGAAAAATGGCACTATTCACATGTACGGTACTATTCACGTGTACGGTACTGTATACGTTACTGTTCACGACACTGTTCACATAGACGGATGATGACGTGGCATTGACCGATGATGTGGCATTGACTGATGAGGTGTCACGATCCTGTTGGACTAAAATTCTTATGTACTGTTGATGGTGACGTGACAGCATATCAGTGGACGAAAAATCTCGCGTACGGTGCATGCATCACACAGGATTATTTTCAACCAAACCGCGTTACTGTTCATCCGGGTCAAACCGTGTTACTGTTCATCCGCGTGGTCAAACCGTGGACTGTTGACTGATGACGTGGCGCAATCCTGAGCGTCCAAACTGTTTTTAATCCGATGGCCATGATTTACTCCATGGATCTATAAAAAGGGGGCCTCCCCCCCCTAATTTGATATCTCTGAATCCATTTTTGGAATCCATTTTCTGTAATTCCCTCTCCATCTTGTATTTTCTTCGTATTTTAATAAATTCCTATTTTGCCCCTAGTTCAACTATGAGTGGCTAATTTTCTTTCAAGCTTGGGTTGAAGGTGAAGTCTCAACATGTGTCATGGGCTTAATTTGGTAAATTTATTTTCTCTTCCCCTCTAATTTTTGTGGATGTTTTGACTTCTCGTCGACAAATAATAATAGTCTTGTCTAGATACCGCCTTGGTTACACCGGCTCTCTAGTATAAGGTTATTATTATTTGGCACGATAAGCCCTTAGCACCATATTGATTAGAGCGTGGTTCATGAGGTGTGGATTCCCCCCTCATGATTTAATTGGCATTAATACGGATTATTTAGCCCATGATGCATGTTGATACGGATCCAGATACCCAAGTACGTCATTTCAATAGAATTATCTTCAATTTATTCTCGCCATTGCAATTCCAATTTTACAATTTATTCTCGCCATTTTAATTTAAGTTTTAGCATATACCAAATCATTTCCACCATAAATCCAACAACCCATTTACAAAATTAATTCTATACACAATTAAAATCCACCTCCTCGTGGGATCGACACTCGTCACCATAGATCTATACTACAATAGATTCGTGCGCTTGCGAGTACATTAAAATTTGCACAACAAGTTTTTGGCGCCGTTGCCGGGGAGGTAAGTAATTTTAATTCATAGAATTAATTTTTGTGAATAATTTCTTTTATTTGTTTTCTTGTATTTTTTTTTTCTTATAAAAAAAAAGAGAGTAAATCTACATTTAAAGGTTAGTATTTCTTTTCTTTTTCTCTTCTTTAAAATTCTGTAATTTAATTTTCAATTTATTTTTTCTTTGTAATTTTTGTTTATTTTATTAATTTAATTTTTAGTTAATTTCACGTATTTGTTTTTGTGTATTTTTATAGTAAGGTTGTAATAGCGCAATAAGGTTAGTATCATAATTTCTCCCTTATCTTTATTTTTTATTTGTTTTGTTCCCATCTTTATTTTTTGTTTTGTTTGCATCTTTATTTTTATTTTATTTGTTTTGTATGCATGGTCGTAGGTCATTATTACCTAATCTTGAACCTATAGACCTTGAATTAGAAAAAACACTTTGCACACACAAACACGTTAAAAATAAAATGGATTTACAAGCACCACAGGAGAGGCCATTTAAGGACTATTTTAGTCCCTTAGCTAATTTGAGCACGTCATGCATAAGATACCCAAATGTAGCTGCTAGGAGCTTTGAACTAAAACCTAGTGTGCTAAATTGTCTCCCCACATTCTATGGCTTAGAAAATGAGGACCCATATAATCATCTGAATGATTTTCATGCCATTTGTCAAACATTTAAATATGAGAATTTTTCAGACGATGATGTTAAACTCAGATTATTCCCATTTTCTTTAAAAGATAGAGCTCGTTCATGGTTAAATACTTTACCTGCTAATAGCATTTCATCATGGGAACAAATGGTAACTAAATTTTTGAATAAATATTTCCCAGTGCATAAAACCAATGCTATTCGCAGGGAAATTTCAGAGTTCACACAAAGAGAGGACGAGCAGTTTTTCGAAACTTGGGAGCGATTCAATGGGCTACTCTTGAAGTGTCCACATCATGGGTACGAAAAATGGCACCAATGTCAATACTTTTTAGAGGGATTATTGCCGAATGTGCAAGAATGGCTAATGGCAACAAGTGGAGGAGAGCTAATGTCAAAAAGTGCATCAGAAATTTGGGAGTTTTTCCAGCGACAAGCGGACAATTCCCAACAACGGAGTCGATCACTCAGGAATACTAGAAGGATTAAAGGAGTGAATGAGGTTCACATTGGCGAGTCAACTTCGGGAATCAAAGAAGTCAAGGAGATGGTTGAAGGTCTTGCTCGACAAATAGCATCATTATCGACTGCTAAATCAACAGAATCACATGACCCTGACTCATATCCAGATCAAGCCAATGCCATAGGTGTAATGAGAAAGCCATCTAATTACAACCCATACTCCAACACATATAACTCTGGATGGAGAGACCACCCCAATTTTTCATGGTCTCAAGGATTCCAACAGAATGGATCAGCAGCTCCAGCTCCACCAATGCAACAAATTCCTCAAAATCCTCAAGCCTCTCAGCCCCCATTTAGACCATTCAATCAAAACCAGAATTATTCTCAACCCAGACCATGGGAGGATGCATTCCAGAATTTCAGGAATGTTACTCACTCCACGATTGAGCAACAGAACCGCACCATTGATGGACTACGAAATGAGTTGAGAGCAGGCTTCAACTCACAAGCTCAATCTGTTTCAAGCCTCGAAAAGATGGTGGGATAACTTGCTTCTTCAGTTCAGACATTGGCAATGACTGTTGAGAAAGGCAAATTTCCAAGTCAACCAGTGCATAATCCTAAAGGAGTACATTCGCAATGATGCATACGAAAATACCACTCAAATTTATCTCGATGTCTTCTCCATGTGGTTGGTATTCTAGATATGACTTTAATCTTTGACCATTGACTTTAAATGTGACACCGTTCTTTGGGTCCTTAATTTCAATTGCCCCATGTGGAAAAACAGTATGAACAATAAATGGGCCAGACCAACGAGAGCGTAACTTACCTGGGAACAGGTGCAAGCGAGAATTGAATAAAAGCACTTTCTGACCTGGAGTGAAAGATTTTCTCATAATGTGCTTGTCATGAAAGACTTTCATTCGTTGCTTGTAAATCTTGGCATTTTCGTATGCATCATTGCGAATTTCTTCAAGTTCTGCCAGTTGTAATCTTCTTTCTGAGCTGGCATGCTGCATATCAAAGTTGAACTTCTTGATGGCCCAATATGCACGATGTTCGAGTTCCACAGGTAGGTGGCAAGCTTTTCCATACACTAGCCTGTAGGGTGACATCCCAATCGGGGTCTTGAAAGCCGTTCTATATGCCCATAATGCATCATCAAGTCTTAATGACCAATCTTTTCTGTCTGGCCTCATCGTCTTTTCTAATATGTGCTTTATTTCTCGATTGGATATCTCAACTTGGCCACTGGTTTGCGGATGATACGGGGTTGCCACTTTGTGTGTAATTGAATACTTTGTCAAAAGAGCTTTGAATGCTTTGTTACAAAAGTGGGCACCACCATCACTGATTATTGCTCGAGGGAATCCAAAGCGTGAAACAATGTTGCTTTTTAAAAATGCTATTACCACCTTGTGATCATTGGTCCTACATGGAATTGCTTCTACCCATTTTGAGACGTAGTCAACACCAACCAATATGTATTGATGGCCAAAAGAAGGGGGAAAGGGTCCCATGAAGTCGATACCCCATACGTCAAAAATCTCAACCACTAAAATTGGATTTAGTGGCATCATGTTCCTTCGTGTAATGCTCCCCATTCGTTGACACCTATCACATGAAGAACAAAAAGTGTAAGCGTCTCGAAATAGTGTTGGCCAATAGAAACCACATTGTAAAACTTTAGTCGCTGTTTTCTTAGCACTGAAATGGCCTCCACAAGCTTGTTCATGGCAGAATGAAAGGATATTCTGAATTTCATTTTCTGGGACACATCGTCTAACAATTTGGTCTGCACAATACTTGAACAAATACGGGTCATCCCAAAAGAAATTCTTTATTTCCGCAAAGAATTTGATCTTGTCTTGCTTAGTCCAATGCTCTGGAAGTTTACCTGTAACAAGATAATTAACTATATCAGCATACCAAGGTAATACTTCCACACTCATTAATTGTTCATCTGGAAATGACTCATTTAATATTAATGGCTCTGTAATTGTGTCAAAGTGAAGACGAGAGAGATGGTCCGCCACAACATTTTCTGACCCTTTCTTATCTTTGAATTCCAAGTCAAATTCCTGCAAAAGTAACACCCAACGAATTAGTCTAGCTTTTGCATCTTTCTTTGTGAGAAGATATTTAAGAGCAGCATGATCTGTGAACACAATTATTTTACAACCAATGAGATAAGATCGAAATTTTTCCAATGCAAACACTACTGCTAGCATTTCTTTTTCAGTAGTTGAATAGTTCAACTGTGCATCATTCAATGTCATACTAGCATAGTAAATAACATGGGGAATTCGATCAACTCTTTGTCCTAATACTGCTCCTACTGCATAATCAGATGCATCACACATGAGCTCAAATGGTAATTTCCAGTTCGGGGGCTGAATGATGGGTGATGATGTCAACAAATGCTTTAATTTTTCAAACGCAACAAAACATGAATCATTAAAGATAAAAGGTACATCCTTAGCAAGTAAATTGCATAAGGGTCTAGAAACTTTGCTAAAATCTTTAATGAAACGTCTATAGAAACCAGCATGCCCAAGGAAAGATCTTACTTCTCTGACTGTTTTGGGTGGAGGAAGATTAGAAATGAGATCCACCTTGGCTTTGTCAACCTCAATACCTTTGCTCGAAATGATGTGACCGAGAACAATACCTTGTTTTACCATAAAATGGCATTTCTCTCAATTTAAGACCAAGTTCTTCTCGATACATCTCTGCAGAACTAGTGTTAGATGATGTAAACATTGATCAAACGAGTCACCAAAGACAGAAAAATCATCCATAAAGACTTCAAGGAATCGTTCCACCATATCAGAAAAAATGTTCAACATGCATCGTTGAAATGTAGCAGGTGCATTACATAATCCAAATGGCATTCTCCTATATGCAAATGTGCCAAAAGGGCAAGTGAAAGTAGTTTTCTCTTGATCTTTTGGTGCTATGGGAATCTGATTATATCCTGAGTAACCATCTAGAAAGCAATAAAATTCATGGCCTGCTAATCTATCAAGCATTTGATCAATAAATGGTAAAGGAAAATGGTCTTTACGTGTGACAGAATTCAATTTTCTATAATCAATGCATACACGCCATCCTGTAGTTACTCTAGTGGGTATCAATTCATTATCAGCATTCGTAACTACTGTGACTCCTGACTTTTTGGGGACAACTTGTACAGGACTGACCCATGAACTATCAGAAATGGGGTAAATGATACATGCATCTAATAGCTTAAGGACTTCTGTTCTAACAACTTCTTTCATGTTAGGATTTAACCGACGTTGCATCTCTCTAGCAGTTTTAGCATTTTCATCAAGGTGAATGTAATGCATGCAGTCTACTGGATTTATACCTTTTATGTCTGCTATGGTCCATCCTAATGCTCCTTTGTGCTCTTTTAAAACATCCAACAACTTACCTTTTTGTTCGTCATTTAGGGATGATGAGATGATTACCGGCAGAGTACTTTCTTCTCCCAAAAATGCATATTCCAAAGTGTTGGGCAATGGTTTGAGCTCGAGTTTCGGTGGTGATTCTGATGATGGAATGAGTTGCTTCTCTGATGGTGCTAGTTGCTCAACTCTTGACTTCCATTTATTAGTGTCCATAGATGGTGCTGAGTCAAGCAGGGCGTTGACCTCATCAACCGATCTGTCAATATCAAAATTCAAACCAAAGTGAGTTAAACATGTTTGTAAAGGATCATCACTAAGGTTTGAAACAAAAGTGTCATCAACTAATGCTTCAATTAAATCCACATCAACAATTCCATCATCTGCACTGTGAGGTTGTTTGGCAATGTTGAAGATGTTCAGCTCCATAGTCATGTTGCCGAAAGACAACTGCATATTTCCAGTCCTGCATTGAATGTGAGCATCCGCAGTTGCCAAGAAAGGTCGGCCTAGAATAATGGGGATGTGCTTCCTTGAATCCTGTATTGGTTGAGTGTCAATTACAATGAAATCAACAGGAAAATAAAACTTGTCTACCTGGATAAGCACGTCCTCCACAATACCACGAGGTATTTTTGTGGACCGATCTGCAAGTTGTAACACCACTGGAGTTGGGTGTAATTCTCCCAGTCCAAGTTTCACAAATACTGAATAAGGCAACAAATTTACACTAGCTCCTAAATCCAACAAAGCATTCTCAATTGTGTGGTTCCCTATACTACATGAGATAGTGGGGGAGCCTGGGTCTTTGCATTTTAAAGGAATTTTATGTTGGAGTATAGAACTAACGTTTTCTGTTAAAAATACCTTCTTTTGAACATGCATATTTCTCTTTTTAGTACAAAGGTCTTTAAGAAACTTGGCATAAGATGGAACTTGTTTAATAGCATCAAGTAAAGGGATGTTAACACTTACCTGTTTGAAGATTTCAAGAATCTCACCTGTGGATTTTCCCTTCTTTCCTTTAGCTAACCTTTGAGGAAATGGAGCTTTGGGAACGTATTCTCGTGGGTTAGTTTCTTCTTTCTCCTCCGGTGATGATTCCTCAACATTCACAGGTACAATTTGATTTTCTTTTGTCACCGGCATCTCCACTTTGTTGTCGACTTCCTTTCCTTTTCGCAAGGTCATTACTGCTTTGATCTCTCCATGCTGCTGTGGTGAACTGGTACTTGCTTCATGTACTCCTTTAGGATTAGGCACTGGTTGACTTGGAAATTTGCCTTTCTCAACAGTCATTGCCAATGTCTGAACTGAAGAAGCAAGTTGTCCCACCATCTTTTCGAGGCTTGAAACAGATTGAGCTTGTGAGTTGAAGCCTGCTCTCAACTCATTTCGTAGTCCATCAATGGTGCGGTTCTGTTGCTCAATCGTGGAGTGAGTAACATTCCTGAAATTCTGGAATGCATCCTCCCATGGTCTGGGTTGAGAATAATTCTGGTTTTGATTGAATGGTCTAAATGGGGGCTGAGAGGCTTGAGGATTTTGAGGAATTTGTTGCATTGGTGGAGCTGGAGCTGCTGATCCATTCTGTTGGAATCCTTGAGACCATGAAAAATTGGGGTGGTCTCTCCATCCAGAGTTATATGTGTTGGAGTATGGGTTGTAATTAGATGGCTTTCTCATTACACCTATGGCATTGGCTTGATCTGGATATGAGTCAGGGTCATGTGATTCTGTTGATTTAGCAGTCGATAATGATGCTATTTGTCGAGCAAGACCTTCAACCATCTCCTTGACTTCTTTGATTCCCGAAGTTGACTCGCCAATGTGAACCTCATTCACTCCTTTAATCCTTCTAGTATTCCTGAGTGATCGACTCCGTTGTTGGGAATTGTCCGCTTGTCGCTGGAAAAACTCCCAAATTTCTGATGCACTTTTTGACATTAGCTCTCCTCCACTTGTTGCCATTAGCCATTCTTGCACATTCGGCAATAATCCCTCTAAAAAGTATTGACATTGGTGCCATTTTTCGTACCCATGATGTGGACACTTCAAGAGTAGCCCATTGAATCGCTCCCAAGTTTCGAAAAACTGCTCGTCCTCTCTTTGTGTGAACTCTGAAATTTCCCTGCGAATAGCATTGGTTTTATGCACTGGGAAATATTTATTCAAAAATTTAGTTACCATTTGTTCCAATGATGAAATGCTATTAGCAGGTAAAGTATTTAACCATGAACGAGCTCTATCTTTTAAAGAAAATGGGAATAATCTGAGTTTAACATCATCGTCTGAAAAATTCTCATATTTAAATGTTTGACAAATGGCATGAAAATCAACTATATGTTCACAACCCATTGAATTGACGTATTCACAATACATCTTCGCAGTCAACTCTTTCTGAAACTCCTGAAACTTTAAAATGGTGTACACATCTCGAACTTGCTTCTCCATCTCGTAAGATGTTACGCATGGCATTTGTTGTGAAAGACACCTGGCATCTTCTTCGACTTCTTTTTGAACTTTACTCTTTAATGCATTACTGTACTGCTCTACAAACTGCTTCAATGCGGTTTTTGAGTTAACATAACCATCAAAAAACGCATTCATGCTCTCACTTCGTTGAGTAGTTGACATTCCAGCCCAAAAACTATCCTTCAGGTAACATGGTACCCAATGATGTCTCTCATTATACAAGCCATGTAGCCAATCATTACCACCCAAATCATATTCTACAATCATGCGGTGCCAAATTTCCTCGAACTTTGCAGGGCTCTGTGAATCATAAACAGCACAATGCAACATATCGCTAATGTCACGATATTGTTTATAGCCCCCTAGCTTATCCGGAATCTTCTTAAGTATATGCCACAAACACCACCGATGTCGAGTATTAGGGAAGACAGCAGCAATTGCAATTTTCATGGCCTTGTCTTGGTCTGTAATAATTCCAATGGGAGCGGAATTGGACATGCATGCTAGCCACGTTCGAAATAACCAAGTGAACGTCTCAACATCCTCATGTGAAATCAATCCACATCCAAACAAAATAGAATGACCATGATGATTTACTCCCACAAATGGAGCAAATGGCATGTCATACTTATTTGTAAGGTATGTTGTGTCAAAAGTAACAACATCTCCAAACTCTTTGTATGCTTCCCTATTCCTTGGCTCAGCCCAAAATACATTTTTCAATCGACCCTCATCATCCACTTGCATACTAAAAAAAAACCTATTGTCTTCTGACTGCACTCTCATAAAATAGTTTTGAAGAGCAGCAGCATCTCCATCCCCAAGGCGTAGCAGTCTTTCTTTTTGTATATGATTTCTACAATCTCTTTCTGTGAATGTCACATTTTCATGCCCACCAGCCTCAATAACAAGTGATTGATAATTTTGGGACAATCTAATCCCTGCTCTATCATTTACATTAAGCTTCTTTTTTGCATATGAACTAAGGCTGCGATTGCATCGAAAAAATTTAGACTTGGTTGGAGTCAACAATGTATGGTTGTGTTCAATATTTAAAACTCGAATCCTCCACTTTCCGTCTTCCTCTAATCCTCCTCCCAATTTAGCATTGCAACCTATTTTTGCATTAGGTTGGGGCCTTAGCGGATTACTAGATTTGCTTCTTGTTGCACCACTCCGCCCACAAACATAACTCACATGTCGTATCATCCCATCAATGCCCTTACTACTACTTCTTCGCATAACTGGAAACCCTTTTCTTTTACCATATTCTCTGTAATAATTATACATTTCAATCTCACTATCGAATGACATCCCAATCATTGGCTCATCATCCAGTAAGTTGTCCTCCTGAATTTCCTCAAACTCTTCAATGCTTTTTTCCATAGTCTTTATTTGTTCAAAAGGAATATATTTTATATTAATCAACTGAATATATTTCACATTACTCAAGATAAGAACAAAATTCGAACAAAATTCAGATTATCGTAATCAACAGAATCAACATTAATCGGCAAATGCAATATATGCTCTATAAAATTCAAATAGAAAAAATCAATAACTAAACAGAACGTACTTACTCAAAGGCTCACAAATTTGGCAAATATGACAAAAATTAAGGTTCCACGTTAGGCTAGGTGAAGTACCCGAAATGGGGCAAAATAATTAATCTTCAATTAATTATAAATTAAAGCAATAAATTGAACAACACAATCAACATTAATCGGCAATTGCAATATATGCTCTGTAAAATTTAAATAGAACAAATCAAGAACTAAATAGAACCTAATTGCTCAAAGGCTCACAAAATTCGGCAAATATGACAAAAATTAAGGTTTCACGTTAGGTTAGGTGAAGTACCCGAAATGGGGCAAAATGCTGCTGCTGAGATCGAGAGATTGAGGGAGAGATTGAGGGAGATCGATGCCGAGAGAGTGAGGAAGAATGAAGCCACCAAGAATGAGAGAAAACCGAACTGAGAGAGTGAGGACAACCGAGAACGAAGCTGTTGCTGTGTGGAGAACAAAGCTGCTGCGTTTTTGTTGCAATGAAGCTGAGAGAGTGAGGACAACCGAGAACGAAGCTGTTGCTGTGTGGAGAACGAAGCTGTTGCTGTGTGGAGAACAAAGCTGCTGCGTTTTTGTTGCAATGAAATGAGCCTTTTAGAATGAAAATCGAGCTGTTACAGTGAAGGAAGAATGAAATGTAACGTGCGCGTCTTGTGAAATTATGAGAAGTCTTTTAAAGGTTGCACAAAACGCACCGTTTTGTGCAAACCTTTGTGCTCGTTTTTGTGAGCATATCGCTACTGAAGTTATTTATGGCAGCGGGCCTGCGGGTAGACACGATGCTGGACAGCGCATTCAAAATAGTGGCCCAGACTCTGGCCTGCACTGTTCACGGCATGCATTATTGGATCTGTAATTTCACTATCATCAATAGAACATCAGCGAGATAATTTAACAGCCGCATGCCACTCACGGCATTATCCCCTTTCCTAACTTTCCTATATAAGCTGGTAAGCAGAACCAGAAACCAAAGTTATCATCAATCTTTTCTAGTTACGGTAGTTGACGCCTCCTGAAAGAAGAAGTAAAAAAAATGAGCTGGTGGTGGGCAGGTGCAATTGGCGCTGCTAGGGTAAGTATCAACTTTCTCATTCTCTGCACTTCACCGCCAAAAAAAAAAAAGTTGCATACGTTCATATTTAAAATGCTTAATCGCTTTCACTGGTACAGAAGAAATTGGGAGAAGATGATGAGCGAAACGTGGGACTTGTAATAGGTGTGACAGGAATATTAGGCAACAGCCTTGCTGATATTTTGCCTCGGCCAGATACTCCTGGGGGTCCATGGAAGGCTTACGGAGTGGCCCGACGTCCCAGGCCTGACTGGAACGCCGACCACCCGATTGAGTACATCCAATGCGACGTCTCCGACCCTGAACAGACACAAACCAAGCTCTCACAACTCACTGACGTCACCCACATCTTCTACACGACGTGGGCCAGCCGTCCCACTGAAGTCGAGAACTGCCAGATCAACGGTGCCATGCTTCGTAACGTGCTCCACTCTGTAATCCCGACAGCGCCTAATCTCCGCCACATTTGTCTGGTAACGGGAGCAAAACATTACTTGGGACCATTCGAGGTGGCAACTCGCAGGATGAAGTCTCACCCTCTCGAGCCGCCTTTTACTGAGGATTTACCAAGGTTAAATATGCCAAATTTTTACTACACCCAGGAAGACATATTGTTTGAAGAAGTTGAAAAACGGGAGGGTTTGACTTGGTCCGTACACCGTCCTCATTTAGTATTTGGATTTTCACCGTACAGTTTGATGAATGTTGTCCGCACTCTCTGTGTGTACGCAGCCATATGTAAACATGAAGGTATTCCGTTATTATTTCCCGGGACTAAAGATTGTTGGGAAGGCTTCTCGGTTGCTTCGGACGCAGACTTGATTGCCGAGCAGCAAATCTGGGCGGCAGTGGATCCTTGCGCAAGAAACGAAGCCTTTAATTGCAGCAACGGAGATGTTTTCAAGTGGAAGCATTTATGGAAAGTGTTGGCAGAGCGGTTTGGGATTGAGAAATATGGGTTTGAAGAAGGGGGTGAGACAGTGAGATTGGAGGAAATTCTGAAAGTCAAAGAAAGTGTGTGGGAGGAGATTGTGAAGGAGAATCAGCTGCGGCCCACAAAACTGAATGAGGTCGCTGCTGGGTGGATTGCAGATGTGACCTTCGACATTGGTGCGGGTATGTTGGTTAGTATGAACAAGAGTAAGGAGCACGGCTTCTTGGGTTTCAGGAATTCTAACAAATCTTTCGCTACTTGGATCGATAGGCTGAAACATTACAAGATCGTGCCTTAAGGAGTGCGTGCTTTGTCAGCTGTTATATCTTTAATTGGGTGTCCCTGATAATAAATGTTTTCCCAAATTATTGTGACAATAATCATGTACTAGTTCACAAATTATAATTTTTTTTTAGCAATTCTTTTTATGTTACCTGGAAGTAATTTCAGCTTCTGTTTGGTCATCGCTTCATTAGTCAATGAAGTTTGAAGTTTTCTTCCTTAAAATGGAATAAGCAAAAATCTACCACCCTTGTTAATTTGTTTAATGAAAAGTTTCAAATTGTTGGCCTGACATAACTTTCATTTTATTTGTTACTAACAAAAAACCGATATTTTAGTTGATGCCTAACAATCAAGCATTTCAAAAAGTGGTTTTTATTTTTTTTTGGGTAAATACATACGTTCTATATTCACGGGGAAGTAAATCAAGATAGATCAGTGCACTGGCGTTTCCAAATCGATGATACAAACACATATCATAGGGTACGACTGGTCATTTGGCATTATCATAGAGAATTGGATCCCAAGCTTTCGTAAAAAATACCCAAACTTTTTTCTTTTCCTTTTTTTTTTCTCTTGATAAGCAGAATTTCATTAAATCAAATACAAATACCATACAAATTTCATCTTATCAATATACACATAAGATCACTTACAGATGGTATATTATAATGACGGTTGCACTAACCAATTGGGGGTCTTTGGCAAAATTTTATTTTCGCCCTTCTAACGTTAAAATATCAATTCACATGGGAACATCAAATAGCTCAAAAAAATGAACATTAAATAGCTCAAAATTTAACTGTATTCAATAACATCTTGAATTACAATAATTATCAACAAGATCACAAAAAAAAAGAAAGATATCCATTTATTTTCACTTAGACCTATCTCTTTTTTATTAGTTTGACAAACGTATCAAAAGTTCCTTTTTGAGATTAGACTAAGGTGTCGTTTGTTTTTTAACTTAATGATTTAAAGTGACTTAATTAATTAAGTTAATTTTAGGTGTTTGTTTTTATAACTTAATGAGACTTTTTAGATAATTTTGACTTAATAAAATAAGCCAATTTTTTTGGCTTTTTACTGAATGGAGAAATCTGAATTAAGTCAGTTACTTTCTAATGTCAAAAAAATTCCTACTTTATAATCTATTTTTCATGCATATCCCAAAACTTACCCATAGATGTTTACCCCATACACTCATCTTTATTTTTTTTTTCAGCCGACATGGAATCCCTCCTCACTTTGCTTCTCTCATCTAATTCTTGAATCTCCCATTAATTTCTCGCTAGGCAAGCACTTGACTTGGGGCTTTTTTTTTTTTCATTTCAATTACGTTTTCCAGCATTCACTTATATACTAATCAACTAGCTTTGCTACTTTTTTTGGTGATAAAATTTGAAATTTATGGTATTTTATATATTAACATTCCAAAATCATTATGTATTCACTTGAATGTAGTTTTACTTATATATGTTAAAATATTATGGTATTTAATATATTATTTATTTGACATTCAAATTTAATAAGGATACAAATGTAAAAGTACATATTTTCAGTTTTTTAAGTTGAAAAAAAAATGACTTAATACTTATTTTCAGAGATTCAGACAAAAAAATAAACATATTATTCAGATTCAGACATTCAGATCTATTCAAAATTTAGACTAATTCAGGTCTATTCAAATTTCAGACAGAAAAACAAATGCTACCTAACTTTTCTATTCTCCTCTTTTTTTTGTAGTTTTTCATATCCTGATGCATATATTCTAGTTTAATTGTTTCTCAAATCCCAAAAAAAAACCACTAATAGACAAACAATACTTTTTTAAAGATTATTCAAGCCATAAATCAAAACAAAGAATCAAAAACAAATTAAATTTAGAAGGATAAGAATAATAATAATAATAAATAAAAAATAGAATGATAGCATGTGAAATTGACTAGACAAAAATGATGATGGCAGTGAATTTTTTATTTCGTAAAGAAAGAGAAGAGAGGAAGAAAATTTTTTGTTGTTGAAAGTATCCTTAATTCAATGTATTAGTTTATAAATAACGAGGTTTTAAATATATTTTAATAAATGGAAATTATCAGCCATATACCCTTAAATGACATCAGTATCAAACGTGCTACAACACTTTTCGCTTATATCACTCGTATACCCTAAGTTGACAAAAGAGTTCTGGCGTCCACCTTTTCGTTTACTATCGTTAAGAACTTAACAGAATTTGAGCAAAATGATTATTTTACCCTTTAAACTCAAAATGAGGTAAAAAGACAAATTTGCCTTGAAAATTAATGTAAATTTTCAATATACATTTTTTTTTTATTTTGTTATTAACAATACATTTTTTTATTAAAAAAATATGAATTATTAATGGTACATATTATTAACAATTATCCATAAAAAAATATTCATCTTATACCATAAAAAATTATTAACAACATATTATTTACAATTATACATATTATACCATAAAAAATTCAAGTTGGAGCTTAGAGGAGTAGATTTTCAATAATTTAGGTTAAATTTTGGAGGAGTAGATTCGGTTGTAAAGTAGCTTTTTTAAAACAATTATTAACAATTATTCGATAAATGAGATGACATGTCATTTTTATCAAAATATATCATATGACATGTCGTTCTTTACTAGGTAAATCGGATGACATTTCATTTTTTTTAAAAGACTAGATTACCCTTATGATGTTAGCGCTCACAAACGACAGTTAACGGATTGGTGGACGGCAGAAGTGTTTTGTCAACTTAGGGTATATGAGTGATACACTTGAAAAATGTTGTAGCACGTTTAATACTGGTGTCATTTAAGGGTATATAACTGATAATTTCCCTTTAATAAAATACTAAAAGTCAGCTCTCAAAATCAAATGTTAACAATTTTAATAAGAGTTATTTTTTAAAACGAAAAGCATTGAATTTTTTTTAGAAAATAGTAAAAAAATAATGAAATAAAATTCAAAATAATTATTATACCATCAAAATATATCTTACATTTAAGGTAAAGATTATCAAATAAGAGAAATAATTATGAATGAGAGAAATAATAGGGTAAAGTCTAAGAATTAGGCTTTTATACCATATATATGTAACTTAAACTTGTTTTTGAATCTTAAAAAAAATATTAATTATACTAATTAATAGATAGATACCTAAAAATTAGGGTCTTCTTAAATATGGACCCTAAGCAACTGTGTAGCTAAAGTTGCCACATGTTTACCATAGATATAGATTTGAATGGAGAAAAATCAACAATATTCTAAGTCAATGCAAATATACACCTTCACATTAAATAAATGTACAAAACAAATATAAAAGAAACATGAAATAAATTTTTTTTCCTACTATTTGGAGTTAGAAAGTCGCTCACAAGCAAGCAATCACGTGAAACAATTAAAATAAATTACTTGACAAATAAATAAAAGGAACTGACCAAATTAATCCAAAGAAAAGATTCGATGAGATTAATTATTTATTCACCTCATCTAAAAATGCCTATAAATAAAGCTCTTGAGCTAATTAAAAATTGATCCTCTTTATCTACCCTATCTAAAAGTGCCTATAAATAAAAGTCTTGAGCTAATTAAAAATTAATTCTCTCACAAGACTTATTAACAAATTCTCTCACAGAGAAGGAAAACACTAGAGTTCCTCTTAATCAAATGCTGACTTGAGCGTCAAACAATATTTTTTTATTATTATTATTATTCATAAATCAAATGGTAACTTGAGTGCCAGAGTGTATTTAACTATTTATAGATACCAACCTAATGCTAAAGTTTGAGAGCTTGAGGACAAAGGACTAATTCATCACTTTCAATGATATTGAAGGAATTATGCTCTTTCGTAACCAAACAATTTATAACTATATCTTTTAAACTATAATCACAATATATAGGTCCTAAAGAGAGCATTAATCTATTGGATGTAAATCCTCTACTTAAAAGATTAATAAAAGAAATGGATTCCATTTCTTGACTTATTTTTTACTTTCACGTTATTCATTTTTTAATTTTATTAATTATATTATTATCATTTATAGGGCTTGGATGCCTTACATTTTCTATAAAGAACAACCCTCATAAAATGGGTAATTTACATACTCCATGAGATACAGCTCTCATAAAATAGATTACAAATTATGTAGGTAGCATGACCGTCATTTAATCATTTATAATACAGTCTAATTTATCATGATTATGGATTGTGGGCCCTTGACGGATCTCTTAAAAAGTCTTGAAAATGAAAATCAGGTCCATTTCGGGGATAAACCTAAGGCCCAAAACATTTTCGATTTCCAGTTCGGGGACTTTTAGGGCCCGAACCTGACCCAAAATAAATCTTAAAAATTAAAACAATATTATTTTAAGAGTTTTCTTTATTTCAACAGTAAAAATATTAATCATATATTTAGTTTAACTTAATTTTATAAAAAAAATTCCAGAAGCAAAAGACAAAAAAAAGTCTAGAAATACGTTAATGAATTACTGAAATTAAAAGAAAAAAAATGAATTTGCACGGTTTAGTTATTCTTACATTGGTGTTAAATATTAATTTATTTTGACTTGAGAATGAGGAAGCGAATCGATAAGGTTTATTGGTTTTGCATGCACATTAAAGCTGGTAAGTTTTAAATTCGACTTTTAGAAACGTGATTGCTTCGTTTTCTTGCTCGGGATTTTCTGTCTTCAAAGACAAAACAACACCACCAATAATGAATTGATGAAGATCCACCAATTTTTTTTTTTTTAGTTTCGCAAGATCTTTTTTCGATTTTACACTGGTTTGTTTATAGTTTTGAAATTAATTTCAGATTAATTATTTTTGTTTCAGACAAAGCTGTAACATATATCATCTATGCATATATAAATTCCATTTTGTTATATACTCTTTGTAAATCAAGAAATTTTTTGGTTCCTGGGAAAACTAATGAAAAGAGCAAGTAATGGTAAAATTATCATGTTTTTAAAGTTTTTAACTATAGTGTATACACAAGATTATTGCTTTTAAGATAATTAAATAAATAGAGTTTAGATCTCATTTTAATCCTCACCCCTTCTGGAGATTTTTGAGATATTTCCAAATTACTTCCAAATAAAAATATTCGGGTATGGAGGTAGATTCAAGAATTGCATCTGGTTTGGGTTCGAGAATCATGACCATACCTGCTTCATTGTCATCCCTAATCACAATCCTTTTCATAAGAGTGCATTTGGTATGTTGTATTGTATTAATATTGTATTATACAGTAAAACCTCTATAGAGTCATGTTGTTGGGACTGGAGAAATTTATTCTTATAAAGAGGTTATAACTTAATAGAGGTATAATACAAAAAATTATCTTTACTTAATTATCCCTAACGCAAGTGATATAGAGATAAATTATGTCATGTATTAACAATCAACTGGATATTAATATCTTCATCAATCATCCAAGTGAACGACAAGTGGGGTATGCTTTAACTAAAGAAGAAATTATCGATGCAATTAGATAAGAAGAGAAATGGGATAACCTTGAGGATGAGAATACATAAATACAAAAAATTTCATACTGGACATACTGGACACAAACACCAAAAAGATTTGAAACTTTTGAGTTAGCTGCTAGACAATCGCAAATTAATTGTAAAAAAAAAAAATGAAGTTAGATTGTCTAACTCATTAGAACTCTACTTATGCCATGTTTGAAGTAGTGTTGATGTATAGAAGTATTTTTTTCTCGGTTGCAATAGTGTGAGCCTCAATATAAAAGCTTGCCAAGTGATAGTGAATGGGATTTGGCAGCCATAATGACGGAGCATTTAAAATCATTTTACATGTTAATGGAGATGTTTTCAGGTACAAAATACCCCACAACTAATTTGTTCTTTCCATTGATATATAAAATGAACATGTGAATTAATGTGCGGTGCACATCTAATAACCTTACTATTAGAATTATGGCTAATAAAATGGCTGACAAATTTGAAAAATATTGGAATGAAATTCATCTAATGTTAATGCGGCTGTTGTACTTGACCCAAAATATAAGATATTATTGATTGATTTTTATTTTCCAAAGATCTATAGTGATGCAGTTGATGAGTATATTGAGTATGCACGTAAGCTTTGTCTTGATTTAGTAAAAGAATATGAATTGAAGGGTATGGTTTTGAGTGGTGGTCAAGATGTTGGATTAGAAATTGTTCATTCGGAATCTTTTTCAAATCTGAATAAGTATTGGAATGTATATGAGTTTAAAACATTTCGAAACCAAAATAAGCGTGTCAAGGTGACTAAGTTTAAGTTGGATAGGTATCTAGATGAAGAATTGTTGGATATCACTCTGAACTTTGATATTTTAGGCTTTTGGAAGATGCACACACGCCAATATCCTATTTTGAGTGAGTTGACCAAAGATATCTTAGCCATTCTTGTATCCGTTGTTGCCTCTACGACAACTTCTAGTACTGGGGATAGATTTTTGAGTTTGCATCGTAGCAAACTTCATCCTAACACTTTGGAATCCTTAATGTGTGCTCAAAATTGGATTTGGACTTCTACTTCTCAAGGTATAAAGTTATTTGAATTATATTATAGTAACATTTGTTTGCATAAAATGTTTTTGAATCTTAATTTGTTATTTTTGTTATTAGGTGGAGTTTTGGAAGATGAGATTTTTGCTAGGGAGGAGGTAATTTTAGATGATGATGATGATAGAGCACAATCGTCGAACAACTTGACATGAAGTTGTTATTTACTTATAATACATTAGAGTATTTTAGACTCTTTTATGAGTTATTTTTGTTGTTAGACTTTTTTGGGATTTTTATAAGTTATGTTGGCAATTCGTATTGTAGTTATAAACTTATGATATGTTGGATGTTACATTTATTTAGATTTATTTGGTAATTATTGTGTTGTTGAATTTAAATTTTTGATAGTGATTGAATGAATTTAGGTAATAGATAGTAGATGGAAGTGGTTTTTATTTATTATTTAAGTAAAAATTTGACAAAGTAGGTTGAAATAAGCTAGTTGAAACAAGCTGTTACAGGGCTTTTTTTTTTTCCCGTTTAATTTAGTTTATATGCTGGCAGGAAGGCCCGGAATAAAAATCTATGCCCAAGAGGTGTCGGGCTTGACCTGGCCCGTATGTGGAAAATTCGGGCATGAGTTCGGGTCCAGACAGCCGATTTATTGATCCGGGCAGGCCCAAATAGAGTTGAAAAATACTGAAGTTTTTTTCTGAATAATTTCTGCATTGCATCTGTTTTGTCTGCAAAACCTTGAAAAGCCAGTGTAATTTTGTCTTTCAGAATATTACCGTCGCTAGTCACTTGAGCACTGTACATTCAATGCATTTGTATTTCGAAAGTGGAGGCAATAATACACATCAAGTCATTATCGGAAGGTAATAGAATACAAGAAGATCCCTTGTAAACTAAATTTATGCGTTTCACAATATCATCTCTCTACGAATGTTCTGATTACTTATGGAATTGAAGAATCAGTAAAATAAGAACAATGAATGGCATTTTAATAATTAAAAATAAACAAGTTTTTTAATTAAAGAATAGAAACTTAATTTTTAATATGAAAATAAACTCCCCATTTTATCTCACCTAAATTTCAAATTTCATAATTATACTCTTGCCTTCAATTAAAATAATATTAATATTTTTTTTATTGTTATTATTCTTATTCATTCTTGTTTATACAATAATAATAATAATAATAATATGATTTGAAAAGTCAAAACTTCGCCACAAAGCTCGATCAAATATAATTGAATGAGAGCAACTGACTTGAGGAACCCTTAAGCTTTATTTCTTCACAACAAGAAAGAGGAGATGCAATCCATTACAAGAAAAACAAAAGAGAGGGGGAAGAAAAAAAATGCACCCACAACTTTTAAGGCACAATCTTGTAACCCTTCGCTTTGTCGATCCAAGTAATAAACGAATTCTTGGAGTTTCTAAAACCCGAGAAGCCATGCTCCTTACTCTTATTCATCGAAGCCAATTTAGCTTCCCCAGTTAACACAAGATCAACAAACCACCACGCACCAACTTCATCCAATCTGGTAGGCTGCAGCTGATTCTCCCTCACAATCTCCTCCCACACACCTTCTTTCCCCTTCATAAACTCCGCCAGCTTCACTCTCTGGGTCCCACCACCACCCTCTTCTTCTTCTTCTTCTTCTTCAGAAAGCCCATAATCCTCTATCCCAAACTGCTCCGCCAACACCTTCCACAAATGCTTCCACTTGAATACATCCCCGTTGTTGCAGTTAAACGCTTCGTTCTTCGCATACGGATCCACCGCAGCCCATATTTGATGCTCCGCAATTAGATCCGCGTCCGAAGCAATCGAGTAACACTCCCACGCAGCTTTGG
Source organism: Citrus sinensis (assembly GCF_022201045.2). Taxonomy (NCBI): domain Eukaryota; kingdom Viridiplantae; phylum Streptophyta; class Magnoliopsida; order Sapindales; family Rutaceae; genus Citrus; species Citrus sinensis. The sequence continues at coordinate 30,086,968 of NC_068560.1, forward strand.
TCCCAGGGAACCTCAACGGGATCCCTTCGTGTTTACACACAGCCGCGTAGACGCAAAGGGCGCCAACGAGGTTCATCAAACTGTACGGGGAAAATCCGAAAATCGTATCGGGTCTGTGCACTGACCACGACAATTCCTCCTTCTTTTCAACCTCTTCAAACAGTATATCTTCGAGAGTGTAGTAGAAATTCGGTGCGTCTAATCTAGGCATATCTTCCGTGAAGGGGGGATCGTACGGCTTGATCTTGCCGAATGCCTCGAATGGGCCCAGGTAATGTTTCGTCCCCGTCTGGAGACACACGTGTCGGAGATTGGGTGCATTCGGGATTACGGCACGGAGCACGTTCCGGAACATGGATCCGTTGATTTTGCAGTTCTCGGCTTCGGTGGATCGGTTGGTCCACGTCACGTAGAAGATGTGGGTGACGTCGGTGAGCTGGGAGAGCTTGGCTTGGGTCTCTTCGGGATCCGATACATCGCATTGGACGTACTCGACGAGATGATCGGCGTTCCAGTTGGGCTTGGGGCGTCGGGCCACTCCGTACACTTTCCATGGGCCGCCCGGCGTATCGGGCAACGGCAAGATCTCGGCCAGGCTGTTGCCCACGATTCCGGTGACGCCCACTATCAGGGCCACGCTCTGGTAGCTTCTTGCTGGCTCATCCTCTTCGAATTTCTTCTGCAAAATCAGGAATAAAGATTTAACAGTTAAGAACAAATAATTGGATCACCATCAAAAGAGATTATTGAAATTAGATTTTGATCTTGCCCTAGCAGCGCCAATAGCACCAGCCCACCACCAACTCATCGTACTCGGGGGGGATGATAAGTGATGAAAAAGATAAACGATTGGGTGGACGGAACTGATCCAGCCGGTCCTGATGACAGAGTTAAGAGTCAATTTTGTAAACTGTGACCGGTTTCGTTTAGCTTCAGATAGATTTATTATAAGCGGAAATTTGTTGGGACTTGCGGATGATGGACTGGCACTAGCAATTCATGTTTGTGGATATTTATCAATTTGTTGGGAATCACATAAAAATAATAAATAAAACCGTGGATTTATCCAGAAACTCGAGGTTATTACTTGTCATTGATGTGTAATGTGTTGCTGGTTGGCACTTGGCAGAGAAGGTAAATGATAATTGTTTTGAATAAAAATAATGATAAAAAAAAAATCACAAAATAAGTGCGATGGAGGAGGGACAAAATAGTATATTCATCATTTAATCTGCATAGAGTTATAAAGAAAGAAATAAATTAAGTGCCTGTTTGGTATGGCTTATTGAAGAGCTAAAAGTGCTTATTAAATTGTATAAGTATTTTTTAAAATTTTTTATGGTGTTTAATTTTTTTTAATAGAGTTTTTTTAGATTAAATAAGCTAATTTTGCTCTATTAGTAAAAGCCTAAAATTTAAGCTTTTGGGAGTAGAGGCTATAAAGTTTTTCTAAAAATATATAATATAAAAAATATCACACAGTTTAATGGTTCAAAAGTATTTTTTTTATTGACAATCAAACACCCAATAAATTTTTGTCCAAAAATTCTATTGGTATAAACTCTACTGCTATAAATTTTATTTAATAAGTTGTACCAAACGGAGTCTAAGTCCATTATTTATACAGGCCTGGGCCCAGTCCAGTGGGTTTTAAACTTTGTTATTTGCTCTACAGGAAGATCAAAATCGCAGTATCAACAATACTTTTTTTTTTTTTTTTAAAGCTTATTCATGCTCTTACCTTCTCACAACTCACAGCTTCATTTTCTCATCTTATTTCCTTTTTTTTTCTTCTTCTTCTTCTTTTTATCTGCGCCACTTAGGCAGTTTTATAGTAGCTGAATTCATCAAGCTGCGAACATAATGGTGCTTACATATTTCGATGGAGCTGGTATTGGATTTGGTATGCCTATTAATAAATCTCAAAACTGTTTAGCATATGGCTATTCATTTTATAAAGTTGAGTTTCTTGTGATTCCCTTTTCAGGTTTTGGCGTGGGTTGCGGCTTCGGTGTAGGATGGGGATTTGGAGGTCTGTTGCTTCCCCAACACTTCATTATTTTGTTAATTTATTCATTCTAAACACGCAATTGGTTGTATTTTCCTGTGTGTCTGTTTGGATCCTGAAGATTTTAAATTCCTGGTGTTCACAATGGCAGTTGGAGAAATTGATATATGTTATAGGTATTTTGTGTCGTAGGATAAGTAAAAATGGAAAGAAGGGAAAGGAAGTAGGGGACTTCCATTTTTCGTTTGTCTAATTTGATCATTGGGTTAAAGAAAGAGGGAAAGAATACAATTGTTACCTTTCAAATATCCGGTATCATTGACAGAAAAAGTAGACAAGTTGTTATATTCTTAATTTTTCCATTTTACTTAATCAAGTTAATGTTTGTTCATTGGTTTGTGTTTGTAATTTTTATGTAGGACAAGCATAAAGATGTGAAATAATACTCTGATTCAACCAATTCCACTCCCCATGAATTTAGTGAGATTGAAGTTTTGTGAGCTTTAGGTGATCATACATCTTTCTGTCTTTTTACCGTCATGTAATTGTTTCTGACTAAACAGGGAATCTGTCTATGTTGTCTTCTTCAACTTATGATTTTTTTAGGCTTGAAATCGTACTTTTGGGCCTTTCTAATTTACTCAACCTTCTAATAGTCAATATCACTTGATCTGAGAGTTATGATTCCTGAAACAGGAATAATTTTTGTTTTTTAGAGCCATTCATAATTCATAATATCCTTTTGTCTATTACGCTTTCTTCTCTTAATGCAAAGTGATAGACTGATAGGCACTTTTTACATGTAGTAAACGCAATCGATTTTCATGCTTTTCTTGAGACCTCTCTAGAGAATGATAGAGCTTTCCGCACTAGGAAAGCTGGCTGAATAGGAGTTTGATATTTTGAGCTGATATAATCATTGGCTAGAAATCTGATGGAGAAAATGTCTATGTCCCAGGAAAAACAAACAATCAAGGCTATGAATCTAACTAGGATGCTCTTTCCTATCCTTCTCTCTTGTTTCTTGTGTCTCTCTCAAGCTTAACTTGGATAATTACTCTAGAAATTGGAGACCTTGTTTTGGATGTTAGATATTTTCTTCGTACATACAGAACTTAAGAAGATTCATATGTGCTTGGTGGCTATTGGAAAGGGCACAGAACTTGTATAAATATCTCTGATGGGTTAGAAATAGGAGAGAATTAAGTTTTTTAATCTCTCCATTGAAAGTAAATCTATATCTCTTAGTTTGGTTTTTGGGAAGGAAAAGCACTTGCTGAGATTTGGTGAATGGAAAAAGCAGTAGCTAAGGGGTTCTCCATTGTGCTCTGAATGTGCTTAGGCAAGGTATATCTTGCTGAAAAGGGTGTTATTTTGTTGGCAGATGATGTTTGGTTGAGACATAATTCAAGAATCTTAAGAGTTTTACATGATGGGAAACACTGGTTCCTGTCAAAGAAGTTGGAAGCAAAATGATGGTCTTCCACTTAATTATGTGGTGTTATCAATTCATTAGACTGATGCGTAGCAATTTCACAGGCATTTTGCTATTGTTATCACATCAAATGCAATGAAATGAATACGATGTCTGTGGTTTCTCTTATAATTGAGCCTAGTCAACAACAGATTCACTGATTTTGATGCTTCTCTCCTGCAGGCATGCCATTAAATTTGCTGGGTCTTGGCGCAGGTATAACATGAATACTCTCTTAACTTAGAGAAAAGTATCCGGTTAATTTATCATGCTTATCTTTGTTTAATTATGCTTATTGCATCTGCAAATAACCATTTGGGCTAGTCATTCACATTGAAATTTGGTTTTGAAGGTGGGGGCTGTGGGGTTGGGTTAGGCCTCGGATGGGGTTTTGGCGCTGCCTTTGGTAGTCAATACCGGTCATCTAGGGTCACATTCCAGGGCACAGAATTTGTCAGAAAGGATAAGAATGACCGGAAGGAGGTCAAAGATATACGAGAAAGCACCCAGAAAGTTCGTGCTTCACAGTAGCTTTCCAGCCATAGCACAAGCCAAGAGTGCAAGTAAGAGAGTCGTTGAACCATTTTTTATGCACTTCCAATACAAACTGTCTAGGGAGTTTTGTGTGTGTGTGTGTGTGTGTTTTTTTTTTTCTTTTTTTCTGTGGGGGTGGGGGGGTTGTTGTACACACCAGTGCACTTTGTAAGTCTGATATACTGACTTTTTCTATGATTCTGACTAAACGCAAAATGAGCACTGTATGGTACATTTGAGATATGAGTGATTTCAAGCAATCTAGACCGAGTGAACGTTGCAGTACCAAAACCCTTCAGCCTCTACTGTCATATGTTTCCGTTTATTCCTGATGCAAAAATAAAGTGCTGCTTATTTGCAAAATGTTATTGTCAGTGTCCCTTTTTTGAGATTTGTTTCATTGTATCTTTACATGAATTGAAAGATCTCCGAGAATAGCACAATTGAAAAATGTACAAGACTCTTTGACCTTCAAATGAATTTTTCTTTATACAAAACAAAAGAAACCACTTAACCCCGACCTAATTTATTGTCGGCAGTGGCATGTGATCTGTTTTCAGCAAAACCAACATGAATTTAACGCATTCGACGCCGAAATTTTGATGATCTAAAGTCCTAAAATCAGTAATCATTGTTGCTAGATGCGAAGAGAGATCTTGAGCAATGGACTCTGCTTTAATGCGAATTAATGGTGCTTACTAATTTTAGAAGCATTTCTCTTGCAATTACCGTCGGCATTACTCCATTTTTTAGAGGAAAGAAAAGAAAAGAAAACCCAAAATAGGAGCGGTAAAGAATAATCTCAAGTTGTAGTTAGATGATTGGATTCAAGAGAGAGTAAAGAGTGCTAATTTTCCAATTCAAAGAACAATAGTTGCATCAAAGGAGAAGGCAGCAATGCCTTGAAATCGCTGTTTGGATCAGGGACGATGAAGAAAGCCTGTTCGACTTGAGATGGGGTATTTTGGGTCAGACTTAGCCCCACCTGGGCATATTTTATAAATACTGGGTTCAGACTCGGGGCTCGCCTAAAAACTCCAAGTCCAGCCCGAAAGTATAAAAAAAATTTAAAAATTAAAAAAAATATATTATTTCAATTAAAATACACTTTTTTTTTTACATATATTTAACTTATGCATAACATATATTATAGTTTTAAATCTTATAACTAATCCAAAGATAATATTTTATAAATTATAAATTATGTTTAAAAAAATTTTAAAAAATTTTAGAATGTAAAATTTGGGCTTTTTGTCTCAATAAAAAAAAAAATTGAGTTCGGTCAAGCCTGGTTCGACAAAAGACACGCTAGGACCGAGCTCGGATTTTGCCAAGTCCAGGCCATACCAAACATTTTACCATCCCTAATTTAGATTGTCTAATATGATTTATTTGACATGCATTGGTTCGATTTTTAGGTAATGTGAAAATTTTATTGGGAGGGTATATATTAGCTGGAAATTTCATCTTATAACTATGAAATCTTCATCTCATTCTACGTCTTACCAAAAAAGTTAATTGCACTACAAAGAAAATAAAATAAAAAATTTATTTAAGAAGTAAATTATGTATTAAAAATAAAGCTTTTTTTTTTACATTTTTTAAAACTAGTTCTGACTACTCAATCTGTGGCCGAGTAGTCAACTGTTAGCTCTCACAATTTTGAGAAGAGGTTGTTGATATTTGTTTCTTTCCCATTTTGATTTAAAACTAAGTACCAGAAGTAGTGAAATGGGACTAAAATGGTGTTTTCAGCCATCCTACTCTAATGTTTAAGTCATTAAAAGTTTTCAATTCTAGATGAATGAATATTTTTAAATTTTGATAAGATTCTCATACCTCTCTCCTTCATGGTTTTCTCATTACCAATGTTTAAGTCATTAAAAGTTTTCAATTCTAGATGAATGAATAGTTTTAAACTTTGATAAGATTCTCATACCTCTCTCCTTCATGGTTTTCTCCTCAAATACCTTTTGAAAACGAAGTGGAGCATATTTTTAGGAGTAGGAGTCATGCCCCTATTTTGTGCACTTAGTGATCTTGTAGTCAACTTCTTCAACCGTGTTTCAACCACTTTCTCTACTGTTAAACTTTATCCCTACATTTTTGCCATGTTGATTTAGTAATATTTGACCAATTCATAATCTCAATCCAAAAATTTTCATTCCCTCCCTTGAAAGATCTTTATTTTCTATCCGATGGTCCTTCTCCCTCGAGGTGGAGTAAGTGTAAAATTTTCCTATCAATAGAGATAATTCCCATTAGAAGAGTCACTAACCTCCTCTACCAATTAAATAATTATGTTAAGGTAAATTTCTTCTTTGTAATTTGTGAGTAGAGTAAATATTACTCCAATATTTGTGACAGTAAACTATGTCATATTAATTGTAATTTAGATCATCTTCATAGACATCTAACGTAAATATGAGTAGACTTATATAATTGTAATTTAAAAAAAAAAAAAAAAAGAGCTAGCTCTAATTAAGCAATTAATTTGTCTAACGCTTATGTAAATTAATAAGATATCCAACTCAGTGCAGCTAGTGGCTCGTGCTACCTACCCTCCATATTCGCTCTTCAGTAACTTCAGTTAACCTACCTTATTGTCATTTGTCAACAAAATTGTTCGGTTGGTTGCATCACGGGTTGGTAGTTACCCATCTCCTCTTCTCGGAGTCTTTCCTTCTTCCCTTTCTTCATTCACCTTCGTCATAAATATGCTATGCTAGCAAAAATTGCTCAAGTAATTTCCTCGTTAAATAAAAAAATAAATGGCTGAGAAAATTTATACGCTTTCACAGATTGCCGAACACAAATCCAAGAAAGATTGCTGGCTTGCCATCAATGGCAGAGTAATAATCTACAAACCTCCATGCATAATGTATATAGTGTGGGGTAATTAAATCTTACTTTTCTTTTCCCCTTCGGTTATATAATAAAAGCGTGGACTTAAATTGTTTTATCAGGTACTGAACGTTACAAGGTTCCTGGAAGAACACCCAGGAGGAGAAGAAGTGCTGATGGAGGCGGCAGGGAAGGATGCAACAAAGCAGTTTGAGGAAATTGGACACAGCAAGGCTGCTCACGAGTTGCTCTTCAACTACCGGGTGGGTGTTCTTCAAGGTTACGAGTTAGAAGACACAGAAACATCCAATAATGCTTCATTCCAGGAGCCCAAAAAGAAAGAGATGGAGGCTTTTGTCGTCAAGGATAATGGCGTGCCTAAATATGCAGCTCTTCTCGAGTTCTTTGTGCCACTCTTGGTTGCTGGTTCCTACTTTGCTTACAGGTATCTGGCCTGAGCCCAGAACATCCTTGACTGGATCATCCGCTTCCTCTTATATGTCTGCTTGATGAATTGCTGCAAGTCTCGCTATCAGTAGGCAAGGCAACGAATGATTTAACCATGTACTTTTCTTCTAGTTGATCAATGTCAATAATTTGAGTTGTCATTTTGAAACTCATGGTAAAATACCAGTATCACAGCAACGCTCATGATTATGTTACATTCGCTTTAAGTGAGAGGAAGGCTAAGACTAAATCTGGGTAGGGAATTGAATTTGATTAGACAATGTGTGATCGGTAAAAAAAGATCGATTTTTTAACGGGTAATTTTTAAAAACCTCCCTTGAGGTTTGGGTTTGTTGCAAGTAGATGGCGAGAATCTGTTTATTTGTAAAAAATTCTCTACCGTCAGTTAATTTTAACATTGACCGTTAGTTGACTGTGCAAAGACAATATTGCCCTTAACAATAGTTTGTAGACTGACATAACTAAAAAAAAAACTAAAATTATTGGCGCGAAAAGTACAAATCTTATTTTTTGACAATTTTATCCTTGTCAATTTCAAAAATTTACAATATCATAGGTAAAGATTATGACTTTCATTTTCAAATTTTTAATTTTATCTTTCTTGTAGGAACTTTAAAGAAATATCAATAATTTAAAGAGGATTTTTCAAGTTTTTAATTTATCTTTTTTGTAAGAACTTTAAGAAAATATCAATAATTTAAAGAGGATAAAATAGCCAACAATTTTGATTTTTTTTTTAGTTATTTCCGTCTACAAATTATTGTTAAGGGTAATATTATCTTTACACAGTCAACTAACGGTCAATGTTAAAATTAACTGACGGTAGAAAATTTTTTACAAATAAATAAATTGTCGTCATCTACTTGCAATAAGCTCAAACCTCAGCAGAGGTTTTTAAAAATTACTCATTTTTTAACCGAGGCACAAAATATACCATCACAGAGTCAATTCAAGTAACAGATGTTAACCAATTGAAAGGATCTTCTACCAACTCGATAAGGCTAGCTCCAGAAGAAAAACTATCCACAGAGTTAAACGAGAATTTAGCAATATCCAAAAGATCAACCCAATTTGTGTTATCGGTATAAAGCTGGTCGACTCCATGACTTCAGTTTGACATGTCCAGCTGTTAAGAGGCTGTTTTATATGTACCTGAACAGTTGAGTTCATAAAGAATGTGACAATTTTCTTAGTTTTTCCTCACTAACCAATTCATGTACTCATTTGAATGACTACTAGAGCATCAATAAACTCAATATAACAGAGAATGCAAACCATTAAACTAAGGTAGCAAAATAACATCACGATCAAGACATATCAAATTTTGACATTATACGTTCTCTCTTCTATATAAACCAGAAAAATAAGCTGAAAACAACTTCCACAATAGAAGTTAATGATACAAAAGAGTTGTAATTGCCATTACAAGAGACGTGTTGGACTGATTTCTGAATATCCCATGGTTAATTCTATAATTAGCTGGTTAAAAAGGAATAATAAACAAAAACTAAAGATACAAAGGGAAGGAAGAAGGAATTTTAATTTTTAAATGCTACATGATTCATAGTCACAAAAATACAAATGGAATAGCATAAAAATAACATTCTTGGATTAAAGCCTGACTCTTGCTTCTCTGCCATCCCGTCTGTCATAACAATGCAACAGAATGTCTCCTTCATCCAAAGCCCATTGGAAGGAATAGAAGTGAAGTAGTAGTAAGAAAAAGAAGGAAAAGAAAGGAGGACAAGTGTTAATGACACGAAATCCAACTATGTGCAGAACTTAGTTTCTGGACAGGATAATTAGAGAATCTCTACCTCTCTATCTATCTAGTGATAGTGTAATAATCTGCAATCTGTTTTCTTCAATAAACTCCGCCCACACCCTGCCACCTACATAGCGAGCTGGATGAAGATTCTACATCTCCTTTTTAAATTGCATACAATGTAATTAAAGCTGCATAGAGAACCAACAACCATTAGCCATGATGAACCTAAAGAAATCTGCCTCATAAGAGGAAATAACCAAAGTAAAATAGCCATATCATGAAAATATAGTAATCTTTCTAACAATATTCAATAGCAAATTGAGCAGTGCAACCGGATTCTCAACAGTTGAACTGGTGACCCCAGAAAGCTACTCATAAAGCTTTCTTAAATGCAACCCGATTATGTGAAGATCATGATAGTGCAAATAAGGTTTCAAAGAAGAAAAACAAATTGGACAAAGTTGAGGCAAGCTCACCAATCAGGCAAAGAAGAACAACAATCCAAAATGTCACTTGAACAGGCCGACTATACTGCATCTGATATTGAGACCTTTGAAGCTGTCTCTGAATAGCTCCATACCAGCCATAGAGCTGCTTATCATAATAATCATCACAACTGTCCAGGCAACTCTTACTTTTTTCATAACAAGCATTTATACCCTATTCAAAATTAGGTAAAATAAATTACAATCACAACTGATATAATGCAAAACAAGTTATTGAAATTATAAAAGCAGCATATTAAATAATCACCCTGGTCAACTGAGAAGATCTCAGTAATGCAGTGTCAGCTTCTTGAAAACGATCTGCTGCCTTCCACTTTCTATTTCCATTCTTTGACCAATTCAACTTGGCTGCAGATTCCATGGAATTTAGAAACCCAGAAACACTGGGTATCTTCCGTGGAAGTATAGGCAACTGTCCATTGGAAGAATTTTGTAGGTAACTATCATCATTAATTGCTATCTGCCAAGCACCTATGCCAGCGCTTGCACTAGCAGTCCTCCTATGCCCATGCGGCTTCTCCTCCCTAGCATCCGAGGAACACCCAACAGATTGAATTGAATTCTTTAAATGATTAGGTGCTGAATCTTCAGCCACTGCTTGCAATACTTCATTGTCGTTGCCGTTAACTTTTGCAATTGTTTTATCATTGGGCGCTGAAGGTCCAGACAAAAATAATGCAAGTTCACTGCACTCGCCTTCATCCAAACGCACCCAAGGTAGCGACACCTTGCCTTCTGAACGAGCTGATTCCTCTAATGACTTCTCGATTTTTGAAATTTGATCCTCAATTGCAGAGATAAATTCTCGATGCCTATCTCTTGCATCATCAGCCAAACCATTCTTGTAGCTTGATTGAACAGCCTTTGCAAACTCCTCCAACTGCAATTTCCACCCAAAAACAATGAACATTATTAACAAAGCTGATACGACTAATGCCCAAACCAGATACACTCAACAATTTGCACACATTGTTCAGATAGAGAGATGACCTGCCATTTGGTCGTGCCAAGGGCAGTATGCAGGTCCCTGCGAAGTTCCTTGGCATCCAAAATATTTGAAGCATCTTTCTTTGCGTGAATCCATGTTCTATATGTCGATTCCATCCTTCACGACAAAGACAACAATTTTAATAACGTAAAACCAAACCGAATAACACAAACTAACACAACACACAGGATTGTTTATGAAATCAAAGCTTACGGTGGTTGTCACGGAGACTAAAGGAATTGAGCATATGAATCTTAATGGCTTAATTCAAAGCGAATCAGAATTACCAAAATGAAAAAATAAATGGACATTAGAAATTACATAATGCGTTGAAAGTCAATAATAAATTGAAAAAAAAAGGGGGCAAAACGAGACCACTCACCTGTCAGCCGATTCTTGAACTTCCTCAGCCGCAGAGAAAAACGGATCCTTCTCCCACCGGTCAAAGCTGGTAGCCATTTCAGGACCACTAACTCCAATTAATTAATTAACAACCAAATTAAACGAAATTAAAATATTAAAAAAAAAATGTTCTAGCTATTAGCAAATTGAAATTCTGCTATAACATTGTTACTGCAGACATATAGATCGACGGATACTAGTAATCTAGAACAAGAGAGGGCGCGAAAAAACGTGTTTTTATTTTAATTGCGGGTATGTCTTGAGAAGAAGAGCCACGGCAATTAAGCGGCGTCGTCAATTAAGACGATCTATTGTTGTTGTGGGGTCGATCAAAAAGCCGCCGCGGCTTGTTTCGAACTTTTTTGTTGCACGATGTCGTTTCGTCGTAACTTTGTAGCAGTACCGGATACAATTTGGGTCAAAAGTGATGTGCGATCGGATTAGGCACACGTGCCCGACTCCCCTCGCTCGTGTGATACAAATTTGGATGCTAAGGTACAACCATCAACAACCTTTGAGTAGTTATTTGTATGACTTTTTAATTGTTTGGCCGATAATAATTGAGTCATATAAAATAAATACTTATGTATAATGTAAGTTATATATATTATAATTTAAGCGTTGTCGTAAATTTGACCGTATATGTATATATTTTTGTCATTAATAATTTTGAAAGTCAGCATGAAATATATTTCTTATAGTCACTCCTATGTTATACATTAACGTTTACTTATTCACCACAAATGAAATGTACTATTTTGTATTTTTACGATCAATATATATAAAGTTAGCATAGATTTATAATGATGTTTTGGTCTCACCTTAATTAGTACATTGTAGGAATGTTACAAGGGACTTGTACAATTAAAGGTACATAAATATAATAAATTATGTTCATAACAAGTATAAGTTATAAAGGAGAATATTGATGAAGATACTAACGTTTAGAATACAATAACACATAATAAAATATAACTCAATACAAATATTAGTAATAATGTAACTTCTAATGTAGGAAGTTTTTACACCGTTTAGAAGTAAACTGTTTGTATCGTGCAAGTGATTTACAACAACTTGAGTCCAAGAAGAGTAGGCCACTTATGCTACGAAAATGATCATTTCTTAATGCAGGAAAGAAATTAATTATATTTTTAGGATTTGAATATGTTGTGGTATTATGATTTTTGTTTTGCATTTGTGAGTATTAGTTATTTGATAAAAATATTATCGTGATTAATCTTAATCTTATATTGTAATAAACATATGCCTTAAAGGATCTTTTTTCTTAATAAATAAATGTACCGGGGGTTTAGCGTAATTAAAGAAATGTGAGGGGAACGCTCAAAATACGAGGAAGATCAGCGGAGGCAATTGCAATTACAATAGTTAACATACTTGAAGGTTTAGAGGAAGTGAGGAACAGGGTACCGTACCAACAAGAGCGTGGAACACTGTCAGCAGCCATGGAGAAAGAAGGAGAGCAACTGTGCGAGGCAGCAAGGAATGGTGATATAGACAAGGTGAAAGCTCTCATAGGCTCAGGAGCTGACGTGTCCTACTTCGACAGCGATGGTCTGACCCCACTCATGCACGCCGCCAAGCTCGGCCACGCCAACTTGGTCAAGACCCTTCTCGAAGCCGGCGCACCCTGGAACGCTCTCTCGCCCTCTAACCTCTCCGCCGGAGACTTCGCCATGGATTCCGGTCACCAGGAGGTCTTTGAAGTCCTTCTTAATGCTGGTTAATGCTCTGCTGCTTCACTATTTTTTATTTGACTTCAGTTGATCATGCATTATTATGAGATTCATTCTTTTTTATTATTATTATATGCAATTCCAGATTACAATTTCTTAAAGTATTTTATTGAGCGCTTGATGGTACGTTCTTTACAATTTTTATGCACTTAACTAATGGTGTGTCGATTTCTTGTTGATTACCAACTAATGTTCATGTTAGAACAGGAATTCAGGCAGAGTTGATTCTAGGAACTATTGCAAGGGCGGGTAATAAAAACAGTAATTCTAACGGGGATTACTTGGAAGATAGGGTCAGCTTTAGCGAGGGCAAGCTCGTGGATTCAGATAGCAAGGCTATCATGATGGCTTGGGAGAAGCCATTGATGGAGGCTCATGCAAAAGCCATTTGCTCAGGAGGTGGTCATATACTAAACATTGGCTTTGGAATGGGGCTTGTGGATACAGCCATTCAGCAGTATTCTCCTGTTACACACACAATCCTGGAGGCTCACCCTGAGGTGTATGAGCGTATGCTTCGTACTGGTTGGGGTGAAAAGAATAATGTAAAGATTATATTTGGTCGCTGGCAAGACAATCTTTCTCAACTCGAATCTTATGATGGTAAGCCACTATTTATCCGTAATGTCTATGCTAGGGGAAACAATTTTATCATTGTGTCTCCCATTGGTATATTATTGTTTACTTTCTTATATCTATTTTCTGAACCATTGCCTTCTGCTATTTATGTGAGGGTTGACTTAAGATGATTCCATGTCTACTGTGACATTTGATTTATAGCAACAGATATGTATTATTATGTATCCCAATTTTAAGATATTGTCTTTCAGATATAAGATGATACAATCAGTTGATCCCCTTGTGCGAATTTTGTCGGGCAGAATATTCTCTGCATTTATGATGCTACTATACCACTATTATCTCCTGAGTTATGTTTACACTTCTGAAGAACTATGGGTTCCTCTATTAGTCAGCTGAATTGTAATTGTATATTTTGTATAAAAGCGTGCAATATTTCTTGCTCTATGAGCTAAATATTTTCTTATCAAAAATAAATTTCTGAGTTTTCTCTGATACCTGAAGACCTTGATGATTAAATCAGGAGGATATGTAACCGCTTAGAGTTTTGGCATGATATATTCCTGCTTCTCTATGGATGGCAGGGTGTAGGATGCATCTGATTCTGGAAAAAAAAAGTTCACAAGTGCTTCAAGGGAAGTTCTAGTGGACTCATGTCTACAACACAACATTTTATGCCATCTTGCAAATTTAAATTCAATTATCTACCAATATGACATTGACAAGTCACTTTTGCTTCGTGACTTTATTCTTTTTTTACCCCCCATAGAGAAAGTTTTATTTTATGGGATACACACTCCTAATGTTATTCAGAAAGTTGATTTGTGTCTAGTGGTGATACAAATTAGCACCGTTTAAGTTGGGATACAATTTTAACCGAGGATAAACTTTATTTTTTCTATTTATTTATTTTGAAGGTTATTACACACCCCACCCCACCCTACCCCGTGCACACTGAAATTGAATCAAATCCCCTATAAGGTTGGTATGAGGGGGGTACTTCATTCCCCTTGACCTTTTGATTTCACTGCAGCTCAAATAAACAAGGTTAACATCATGGGGAATTTTTCGGACTTACAAATGAACTTAGAAAAACTAAAGTGACAGTCTTTAAATGCCATCTTTTCTCCTATTGTTTTCTTTGCTCATGTCTTTTGGAATGGAAAAGAAACTTTTACTTGTTAGCTGTTTTTTGTGACCCACCATTGTAATCTGATTTCCAATTTAATAGCTTTTCACTAATGTTGGCTGAACTATTCAGGCATATTCTTTGACACCTATGGAGAGTATTATGAAGACCTTAGAGAGTTTCACCAACATCTGCCTAAGTTGTTGAAGCCTGGAGGAATCTATTCATATTTCAATGGACTTTGTGGAGGTAATGCATTCTTCCATGTTGTTTACTGTCACTTAGTTTCTTTAGAACTCGAGAATTTGGGCTTTTCCATGCAATTAATTCCCTTGCCCGTTAAGAATTGTCTGGGAGAAGAAGTTTGGGAAGGTGTGAAACACAAATATTGGCAGCTTGATACATATTATCTCCCGGTTTGTCAATTTTTACAGGATTCTGAATGATGTATTATTTGACTATCAATTTTCCCTTTATAATGTTTAAAGCACTCGAGATGTTTAAAAAGTTAGTTTATTTTAATAATTTCATCTCTCTTCATCATTGTAACGTTGGATGGATTGGGTATAGCAGATAATTCTTATCTTCTGCTTATTAGATTATTTATAGTATCTTGTGTTTTGGTTGAAGACTATGACACCATGGACATTTGTCACTATGGAGTTAAAAATATGAAGCACCAACAACATATAGAAAATTTCACTAGTAACACCATTAATGAGATTGTTTTGCTTGTTCATAGTTTGCAAAAATAACTCTAACCACGGGCCTCCCAGCTTAAACATATCATGTCTGGAGATGGTATTCAAATAAGGTATAGTTAGAAGGGAACCCACTTGTGTAGGTAAAAGCAGTTTTATAGGAGAAGACCTCTTAGCAAGAACGTTTGGAACTTTTGACTCAATTTGGTGTCTTCCTAACTTATATTTGCACCTGTCCTCTTCTAGTTGGCAGAGAACTTTCAATCAAGTTTAATGCAACTTGCTTCAGCTTATTGGGTATTTATTTTACCTGCTTTCTATGGTGTACAGAAAGATGGAGTACGTAATACTCCAAAAATGATGACCAAATTAATGGGAAATTGTGGTGCGTTTGGATTGCTGCTAATGAAAATATATCTAAAAATCTTTTAAAGTACCAGTCGCTGTAAAATTCAATCATCATCACTTTTGCTTTTGAAGAACCTCAATGGAAATTGGCAATGCTAATGACTTGCTACCCATGGTGTGCAACAACCAATTGGGATGCTCGTAATTGTTTCATGACATTGGGTTATGGATTTCATTAATGATTTGATTAAAACCACCAATAGCTACTTCAAAATAGTTCAATGTTGCGAGCAATAATTGATGAGCAAAAAAAAAATCTGACTGTAGAAAGATGTGGAAACTAATGTTCATTGAATTTCAAATAGCAATCTCTTACATGGTTTTTATGTACGGTTGTTTTATTTATTTATTTATTCCTTTTCAATCTACTGATTACAAAAGCTAGTGGCTGTGCTTACTCAGTTGCTGGAACACAAGCAAAGGTGCCACACAAATGTCCAATAGACTGAGTGAAGCACTATTTAAGTCTGGGACTTTGATTCTGGGACTTTGTGGCCTATATTTAGTTATTAGACCAATTATTAAATGCTACCATGATCATGTCCAGCTGAAAGCTATTGGACTTCCAACCACATGTTTCCCATCAGACCACTGGAGACGAGCAAAGCTGGTAGTACCAGACGGCATAGAACTAGCCGTGAATGTCACCACATAACTCTTTTTCTCATATTGTCTACTGAAGCTCAGTGATTCTGGTTCAACTAAGATCTTCACTGACGTAGATTGTGAAGACACAGATACCATGTATGTCGTCGGAGTGCCCACATTTGTTAGAGTCCTAGTGTATTTCACAGTGCTTGTTGCGCCAACACCACCCCATGTACCTGATGCTGTTTCAAATGGAACAGAGAAAGATGGGTAATTAACATCACCCAAGCTGTATGTTTTGCTTGACAGGCAGGCGAAGTCTCTGTTTGTAGCTTGCTTAATCTGAAACGAGCTGTAGTCTAAGGCACAGAGGAAGTCTAGGTAGTCTTGGACAGTGGCATCATAGACAAGGCCAGGATCAAGAGCTGCTACAGGATCTACATGTCCAGCGCCAAAGTCGAATGGCGTTGATGGTTGTCCAGTGGAAATGTCTAGTAGGGTTTTGCCATTGCCATTTGTTGAGTAGGCTGTAGTCATGAGAGCAGACTTAATGGCTGAGGGGCTCCATTCTGGGTGAGCAGCCTTGAGGAGTGCAGCTAGCCCACTTACATGGGGACATGACATCGATGTGCCAGAAATGATATTGAAGCTTACATGCCTCTTGTCACTTTCTAACCCAGTTGGACCAACTGCACCAGTCCAGCCAGCTAGGATATTGACTCCTGGTGCTATGAGATCTGGTTTGAGTATTTCTGGAGTGATGGGATTTGGACCTCTAGAGCTGAATGCTGCCACAACTGGTGATGGTTGGATCCCCAACTGAGTGCCTCTGGAAATAATTGTGGCCATTGGTCCAGGATCTGATGAAATGTAATTCTTAATCGCATCACCAGCTTTCTCGCCTACATTTGCTGAAGGCAAGAGCTGTGCATCTGCAACTAATTCTTCTCCATAGGAATCAGTGTTGGTTAAAATCATCCCAACTCCGCCAGCATCTTTCACCTCCACACCCTTTTCCACTCTCGAATTTCCCCCTCGATCACAGACCACAATTTTTCCTGCAACTTTTGCTGGAATCAAGCTGCCAGTCATGCAGAGATTCCCACTTGATGTACTACTAACATCTGCTGCATCAACTATTGGCACCATGGAACCAGATGATGGTCTCCTACTATAAAGCGAGACGCCAGAGAAGTTCTTTCCATTTCCAAGCCTAACATAGGTTGGGAAATCACGGTCCAAAGTTCCAGCTCCTACGGTGGTGATCCAAGGTGCAACGTTGGATATGCTGTCTGCATAAGGCCCACCATTTCCAGCTGAGCATGAAACAAAAATTCCCTGTGCCATAGCAGTGAAAGCTCCAATGGCAACAGTGTCTCTGTAGTAATCTGTTAGTCCTCCCCCAATAGACATGGATAGAACATTCACGCCATCTTCAACGGCCTTATCCATGCCTGCTAGTATATCAGAACCAAAACAACCGGCAAGCCAACAGACCTTGTATGTGGCAACCCGGGCTTGTGCAGCCATTCCACGTGCTGTCCCTGAAGCAAAACCAAATAGGCTTGCTCCGTTGACCACTGAACCAGCTGCTGTGGTTGATGTGTGAGTTCCATGTCCATCATCATCTCTTGGCGACTTTGATTCCGCCGTTTCATCAATAGGTCCAACTGCTTCTTCATACCCTCTTGAGAATGACCTTGCGCCAATTAGTTTCCGATTACAGCTTGATGATTTGAAGTTTCTACCCACCTCACACACTCCTTTCCAGCCTCTTGGTACTGGTCCCATTCCAGTGTCATCAAAGCTTTTGATCTCAGGCCATACACCAGTGTCTAAGACTCCAACAATTACCTCGCTCTGTGCCTCAGATGCAGGGAAGAGAGTTTCACTCTTTCCCAATCCAAGGAACTCTGGAGTTCGAGTTGTGTGTAGTTCATATCTGACTTCAGGCAGAACAGAGACAATCCCCGGTTGCTTTTGAAGTGACTCTGCTTCCTTGGCAGTTAGCCTTGTGGAGAAGCCGTGAATTACATTTTTGTATGTGTAAAGCATCGCTGCAGAGGCTGAGACTGACTTTAAAGATGAGTCATACCATTCAAAGTGATCGTTGAAAGTTGCTGGCATGGTGGACTTGTCCATATGGACTACATAAGTCTTTTTGAGTTGCTGGCTCCTTGCTTCTGCCACAACACATGCGTAGCAGAATATCAGAACTAAACTCAATTGCAGAAGCCACAACTTCAACATCTTATTGGAACCTCGGTTGTAGAGTTGAGACAATTCGGTGAGTATTTATTTATTAGTTGCTTGAGTTTTTAGAAGTTCAATTAAGAACATCAGAGAGATTCACTAAGGACCAAGAAAGATTCGCTTGCTCCTCAGTGGTACTACTGTTGCTTTCGAATAGGCATAAGAGTGTCTTATATAGAGAAGACAACAGTGCATGATGGGGACGTTAAGTTAATTTGGAGCCATACAACGATTATTATAAACCAATTGGGTCACATAGTCTTCGATCTTTAACTTTATTGAACTTTTTATTTCACAATATTGTCCGATTATTATATTTTGCTTTGTACTGCTTAGCTTCGGTCGTGGTAGGTTCTATCTTTAACCCATCAAAGCATGCATAGGTACGATCTAAAGTCTTTAAAATAATCGAATCATAGGGGGTCAGAAAACGGCAGTCCAATAATTTTACGAGTCTCAGTCAGTGGGATAAGGGGTGTACAGTGTGTGAAAAAACCTTGGCAATTATGCAATTACACTATTGCATACTTTACAGGTCGATGTCCATTTGATCAAATGGCCCTCGGGTGGTCGCCCGTCAAATTTGTGCGGAAATTATGCATCCTGCGGTCCAATCAGCTTAAACTATTATTTGATTAATTAAAGTGCATGCTTCTAATCAATTAGGCTTGTTGCAAGACATTCAATTGTGGTAAACATTCTCAACCAACTGCAAAATATGTTAAATAAGGATGTTAATAGCCAGAATAGTAAATTGCATTTGTAATAACATTTACAATTTTTTGAGTGGTGATTAAAATATGTTATCTTTTCTAGCGGTATAAGATAATATGGGAAATGACTCTTCCCAAAAACCCACATTCGATAATACTAATAAACCACTGGCAGAGGTTAGTGGACGAACGGCGGACCACTAGTTATCTCAGTAATTAAGATGCTGATTATTGGCTCCAATCTTTGGCTTCTATCCAATCATCTTACCTAAGAAATTTAATTATCACTGCAAGGAATCTTTTTTAAGGCATCATTACCGGATAAAAGAGGCAAATTGAGAATGAAGAATCAAGATGACTCTGAAATCACGCCAAAAGCTGTCAATTATGTTGTTTTTGAAGGAGAATTTTTAAGTTTATTAATATTGAGTGCGACTATTTTCACCCCTCTAAATATCCCTTAATACCCTTTTTTTTAATTAACCCCATTAAACTATTTTAAAAAATTATAAATTCTTTTAACACCTTCATCAATGACAAAAATACCCTTAATGAAAACTTATTAGTGTAAACTTCATTCTCTAATTTTTATTTGTTTTTATTAATAAACCCCATTTCAACAATAGGATTTCTTCCATTCAAAAGAAAAAAAAAAAAACAACCGATTTTCTTCTCTCCATTGCAATCACCGGTGGTAAATTCTTCACCCAAAAATTAGAGGAAAATTAATTTTTTTAATTTCTATAATGTTAGATTTTTTTAAGAAAAAATTTTATTTGAATTTGGAGTAGGATTTTAAGAATTGTCCTATCATATAATTTTAATCAAAGTTAAAATTATAAAATAATTAAAGGGATTTTAAGAGGTATTTGGAAGGGTGCCAATAGTCCCACTCATTAATATTTTCCTTTAACTATATAAAACCAAGAAAAAAAAAATCCATGAATGGATCTGCAGAATTGCATGTTCCTTCTATAAATTATTGCACAAATAAATAATAACTATTTAATACTTATGTTAAATAAAATCATAGTTGATGCTCGATATAATTTTTTTTTTTAAGTAAGAAGATTTTCATTCTTTTTTTCTCTCGAAGAGTATGATCAAGCAAGTTGAACATACGCGATGACTCATGGTAATTCATACGGACAAAATCAATAGTTATTTATATGAAAGGTTTTACTATAAAAAAAATAAAAAAATAAACAAACAAATAAATAGAGATTCATAACCCATTTATTGAACATATAACTATTACAATGATTAACCATTGCAAACATAAATAATTGGCCAGCTATTAATGAGCTGGGAAGGGCCCCACTCGTCAAAAAAATTTGTTCATTTTTCTGCCACGAAATTCTTGGAAGGAACTTGTTATTAAGCCTACGTAATTGAACATTTTTTTCTTCTAATGTTTGAATTCTATTCTAAGAGACGGCAGAAATTATTACTATCATGTTAACATTCAAAGAAAAAATTAGTAAGAAGTTGGTTTTGGGCTTTGTTAGTAACGTGTGTATAATTGTATATACATTCATTGACAAAATTACGGTGCAATTGTGGTACCATACCACAATTGCACTCAGCTATTAGATCCAGTCACAGTTGTCACCCTAACTGGATCTAATGGCTGAAAGCAGCAATGGTATCATACCACAGTTGCACAATGTCTGGACCCTATATTCACATAATATATTATTCTATGTAATTCATGTGTTTATTTCTATATTTTAAGGGAAGAGTGGGCATCCCGCTACATAAGTCTCACCCATTCCCACGTCTACCTCCCATTTTTTGCATTTCTTTTATTAAATTTAATACAATTATATTTAACAAAATAAAATGAAATAAATAATATCATATTTATTTAAATAATATTATTATATTATATTTTACATTTATTAAAAATAAATAATAAACTTATTTAAATATAATATTATTATATTTATTTAATATTAATAATTAATAACAATAAATACTTCATTATAAGAAAATATTAATTTCGTACTATGTTATTAATAATAATGTTTCATTTGTGTTGCTTTTATCAATGATTTTTAATCTACATAATTAAATTAAAATTAATAAAAATTATTATTTACATAATTAAAAATATTATTAATTAATATTAATTTATAAATATAATAAAATAAATATTTTATTTTTCAAATATATTTTTTATAATTCTTTAAATAAGAGTAAAACTATCATTTAAAATCATTTACTCCTAATTAAAGATAAAGTAAACATATAAATTGAATTCTGATTCTGATTCCATATTCTCATTTTAGTGTAGGCGAATAACTTACTGCTATTCTCACGTCACACTCTCAATCCCATGATTCACGTTCCAATTTAAGATGTAAATGCTACCTTATAGTAGTATTCAAATGTGAAGGATGTCTCCATGTATGTGTGTGTCTATAATGAGTGATCTTATTTTAGTAAAAGGGAAAGAAACACATATTTCATTATAATATTTTTTTATCCGAATTTGTAATTGATTATTTTATTTTCGTCTTTATTTTATTAAAATAAAAATCTCCTCATTAAATTATGATTGATTATATATATATATATATATATATATATGAACAAGAGTGCAAGACCGAGAGGGGATTGTCAAGTTGGGCAATCATAGAGACGTAAAATTGAAGAAAGCAAAAAAAATAGGGAAGGGGAAAAAATGAGAAAAAAAAATGATTGGCTTTTGATTTTGTATCCTTCGAGATTCCTTGGCTCAATAATGGAATCAAGCTCTCATGGGCCACTGGATATTCGTGTATCAATTATAGATAATTGGATCCACTACATCTCCCACCGTTTGCTCCATTAATAGTTTCAAGCTGCCTTAGCTAAACTTATCGCTTTGTCCCATGTCATAATCTTCAGTTGGCTGTGACCCTTTTTTCAGTCATTAGCTTTGCTTTTGAGATCCTTCGTGGCTAATGGCTTCATCTCTAACCATAAAAATTTACAGCTCCCATGCCAACCGTCATTCATGGCTTTCATTATCGCGTAATGCTAGATATATAATAATATATCACTTTAAATTCTTGTGGGCGTTCGTTATCTTGTAAAATCTCTTTGCTTGGTAGATTAGGTTGCTTATTAGTCAATACCAGAACAAAATAAAAATTAAAAAAAAAAAAAACTTAAACTTAAAATATGTCGAGATATTATTACGCGATAAAATTATATAGCTTGCATGTTTCGAGAGTTTGAGTAATCTCGGAAACAAAACAGTCTCTTACAGCAAGTTATACAAATTATTCGGAGTTTCAAAGTTTCGCCTTACCACGCAAAGTTGGGGGGGTTCGGTTCCGCATTTGATTGCTTCCATAGTTCAATTCTTCGATGGTCTATTCATACTAGAACTGACAATACCAACTTTATGGGCTACCAACTTCATTATTGAGGCATTTGATCTGTTTTTAATGCGCATAATTAAGATGGGTTGGAAGCCGAAACATACAAATTTTCGTTATCAGATGATGTAAAACATCACAAATGAATACAGCATTGGCCATATTGTTTCCTTGACTTTTCAAATCAGTCGGGCGGCTACGCTCTCCACTCAAACAGAATTGAGAGTGACAATTAGCTGAACTTTTAAATAATTTATACATACGGCCACTTATTGAATTCGAAGTTGAAAATTTTATACATTTATGCATCCACTTAAGTATATCATGAATATACTGCGATTACATCCATGTTCTGTGAATGGAATTGCCACTTGTAATTCTTATCTCCATTTCTAAAGCAGACAAGACAGAAGAAATCAAAACAAAGAAAAAAAAAAATCTTATAATTCCATAAGCATTGAGTTCAATTGTATTGACATGCTTAATTCTTGTTAAATCAATAACCTCATCCATACTTTTAGGCCAGTCCTAAAAATAAAATAATGTCCTCATCTCCACCCATTCTAGCTAATTCATTAGTTAAAAAAAAAAAAAAGAAATTATCGTTGCACCACTTCTATTTTACCTTATGTTCATCCAACCACCACAAAATTCTAACATGTTTTCTGCACTATTTTTTTTTTTTAAAAAAATTATATCAACTATTCACATTTACACTAACGCCGTTAAATAATTTAAATGAAATGATAATTTTACCCCTAAATAAATTAAAAAATTATTTTATTTTATAAAATTTTTGAAAAATAAGAAAATTGTTATTATAAAAATACCTCTAAATTTAATAAAATAAATAAATCCCAAATAGAGGTGCTCAGCTGATTTTTATTAAATTTAAGAGTTTGTAAAATTTTAATAATTATTTTTATTAAAATTAAAATTTTGCAAAATTTTATTAAAATAACTGAATTTATTTACCAAAAAATAAATCCCAAAATTTTAATAATTTAGGGGATTTTTATTGAAATCCCAAAATTTTGTAATTATTTTTATAATTATAATTTTCATTTAGATTTTTATTAAAAATAAAAATTATAATTTTAGGATTTATTTTTTTATTAAACTTAGGGATATTTTTATAATAATAATTTTCTTATTTTTCAAAGTTTTTATAAAATAAAATGGACTTTTAATTTATTTAGGGGTAAAATTATCATTTTGTTTAAATTATTTAACGGTGTTAGTGTAAAAGTGGCTAGTTGATACAAATGTAAAAAGAAATGTGATGCAGAGAGCATGTTAAAATTTTGTGGTGGTTAGATAAATATAAAGTAAAATAAAAGTGGTGCAATAATAATTTTTTTATAAAAAAAAAAAAAACAGATTCTTGATAGTTTCTAATTTATTTGTTTGACAACCTTGATAGATTCAACCAAATTTGTCATCTATATCTTGTAGATACTTTATAACGATGTTCAAAATTTGATATGTATGATTTTCTGTGTCTGCAGCTTTGAGTTTTCCTAATGACATTATAAATTAACAGCACAAAATCCCTTCGAGGTTTATTTCTGCTTTAATATCGTCCACACAGGCACAGGCTATCGAAGAAAGGAGCCATATGTAATCACATATGCATGCGATTATTACCAACTTTTGTGGCCACATGGGATGTCCCCGTGAAAACGATGGCTGACCTTTCGGCTGGGGCTTAATTAATTAAGAGAGAAAATGGAGTGGAGTTAGCTATTCAATCCCTTCGTGTTGCCTGATCGAGCCAAAATCTAATTGTTGATGTCAAAATCTGATTGTGTCGGTGTGTTGGCGGTAGATTAGATTCTAATGTCAGCATTTAAATTTATTTGTGTGGAGAGATAGATTGTAGTCTGAATTTAATAATTTCTGTAGAAATTGGTGACTAGGAATCCAAATCAGTAAGCAGGAGATGGCAAGCACGATTCTATTTTGGCGGCACTTGCAACAAAAAAAAAAAAAAATTGATCAAAGGTGTCGAAAGTTTTTTTAATGTTAACCCTCCGACATTTAAATTAGTATCGAGGACTTTTGTAAGATAACAAAGTGCATAAATTTTGTATAAAATAAATAAAAATAAATTAAAAAAGAAAATATAAAAAGAAGTTCTCTCTTAAACTAAGAGAAAAAAGTAAGGATGGAATAAGGAAGGATAGAGATGGGTGAGAATGAAGAATCAATTCAAAAAGTAAATCTTTGAGATTCTGCGATGAGAGGAATTTTTGAAAAAAGTTCTCAACTGTTGACATTTTTAAGAGTTTTACAGGAATCAAATCTCTTCCCATGAATTATGGTATATCAGGGTTTTTGATAGAGCTTTTCATTCATCCCTCCTAAATTCTAGGATTATGAGTTTTTTTTTTTATATATAGAATTTAATCTCCCTTACTCCATAGGATCATGGGGTTATGGGTTTTGTGAATAGAATTCAATCCTTGGATTTTTGGGTGAGGTGAAAAGATTGTTTTGACCGTGTTTGTCTCCAATTTCAATCGCTTGCTCGCCAGTTTTCTTCCAAGTCATTTTAAGTGGCAAGATGGGCAGAATTAAGCTTCAAGAAAAACTTGATTCTGGTCACTCTATTTTATCACCCAAACAATTATGTTTAGTTTGCGATTCAAAAATTGGGATAGAAAACACATGAGAGCGAATAAGTTTCAAAATAAGATTTAGCCAATTTCACATTGCCTGTGTGTTCTTTGTTAATCTATTAACAGCAACTAATTAAAACGATGCGTTTTTAATTAACTATATTCCCCCCATCTTGAACGAATGTTGAAACTGCAAGACGCAAACATTTCGAAGATTTTCAGCTAATTAATTAGTAATTACCGAAGATTTGGAGCATTAAGTTAGAAAATGAAGAGCACGGACAGAGATAGATAGACGGCAACATTAATGCATCGTTGCGTTGTGGTCATGCAAATTGCCCATATCACCAGAACCAGATCTCGCACGCGCCAGTTATCTTCACACACTCTCCGCTTTAACAAACCCTGATCAATCCCTTGATGCCTGAAGGAGATCACCTCAGTTTTCTTTCACCCTCTATAAATTACACGTTGGTGCCCCACTCCCTATTAAGCTATACGTTCCTGGTTAATTTGCGTGAAATAATTACATTTGCATTACTATTTTATGCGTAGGATTACGTTTTGGCCATGGTAAGACTTGGTGTGGTTTCGTGGGGTCTCATTTTCTTGTGTTTGGGCCTTTCTAGTTGTTTCATTGTAGAAGCTAACAGAGTGGCGAGGTTTCTGAGGGATATTATAGTCGCTGAAGAGGCAGCTGGCTATCACATTACAGCTGGAGGCTACGGGGGAGGCTATGGCTCTGGTGGTGCTGATCCTGTATCTGGTGGTGGCACTGGAGGAGGAGGTGGTGGCGGGAGCTATGGCTCTGGGGGCGGCATGGGCCAAGGTGGTGGCTTTGGTTCGGGCCACGGATATGGTTCTGGTAGTGGCGGCGGTTTTGGTAACGGTGGTGGTGGTGGGGGCGGTGGCTTCGGTTCTGGTTGGGGTGGCAATGGTGGAGGAAATGGATTTGGCTCAGGCTCGGGCTCAGGGTATGGTAACGGCAGTGGTGGTGGAGGAGGAGGAGGTGGCGGCGGCTATGGCCCTGGCTCCGGATAAGGCCATGCTCCATTGTTGCACTAAACAGGACACACTAATCAAACTAATAATGATGAGATTTCTCCATTATGCTATCATCAACAAATTAAGAGTACAGGTTAGCCTGTCCTCTGATAAATAAAGTCTTTTGACCCTAGCTAATGAAAATTAATGATAATTTTTATTTTCCAATTTGATTCTAGAAGGCTTTCTCCGATTGTTTCAAGCACAAGTTAAATTGTCATTACTTGTCCCTTAGTCAACCTCGGCAGCTGTTTTGTTTTCCATTTGAACACAGACCAACAATCAACATATCCACTGTAAACAAATCAGCATGCAGGAAGACATTGACTATCTAATTTGTTTCTCCAAAATACCAACAAAATAGCACAATTGCAAACGTGAGGGGCACTTACATGTCTTGGTTGCATTACGATTTTTCACTTCAGAAATTTTGACCATCATCATCTATGTGCACGTTGCCCCTCTATATATCTTTATATATTCTTTCACACAACACCAACGCATCCCTTGATCCCTTCAACTTCAAGGAATCCAGGGTCAAAGGTGCACAAAATAAAAAAGCAGCAATCAGGATAAAGGGGCAAACAGCGTTGGAAATCAGCCAGCAAATTTGTTATGTACAAGAGATATGATCAGTAATACATACTTCAACAATCTCAACAACCACCCAGAAAATAAATTACAGGCAACACAGATTATTTTATTTATATATTTATTGAGGTATATTTATATACATGCATGTATGCACAATGCCAATGGTTTCCTTAACCAAATAGCATCAATATAGTAATAGGGCGGGTGAATGATAGCATAAACAGCATACTTGGAATTAATAATAGTCCGTTACTGGTCAAGCAGACCACCCAGGAGAATGGCCCCAGTGACTGGGTAGATCAAGCAGCAAACCGATACCTGTCATTCTTTGGCCTGAAAATTTTCATATCGAAGTAGGTTATATAGAGTCTACATTCGTCGTTATGAACATTGAAGTGATGAAGCATCAATCATTAGTACAAAGTATATAAACAGTGTCTCCACAGAGTGAAAACCAGTTATCCGAAAGCACTGCAGATTAATTGATTTATCAGTTGCACACTTAATAGAAAACTTGAGAACATGAGGCTTGTTTAAATTGAACTGAAGACATAATTGAGAAAAGCCAAATGAAGCTTGAGAAAATGCAGGATATTATTAAGTTTTAGGAAAAAACTTGTTATTGCACCCCAGATAGCTAATAGTTATTGCACCCCAGATTTCTAATAGCACATTTCTTGAGTGCAATTGCAGGTCGGGTTAGAGATTAAAAACATGAAATCGCCTTCTGAGCCTAGTAAGGCAACAGATTGTGATATCTAAAACAGTCAGATTAATGCTAGGATATTTAAAAGGTGTCAGGATGGATTCTCTTCAAAATTAATCCTCCATATCTACCCTAGACTCATAAAGCCCAATAAAAGATGTGGACATGCTGCAAAGGCCAGTGACATTGCAATTCTTCTTCTTCTCGGGGAATGAAATTAGAACTCAGTTGAAAGTAGAATCCAGGGGAAAATGCAGAATGAAAAATGACAATGATCATACCGTGGTTACTGTGCTTGAGGCTGCAGTCAGATCGCTCCCCTCACTGCCAGACGGCAATTCCAGGCTCCTGCAGGTTACCAAAGAGAGTGTAAGAGAAACCAAATGCAAGAGCACAAAACCGCATCCAAAACTGACTGCTGTTAATTAATTTATATTGACCAATAAATCCATCTACAGACCACCTTTCATGCGTATGATCAGTTTGGTCGCCTGTAAATGAACCCGTGTCAGAAGGAGCTACAGCATCAGGTTTCACTGTTTCTTCTGATTCCAATTTATCATTTACCTGCATAAACAACGGCATATCAGTAGAACAATCCAAACAACATCTCCAAGGTGGAAAACATGAAATCATAATCTCACAATGCCTCAAAAAATGAAGACTCACGTGATAATTCTCTTCCTTCCAGTCAGGTACTCTATCAGACAGAAGGGCAACATACCGCTCCATGGCCTCCTCCGGATTCATGTTCCCCAGCTTTTGCCAAGCATTCCTTGCACAACGTAAGCAGTGCCTTCCATCACTCACACATAGCACAGCTCTGAACCCTGTTATTATAACTAGCAATCAAGCTATACCGTGCAACTTCGTATATGGTAGGCCCCAAGTCCTATGGTGTTTTCCATTTTCAGTTCTTTCTAAGTTTGTCTCCTCTTTTGGTAATTAATTATGTAAGTTACATCTAATCAAACTAAAATTAACCAGTTAATTCATCAGCTAAAAGTCATGATATCCTATTTTAGTTTGCCATCTCAATTGTCTTATTACTGGCGTTCTAAAGACAATTTCTGAGTTGATTGAACAGGCGGCACAGTTAAACTGTCAAATGAGCTACCTGGTTAATTGCTTCGGCTTTCTAGTATTTGTGTTTATATCGGGGGGCACGGTTGAATTGCCTAATGAGCTACATGGTTAATTGTTTCGGCTATCCAGTATATGTGTTCCTATCCCTACTATCACAGCCATTCAAAGCACAACAAAGAACCCAAAAACAGAAAACAAAAAGGAAACATTTAAAATAAAAGATACAATAGGAAAGTTTGGTACCACTTGGAACGAGCAGAGAGCATGAGAGGCATGGGCTGGGGGTCACGGCAAGGTCCTTCAGTAGCAATCTTGTGAAGAGCATACAATTCCATTTGCACATCGCTCAGCGCATCATCTTTTTTGTTACCAGACTCAGATACCTCCACAAACTTCACAGCCGTCGCAAAAACATTCTCCAATTCACTCCTCTCTATCCCCTCCCAATCATCATCGTCATCACTCGCCACGCCATCCTCTGACTCCTTGCCCACCACATTACTCTCTTCAGATTGCACAATCACATTATCGCTTAAAGGAGCCGATTCAATGACGGTCTCTTCAACTAAATCATCCTCTCGCGGTCCCACAACTTCTTCAAATTGATCAACCTTCTCTACAGTCTCTTGTTGAACAGACTCGACTCTGTGTTGATTTTCAAGGATCCCAACGTTCATTTTCGCACCAAATTGCAATTCTTCCATGATAACTTCATCATCAGCGTCTTTCAAGTCCTCAACAACAGAGGCAGAGGCAGAATCGCCAGCACCAGACATGGCGAAAGAAACAAGCTTAGCAATAAGATAAGAAAATAACAGAGCAATCAGAGCAGTGAGAACCAAGTCTTGAACAAGCTCCATATTAATACCGAACGGTGGGGGGGGGGGGGGGGGCACAAATCAAGATTACAAGAAAATTGAAGACGACGGACGAATAATAATAATAATAGCAGTAATACGACGACGACGATGAGGATTAGAAAGTGAGAAATGTTATGTCGTTGCGTATATTACAGAGACATAGAAATAGAAATGATCAAATAATAGATAAATAAATAAATAAAGTAAACGGAAATAAAGAAAGCAAAAAGGGAGAAAAATTATTAAAAAAAGAAGGGATATGGTTAAAAAGCAGAGGAGGAGACTAATAAAGAGGGAAAGTATATTTGAAGAGAGGGAGCAAAGCATATTCTGTTCTGTAAATGTCAGTCGTGGTTTTAGCAAAGCTTTGAATCGCACTTTTGCTAAATTTACGGGGGAAGTGCGGGTCCCACTTCACGGACTTCTCTACGAGGGAGCTCTGACTAGGCGACGGCTTGCGTCATCGGTTTAATCTCATTCTTCTTGTTCTTATTCATCCGGTTGCCTGACCTAACTGTCTTCGTTATCATTTATTGATGTTCCATGTTGGTTTCTATCCCTTTCAAGCCTCGTGTTTCATAAGTCATAATAGCTGGCTGGCCCCCTATTTTCTTTTTCTTTTTCTTTTTCTTTTTCATGTGGAACTCGAAGTGATTAATTATTTAATATTAGTGATTGTGGGTTTTTTTTTATTTAATAAATTATCGATTAACAAAACTCGTCACGAATTAGCACTTAAACGTGTTAGTTTCGTGAAATTGTTTGGGATATGCCAATAATAGATTAAGATTCGGTGGTGAATTGAATTTTTATGATATTGAATCATTCGTCAAATTTTATTTTTATATTTTACTTATCAACCGATTTCTAATTTAGTACTCAATAAAAAAAAAAAAAATTAAAAGCAGCACTGAGTTTTGGCCATATTGCCAAGTCTAAAAACGCCAAATACGAGTAAAACATCTACAACACAAAAGGACTAAATTAATTGGAGTTAATTAGGGTATGCGTATCACAAGTTATAAAATTTTATTAAGAAAAATACTTTGCTTTTTTTGGGTAAGTAGAAATGCTTGGTTGTTGGTAGCTGTAGTAATTTGGGCGGTTCGGACTTCGTTTGATTAAAGAAGATTGGAGAAAAGAGGATATTTGTGCTTTTGGTTTATTGACTAATCAATTCTCAAGCTTTTCTAAGATGAACGCCTTTTTTTTTTTTAAAAAAAAAAGGAAAATTAATATAAAAAAAGAAAAAACAAGAAAAGAAGGAAAATTACGATGCATTTGCAGGCTTAATTACTTGCCTCTGGGTCTATATGTGCATAGAGATGGTAATTGTACCCGCAAATCCGTCTAAATCTGTCAGCTGCAGATAATTTTACGGGCTGCGGGGTTTGGTATTACAAATTAAAACTCACACTTGGATGCGGGTGGATTTGGTATTAGTCTAATATCCGACGGATATCCAGACCTGTAATGTTTATTTAAATATTTTTAATTTAATTTTAATTGAAAAATATTTAAATCAAAAAAATATATTAAAAAAATAATGCAATTATGCAAAGTGTCAAATAACATCGTAGACTCGTAGTAGCTTCATCCAAAGACGTTAGAGGCTTTAATGTGTGTTCAAAATTGGTTGTGTGCTGAATTTAATGGTATCAAAATGCATTTTTACTTCAATAGAATATAATGTCTGTTATACATTACAAACTTATATTTTTTCTTGATATACTTGTTACTTGTAGATGCATAATTTTCTAATAAAGTAGGAAATAGTAAATTCTCCGACGATGAATATATTGTTGATGAGTTAAGGAACTAAGTTTATTTAACTTAATTCATGGATTATTATACACTTATTATAATTTTTATGGACTATTTTTATTTAACTTAATGCATGAATTATTTCATTATTATAATTTTTTTCTGTAGATTAATGTTTGAAAAGTATTATTCTTTGGAAAATATTAATTTTAATAATTATTGTAGGCATCATGTTGATTGGTTGCTAATGGTGATGAATAAAATGATGATATTTTCTTAGAGCATGTGTTGACTAATAATATGAAATGTAATTGTTATTCTTAAATACTAGCTTATGATTTTTTTTAATGAATTTGTATATTTTACACTTAAATTTGAAAATTTTTGTTAGATTGATGTTGAAATTTTAATTTTTCATTTACATTGGTTAAATTTAAAATTGAGTATGTTATGTGGAATTTGAGGTTATTATTGTCAATTTATATATAAAACATTTGTGATTTTAAATGTACAAACCTGTAAAAAAACCCGCCGGATATCATTACTGGTTTGGTAATTGTCAAAACCTGCTGCGGGTTGCGAGTGAGTTTGGTAATTTAAATTTTGTGCGGGTTTGCATTTGGTGACAAACTCGCTATAGGCGGTGCCCATTGTCATCTCTATATGCACATAGAAAGTGTTTAGATAGCAGTAGCATCAGCCCAGACATAATTATTGTGGAGGTACAAGGGCGCTTTGGTCCTTTTTCCCCAAAAAAAACTTAAAAATTTATTTTTTATGTAAATTTTTTATGTTGGCCCTCTCAATTATTTTGTATTATAAATTTTTAATATTTTGCAAGTGATAGTTTTCAAAATTCTCTCATTACTTTAAAAAACATTAAGTTTCTCCCTAAAAATCATTAATTTTAACGATTGACCGCCGTTGATTTATTAAAGTATAAAAATATCATTTTTTAATAGTTTTGTTAACTAAAGATTTTAACTCTAAAAAAAAATAAATCAATAATAAAATACAATAATAATATAGTTTTGTTTTGGTTGCCACGCGTGGCCAAGGGTTTGGCTGCCATGGCCCCACGCGGCCATGGGTTTGGTCCCCATGGGCCATGGCCGCATTTCCTTGGAAAATAATCTCAATTTTTACATACTCTTTTGTTGTGTTGTATTCTGTTTGGTTACCGTGAAACCAAAAAAAATAAATAAATAAAGTAGAAACTAAAACAATGCCATTTTTATTACTGGCTTTTCTCATTTGGTTTGCCGAGAGAATATGGTACTTTTCTTGATAGTCTTTCATTATGCAGATTTTTAGAGTTTGCCGATCAGGATCTCTAACTCTAAAATTTTGCACACGGGTTTGGTTTCCATGGCCACGCATAGCCAAAGGTTTGAGTGCGTGGGCATGGATTTGGTTTCCATTGCCGCACGTGACCATGGGTTTGGCTGCCATGGCCGCGGGTGGCCAATGGTTTGGGTGTCATGGCCACACGCGGCCATAGGTTTGATTGCCTTGGTTGTGCATGGCATGAATTTGGTTGCCATGGCTGCGCGTTGGTATCCAGGGGTATAAAACAAAATTTTTTTAACGTATTTGGGTGTGTAATATAAATATTTAAAATATATTCGTGTGTGTTTTGAAAAACATAAAAAGATTTGGATTCATGAAATTTAGTTCATATAGAAGTTTGATTTTTTTTTCTATTAATTGACTATTAGGAGAATGTATAATTGTATATATAAATACTATTTTACATTTTTTGCCGTTAAAAATAATAATACAGATAATATTTTTTGGAGATAACTTGATATTTTCAAAAGTAAGAAGGATAATTTAAAGATTGTCACTTCATAAGAGAGGTGTGCGAAAATTAACCATATGATTTTTTTTCGTCATTTTAATGGAAACCTCAAGCCTCAATGCTAAAATTAGGATACTTTAGATAAGAATGAACTAACTTTGGGAAAAAAAAAATGTTAGCAAGCAAATATGTGCTTATTATGCAAGAAGAATTCCATGAACTTTACCAATCAAAATTCAAAAATATATTTTTCATTATATACATTAAACCAATTTTTTTTTAAAAGAAAAAAAAGTCAAAACTTGTATCATTGTTTACTACTTTGTGCGACAAGGTGGATTCAACTAAAACTTTTGTTGCGACTGCGTACTTCCACGTTGCTAAAGCATTTTGAGTTGCACCGCCGTTTAAGATACTTGGAAGTCGCATGAGTCTTCAAAGATGATTGAATAGAGAATGTTTCGATATGCACTTCTTCAATATTTTTTTACAAGATTGATTATAAACAAAAGTATAATACTGTGGGTATTATCTTCTCTTTCACTATAGGGAAAAACGAGTTATTTTACGTATATTAGAAGAAAGTCAATATAAACTATAAATACAAAAAAAAAAAAAAAAACAAAGAAAAATGTGAAATTCACTAGAAGAAAGTCATTGAAACACGTCGTTTCGACCATATATAATTAGCTGAATTTCCAACAGAAATCAAAATATATAAATAAAATTAGAAGAATCATATCATAGATTTATGATTATTATTAGCATTTTGTGTTGTTGGATCTCTTAAAGCGTCACACGAAGTTAATTATCTAGAAGCATTACGCGATGGTGATACTTCAACTTGATTTTGGTTACCAATACCAATTTAGACATATAATACATTATTTCAAAACTCTTGTAAAGATGAACAATCTACACAAAATATGTTACGTGGCTGTCACACTTTTACCAAATTGGGCAGTTGTATGTGCGTAAAAGTTTTTTTGGAATGCATTCAAAAGCGGTGTTTGTTTGTTTGGTGGGATAAATTTAGAGGTTTTGAGTATTGTTTCATTCTTTTTTCTTCATTTTTGCATTTTCGTTTTCCAAACTACCATCTAAATATCTAACAGCTGAGAAATTTTAGAATATATAAGAGGTAATGTAATTACTTAATGCATGCATGATATATGTATTTAAATTTTATATAACTACCATACTAATTTTTTAAAATAAAAATATATATATTATAATATTATTTATTTATTATATAACTAATAAATAATTCCCATATATCTTAAAATTTCTCCAAACGCCAAGTCGGATGAAAATTATCACAGCAGTAGTTGGCTGTTGAAAGGAAAGGGCCATTTATTGTTGTTTCGTATCTTCCGATCTTCATCCTGGTGGGAGTTGGATATGGGTTCCACCACTTGCATGGCTATTTATGAGCCAGCTCTACTACCACCGCCTATAACATATAGTGAGCTCCAGCTGTATTTGTTATATACTTCAAGCACTTCCATTATCTCATCTCAATTTCAATATGTGCTTTTCTTCTTTATCTTAATTCACATCACATAACCAACATACACTCCGCACTTGGGCTTTAGTCCGGTGGTGAACCACTATTCTTAAAATTAAGTAAGTTTATAAAAATAGTAATTCGAGTTTTCATAAACTTAATTTTTTTTAATTAAATAAAAAATTATCACAAGACATTTTTATCTGTGAGGGTTATATGTCCAGACATATACTTTATAAAATTAATGTAATAATTTATAATAATCTGACATATAATTAGTATTAAAAAGAAGGGTAAAAGCTTGTTTAGTCCCTATATTATGAGGTTAGTGTCCATTTAGTCTCTGTATTTTTAAAAACACCTCAAAATGTCCCTGCTACTAAATATTGACACTTATGCCATTATTTTTTATTATTTTTAACTTGTTTTTACAATATTACATTTTTACAATAATGTTTCTTTTTTGGATATTAATAAAAAATTAAATTATCAAATTAAACTCAAAAATAAAATAAAAACAAAAAAGGTATATATTAATTTTTGTGGAAGCTCACGTATGTCTAAAAAATTAATATCATAAAAAATTACATTATCAATTTTTTTAGAAAAATTAATATTTTAACTCAAGAGTGTGTTTCACAAAAATTAATATATATTTTTTATTTTATTTTATTTTTTGGTGTTAAACTGGTAATTTATTTTTTTCTTTTTAATAATGTCTAAAAAAATTATTATAATAGGGTTATTTTTTTCTTTTTAATAATGTCTAAAAAATTATTATAATAGGGCAATATTATAAAAATAAGTTAAAAGGAACAAAAGATAATGGCAAAAGTGTCAATAATTTAATGGTAAGAATGGTTTGAGGCATTTTTAAAAATATAAGGACTAAACGGACACTAACTTCAAAATATAAGGAGTAAACGAGCTTTTACCCTAAAAAGAAAACATACACCCCCACATTATATTGCATGCACTGCATTATCATGCTCATTCTTTTATTTTCTAACTTAAAAAAGAAAAAAAAAAGGTGTAGATTATTATCGGTATTAATTAATTAATACGCAGAATTTTCAGGCCGACACCTTTTTTTAGTGCCTCTGCCATGTCTTATCCCCGACGTGTGTTGATGGGTTCAGACTTCAGAACTCCATATCCACTTGGATTATTATACTACCTATTTTTTATACAAAACATACAATTCATTTTAAACAAAAGGAAGATGAATCACAAATTTAAAATAGACATAAACATTTAACTAATTAAATAATAGAGGAAGTTTCCAAAGTTTGGCGAGTGACTAACATCAGAACAGTAGTATAAAAATAAAAATAACTCAAGAGAAAAAAAAAATATCGTTTTATTAGCCGTGTTGTGTATATTTATTCAGATAAAAAAAAAAAAAAAGGTAGCAGTAGACTGTACCAAATTGGATTTGCCTATATAAACTCTGTCATCCACAGCTGCTGATGACCAAAACCCATCTTTAATTATTTTGGGTATTTTTATTCGTAACTTAACGATTCCTGTTAGCTTCTGTGGTTTGTAAAGGAAATGGGAGGCGGCAACGGCCAGAAATCAAAGATGGCTCGTGAGAAGAACATGGAGAAGCAGAGAGCAGCTGGCAAGGGTACGTTATTTCTACTTTCCCTGAGAAAAATAAAACATTTAATTAGTTAAAAGGAAGATTCTTTAAGTTATCGAAACGTGGGTTTTTGCAGTTTAGTTTATCAAAGATCTATTGGGTTTCTTTTCTTCTTTTACATTTATTTTTTGGTGCAACTATTGTTGTTGATCCGATCCGATCCTTTATTTGCTCAGGGAGTCAGCTGGAGTCAAACAAGAAAGCCATGTCCATCCAGGTACGCAGTACGCTGCTGCTAATGCAGTAATGTTATTAGATTGCTCTTCTAATCTTATCCTCTTTATCATTTCCTACTTATCTGATCAGTTTGATTGTCATGTAAAAGTCAAAATATCGAATCTCGATTTTTGGGTTTAGAATGGTTGATTTTAATTAAAGAATTGGTTAAGTTAACAAGCAACTCAATTTGTATGAATGGTTTGTACTTTGTGAATTTATGTGTATCTTTTTGGAATAAAAAACATATATTTTATCTATGTATATTAAAATTTGTATCTTTTTGTCTTTTATCCTATTCCTAACTAATCACGGATCTCTCTAAGAACACACACATATATATATAGAGGCCAGCATTGTCAGATGTGGAGGAAAATCATTAATGTTGAATTTCACATGAGCAATTGAGGCAACTCAAATTGCTTTGAATTATTTGTGCCCAAGGTAAAGGGATTAGAAAACTGGTTTTACTATTGCTCCTTAGTCAGTTATTTTGTTGACCATGGACACTGTTGGTGGTTATCGCAGTCACAGACTGCGAATTGCTGTGTTGCTTGGGTACAATACTTGTCACTGTCGTCTTCTTGATGTTGTGATGTTTAGTTATTCAATTGTGAAGAGGGATGAATGTAACAGTGATGAGAGAAAATCATTTTTTGGTTTTGTTGCTGTTGATTGCAGTGCAAGGTATGCATGCAGACGTTCATTTGCACCACATCTGAGGTGAAGTGCAAGGAACATGCCGAAGCCAGACACCCCAAATCTGATTTATTTACATGTTTCCCCCATTTAAAGAAATGAAAAACCAATAATTTGATTATGTATTTGGAGATGGGTTTAAAGCCCTCGTCAGTATGTGTCTTGCTGTGGGTTAAAATTAGAAAGATTTTGGGAAAAAGAGGGATCCTTCCAGTCTTATCAATACTAATAATTAACTATTTGCAAACTCTCTCTCTCTCTCTCTCTCTCTCTCTCTCTATATATATATATATTGTTGCCTTGGCATGCTAAATTATTTTTGTGATGTTTTCTGCCTTACTGGCATATTTGGAAGCAGCTTTCTCTCTCTCTTTTCTTAGAGGAAAATAATTTTCATTCTTTCAAAGAGTTGAACTATATAAACTTCTCAGGAGTACGAGCCTACCCATACAACAGTTTCACATTTTTTTATAACTAATCTAACTAAAGAATAAGCAATGGAATTACGAGATTTTGGTGTATGTTAGACTTTAATATCATTAAAATCCCTTCATTCTGCTTTGCTTTTCTAAAATAATCCCGTAGATCTCAATTCTGCTGCTCTTCCCGTTGTTAACGAAATCAACTGCATCTTGAGAATCTGATTCGATAATGACAGCAGACAATCCTGCACAAGCGAAGCAGCTTTTTCTGTTATCAGACTTAGAAAGCTCTGAGCGCTAACACATTTTAAACCAGACTATTGCAGAATCAATAGAGTGCGGTGCAGTGCAGACATCTAAATGACCACATCAAAAGAAAAGTTATTATCTGTAATTTTGTACAAATAATTGACATGTATAAGGCAAACACAACGGAACAAGCTGTACAGTCCACACGAGCAACATTAAAGCTCAAATGAAATACAAGTATACTACCAACTACTTGTCAATAGACCATCTGAAAATATGGATGCGAGCTATAGACTACTGGTACAACGACTTATCAATAGACCAGAAATATACTCCATCCATAAGAATGGGCCCAAATGAAATACAAGTATACTCAGGAAGGGACTAAGCATGGAGCTAATGCGCGCGCACTCTGCTATTTTCTGCAGCCCTCACTTGATAGAAATAAGGATGAGCCTGAAACCAATTTAACATGGAGAAGTGGGCAAAGTCAGAATAAATTGCAGTACAGAAATGAACAGTTTATGATAAAAATGCTAAGAACACGATGCATATCAGGCCATTATTTATAGAACATATATTTCAGCATTCATAAAAACCACAGAGAGCAAAGGGAAGAGAGGTGCAATCCTCAATTTCATGCCTTCGTCTAGGATATGAGCTATTTAGTTGAAAATTTCCAACAAATTGAGATGAATATAGCATGTAGTCCAATCTATTTTTATGATCAAGGCTTTACTAAGCAAAATAGGCATTGCTTCTTTATATTTCTTCGTTGGGAAGAAGGTGCTACTTTGTGGGTGCTGGTCTGGGTTTCAAACTCCCCTGACGTGGGTGGGGATGAGACTGAGTTGCCATCAGGCCAAAAAAATAAAAATAAATAAGAAAGGAAGAAGATGCTATTTCTCATCACTGAAATTTTGTATATATACTATAGATGTAAATCCCATTAACTTACCATTGCCTCTCTGGCTGTAAGCCTGTCCTGGTGATCATAGCGAAGAAGCTTATCAAGAAAATCAATGGCCTGCACATCACACAAATCATACCCAAGTGAATAAACAATTCTGAGAAAAATAAACTGATAAGTAAACCATGAACAAACTTTTAATCATCTAAAGAACATTGGAGAAACAAAACATTTAACTGACCTCTGGGGAAACTAGATGCTGATTATCTGAATTAATGAATCTGGACCATGGCTTCCTGCTATGCCTGAAATAGAAATTAAATACATGTTAGAAAAAATGAGCGAGTGTCCTAGGGATGGCAATGGGGAGGGGAGGGGACCAATCTCCCCGTACCCATCCCCGATATTTTACGTATGTCCCCGTCCCCTCCCCATCCCCGTCAAAATTATTTTAGAGAATCCCCATCCCCTCCCCGAATAATAACAGGGGATCCCCGAGGGTCCCCGATCCCCGAATAATTAATACATTTTTTTTGTTTTCGATTTTGAGTTAATCATATTAAAATAAAAAAAATTCAAATAAAAGTAAAGTTCGAAATATATCTTACATTAATATCCATTACAAAAGTCACATACATTAAATTAGTAAGTAACGCAGCATGCAAGGGATACAAACTATCATGAACAAATTAATAGTCTAATACAAAATTGTTACAAATAAAATCAAATTTAGATTCAAAATTAACTTTTCAATGGTGGTGTGGGCACTTTATAAATATGGACTATTCCATTTACAACACAATAGTTAAGTCGAAGCAAATCAAGAGCAAATATTAGATTAGATTAGATATTAAAATTGTGATTTGCTGTGGGCAATTATAACATCTAAAAATAAATAAATAATAGATTTAAGTTTAAAATATTTAATGAATATTAAAATTAAAACAAAAGTTTTAGGCTAATAGAATTTGTCCGGTCTTTTTAATGTCCTAAATAAAAATTTAGGACTTTAATTAGTTAATTAGGCCTAAAAGTTTAATAATATAAATATTTTGATATTTTTTATTTTTACCAATATTTATAATTTTATAATTCAAATTTTATAATTTATTTACTAGTAATTTTAAAAAATAAAAATTAAATTAAAAATTAAAATGGGGAAATGGGTAGGGGATGGGGATTCCACTTTATCCCCGTCCCCTCCCTGAATAAGAAATTGGGTAAAAAAATTTCCCCGTCCCTTCCCCGAATAAGAAATTGGGTATGAAATTATCCCCATACCCTCCCCGAATTGGGAAAATCCCCGAGGGTACCCGTCCCCGTGGGGATTTTTGCCATCCCTAGAGTGTCCTACAACAGGAAGTTGTATTAAAGGGTTGGTTTTAAAAAGGGAATCCGGAGGGAGAGAAGGTAATGCAGATATTTGTACTAGTT
The DNA here is from genome assembly GCF_022201045.2 of Citrus sinensis. Classification (NCBI taxonomy): domain Eukaryota; kingdom Viridiplantae; phylum Streptophyta; class Magnoliopsida; order Sapindales; family Rutaceae; genus Citrus; species Citrus sinensis. Next base: position 30,127,011 of record NC_068560.1, read on the forward strand.
CTGCTACTTCTGCAGAATTGCAGCTTCTTATTATTGGGAATAGGCCAAACCCTCTTTCTGTAAGGCAATAATATCCAAACACAAGAATTCTGTGTCTCACTCTGAAATTGCCTTTCTTAGCATGCAATAAATTAGATCTCATTCATTGTTGAAGTTTTACATGAAGTTCTATGATTTAGCATTGAGGTTTAAGGGGAAGGGGAAAAAAATCATAAGCGAGTCAGGTATACCTTCCAACTAGAGCTTCAAGCTGCGGATCAAGCTCTAAATGATATTTGTCCAAGTATGCATTTAACTCATCGGTTCCCAGAACCTGGAAAAAGCATGTATCTGAAATGAGATAAACCAACCATACAGGCACTTATTGCATAAGTCTGCATAGCAAAAATTGCAGTAGATAGCTTAGGACCATTAACACATTTCAAATAGAACAAATTTAGGATTACCCTTGCAATTTTGACAAGCTGGTCTTGATTGTCATGACCATAAAAGAATGGTTCCTTGCGAAAAATCTGTTGGCAACAAAAACACCGTTGTTTGATGCTTTCTTGATGAAAAAGCAAAATAATTAAAATAAAGTGAATGGAATAGCCATTTTAGACATAATGCTCACCATTCCTGCAAACATACAGCCGAGGCTCCACATGTCCAATGAATAGTCATAGTCTTGCAAATCAACAAGAAGCTCAGGCCCCTTAAAGTACCTGTAAAACCAATGATTATTTGAAAGAAAAAATTCAAAAAAAATAAATGAAGAACATCCACTGTCCCTTTCCAAAGACTGTTTCTCTACAAAGAGAGAAAGACACCAAAACAAAATAAGCATTTCTCTTGCATCACCTCACACAACATGCATAACTTCAGTATAATAAAATCATGTTTCACAAATTACATATACAATAAGTTCTTCATTATGATACTAATTGTAAATTAATGAAAAATAGGTCAAGCAAATGTGATGTTAGTCATGGATACCTTGACGCCACTCGGACATTATACTCTTTGCCAGGGTGGTAGAATTCAGCAAGACCCCAATCAATCAAGCGAAGTTTTTGTTGCTCATGGTCAATCATGACATTGTGAGGCTTGACGTCTCTATGCATGATGCCCTGAGAATGGCAATAATCTAGAGCCTGAAATCACAAATTGCATGTAATTAACCAGATTTATATCAAGATTACACAGACTCCCCAAATGGTGTTTCTAATTCTAACATGGAGGTATCAAATTTAAATAACTTGTAAATCCCAAACGGAAATGTCTTGATTCTCCATCAGGCCCTCACCTGGCATGATAATTACCTTACGCGGCATAGCATGCTGATTAAGTGAATGCAATCACCCACCCATTCCAAGGGAAGAAATCTATTATGCTTTCTATATTTTTAGTCAAGTAAAATTTTAGGTTATTAAAAATTTCCTAAATAAATACAGCATTCTTTGCATAACTTCATGGAAAGCATAAACCAAGAAGTAAAAGAAAAGTAAAGGAGACAATAAGTAAAGTAGTCTCAATAGTCTAAATTTTGGACAAGATCATAAGAAACAACCTTAAGAAGCTCGTATATATAGTAGCGTATCTCGTTAGCTGTCAGTGTGGGGTACAAGACTTTAAAATCTGTACTATTCACATGTTCAAAAATCAAGCTAGGAGTCTTTGAGTGCTGATCTCGGACAATATCAAGCAGCTTTACAATATTTGGACCTCCACAAAGATTCTGTAAAATTTTTATCTCCCTTTTTATCTGCATCAGCACCAATCAGTATTAGTACATAATACTTTTGTGCAAACAGTAATCATCAATGTTCACCAATGATAGAAGCAGCATGATCTAAGCCAGTAACCCTTCAAGAAAATTTCATGAAACACTATTGCAGAATAAAATTTGATAACTTATTTTGGGCGAGCAGAACTAAGAAAGGGTTATGCAAAATTTTAATTACTAGGACAGGAAAGTGACTATATGTGCATGAAAGGAAGACTTCAGCAAATACCACATCAAATGCACAAAAACACAAATTATCAGGAAAGAAAAAGATCACATCAGTGACGGCAGGATTACATCAATGAAGACAGTCAAGAGATGTGAGATTTCTATTTCAACTAACGATGGCAGGATTGGTTTTACAACTCGCTGCATCATTCTGAAAGATTAAGAAAGCAATTACTTGGTCATATTCTAACACTTCCACTAATTGGGAGGCCACAAGGGCGTAACATTAATCAACATGGTTATGCCAACCAGGCCTACTAGCTATCATGAATATCCTGCTGTAGGAAAAGGAAAGAGTAAGAGCAATCACCTTCTTTTTCTTGACAGGTTTAAGGATCTTGATTATGCATTTTTCGTTGTTGGTAACATTTATACCTTCAAAAACCTCACTGTATTTTCCCCTTCCAACTTTCCGAACAACTTCATAGTCCTCTTGATCACTGAGTTCAAAAAGATGAGGGAAGGAGACTCCATGTTAAGTAAGCATGGCAAATACCATTTTTTATTCCGAAGAATCACATGGCAAAACAGTCTTCAATAACCAAATGACATGACTCAGGGGACAACTCAATTTTCTATCAAAACTTCCACACAGATTCAGGATTTAGTAAAACAATACAATATGAACAAGCGACGGGCCTATCAAACGCAACCAAACTTTAGAATCATAGATCGTGTACTCTTAAGCTGAAAGCATTTAAAGCAATTTAATTAGGTACAATAATTACCCCCACTGAACGGTGAGAGACTCGTAGTCCCAATAATCTCGAGGACGATGAACGTTGACGTCCGCGTAGACTCGAGCCCTTGACATGGCTATATTTTTAACGTAATGAAACAATCTATCAAGGAGAGAAGAGCTTCCTAAATTTGACCGTCCTTATTATTGTTGATGATGGTGATATATATAATTAATGAGTTCCCAACTGCTGAATCACTGTTACTTTGGTGCCCACTCAACTTATAGAAATTGGCATCAACAAAAACTGCCCCTACTTTCGGTTTCGGATCATTTTTTTTTTATATCTTCTGTTACACGGTTATGAGACATACATGATGCACGAAGGTAACATACGACAAGACTAACACGCTTTTTAATCCTGATTAATTAATTTAAAGTGCGTTTAAAATTAAAGTACTGTAAATTTTAAATTATAGCTGCTGTAAAAAAAATTATAATTATAAAATAAAAATTAATAATATATAATAAATATAAATTTTAAATAATAATTTTAATAAAATTATTAAAATTATATTAATTTTTTTTATTATACAAATAAAAAATCACATCAATCTAACTTGTAAACTACAATAATTAATATTTATCAAAATATTTTAATACTGTAACTTAAACCTCAATCCCAATCGCACCCTTAATACCAAGGCGGCACACAGACCTGACGAGATCTACACTAAGAAAAGACCACAAGTTAGAATGATTGAGTTCGTAAGCAATTTTAAAATCATTTGTTGGAATTGGGTAAGGGAATAGTAGACCATAAGTTAGTAGACAAAAAATCGATAAAATTGTGTAATAACTCCGATTTTCAGAACCATCCACTGCATCTATCTGAGCTTTTCTCATCGCGGCATGAAATCCTTGGAAATTGAAATGCGCTTCGCTTACGATGATGCAAATTTACTACACTTAAGAATTTAGAAATACAAGCTGAATAAATGGATCCACCAATTGGTTCCAATCCTGCAGCTGTCGGATTGACTACAGTTCTCCTTTACCTGACATGCTGGGCTGCAGACAAATCCTTACTGATAAGGCAAACCACAGTAACATTCACAAGGTTTGTTATTATTCAGCTGAAGCATCGGAACTGACTTTCTCATACAAGCGGTAAATCAAAGTTGACTTGGACATCTGGGGTTCCCTTTCTAGGACGGCAATCACATCCTTAACAGTAATAGCACGAGCCACCTTGGTTTGAGACACCGTAGCTTGGGTCTTTCCAAATTTTCTACCAGAACCTGTTGAAAGAAAGCATGAGAAAACTGAAACAACTATGATGAATAGAATATCAAAGAGTACAAAAAACCACCCAATTTTTTCTTCAAAATATTGCCCCACAACTATAAGGCCATAAGGTCATGTTTGGTATCAAGATTAAACAATTATGACTTAAAAACTATAACACCGAAGCGTTTGCAGTTATGACTTAGAAATTAAGATATTTAATCCTCACACTTATATGATGAAAAACCTATAACATATTTAATATTCTTCTTGAAATTATTATTCAAAAGTCATATTTACTATATATTACAACTTTTATTTTATAATTGTAGTTTTTTTTTTTTCACAGCAGCTGTGGCTTTAGAGTTTCCACCATAGAAGGATATTTTTTATAGGCTTCCATACATATCAAGTTTCGTGTTGTAATTATTAATCCATATTAACTAGATGTATGATGAACAAGCAATTATGAGATCCATCTTCCACATTAGAAAATCCAATTTTTTTAAAAAAATAAAAAGTCACCAACAACAGGTCTCATCACCTAATCAGAATTTTGCATTGGGGTGCTGGTCAAAGATATATAAAACCAACTCAGTTTAGCAGCAAAAGATTTCTGGACAGGCAAGTGAAGTCATCACCGAATCAGAAATTTGCACTGGGTGCTGATCAAAGATAGATAAAACTGACTGGAACTTTACAGCTAAAGATTTCTAGACAGGCTAATGATTAACTTGTTTAATGCTTACCAGAAGCACTAGGAGTGGTTTGGCCTCTTTTCTCCGCATCTTGATTATCCTTTGTATTCCGTCCAGATGTTAGAGGTCTGCGGTTGGTGTCTTTTCCTGCCTGAGAACCAGATGCCATATCCGTTCCTCCCTCACGTTTCTGCCGGGCTTGCTCAGCCATAAGTTGCCATTTCGAAAACATGTCATCTCCCCCAACAGCAGCGCGAGCAGCAACATTTGCAGCTGTCGTTCTCATTTTGTCATCCTCCTCTTTGTTTACCTGCAAAAACTTACACAAGACAGAACTTCATTTGTACGAGTGGTCAATATATCCAATGCTTGGCAGAATGTTAATCCTTGATACCTTCACTGATTTTATACGACCATCATCTTTCTCCTTCTCACCATCAATTCCACTATCACCATCAGGCTGCATTCAGGAGACATTATACACACAACTTTAACAAAAGGAAGTTAAAATGGAAAATGCATATCTCTTTAAGCATGTGTCCTTGTGATCTATGTGCAGTCAATAGCTTGACTCCTGGATACATAATTCATAAACTGCAAAGTCACACTCACTTCATTAACTTTTCGGAGTTTTTCAGCCTCAGCCTGCTTCTTCTCCCATTCTTCTTTAGCTTTCCGGTTCATAAGCATAATTTGTTGCCGAATATCTGAGGTAATAACGGTCCGATGTCTAATTTTCTCTGCATCAACCCGCTATAGAATGTGTTTAAATAAGAAAAACACGATGGGAGCTCATAGAAGCCCGCAGAAATAAAAGCAAAAGACTGACCTGCTTTGACAATCTGATTAGATTACATAAGAGTCCTCGCATCCTCTCCTCGACACACTGAAGATTCAGTAATATGAGCATACACGTAAGGATACATTATGAAAAGGACCAGGTAGCTAGCGTCATACCAAGGACAAGCATCTCTCCACATCATTGCTCATATTCTTCAAGCCACATTTCACCACTGCGATACAGAGGAAAAATAAATATCATGCTGTTTGACAGATTCGCTTATGTGAGCAAAAAATTTACACATATACAGAATTACAGAAAATATGTAGGATACTAACTGATCTCAGCCAATTTTTTCTGCAAGGGATTTTTCTGTAAAATAAGCCTTTCTTCTTCTTCTTGCACAACCCTTCGAGATGCTTCTGATACTCGACTGTCCTCCTTGGTCCCAGAAAACAGTTGTTCTTCTTCTTCCTGAATAAGAGCACAACATCAGAAGAATTAGCAGTTGTAATTCACTTAAAGAGTTTGCACCCCTTGCTAAATTAAAATTTGATAGGTTGGTTGATGATCACAGAAATCATACCCTGAGATTAACTCCACTGACAGCAGTAACATCATTAAGTTGTTCAATACTTTGATCTGAAAAGGCCCCAGATACTTTTTGCTTCTTACTGTGTACATATGTTCATGTTAGATGCAATGTGTTATACTGAGGATGAAAGTAATTTTTAATCAAACAATCAAATCATTCAGATTGTTTATGCAACAAAAAAGTTTATTTTACCTTGGCATGGGTGGCGAGGAACCAGGAGGTTCAACTGGTTTCTTCTGACTAACAGACGGCTTTTTTGGAGGTGTCCTTGCATTAACCCCAGCTGGAGATGTCACAGCAGGCATCCGAGAGCTTAACTGATAAGACAAAAGCAGCAAGGAGAAAGCATGTCACATGCCACTTCAACTGTAGTACTTTGGCTGTCAATGTACTTAAAATGCTGATCCCAATATCATATGTTACTATTTGCAAAGTTCCAAGCATTTCATATCACGTCAGATTAGAGGTATTGCAAGTAGTTGCCGAGTCATTGTAAACCTTTAAATAAATAGCTGTTTGCAGCTGACAATATCTCCTCTTAAACTAGACACCAAATGCGACAGGGCCATAGTTTTATAAGCTTATCACTTAGACATGAATTTTTTGATATAATGAAAAAAAAAAAAAAAAATCCCCAGAGGTAGCAAGCTTTTATTCTATATGATCATATGATAGCTTCTTAAATGAAGCAACAATTCTTCGAGGTTGAAACAGAATATGAAGAAAATGTGAGCAGGATGAGTTAGGACAATTTACAAAACCTTGCAACGTAAATGCAACATAAGAAACATAATGAATGAGAATAATCTTACTGCATTAGAATCCAGCAGTGTTGTTGTCGAAGGAGAAACTGAATTTGAGGGCACAATACTAGTAGATGCAGAAAAACCCATTCTAGGAGACTGCTTCTCAGAAGCTTCATCCTTCAAAGTTCCTGGTACTGTACTGCCTGGTTCAACCTGTGCAACAGAAAATCCTTGTGGGGTAGAGGAATGCAATTTGTACGGTTGATCAGTTCCCTGATCAATTGGTTCTGGCTTTACATATGCCATTGATGGCAAAGATCCAGAACTCTGCTCTTTATTTGCAGAAGCTTGCCAAGGAACAGAACTCTGTTGCAATGTTGAATTGCTTGTAAACTGAGAAATTGAACCACCCTGCACTTTTCCTGGATCATTCATATTATTTTGCTTCTCAAACTTTGGCACATTCATTACATTCATGGGTTGGCTCGCCCCTCCTAAAGGTGTTGATCCCATACTTTGATGATGCGTAATTTGCCTCATTGCTGAATCATGAGGTTGTGGTTTCAGAGATGATCCTGGATTATTCACATTTGTCCCAGAGTACGGATGATAACTATTGCTGCCACTGCCATACATGGAAAAGGAAGTTTGTGGAAAGTGCAAATGCTGTTGTTGCTGCTTGTTCAGTCCTTGTACAACCGAAGAGCGCTCTCTTTCTTGATTGACAGTGCTCGGAGTGGAAGAAGATATTTGGCTACCATGTATTCCATGAGAAGCTGATTGGTGCTCCAGCTCTCGAGATTTTTGAGCACTGTTTTCTTTAATTGGATAGCTTGAACCAACCTGCACATGGGCTGATGAAGCAGGACCATGAATTGGATCTGTTGGGGAGTTGCTCTTCTGATTAACCTGTGCAAATGAGTGGGTATCACTAAACTGCGAGGCAGCAGCACTAGCAGATGGCATCCTTAACTGTTGTTGCCGTGCTGAGGCTTGGGACTGTGAGGGGAACTGATGGGAACCCATCTGCAAATTTGGGAGACACTAGTTTAACTTGATCCTGCCATGCAATCAATCAAGAGGGCAATAAGTGCACTATGACTAGATTCAAGTCATTCTGTAATTACCTGTGATTGCATTTTATTGACTGCCAATCTAAGCATCTGGTCACCAACAATATCCCTCATGTGTCGGACAAAGACATCTTTAACAATTTCGTTTTTCTGAAAACAACAGAGATATCAGCTCAAAACATGAGAGGAATAGCCCATTGCAAAAGAGAAAAACGGAATAGTTTATGAATAAATTTGTGTCAGAGACATTGACGGACCCATGATGAGACCAGCGGAGACAATTTAACTTTCTTGTAGTCCATATAAATATCATTGCATCCCTAAGTAAACCATTAATTAAGCCACACATTTTTTCTTTTTTTAACTGAATGAGATAATTTGTTTGAGACAAGTCCAAGGGAAAATAAATTCTTGTATTTTATATATTACTGTTGTTATTAGAAGTAGCCCCCTCTGAATAAAATGTTTGGGTTTGTCACTGGTAAGAGACCAACCTTCAGTTTACCATATAGTGTGTGGAGCTGCATGGCTCTATCCTTATCTAGATGTGGTACCAAGGCAGGAAGCAACAAGGCAAATGGTACTTGTTTACCACGATTCATAGGGTTACCAGGCTGCTCTGCACCTACTGCCTGTTGATTACTCATCTTTTGCATTTTTGGATATTGAGGTCCACCAACTTGATTTTGTGTTCTCTCTGGCACATGCATTGCAACAGGATTCTTTTCAGAAATCTGGATTCCAGTGGTTTGAGAAATCTGGCTAAGTGTTTTTTCTTCGGCCTGCCCTTGCTGGCGATCATCTTGGGATTGTTTCTGTTGCAAAGGATTGCGATTGTCTTCCTCAGAGACTGAACTCTCATTCTGCTGTTGCTGCTGATTCTCAGCGACAGATCCATGTTGCTTTAGCTCCATCTGTTGCAAATGTTGCTCTTGCAGCCGTGCACTTTCTGGACCTTGTTGACTATGAAAGTTTGTGTTTTCATCCTGACTAGCATTTTGCCACTGAGCCATTGGCTGACTCAAGGTATTACTGCTGTCGTTTCCTTGAACCAATGCTGTTGCAATTTTCAGCAGGAGACATCAAAAAACGGATAAGTGGCAGATAGAAGCAATGGAATGGAGATAGAAGAAAGCCAACAGTGTATTAGTACTACATGACTTTTTCTTCCCAAGAAAATTAATAAAATAACTTCAAAGGTAAAATCAAGAAAAAGCAAAAGAATGGATGAAGGCAGCAAAATCACATTCCTCGAGAATTAATTGTTCTGTTACAACCCTATGCATGCAGAACTATTGATCAGGCTTTAGAGGACAAACTCTTCCAAAAGAAATCTTGCTATGAAAGAAAGTGAGAGGGAGAGGAAGAGATAGAGCATGCTCAGAAATCACTCTTCATTTTAAAACAATTTGTTTAAATTCACTTTTACAGCATCATATTTTTTAGCTGTAATAATGATAATCCATGTGCACCATCGTTTGCAAAAGTATCAACAAACATAGACAAGCAAAAGCAAAAATTCAGCATATTATCGAAGAAGCTAGTTCCTGCCAACTATTGCTCCCAAAATCATGAGTTTTCTGGCTCCAAAGAGATTCAATTTCACATCTCAGTCTATCTCTCTCTTTTTTGTTTTTCACATAAAAAACAGATAAAATTGCAAAGTAGAAACAACTAAAAATTAAAAAAATATATATGTTATACAAATAAGGTGAATTCATACCGGACTCCGAATCAGATGGCTGAGAAGTGGACACATCGCCGCCTATATCCCGATTTAAAGCAGCCTGAAAGGCATCCACGTCAGCACCGGAATGCATAGACTCGTCCTGTGTCAATTGTAAGAGCCAAGAAAGAACATTAATTTGGCAGAATAAAAAATTAATATAATCCGATATAATATAATAAAACAGAAATAGAGACAACCTCGTCTTCTTCGAGGAGCTTCATTATGGAAGGGTCCATGACTATAATTTTTCTGCGCCTCCGACTGTGGTCGCGTATTGCCTCACCGATGGGTCACTGGAGAATTTTCTCTGGAACCAGGTGGCAGTTATTCTTCGCTTACTGCTAGAATCTGGGCTCTTATATAATTATTGACAAATGTGAGTGAATCACAAATGAGAAAACGGAGTTGCTCCAGTGCGTGAAAGATAAAAACACTAAAAGAATTCGAAAGCGCTTTTCTTTTATTGGCTTCGGCTTTACACAGACGTAACCTAACAGTGGTTTTTTTTTTTTTTTCCTTTTTTAATCTTTTTTTTAATTAAATTTCTAAGCGGTAATAATGGAATCCCAAATTTTATTAATTTCAATGTTTCTAAATTTATTTATTCCTTTTTCTTAATTTTCATATATTTGTATTTAAATTAAAAAAATTATTTAAATTGAAAACAATCTGAATAAAAAATAAATACTATATTGTTGAAAATATTTTCGTTAAATATATTATTTCCAAATTATAAAATTCAATGGATTTAGACTAACATAAATATCAAATTTTTTATTTATAAAAAGTATACTAGATATCACTTATATTATAAAAATAATAATTATTGAAATATTTACACTTTAATAAAATTTAAATTTATTTAAATTTTAAATAAATAAATAAATATTAAAATTAGATGACACGCGATATGACCAACAATAAATAGTGTCTATGCAGAAAAGACAGTGACACATGGCTTGAAAAATTTATGTGACACATCTCTTGGAAGTTAGATACATATTTTGTATACTAGTCACATAAACACAATATTAATTTTTATATTTGACTCTCTTATTATATCCACTAGCTCACACTTTTTAATTAACTCAATTAAAAATTTTAAATTAATTTTTATCTCTCAATATATCTCACCTAATCTCGAATTTACTCTTATTATAATTTTTATCTTTTTCCTAATCACCCACCATATAAAACTTATAAAATCTATTTTAAGAAAAAAAAAACTCAAAATCACTATAATTTCTTTCTTTATTTTTAAAGGTGTTATCCATTATTGTCATAACCGTAAAATAGGGATTTCTCAATGATCCTGTATGTGTTTTTACATCATTAATATTAGAATTATTGTCAACCCTTAGATTTAAGTAACTTCCTTATCTTTTTAAAAGAAAATTGTTCTTTTAATTATTTATAGATTTTTTTAAGTTCATTAAAAAAACACTGATCTAGTGAAGATAATTTTTTTAAGTTAAAATATAATTTTTTGACTTAATTTTCTTTTCCAGTTTTTACTCATATGTTTATTTTTAAAAATAAACTATATGATTAGTTAATAGATTTTACTTATACATATTGTAATTTAAAATTTAAATATTAAATTAATTATTAGTGATGTATCAATAAATTTAAAATAATTTATTAGTGTATTTAGGGCCCGTTTGATATTACTTTTGAGAGATTTCAAAATAATTTAAAAGTTAATTTTAATATTTGATAAAAAAAATCAAAATCACTTTTTTCAAAATCAACTTCTCCTATAACTAATTTTGAAAAGTAGGTAAAAAGTAACTTTCATATTCTGATTTTGAGAATTAATTTTATCCTTTAATAAAATTTCATAAATATCCTTAAAATTATTATTTAAACCTAAAATTATCCTTATTCAAATTGGAAACCAAACTAATATTTTTTTTTATAATTCATCAATATCAATTTATTGGTCGAATTATTATTAAATTTGTTTCACTATTTTATACATTTAATTATCACTTGTTTTAAGATAAAAAATTTTAAAAAAAATCAATATATTATAAATTTTATTTTTAGTTAAAAATATTGAATGTACATGTTTTTATATATATAAGTAAATTTTATCCTATATTATATACATTTTAATCATTTTTTTCTCTTAGCAATCTAACAATAAAATTTATCAAACATTCATAACTGCTTTCAAAACTCACAATATTTCTGAAAATAAAATTTACCAAACACTTAACTGATTCTCTTCGTAAATGATTATTTTTACAGAACAATTAATAATTATTATTTTAAAAGTTACAGTATTCTTAAACTGGCCCTTAGAACAAAATTATAAATGAATTGACACGTGTGAACGAAATTATGCCTCTAGTTTCTAATACAAATATAATATTGTAGTATTTTAGTATAAATTATTTTGTTTATATTTGAATAGAGAAAATTAAAGGAGTTGTGATTTGTTAGAATGCTATCACATAAAATGTATTTTTTTGGACTCTCCATCTTATTTAGTTAGTAAAACATCTCAATCTAATCTTCTTTAACTGGTGAAATTCTTTTTACCCAATAAATTTTGATATTTTACTTAATTTCAATTAATTAATATGAATCGTTGAATCTCATCCACTAGTACACTTTTATCCCACTATTACTATTGAAGTTTTAGCTTAACGGGACGCTAAAAATAAATTCGATACTTTTTCACCATCCTCTATTAAGTACTATAAATTAATTTATTTTATGATTGTAAAAGTCGAGTATAAAATATTTGAGAATAGATAATAATTTAAAATTTTTTAAAAAATTAGGATTTAATAAATTAGATTAGTTAAATTAAATATTAATAGAAATTATTATGCAAACGCACTTAGAAGTGTTTATTCTTTTAAGTTATTTTATATAATAATAAAATGGATATTATAATATAAATGATTAATAAGGATTTGTGAGATACAGTGAAGGGTCAAAACTCACCAACTCATTTACTAATCAAAATAAAATGTTGACAATTAAAAATTTGTAGCTAGACGATTACAAAGACCCGAATGGCTGAATCCATATGCCGCCTTCGGTAGAAATCCTTTCAGCCTTTCCCAAATGATATAGAGAAAAATGGGCAGCAAATGCAAATCCGTAAAAACATTAAGCTACAGCTTCCTCCTTCGACTCTCAGAGCAACAACAATCTCTTCACGGAGTTAGTTCCTTTATCCAGCCCCTCCTTACCAACCAACAATGGAGGAGATTTTATTGTTCGCGCCCACTCAGCAAAATTCGAGATCCCAAAATCTTTCGTTCTTTGAATTTATCGTCTCGTTATCGTTCTCACTCTCATTCATTTTCTTCATTCTCGTCTAATTCAAGTTCGTCAAAGTTTGGATTTGTGGGATGGTATTTGGGCAAGCTCGAATCGCATCCACTTACCACGAAGGGCATTTCATCTTCACTTATTTACGTGGCCGCTGACTTAACATCTCAGGTATTCTTATTTGTTTATTTTGTATTTTTATAAGAGAAATTGTTTAATAATTATCATATGACTCATGATTGCCGCTTAGGATATATGAAATCACATTCCTTTCGGTTCTGGAATTTTTTTTTTTTTTTGAATATCAACGGCCGTTTAGGAGTTTGAGGTATCTGGGACTAGTGAATTTCAAATTGTTCCCAGTTTGGCAATAACAAATGTTGGCACATTACATAGAATATTAATTTGTCCGTGTGGTATGCAATATATTATAACATTTTATTAACGACTGTTACTGGTCATATACTCATATTCCTTGAAGGGACAAGGACCACTATCAACAATGCAGTTTGTGGAAAATATAAACTAATTGGGAGTGCAAGCTATTTTTATTTTGGAAGTCCTGAGTGAAAGTACCCATCACCATTAGTGACAACAACTTTATGTCAAATGGGCATAACTAATACCAATGATTCAATAGATATTTTGGTAGATTTCTGATCATAAAAATTGATATTAAAAAATAAAGTTTTGTGTTAACAACATTTCCGTTGTTGGATATTATTTGGAATCGGGGATGGCATAATTGAGATGATGTTGATTGATAGTTCAATAAGTGAGTGAGTTTGCGTATTCCGGGACTTATGATCCAAGTTGGTGGTCCATTTTTATTATGCAGAGTGCAGACACTGCATTATTGAATAGATTGATTCTATTTTCTCCCTTCACCTTCTTTAAATGGGAGCCCTCTGGAAATACTAGTCCAACATTAGTTAATTGTTCTTACGCATTTGAACTTGCCTTTGTATGTGTTGCTGCATTATATAGTTTAGGAATACATGCAGGTTGTGCACAGCAGAGTAGCAGTACATAATTGTTTATTCCATTTATCAAATATTTTATTTTTAAAACTCGTTTATAAACTTGATATACAAAGCTGGGAGTCTTAATTGATAAGTGTCTGTACTGCAAATATTGTCCAACTAATGAACTCTCTCTCTCTCAGGTGGTGCATAAGTTGAGTGACTTGTTAGTTAATTGAATCTGAGTTTAACAGTAATCTCACAGTCTCAATTACTCATTCTTATTGTCTTCTTCTTCTTTAAATTAATATTTACTTCAGATGATTACATTGCCACCTTCTGGTTCTATTGACTCAATAAGGACGTTACGCATGGCAGTATATGGGATGCTAATTTTAGGGCCATCACAGCATTATTGGTTCAATTTTCTGTCTAGAATTTTACCAAAGCGGGATGCATTAACAACCTTGAAGAAGATTTTTATGGGGCAGGCCATATATGGACCGTTGACAACCACTATTTTCTTCTCTTATAATGCAGCATTACAAGGTAAACAAAAATCGTATCGTCACTGCTATACTTCTATTGGTGTTGTTTGAGCATCTTTATAGGTGAACTCATTATTGCTGGTCATCTAGACCTTCATGACATCTCATGATTCCTGAAATAGCATGACTTATTAAGAGGTTACTTTCTTGCGTCTACAAGTGGATTCAGATGGTATTAACCATCAATTCCTTGCAGATTCTGTTAAGTACAACACTTGCTGGTCTCCTATTGGGGACAAATACTCATTGTTTGGACATGATAGAATTCTAAGCTCCATTTGTTGTAACATCACCATTACTTGGCTATCGCCAGCATGTGCAACAGGGGCAGTTTGGGGTTATTGGCTCTTAGCTTATTAACTTTCCAGACATTGGCTAGCTTAACTTGGAGGCCATGAATCCTGGTGGCTATAGAGCTGGGTATACAGGGTTTTAGTGTTGCTACATGGCAAATCAAAGTAAAGACCAAGTTTATCTCTTGTACTCATTCTGTGAGAAGTTCTAGTTTCTGGTTATGTAAGATACTTCGCTTGTACTCCTGTAATCATGAATTGCTTTCCTGTGTCAATTTTTCAGGTGAAACCACTGGTGAGATTGTGGCCAGATTGAAACGAGATCTTCTTCCAACAATGGGAAGGAATCTTGTGTATTGGCCAATCTGCGATTTTATTACACTCAAATTTATACCTGTTCATCTACAGGTAAACAGAGAAGTTCTTTGTTCACTTTTCTGATTGGAGGGTAAAAGTCTGTTTTACCACTTAATTCTTGAAAACTAACAGTTAGGGTTAATTTTTTATGATGTTTGTTTGCAGCCATTAGTGAACAGTTCATTTGCATATGTTTGGACAATTTATCTGACGTACAAGGCCAGCTTAAGTAAAGTGAGCAGCAGTTAGAGGTACACCATATACATGAAATAAAAAGTCCTGCAAGATTTTCCAATTTCTAGGACTCTTTGAAATCAATCATTAGTTTCCTGCTTGTGCAACCACATCAGATTAATTTACAATAATGGTTGTATCATGAAATCTAATTAATGACTTTTCCAGACCTGATTGTTGATGTTAAAGTTTTATTCTCATTAAATTAGATTAGAGATCTTGGCATCTTGCACAATTTGACTGGTACAGACTCTGCATTGGCTTTGAATGTAGATAACAGAGCAATGGTTAACCAGATAGGGAACATATTGCTAGGTCTGAACTCTGTTTTATACTTATTACAGAAGTGATTGCTTGATGAATTGACCTGTGGTTAGTTTTTCTGCTGATGGTTGACTGAATGGGTGCATTAATCCTGGCAAGCAGATGGTGTTTCAAGTTTTAAGTTTGGATACTGTTCCATGATTTGAGAAGTGGTAATCAACTAATGCACCATAACATTTTACAGGCCTAATCTATTAAGTTAATTTTACAATTACCCCACTAACGCCAAGCATTAACATCATACGGCCTGTTTTGAAGTAGGATTTACGGCCTGATTGTTTTAGCTTGTTAGCAGCTTACCAGTCGAAGGCAAGCTGCTACTGCTCATAAACACTTGCATCTTGTCTTTACTCCTGGTTATTTTCCATAGTTGCTTATTGGGGGGGGGGGGGGGGGGGAAAAAACCCCCAAAATATGATTAGCGGAATTAAAAAAAAAACTGAAATAAGTTCTAAGTATGATAACAAATGACTTTTACTTGACGGTTAGTTATGATCGTCACACCTACATCAATAAGCACTTCTTAAATAAGCTTAGCAAATACTTCCTATTCGTGCAAAGGGGCTTGGGGCATGTATAGTCTAAAGTGGCAGATAGATGTTCTAGTTCTACTTTTGATTTCAAATTTGGTGTAACTTATCCCAAGCTTCCCCACTAATACCAGAGAGAGGAAGGAGAGTTTAAAATAAAAATATCTATATGTTTTATATTTGAGTCTTCTAGTTATATAACTCATGAGTCTTTTTCACCATCACAATCAGAGCTCCACAACCACAACTAATGGCCGGCCTAACAACCATTTAACTTCAAAGTGTACATCATCATGCACGATTGGAGAAGCACTTGCCTGGGTGTTTAAAGCTGATCGTGGAACAGCGACCTTCCAACGAGTAGAATACAACCTCGAATTCCCATAAATTGATGTGTCATTACCCGACCGACCTGTCATAGGATGCCACGTAACTTCCTCTCTGATCGCTGACGTGCCCGCATCGACAGTTGTATTCATCTCCTAACATCTGGCGTTCCCGTGGGCAATGGCCCCAATTATAAAAATTACGTGATACGCCACGGAGGCACGGATCATAATATCTTCACACGGACCGTACGATTTCAAAATCTCGTGGTCTCCCTGTAGAGAGAGAAAACGAACACACAATGGCACAAGCGCGCCCGTTCATTCGAATCACAATCCTTAACGGTTGGAAACGACACGTGTCAAATTCTAGTAGACGATCGCGTAAGCCGCGTACGTAAGCTGGCGACTATTTCAGAACATGGTGACCCCTTTGCCCCTGCAGGGAAGAGAAAGACGGAAAGAGAGAGAAAGGGGGGCAGTGTTGACAAAGTTAGTTGTTCTATTAATTTCAGAACTTTTCCTATTAAAAACGTTTCCACTAATTTCTGTTGATGTTGTTTCGATTTCGGAAATACAAAAATATTGGTTTATTTTGTATATGATTGATGTTGCTTAATTAAGAGGTGCTGGTTTTTGGCAGTAAACTGACCTCCACCAAGTTCTGAATTTTTTCGAATCAATACTCTCTCTCTCTCTCTCTTCTCTGGCTGGAAGAGGAGGAGTAGATGAAGTTGTGGGACAAAATGGCGTTACCTATGAGGAGAGTCTGGAACGGCGTCGCTTTACGTCTGGGAATTCGCAAAAGCGGTGAGTTCCCCCTTCACCCTGCCCTCAATGGTATTATTACTTGATATCCTTGGCTACGTCTCCGTATTGATATTACATTATAGGGTGCTTGTAAAACTTGCAATGTATATAGATCGTTCAGAACTTTTTTCACGAATCATTTTTGCATTGAATAATTATTATCTTATATTTTCGGTTGATTTGATTGCTACACTTATGCATGTTAAGTATATGTTTTGGATTGTGATGGATTGTCAAATAACCATTTATTTTATCAAACACAGCCGATTTTTTTCTTTTTTTCTTTCTTTTGCATTCAATACTATAACAATCATCAAATAAGTGATTATCGAAAAGTTCGTCTTTCTTATTTGACAATCCACCACAATCCCATACATGCTCTAAACTGATGAACGACTGATATGGTATTCTAGGTGTCCGGGTCTCTTTAATGCTATCTGAATTACGCAACTACTTGTTTCTTGGTGTAGATTCAATCTAAATTTTGACACTCGATTTTCTGAAAAAAATTTAGATTGAATCTATTGTGGTTTTTTCTATGTGTTTGGTTCTTTTAAATTTTTTCCTCTAAAATATTTTGCAACATTTGAGACCTTTTTTTTTTTTTTTTTAATCCCCTCCTATAGCTATTGTGGTTTCTTATGCTTGGTTGATATTTGACTTGATGAGGCAAACCGCGGCCAATAAAGCATAAGAAACCAGAACTCTGCAACAGATTTGTAGCTAATGGCTTAAGATGGATGAGATGACTTTAAGTCGTTGACTACCACCATATTGGTTTGAAATATGATTTTTGCCTGACCTTAATGCTCAGTCTACACATATTCAAAGCAGAGTAACCTGGTCTGCTTATTGGTCCATTTCCTGAATGTAGTTTCTTTTTCCATCCCATTTTAGAGAATTTATGAAACAACTGTTGTTGTTATGTAAGCATTTAGAAGTGAGAGCGGTAATTCTTTTCTAAAGTAAATTTCTCAACAGTTATCGTGTTTGGGAAATAGCACAGGTTTATTAAGGCTGCGACGAGATGTGAGAAGTTGCGAGTACGAAGATGTGCGTGTGATGTGGGAGATGCTAAAAAGAAATGAACCGGAACTTGCTCGATCACCAAGCAGGAGCAAAAAGAGATTATGTTTGAATTTCTTCGGGTGGGCTAGAAGTTCATGCACTCCACATCTCTGCCGAAGCTGTCCATATCCATGTCCGTGATATATATATCTCACTTAGTCCTCCACTTTTTGGTGGCTCGTAAAATCCTTTCACTGTAATGAAATGAATCGGACTCAGGATTGCCTCATCTTTGGGATATGGTCTCTAAATGAATGTTTGTCTTTGTCCCTCTTTCCCTTCTCTCCAGGTCTTCTATCCTATTACATAAACTGATATGTGGTTTATGGTTCATGCCTTCATGACTTCATGTGTTTGTCCTGTTATATATATTTATATATGGGTGATTGATTATCCACTGTGTTACTAATGAAAATAGCATTTCCTCTAGTATTTTGAACCATTGTATTCCTTGAAGGGGAAGGCTCTCTGTTCCATCCTAGTCACCGTCACCGGCAGTGGCTTGATGTGCCGCGCAAACCGCTCCCTGAATTTCCAAAGGGTTAATTTTGTCCTGCCCCCAAATGTTTCAACATTTTTCGCCACGCACCCATATGCTTCGAAAATACTCACTCCACACCCAATTCCGTTAATTTGACCGTTATGTTTAACGGTCCTATTTGAAATTTAAGTAAATATCCGAAATACCCCTTATCTTGAATTAGAGAAAAATAAAATGAGATAAAATATTAATTTAATAATTAATGTTTACATTAAAAAAATTTATTTAAAGATAATTAATAATAATTTTATTAATTAAATTATTAAATAAATTTAATTTATCATCATCAAATAATATTTAAAATACGAATTTTCAAATTTGCCCTTTGACCGTTAGAATAAACGGTCAAAATAACGGAATTGGGTGTGGAGTGAGTATTTTCGAAACATATAGGTGCGTGAAAAAAAATATTAAAACATTTGGGGGCAGGACAAAATTAACCCATTTCCAAAATCACTCTTGTCAAAAAAGAGACGCTGCTTTGTCGATATCTAATAGGTATTGAATACTATATAATGCCTTATGGAAGTCTATTAATGCCTCCCAACAGTCAAGGTATCACATGTGACAGCATTAACAAGACCACTGCCGCTGGCCCACAGAGAAGGATGGTACAGTTCTAGAGATCATCGGCTGATATGATCTATACATGTTTTTAGTCGGTCACGTAAAACCTCATGGTTTAAAATATATTTCAAAGAGCAATTAATGTACTAGTTTTAAAAGCACTGTTCATTAGCACATGACACATCCTATCGGAGAGCCTTTAACAAGTACATGATTGGTGCTGGGAGCTACAAGATAGATAAATGGATAAAAGGAGAAAGAAGCTATTTCAAAACCCCCAAGAGAATGCCGCATAAATAAAAGCTAATTACTCCAGTACTAATGGAGTATGGAGGTGCGGGGAATCGAACACGGTGCCTCTCGCATGCGAAGCGAGCGCTCTACCATATGAGCTACACCCCCAGTGTCTTGACACGGATGAGTGATTTTGCAACACGACAATGTTATTGTCTTAGGAAGAAGACAATAAACACTCTTGCTTGTTGGCGCCAAAATACAAACGTATCGTGATTAGTGTCAGCACGCAGCAAACATTAACAGCCACCACAAGACGTGCCCCAAGGGCTTGCGTTCCAGCACACACAACTATATTACCAGCATTAAATTTCTCTCTTCATTCCCCACTGTCTCTGCAACAATTTAACAATGAAGGCATTTACTCTTTTCCTGCATCTCTTCAGCGATGCGAGACAACCGATAATATGATCACATGCTTTCTTTATTGTTCACTTGCCGCCATTATTATTATTATTAATAGCTAGATTTCAAAATAAATAAATAAATAAGTCTACCTACTACACAACAACACTGCACTACTTGTTCAAGAGCATGGGCTCTTCTTAAGTCTTAGAATTTCTTATCTCCACGGATTTTCTGGTGGACTTTGGCTAACTGAATCTTGAGTGACGAAAGGCTTCTTGTGACATAACTTATATAAAATTCGTCGGTTGAGTTGCATGAAAGTTGAAAGGAGTCTTGTGTCTTTTGCAGAGCGTTATACTAACCAAAGACACTAGGGTTTGGAATTTGACAAAAAGAATTTTGTGTGTGTTGTGTCACATTGGAATTTTTCAACAATGAAGGTTTCTGGATTCTGGGTTCTGTTGTCTGTGCTTGGGACAGCTTTAATGCTTCTTAGCTTGTCTAATTACAAAGCTAGCTCCTCAATTCCCGGTATGTGTTCTTTTGGTTTCTCTTCTCGGCAATTAATTAAATAATTACCGTTTCTGTGTCGGTGCTGTACAAAATCTAGTAATGCAGGATTCAGAGACTTATTCTGAATATCATATATTATTATTTTCTTGCATTTGAATTCCGTTTTGAACTGATTTGTACTCAATTTTTTTTATAATCTTCTATCTTACGTGCATGCATAATAATATAAGATTAAGAGTTAGTTTTATATTTTTACTTAATAACTACTAATTGTGACTTTTTAAAAAATTAATAAAGAGATCAGATCAGTACTGAATTTAAATCTTATTTTCTTTTGTTCTCATATATATTGAAATTTGGCTTTTCCATTTTGTAGATTTGAAATTAATTCCTATTTTTTCTGCTAATTAATAATATTTAATTAGTGGTTAGCTATTAATGCAAAATGAAATTAGAATGGTGTATAGATATATTAATGCATAATTTCAGATGGTTCCGAATATTCTGATCTCGGCAAATGAAGTAGAGAGCACTTGTGCTTGAAAGATCCCTTTCACCTTTTCTCAAACCAGCGAACAATTTGGTACTTTTCGCTGGTGTCGTTACAATATGCCTAGCTACGATCATTTTGTTATCACATGTCGACATCATGGTAATGAGAAGTTTTGAGTTAATTAGTGTTTCTAAAGTGAAATCCTTTTAGAATTATTTGCCCTGGCAATGTTGAAGCAGTCATCTGAGAAGTAACGCAATCGTGTGAATTGTGAATTATGGCTCGGAGAATTTTACTTAGAAGCTTGTCCTTTTGCCATTTTCTTTGGTAGATTTCGGGAGGAGTAAGTCATCTTTTGGGGTCACTGATTGGGAATTTGATTCATAAGTTCTTTGCTTGTTAATTCATTTGAGCATGGTTGGTAAGTTTGAGGCATGGGATACAACCATCACATAGAGTTTGACCCTTAGTCCCCATAGATTACATCTCTCAAGTTATTGTCTTATATGTCCTTGTTCAGTTAACTTCTAAAATTTGTTGGGTCTGTTTAAAGATAAAGTTAGTAATGCTTATTTTTCTACCCTGTACTGTGATTGTCTGTTAAGAAATTTATGACATAACATTGATGCCTTAGTGGACTGGCTGACCAATTCGCAATTATTTATTTCTTTGGAATATATTTGTATTTTGCTTGCCCTGAACCGGAAACTTATGTACATGCTAAAATGTTATTCCAGATGTGTTCTCTGGCCAGAGTGACATCGGTACGACAATGACGACAATAAGCAGAAAGTTGAAGGTACATGCACTTTTTTTTGTTTGAAGTACTAAATATTACAATCAGAACTTTATTAATATTTACAATCAGATAGCAATTGAGACTCTCCTTTATAATTCTAGTATGACACATCCTGAACAACGACCCTTACTTAATACTTGAGGAAATCTACTCTACCCCTAACGCGGAGAGCCAAATAAACTTCTATTAGAAGGGGAGTTGAGTCCCAACAATCATGCACCCAAGGTTATTGGGCGCATGAGTTGCCAATGGGCTACCAGCCCATTGGCAAAGGTACATGCACTTAACTAAAAGAAATCGTAGTTAAGGGTTCTTTTTTATTAAACCTGTACTAGAAGATACAATTCAGAAGATATATTAATCAATTATAAACATCTATACTTCTAGAGATACTTTTTTGAGTTAACAATTCTTTCGGAAATTGAAGGAGAATGGCTATAATCCAAGTACCACCAAGAAGAGCCAAGTAGGCCAGGTGAATCTAGACGATTACCACCGCATCGATCCTGTTCCAAGTTCAAAGGCTTCCATACAGCCTGGACCTATCGAGCATGGCAGTCCTCTAATCCCATACATTCCAAAGCCTTCGCCTCCTGGTAATCCCAATGGTGCTTGAAACCAGTTTATGCTAGAGAAAATGAAGTACCACTTTACTTAATGTTGTGTGTGGCTTTCTCATCAGCTAGCGTAATATCAATATTGAAAGACTTAACATCGACTGTGTGTTCTGCTCATGTTATTATGCACTTGACATTTATGTGTAATGTTAATGTTTAACTTTCATCCTTTTACGTAATAACAAACTCATTTGTGTGTAAAATATTTTTCTTGCATTGTTGTATAATAGCCTTTCAATTCTCTGAGCAAGATTCGAGTGTTAAGGCTAGAGTCCTGCCAGTAGGGACTAGTGTTTGGACCACGATGTTTGCTCTATTATTTTCCCCTAATCTAGGCTAGGACCTTGGGAACCATGTAGGGTGGAGTTTGCCCTTCCCAACCTTGGCCCAACTACTGCTCTGTTGGACATTGAGGTGACTATAAGGAAAAAAAAAGTTATATTTATCAAATAAAAGTCAATGGTAGGTAATAAATATCATTTTTAAATAATAATTTTAATAAAAATAATAAAATATATAATATGTTTTTCATTATATAAATGATGGATAAAATTAATTTTAACTTTTAAGTTAAAACAATTAATGTTTATACAAATACTTTAGTGTTATAAATTTTTTAAGTTATAACTTCTCAACCTCAATGTTAAACATGATTTAAATTGTATGTTTTAGAATGTTACAAAAGATGTTCTTATGAAGTTAGCAATAAGAATAACGTCGCATTTATAAAATTTGTCTCATGTGTCATACATGTGGTATAATTTGTAATAATATCATGTCATATGCAATATAAGTTGAGACTCTATCTTTATATTCAAACTGTCTATATTTTTTTAATACTGTTATACATGACTATTATTAATATTACATCATATATTACAATTAATATTTACAAACAGATTATACAACTCTCAAATATTCGAGAATTGAAGGTTGTCCACTCTACTCACATTTCGTGACGGATAGACTAGTTCTATTCAATTATTTGATAATTAAAGGAGGATTGAAATTAATCATCATAATACTTTTATAGAGGCTCGAATACTTACATTCAACATTGTAAGTGCGTGCAAGGGTGCTCCCACTAGGCCAAAAGCCTGTTGGTCAAACTGTCTACATTTTTATTTATCATAATTTTGACAAGAAAACATATTCTGTAATTTGGTAGGAAACACAAATAGTTATGGTATACAACTTAATCCAATCAACTACTCCAAACATCAATCTATAAAAGAACTCCAAACCCTTTAAATTTTCTTTATCAAGTGATTACAGCTCAATTTCTACTTTATACCTACCACAAGCTCCCAAATGTTGCAAGTCAAATTTAGTTGTAGCTTCTATTAATTTCTCGTATTCAATTGATGGAAACCTTACAAATCACATTTGCCCATATGCTACGACCAGCCCTGCCCATAAATTTATTTTTCCCCTTAATATTGCTTGACCTCATGGTACATTTATCAATTGGTGATCATAATGTACTACAATTAAAATGGGTGGTTATAAATCAAATGGGGAATGAAAATAAGAATAAATTATTTATTTGAATTGTCATAATCAGAATTAGAGTGGACTGGATTCCCATTGTTTTGTTTGCTTTGTCTACAAATTAGAATGGATTATTTTAAGTTAATAAGTTGCCCTAAGTTAACTATTTTCATTTTCATTATTATTTATTATAATAATTGTGATTATTATCATCTAAAATTTATTATTATTATTAACAACAATTACAAGAATAAGAATAATAACAATAAAAATAATATAATAACATAACAATATTTAATTGAAGACAAAAGTGAAATTATATAATTTAAATGGAGTAAAATGGTGAGTAAAAAGAATGAAATTTGATTCTCAATGTTGTGGGAATCGAGTTCTCATTCCTTAATTTAAAAAATATGTGAACTCCATATATTCCATTCTCATTATCCTTTTATTTAAACAAGTACAACCATCGATCATTCTCATTTTGAATTTTAATTTTACTAATTCTACACGTAAATGCACCATTAGTACATTTTCGAGTTCATCTAACAAACAACTACCAGAAAACAAGCAAAAGACATGGAGAGAACAAAATGATCATGGTGCCACCCATCCTGGACCAATATTTGACTAATGTATAATGCACATACAGAGGGCGAATTCGGAATAGTGATTTCTGTTAGAATATGTAAAGAGGGTGACCAAAATCACAGCTAAAAAGCACAGCAGGCCAAAAGAAAAATTAAGTGATTGGATTTCTCCATGTCACCAACCAAACTCGTTGACTAGACATCCAAAAGCATGAGGACTGAGGACATCTCTTCGTCTTCAAGCGACTTTCGTTACCACCCATTTCGGTTCTTTATCAAATATCAACCAAACAGTTTGCTAATTGATCTGCAGCCAATTCTGTTTTGCCCACTATCTCACTAAAAAGACACTCTGCTTTCCTTTAGTTATATATGAAAAGTAATGGGGCCTCGCTGTGCTGAAAGTGATTTGCATCCTATTCCTAGGCCTAGAATCGCTTTCAATGTGGGTATTATGCTGAGTGTAAAAGTGAAAATAGTGATTAACAAGGCTTAATTACTTTAAGACCAATTATTATATGAAGTATTGCTCAAGTAATGACGCTTTCGAACTCCTACCGGCCATCATTTGTTAATTAATAAAGACATTTTTAACCGAACATCATCATCTTTATTAATTTAAGTTATTAAAAGGGTCGATTACAGTTCAGTTGCACACGTCACCCCCCAGTTGCTGCCCTTTGTCAACTTTGTTCTGTTTGTTTAATCATATTCCTATTCATTTCTCCTGTTAAATCCTGAAGATAACTGGATGATTACATAATTACCTGTATATTATTGTTACTAAATTTTGCGGTGATGAAACACATTTCTACTTAGTACATGCATGATTTTTCAACTTTAATTTTAAGCAAGTAAAATTTGCATGATGGTTGAATCTTGTAATTTTATCAAAGCTACCAACTTGTGCATCAATGGCTATGTTACCATGAGTGCAGTGGCCGAGCTGTGTAAAGTAGAAAAATAGGTCCCTTTATAAAGCAATAGAAAGATTAAAAAAAAGGAACTGAGGCAGCTGGGACGGAGTCTCAATGACAGACAGTAAGGGACGGATCATCCTGTAAAGAAATGCTTTCGAAGCTTTATCCTTGCAAAATCATCAGTATGTATGTTGAGAAGTGGGGGCTTGACGAGCTTCTTCTGGCAATTGCAATAACAACAAAGCTGATATAATTAATCAAGTTAAGTTCGGCTAATTCTGCGCCATCATAATTGATTAACTACTCTTTTACCATATAATGTCCAAAAAACAATGATTGATTGTCATTAATGTTCTTTACACAAGCTTAAAGGTTAAAACTCGTGCTGAACGAGTACAAATAATTAGCAGTAACCGGGAAAACGAAAGAAAGATGCTTTTCGACGAAATAGAGTGTCAATGAAGGAATTTGCTCTGGAAAGTGGTCCTCTGGGGCATGGACCCTCAAGGGCGTCCATGTGTTAGTGATACCGTCCACAATGTGTCAACACATCACACATTGTAAGTATGGACTTCGTTATCAACCTTAACCTTGAGTTTTCCACGAAGGATATTTTCAACAGTAGTCAATTCAACACTCACACACTCTTGTTAGCTTAAAAAACACTCGCCCTCTTGGTCAAGGACCACATTTTGTTAGTGTCATGAACGTGCTATTGAATTTCGTCCATCTCTTTGATCAATTTCGATTCTGAAGTAGACAATCAGTAGAGAGGACATATTGATTGTCGGTTTTTTTTCCCCGAATTTAGTCGCGCCATATCATATCATATTATATGGAAGAAACAGGAGGAAAAAAAAAATCGAAAGGTACTTTGAGGAACTATTACAATTTTGGAAGAAAATCTTAAGCAAAATAGTCTCGGGTCTATCAGGCAGACATTTATAACTTGCACCAATAGACTTATGGACTATGTTAATCGTATGTGTTGAGTTACGTCCAAGATGATTAAAATGAGTGTAACTTGAAGTGTCACTTATTAATAGATTAGTTTTTTGAGTTGGATCTATATATGTTTTAAGTTTATTTCTACTGTGGTATTAAAATTATACCCTGATAGTCATAATGTGATAAAGTAATTTAGGTTATCAAACATAAGTGACTAGTGTCTTTTTTCCACCGGTGATACTTTCGTTTAAAGAGACTTTTGAGTTATGTCCCATGTTAAATTAATTAATTAGAGTTGTTTGAACTCATTAATAGGAGATGTCACTTTATTTAATATTCTAATCTTTTATGCTTAACACTTAATCAAAAAAATATTATAAAATAATAATAATAATAATAATAATACTAGCTCTATTGGTGAGAAACGAGATCGTTAAGTGTAGAGTGGGTGTGAATCATAGTACTTGCGACCTAACTCTGTTAGCTTTTCTTAAACAGTTTAGTTAGTGCTGGTGAAGGCATTGATTTCGGGTGGCCAAATGCATTCTCACACCTGTTGATTTGCATACAATTTCAATGGTGACATAATAATGAACCCCATTAATCTTCTCGTATTATTAATTATAATAATGTATCAGCCAGCAAGTGGTTGAGCAAGAGTTATAACTGTCCACTTCTTTTGTTCTTACCCAATTTCTTTTCAACCTAGATGGGTTATCACATAATTAATTGAAAATTCTACTTTCTTTTTTAATTGAAAAATCTACTTAATTTTTAAAAATATGTATCAATGTATCAACTGTTAGGCATCTCGTTTCGAAATAAAAAACGTCGGGAGACTTCTTTTTTTTTTACTATTATTATCAAATTGCATTAAAAGATTAAAAGGACTAACACATTCAAACGTAACACTTTAGAAAATCTAAGACTCAAGTTTTGGATATGACAACATCTAATACTATAATATATTATTAATTAATCCTTAATATAATCTCCTTAGACTTCATGATTCTAGAAGTAAATAGGATTTTTAAAGACCATAGGTCATTTATCAAAAAAAGAAAAAGAACATAGATTATTAATTAAAATTTAATTTCGTTGTGTGTAAAGTGATGTCGTAAGTTATAACAAAATTATATCAGCTTATGTTTTATAATAGAATTAATAAAAACCATTTTTTGTTCCTAAAACTACCATATTACTAGATATCTTGAATATATACTTCCCACATTTTCTTATCACATTAATTAATGTATTCGTAAATTAGAAAATATAGAGAATAAGAAATCACTAATTAGTTCACTGGGTTTGAAGATTAATTATATATATATACATATATATATATATATATATATATATATATATATATTAAGCAACCAGAGTGACTTAAGATCAAATTAAAGCAAATGGAGTTACAAAAACTCAAAGGAGGATTATGATTGTTTTGTCCCTTTCACTTCTTTAAGATGAATAAGTTAGTTAATTTTGGTTATTGATGACGCTATCGATTTGCTTGCTCTAATTATTCGGTCAGTTGGTGAGTTAATTCTTATTATATGAATTGTAAATTAATTTTTCAGAAAAGTACCTTTGATTAGGTGAGAAAAAGAATAAGGAGCTTCTACAAGCGGCAAAGCAAATTTAGTATCAACGCTTCTAATCTTTTGATAAAATTTTATGCACCCAAATTTACCATCACCCAATGTGTAAATATCCCAACAAAAGCGATGCCTAAGAAATATTCAAGCTCATGATCTCTAACTACTTGGTTTGAACATCATTTTCAAATCGTTTTTAGGCAAAAAATAATCTATTTTTGTTAATAATTACTCAAGTACCATCATCGTCACCTTCATTATCATTTTGTGCCATTTCATCTTCTTATGATTACCCATTTCTAGAGGTATCAATCTAACAAATCTGAACTTGTAAATATAATAAATCTCACTTTAATTTGGCTCTGAATTATTTTATAATTATTTAAATTTAGGCTTTTGGTGGATCCTTAGTGTAATATCACTAAATAATATATTAAGAAAATGAGAAACCTCACTTCCTAAACATCAATTTTTAATCCTTATTACAACTCAAACTTAAATGATCAAAAGTGCAATGTGTTCATGACCAGTCAACTTGCACCTAATAAGCATCAGAAAAAAATATTACTCTTTGCACGTAACTAACGCATGCGTGCTGTGTACCATAATGAATTCAATATTACTCATCGTCATAATTAACAAAACAAAGGTTTAGGGCATTATTGTCAAGAATTTTATGAAAATGGCTTCAAAGTAGTGTTTAATTAATACAAATAATTTACTTACTATTTTTCGTGCATTAGATCGAAAAAAAATAAACAAATGAAGCCAATCACCCTTTGGTCAAATAGCGGGAGTAACTTTTCTCTTTTAAACTAAACTTCAATGATAATATATCAAAGACAAGCATGGACGAGCCTGTGACAGGGGTTTCTTTGGCTCCCCGCCGTTTGATAGGATTTTGTTTGGCTCTCCGCCCAGAAATTTTCCTTCAATATTTAATGAGGGTCGTTGTTCGGGCTGTGCCGTATTAAAATCATGAAAGAGAATCTCGATTACTTTCTAATTGTAAATATGAGTAGAGTTCTAATTATAATATATCAATATTTTTTAAAATATATATATATATATATATCAAGGAAGTATGGACGGGCTTGTTTCGAGTTGTTTGCTAAAAAAACAAAAGAACTTTAAATTAAGCCAATTTTTGTACGTAGACTGAAATTTTGAACAGTTTCTGCGAATTTTCCAAAATGTTCAAAGATTATGAACATGGTTAAACAAAAAGAATCTACCTCAGTAATGAAAAAATGAAGATAAAAATAAATTCTTAAATAAACTCATACTAACATTTTATTAGTTATTCTCACTGGATATTATCAAAGTTCAGTCCTCCAGATTCGCGCGAGAAGTCAATTAACAACAGGCTATTTATTTGGGGTGAAAACTTGAACGGCTAGAAAAAGATTAAAAAAAAAAATTCAATGCCCCTTTGAGAAAAAAAATTTAAATTCAACTCTGTGTGTCGCTTGCGTAACGTCTCTCCGAAGATTCACAGTACCCAAACGTCCCACACCCCTTCACACATCTTTTCGTACAAGTCCACATTTGCGTGCACAAAAAAACCCCCCAAACTCGCTTCCACGTGTTATTTACTCCATCGAAATTCCGAAATTACCCTTTCCACCTACGCACTTGAACCCATCGCACGCGAGTGCGATGCTATTTATAAAACCCGCGAGTAGGAGGAGGGCTATAATTCCTCATTTGAAAAAAAAAATTAATTTTCGCTAAAAGCTCTCAGTAGTAGTATGACAGTTATGCTCTCAAATCTCGCCTAAACAACTTCCCTTCCTCGCCGGAGTTTCGTAACGGTCATATCGCCGATCGCTATTTTCCCTCCCTCTCTAAATTTACATCAGCTTTTAAATCCATAATTTGGCCTCCGTAATAATCACAGATCTTCCGCACAAACTTCCGCACTCTCTTTACTGGATGCTAAGCTAAATTGTGGCAGGTTTAAGCACGGGTTTAAGGTGAAGGCGCAAAATTAGGGTTTCTTGTTTTGTAATGAGTTTGAAGAATAATGAAGGTTGACTTGAAATTTGTGTGTAAGCAAACGCAATGGTAGTAGCTGCAGTATCAACGGCTATAAGCAACACCCCGAAAACGACGTCGACGACGACTCAGAATCCTAGTACAAGAACGAGGCCACCTCTTTTACCGTCAGACCCCGAGAATGGACTTGCTAATCATCGACGCCCTAAATCACGAGAAGTTACTTCTCGCTATCTCTCTTCCTCCGTCTCTTCTTCCTCTTCTTCGTCTTCCACCTCCTCAACGGCGTCGAAACGCTGTCCATCGCCGTTAGTTTCTAGAAGGACTTCTTCGACAACGGCCACGATGACTCCAATTTCTTCGGCGCATTCCACAGTCAAACGGTCGCAGTCCGCGGAGCGTGGACGGCCTGTTACTCCGCGGCTGAATAGTAACGGTCATTTGAGAACCGGCGAATTATCAGCTGCGCAGAAAATGTTGTTCACTTCAACTAGGAGTTTGTCGGTGTCATTTCAAGGTGAGTCGTTTCCACTTCAAGTAAGTAAGGCCAAACCAGCGCCGTCTCCTTCGCCAATTAGTACTAGTAGTGCCGTAAGAAAAGGCACGCCGGAGAGGCGCAAAGCCGTAACGTCAGCGAGAGATCATACGGAGAATTCGAAGCCAGAACGGTGGCCGGGGAGATCACGTCAGCCGAACTCTTTGAGCAGGAGCGTGGATTGTACGGATGAGAGGAGAAATTTGGTTGGATCTGGGGGTAATGTAGTTAGGGCGTTACAGAATTCGATGATTGACAACAGTAATAATAGTAATAGGGCTTTGTTCGAGACAAGATTGAGCACTGATTCAGCTAATGCCGTGCTGGACAAAATACAGTCACAAAAGAAGAAGCAGGAGGACGATGATGGTGGTATACGGTGTGATCTCACAGCTTCTGATACTGAGAGTGTGTCTTCTGGCAGCACTTCAGAAGCTCATGAGAGAAACGGTGTTGGAATTGTTAATCCACGTGGCCCGCGTGGGATTGTTGTTCCGGCTAGATTTTGGCATGAGACTAGTAACAGATTGCGGCAACAAGCCGACCCTTCTACGCCCGTATCTAAGACAAATGGATTAAAAATCGCTTGTACGCCTAAGCTGATTGTGCCCAAGAAATTTGGATTTGATAGTCCTGCGTCTTCTCCTAAAGGAGTTGTAAATACTAGAGGACTTTCATCGCCTTTAAGAAGTGCAGCTAGGCCTGCATCACCAAGTAAGCTTGTGACATCTGCTGGTTCTTCACCTGTTCGGGGATTGAGCCCATCTAGAGTGAGGAATACTGCTATGGGAATGAATAGTAGTAATTTGATCAGTGTGAGTAACGCACCGTCAGTTATGAGTTACGCAGTTGATGTTAGGAGGGGGAAGGTTGGGGAGAATCGGGTTGTTGATGCTCATTTGTTGCGGCTGTTTCATAACCGGTTGTTGCAGTGGCGGTTTGTGAATGCTAGAGCCAATGCAGCTCTGTCTGCCCAGAGATTGAACGCAGAGGTATGACTTCTCGACTTGAAATTACTAGTCTTCAATTTGAAACAAAATAAAAGCAACAGGTATTTTATTTGATGAACATTTTGAATTGATATCTGGATTGTTTTGCTTTTCAATTTAATTTGCTGTGATTTTGTCCTTCTTTTTATAGCACCTTGTTTGATATTTCTTTCATTTCTACAGAAGTTGGTTTTTGGGCTCCCCTTGTTTTTTTTTTTTTTTTGAGTTTTTGTGAGTTGGAAAGTCTAATTGTATGTAATTGAACTGATAGTTCTTGCTTATTGACAATAAGATGTCTGTGATTTCGGAATTTAGTTGCATATTTGGAAGTAACCAGTGCTCAATCTTCACAACTAGGTAGTATTGAGGTTAGAAATCAATTTAAGGGGTGTTTTCGTGGACTGGGGAAGGTTCTGGGCAGCTTTTTGTTTTTCAAAGCAAAGTTTGCCCCTAATGGATGGTAATTGTCTCCTATCAAAAGGATAAGTGAAGATGGGTTGGTGGTCTACTGTGTTTACCGGTAGTATTGAGGTTGTATAATATCTTAAGAGATTTCTGGGAATCTTTTCTTTTTTTATTTTTTTGGGTAAACTTCTCTATTCAAAGATGCCTATACATCTGAGATTCCTATAGCGATACCATCTTAAGGTAGCAAACAGGTTCTGTTTGGGTTTTGAGTGAGAGTTTGTCAATGGGTGATTGCAAAGTTGGGTGTAACATCTGGTAGCAAACTCAACTGGAACCTTTCATTTATCTTTTAGGTTGCATTTGGCCATACATCAGTTGCATGGTATTCTACTAGTAAAATTACCTCAAACGAGTTAGTGATATGTTCTGTCAAACATTAATGTGTGTCGAGAACCAAAAATATGGATGCACTGGATCAATGCAACTTGTAGAAATTTAGAATCCTTGCTCACTCCCATGCCTCGGATTCTTAAAAGCTCTAGGCTTGATTGCCATTTAATTTAGCTTTAAGTATCAGCATATCTTCTGTTGACAACTATTGCTGTCTTTGAAGTGACAAACTCTACCATACTTTATGTACTTGTTTCGCTTGAAGTTTAGATTGTTTTCCAGATAATTTTAATTTAACCACTCAAAACTTGTCCTAATATTGTTCTTGTACCAGAGAAGCCTCTACAATGCATGGATAGCTAGCTCAAGGCTGCGTGAATCTGTAAGAACCAAAAGAACTGAGCTGCAGTTGCTGAAGCAAAATTTGAAGCTAACTTCCATCCTTAAGTCACAAGTAAGATAAACTACACTCTGTGTTTCTCATGGGTTTTCTTTCGTTCATTCTGCCTTCCCCTCCCCCCCCCCCCCCCCCCGCCCACCCTTTTTTCCGTTGGTTTAGGATAGGGGTAGGCAAATTCGAGTTCGGATCAACCTAGTTGGGTTTCAAGTTGATTGGGTTGAGAAAAATGTGATCCAAACTCAATCCAAATTTGTAATCCAATCCGTTCTGATTTTAACTATATTTGGATCGGATTGGATCGGATCAAAATGTCTGTTTGAGTTCTGACCGGATCGGTTCGGGTTATATGCAAATCGGGTCAAGTTCGGGTCAAAATTGGATTCGAATCAATTAGGATGCATTTGGATAATATTCAAATTAGGGGTAATTTTGAGCTTTTTTGTTTATTTTGACTTCTTGTACAAATTATTTTAGTTGTTAGAAGATTGTTTTAATGTAATTATCTCCTTTTTGTCTTTTTCTTTTATCAATTTTCAACAGAAAATGAAAACTACTGCTATTAAATTAAATAAATTAAAATAAAAATAAATTACTACCATCAAATCAGGTCGGATCAGGTTATTTTCCCACTCCTAAAATTATAACTGAAGTATATATGTATTTTTAATTTAGTGTTAACCCGATTCGGTCAGGTTGGAGGCTTCATCCGCATTGATTCCGAACCCGAATTTTATGGATCGGGTTATTTGTCCAACCCTAGTTTAGGACATAGTTTTCTGCCTTCATTGAATTGCCCAATGGGCATTTGCACGTTTTTTATCTCATGTCTGCGGTGGATTCAATTTTTATTGATGCATTTTATCTTATAGACTGATTCATTTGTTGCTAATTTTCCATCTGTAACTCCTATACTATTGGTTTTGAAATAGAAGGGCTCTCTCTAAACCCCCCCCCCCCCCCCCCCCCCACCCACTCCACTGCCTGAGTCCCTGTCTTTTGGCATATAATTCCAATTCTAATCATCAAAAAAGAAAAAATAGGATGGCACTGTTTTCTGAAGCAGTAAATTTTTCATCTCTGTTTTTTTTGCAGTCCTGATATTGTGATGCTGCATGAAGTGCTTTTGTTGCTACTAAGACACTGTCAAACTTTTTGACTGTTGCATGTTTATCTGAGTTTTCATTGTGAATGTAGATGACATTTTTAGAAGAATCGGCTCTTATGGACCGGGATTATTCTAGCTCGTTATTGGGGGCTATTGAAGCTTTGAGGGCTAGCACACTTCGGCTTCCAGTTGTTGGTGGGGCAAGGGTATGTCTATTTGTTTCCTTCCTTTTAAATTATTTCAGGGCCTAACATGGATACTCTCTATTTTTCCCTTTGGGCTAAGTGGAACTTTTGCCTGCCATGTTGGGTATATTTGGGCCTAATAGAACCTATTACTTGACTCTTTGTATTTACAGGCAGATTTCCAAAATGTGAAGGACGCTATTTCTTCAGCTGTTGATGTGATGCAAGCAATGGCGTCCTCAATATGCTTATTGTTATCAAAGGTAATAATCAGAACTCTACCCAACTAATAGTTTTCCAGAACGTTGAAGTGGTTTTCCAAAGTTTGTTGAATTTTATAATTGGGTTTGTTGCAAACTTTATTTTTTAATGAAGTTTGAAGACCACACAACTTTTTATTTTACGTAGTAGGTTATTTTGTGATCATATGTTGTTAGCTTTGTTTAACCAGTACGTTAAAACATACGTTTTTGCCCTCATTTCTGCTGCAATACCCTCTGTTAAATTCTACTTAAATAGTTCTGCAGACTTTGATATATATGGATGCTGGGTCACCTAGTTTCTGGTTTCAATGGGGTTACCCTTACTGTACATGGGATGTTTAAATACCAAACCAAGCGAAGTAGTGGATCTAGCCTGGCCACATTCCCTTTAACTTCGATTTTCTTGTAGACACATGTAGAGAACAAGAATAACCCAGTTACTGACTGGATTGAAACTCTTTCTGTCAGGTAATTTGGTGGTGATAAAATTAGGCTTCAGCTTAATGTGTAAGATATTAGTACAACTAAAATAAATAATGTTTTCACAAATTTTCTATGTATTTAATTGCAGTAGATCTCACTATGAAATTAACAAAGGATTCAGTAAAGCAAATAGAACGAAGAGCCCATAAGCTCTTTTTTTCTCATATAATTGAACCACACTGGTGGCCATTCAATTAGGGTTGCTGCATCTCTCTGAGTTACAAAACTCTTAACATATGTCTTTGCAAAGTAAGATAATTCATATCCCCCCACAGATGGAGATATTTGAGCTACAGCTGATGTGGACAACCAAGTCTAATCAAAGACTATTTGCAGCCTCTGGCATATTTTCTTGCCATAATTTTCGATGTCCACCAAATGAGAAACTTCTGGTAACCTAGAAACAGCCCTCCCACAATGCTGTAGAATCTGCTCTGTGCACAGATAGTTACATCTTCCTTATATTTTCTGTGTAAAGATTGCAAAATGCTTCAGCTTTCAGGAGATCAGATTGATTGTATTAACTTTACACTTGCACATATGATTGAGATTTTTACTGACTCTATTTTTATCAAATAGGCTTACACTTTTCTCAACAATTTTTACTTTAAATCTGGTTAATATGGAGTCTTCTAGAAGCTTTGGTATATCCACTTGCTGAGAGATCAATAAGTTGTTTTGACTGTGGAAATAAAGCTTTTTGCTTTTGAGAACAGAGTTTAAGATTTTCCTGGATTGCGTATTTGAGGATATGGACTAGTTGTGTGACAACTTGAGGTCATTAATGCAGTATAAAATGAGAAAATGATTGCCTTACTCTGTCAAATCCAATTTGATCACATTTGTGCACACATGTTTATTTTACTTTATTGTCTGATAATCAGCATGCTTTATTACATGCTTTTTAACTCATGGAATCAAGTTCTCTGTTTCTACTTTTCTTTTTATCTGCAATTTGCAGTTTTTGTTAGATCAATTTGTTGGCAGTGACAAGTGTTGTGTACTTAAAATCTGTAGCCTTTCTTTGAAGAAGTTAGTATTATGAATGGGTTTTGCAGATGATGACCTCAATCTCTAGGCTCTCTTAACATTATCAAACTTAAAATTGATTTGATGTACTCTGATACGATCGCACTCATTTGGCCCTACCTTAGCTTCTCTCTGATTATCATCATTATAATTTGGTATTTGATAGGCTGGGGAAGTAAATTCTTTAGTTTCTGAGCTTTCCAACGTCAGTGCAAAAGAACACGCTTTGCTTGGTCAGTGCAAAGATCTATTGTCAACAATTGCAGCCATGCAGGTAAATCTTTCTATTTGGTTTCGTTATGTTATGTGAAAGAATAATAGCAGTCAAGGGCGTATTGTCTGATAATTTTGCTTAAGAGTTGCAGTAATTTTCTGAAAAATAATTCTGGTAGCAGGTGAAGGAATGTAGTCTGAGAACACATATCTTACAATCGGAACGTTTACCTGCAAGCCTGACGTCAAAAGTGTAAAGACCTCAACACATCATTTCACGAACTACCTCTAATACTAACATGACAGAAACCCCAATTTTTCCTTGGGATTGTGGTGCCAGAGGCTGAGGCAATAAAAATACTGAATGGTTACTGTGGCTTTTAAGAGCATTGTGTGTTTCGCTGGTGTCTGTTGGATATGTAAAAGTTAGCTTTCTAACGTCTATTCTGTATGCACAAGCGGCTGGAGATCTTCATTCAAATGTCAAATTAGAATGTACATTTTCCTTTTCAATAGGCTTGAGGAAAGCATATGTAAATATCACGATGGAGTTATCAAAGGATCAGTGTGGGTTTTATGCCACCGCTGATCTATTATTATTATTTTTCTTTCTTATAAAGAATATACTGAAATGTGTTAACGTCTAAAGCATAAATGCTGCTTGTAGTTCCTATTACATCAGTAACTATAATACAAAAATCAACAATTACCTATTTTGTGTCGAGTAATAACAAAATTTTGGTCCATTCTCTAAAGTACATTGCTCTTCCAGACTTTTTATGTGTCACATCCCCTAAGTTAAGATCAGACTACGGTGCAACTGTGGTACTATGTCACAGTTGCATTCAGTCGTTGGATGTGCTTGAATTGGTGTGGTCTATTGATATCAAACTACTGGATGTAACTGTGACACGATACTATAATTGCACTACAAATTTTCCCCCTAAGTTAAGGATGTGTGCAAGGGCTGTCAGGTCACTTTTTCTACTAGATTTCTGCAAGTGTAATTAGCCATGGTAACATGAATTATGGAATGGTGCATCAGCATCAACGTTGTGTGTATGTAGAAAGGCAAAGAAAGAGAGATGGACCCGCATTAGAGATATTGGATTTCGCTTGCGTGAGAAGAATATGGTACTTATTTTTAGCCAAGGGTGTCGTGGGATCCACAGCATATGCAGCTAATAGACGCGGCGAGGCGAATGGATCGAACTAAAACTATGCTCTTTCCCTTATCAAGTCGCTGTCCTGTTCTAGCTTTTGTTTTCGTCTTTTTCTTTTTAATTAAAAATGAAAAGAAAACAGTGTTGATGCCGTGGAACCCACTTCCAATGGAGGAGGACTAGGCTCCAAGTAGGCTGACGTGCGGCGCACAATTTTTTCGGCTTTGCAAAATCCAGCAATTCTGGGGACCCACTCTCCACCATTAACATTTCTTAGTTCCATACCAATGGGCCTTTTGGTCCGGTAGGGAAATCCTTACACTTGAAGCATTACCCAAAAATTCTTTAAATAAGATTTTAATATTTATTTAAAAAATCACATTAATATTTAAGATTTCAAAAAATATTTTAATTAAGATTTTTTAAATAAAAGATGATTTTTTTTAATTTGAAAAGTTAATTTCTCTCTCTTTAATTTATATTTTATTATTTTTTATTAGAATAGGAAAGAGAAATGTTTTAATTATTATTGACTTTTCTTTTAAAAAAATAATTATTTAATTAAAATAATATTAATTTATTTCTATTTAAAGAGTCTTTTAGAGAATAGCATGCTTTTTTCACTCTTTTATTTGCCACATAGATAAATAAATAAATATTTAAAGAGTAAAATTAATAGAGACTTTTGGAGATGCTCTTACAATATTAAATGTAAGAGTTTGAGTTTTCATAAAAATATTATGGGGATTAATTTTAAATTTTTTAATTATTAAATAATTAAGTGAAGTTAGTTTATTTATTATGAAATGTGAGTGGAGTGAACATTGTTCGAATATTAGAGATGGTTTAAAAAATCTAAGTAACGCTTTAGAGAAATACATACAGTTCTCAAATATTAAAAAGAATTTAAAGAATCTGAACAGTATTTCAGAGAAGTATATACCACGAAAAAAATTTCAGTTATATAATCTATTTATAAATATTAATTGTAATATCTGATATAATTGTATAACAATTTTTTTTAAAAAAACATTTCT
The DNA here is from genome assembly GCF_022201045.2 of Citrus sinensis. Taxonomy (NCBI): domain Eukaryota; kingdom Viridiplantae; phylum Streptophyta; class Magnoliopsida; order Sapindales; family Rutaceae; genus Citrus; species Citrus sinensis. Next base: position 30,165,252 of record NC_068560.1, read on the forward strand.
TAGTTACATTCTCTTTACTGCGAGACTGAGACCGCTGTGTCTAAATCGGCCCACTTCATGTGAAGTTCACTTGCTGCTTTTCTTCGAACCACTTTTCCTTGACTTTCTAAATTATATTTTCTCGTACCGTATTTTAAACTAAAAAATAAAAGGAGCCTCTAAGTTACAATAATTATAACATACATTTCTCATCTCATGTGAACCACACAAAATTATAAGACCCATAATTTATGTGGTTCACATAAAAAATTAGCATTTGCCAAAAATGAATTCTCCATTATATTTTCATAAGAAAGGCGTATCTCTGATGATCGGTCCAATTAATTAACGCAGCTTTTACATTCCAGGTGAATCGATATCTTGGCCAATAATTATTTTTGACCAATTATTCATCGAGTCGCATTTAATTATCATTGGCATGTATGCGAGCGATCGCCCGTCTCAGTCCCTTGCACACCTATTTGCTGCCGTTATGGATGAAACGGTGATGCTCTTTAATTAGAATACAAGATGATGAAAATTGTTGATCATCCCAAAGACGTACGGAAGTTAATTATATATATATATATATATATATATATATATATATATATATATATATATATATATATATATATCTCAAACGAGAAAAAAAGTTGCAATAGTTAGTTAATTATTGTTCCTCTTTGTTATTCTCCGACTTGTAGTACACTGGCGCCGTTAGTTACGCACGTCGTCGTAACACTTAGAAAAATAAACAAGAAAAATCAAACGAAGAGATTTAAAAGCTTCTTGTCTTGATGATGATCGCCTCCTCTCTTGCTACTCTGAAAATCAGTCGTATCCGAGTAAAACGACATCGCAGGAGACCTTCCTCTGCCACGTTTGCCGGTCATTACACCATCAGACGAGGGATTTGACTGAGCGGGCGGCGAACCTTCATCTTTATCAAAATTATTAGGTTTAGGCCCCGTCCGAGTGGTCGTTGCTGCTGGCGCTGTGGGTCTGATCAGAGTCCCCCCTGACAGCACCGTCTCCACCGCCGCCCGGCACACGTGCCAGTTACCACTTGACAGTAACCCCACCGCTCCGTCCACGGGGTTCACCGTTCGCCCGCACGCCTCAAACAACAACGACTGAAACAAAGCTGCAACAAAACCGAAACCAAAAAGGACCAGTTTCTTTCTTTTATTTATTTTTTTTAATTTTTAATTCGTTTGCTTGTTAATCCATTGTCACGTTATACCTACCCGGTCGCTGGTGTTGGGGAACGGCGGCGATGAAGGACAAGAGATCGCTGCGGCCGAAGAATTTGGCGAGAAACAGAGTGGCGTTGCCTTGTGCTTCGGGAGTGTCGATCCACTGCAAGCACGACCTCAGTATGCACGTCTCGCTGCATCCCTTCCGTAGAACCCTGCACCCGTTGCAGCTCATCTTTCTTCCTCTCTCTCTCTCTCTCTCTCTCTCTGCTCTTTGAATTTCGGACCAAACCCCTTCTAGTTCTCGCTGCTGTTTGTTTGTTGCAGACAGTACTAGTGAGTACTAGTGGGTGAGTGACGGAGGTGGTTGTGACTTGTCTTGTTGAATGAAGAAGCTAGATCGACACTCAACAGATATTATAAATTTCGAGTGGATTTCAATTTAAAAAAAAAAAAAAAAAGTAACTGTGGTTGAGTTAACTAACAACTTAAAACGACTGAGGCGGTTCAGGCTGTACGAATACTATGTGTGTGGGCGTGCATGATCGAGAGAATAAGCGTGAATGATCGAGAGAATAACTTCCGAACTCTGGGCACGAGCGGCTCCATGTTTCCGCTTCTCTCCTTACTTTAAGCTCAACCGTTGGATTTTCGTACCCTTTTTTTCCGCCTTTTTAGATTTTTTTTTCCATTGATGCTGACTGTTTATTCCGTTTCCTCCACTCCTTTTTCTAATTTTTGTGCGCTGCTTTATTTTGGTACGACATGAAACAGAAATTTTAGTAGTGGTAGTATGACTACGTACGATTTGATCTCTACGATTACTTGGGCAAAATCTGTGACAATTTGATGATAAAAGGCAATGATACAAAATTTCGTTACATCAATACGTCTTGGTCTTAGGCAAATAATACTAAGATGCTCATTATCTTATCCAATATCCAGCATCGGAAAATTAAAAAAAAAAAAGAAGAAGAATTCTTTGCAATATTGTTCTTCCGTAGAAAGTCTCTTCTTAATTCTTATTTTGGGTACATTTTAATAGCCGGGTCAAGCTGGTTAGAACTAATAAAATAAGGGGTTAGATCATTATTTATTTAGCATATATTTAAATCTTTGAAAGGAATAATTTGTTTTTGTGTTAAGAAAATGAAACATTATAGTTAAGAGTGAGCAAAAAAAATTGATTAATCAAAAACTAAACCAAACCGAATTGAACGGTTCAGTTTAATTTTTATGCAGTTTTTTTGTTTTCAAAAAACCGAATTAATAATATAATAAAACCAATCAGTTCGATTTTTGATTTTTTTTAAAAAAATTAAAAAACCGAACCGAATATAAAAAAAAAACCGAATGTGAAAATAAACAAACCTAGAGTTTAAGGTGGCGTTTATTTTTTTATCTAAAATCTGAATAGACTTGAATTAATCTGAATTCTGAATAGATCTAAATATTTGAATTTGAATAATATGTTTGTTTTTTTGTCTGAATCTTAAAAAATAAGTATTAAATTATTATTTTTTCAACTTAAAAAGCTGAAAATATATACTTTTATATTTGTATCCTTATTAAATTTGAATGTCAAATAAATAATAAATTAAATACTATAATATTTTAATATTTATAAGTAAAACTATATTTAAGTGAATACATAATTATTTTAGAATTTTAATAATAGGGAAATTTTTATGTGAGGTAAATATCTATGGGTGAGTTTTGAGATAGACATGAAAAATAAATTATAAAGTAGGAATATTTTTTACATTAACAAGTAATTGACTTAATTCACATTTCTCTATTAAGTAAAAAACCAAAAAAATTGACTTATTTTATTAAGTCAAAATTATCTAAAAAGTCTCATTAAATTATAAAAACAAACACCTCTAATTAACTTAATTAATTAAATTAAGCCACTTTAAGTCATTAAGTTAAAAAACAAACTACACCTGTCTAACACTTCTTCAGTTCTTCTGTTCTTCCAAAAACCAAACTCGTGAGTCGTGACCTTCAGGCTTCAGCCGCAGCAATCTCGTCGTCGCTGCTCGTCGCCGCCGCCGCAATCTCGTCGTCGCCACTGCTCGTCAGTCGTCACCGGCTCACCGCTGCTCGTCCTTCACGGAATCACGAATCTGATTTGCCGCCGCTGCTCGTCGCCGAGTCTCCGCTGCCGCTACCACCTGCTGCAGCCGCTGTCATCTGCCGTGTGAAGATTGGTATTTGTTTTCTGGAAAAATGATAACTAATCATTATTGATTGTTCTGCAAAAATAGACAGTACTGGTTGTTCTGGAAATTTCATCTAAATGATAACTAATCATTGTTTTTCTTCATTAATTAAATTGCTGCAAAAATGAAAAAAAACAGTTGGAACTATGAATTGGTCTTTGCCTTTTCTGCCTTTTGTGTACTTTTCTTTTTACTCTTCCCCTGCCCGCCTCTCAACTTTCGATGTGGGGTTCTAATGTTCTTGCATGTAGTATGTACCACCGTCCAACATAAATTGCTGCTATGAATTTATACGCAACGGATCATCAACATAAATTTTATCCTTATGCTACACTGTGCAGAAGAAGTTGTATCAGCATCTCCTGTAATGCACATGTGGTCGTCACCATCTTCTTATCGAGATTCATGCTCATAGATAGAATAAATGCACATAAAAAAGAAGCAGGGACGGATGTTATTGCACCACATATAGTACTTTTAATTTCAAATAACAAATGGTTCTAGTTTAATCTTATATCTTTAGAAATCATAGAGAAAAATTAAATAAAATAATATGTAGTGTATGACAAAGTTAGCTGCTATATAAATATTTGTTACATTTATTCAACTCTGCTTCCCTTCTTATCAACCTTATGATTGATCGTAAGGTGATGAAATCAAATAACCCAATGATGATGAAAGATCCCTTCACCAGACAAATTCAATATACAAATGCAGAAACCAATTCATGGTTGATGCTCAATTCAACACCATTATTGATTTAAGGTTTTAAATTTAAAAAAAAATACAAAATAGGTCCAATAGACCTATAACCGAAATAATCGAATCAAATTATTTCGATTAATTATGATTTTAAAATAATCGTAATTGAACGATTGTAAAAAATTTAATAAAAAACCGAACCAAACCGAACCGAACCCACCCCTAATTGCAGCAGACTTTTAACTATTTCCAAATATAATCCATAACCACCCACCAACGCTTATCCACATAATTAAAATTAAGTATTCCCATGAATTAAAAACAGCAAATGGAATTGGGCAGCTCATGCTCATGTGACGTGATCGCGCTCGCGCGTGACCCGCTACAAAAGAAAGTTGACTTAACTGATGATGTATGGCAGTCGCCGATGCACAATACATAATTACGTGTATCAACGAAATTAGGAATACGAATTTGCTCATTTGTTTATTTATTGATTTTCTCTGTAGTGATGACCGATCACGAGGCATCATGTCTCGCGTTGACAAAATAGCTATGCACTATTACATCATGTATGTATGTACATGCTGCCACTGAAAGCTGGATTGAAGAAAGTGTTAATTAATCATTACATTTAAGAACTTAGAAAAGGTGAATGGCAAAATGTGCGGAACCGGTTTCAAGTCTCTAGTCCCTTTGAGTGCATGCTAACATGGCATCTCTTTTATTTTATGATCATAGGAACCAAAAGTCCAAGGGATAAAAATAATAATACTGAAAATTTGAAATTCTTCTTGTACTTATCAAGATCCTCCTTATATAGGAGGTTGCTATGTTACAGAATCTGTAACATACACAGCCAAGGAGAAGTGCACATGTGTCCTGGGAAGAGAGAGTAAACATCCAAATGCATCCAATTAGGAGCTGGCTAAGCTGGATCTGTAAGTTACAGAATCTGTAACTTAGCCAGCTCCCCTCCCATATATATGCAATTAGTATAACACCAATGTGCTCTGGGCATTAGCATGGCCCAATAACTTGAGTTAGAAGAAGGATTGATGAAGCGAATACTAATTAATGGGCAAGGGCCATGGGCTTATCCATATTTATTTTCCTTCGAAGATTAGAAATTGTAAACAACTAAGAGGAGTTTGATGAGATATAAGAGTGGAGCTTGAATAGCTCTACTCTTATAAATCAATTAAGTCGAGATAGGGGATATGTTGGGCTTGCACTGGATATAGTGCATAGCCTGCTGGCCTCATTACTTAATAGTATGGTGTGTTTACTTGTGAGTTTGAGAAACGAGAATGAAAAAATGTGAATGAAACTTATATTTATTTGATAAAATGTAATTTGAGAATGAGAATAAAATGTGTGAGTCCCACATAATTTGGGAATAAGGAATGGAAATCTCATTCCATGGGGGGTTAGGAATGAAAATGTGGGAATGTGAATGAAACATAAATTTACTTTTTTATCCTTCTAATTTTTTCATATTTCTTAAATTACCTTTGTTCAAATCACAAAAATTTTTATTATTTTAAATGTCATTAATAATAATAATTATTATTAAATTTTATTAACTTTACTATTATTATTATTATTTTCATTAATATTATCATTATTAACAATAAAAATAATGATAAAAAATAATAATTAATAATAACTAAAATAATAAAGTTAATAAATTTTAATTTTAATAATAACAATAATAATAAATGTTAATAATGATAATATTAATAAAAATAGTAATAACAATAATTAATAATAAATAAAATAATAATTTAATAATAATAAATTTTAATAACGATAATATTAATAAAATTAATATTAACAATAATTAATAGTAACTAAAATAACAAACCGGTTCTGAAGGTTGATTCATTTTGATTTTTTGTTCTTTTTTGGGTTTGATTCGATTTTTTTTAATAAATATCTACGTATAAAAATTCGAACTCAACCGAAATTTTTTATCCGATTCTCAATTCAAATTCTCAAAATTGAAATTGAACCGAAAAAATCCCTCAATATTTTTTATATTAAAATGGTGCCATGTAGCATCATTTAATGGACGTAAGAAAATAAAATAATAAAAATCTCAGTTTCATTCCAGTTGTTAATGAGTTTTTAAAAGACAATACCGAACTGAATTGAATTTTTCAATTTAGTCCGATACCGAACCAAACTAACATATTTCCCACCTCGACCTGAGGTTTTCTTGAGTGCATATATTCTTTTTTTAAACTCTCTTTTGTCTAATATTTATTGTTATACAACAATCGGAAATCTACTAGTATAATTAGAAATATATTTGGACTATCCTAAATAGTAATATCTACTTAAAACATGTTAGTAGGGGGTAATTTACACCCACCCAAATTATATAAATAAAAGATGAATGATAAATTCGTAAAAAGAGATTTAATCATTACTCTTAACATTATTGAGGGCAATTGGTCATCACTCGGCCTGGTTGAGTAGCCAATTACTCTTAGACATTGTATGTAATAATTTTTTGTTTTACTGTTTGTGTTACTGTATCTTTGATCATTTTTAGATATGAGCTTAATTTGGGGGGTGGTCTAATTTTTATGGATTTAATTGGGGAAGGAGCAAGAGTAACCCTGAAAAGTGAAAACCATAAGCAACGGACTGTTTTAAGGTGACCCTCTGTACACAATAACGACATCAAAATTAGCGTCAAAACGCACAGATAAGAGAGGAAAATTTCTCAATGTTTCGTGTTCCTCTAATTTCACCAAAATTTTAACATAAATGACAAACTCGAATAACACCATGCCAGCAAGCAAATCCAATCTCCGAACTAGTTGCCTTCCAATTTGTTTATTTATTTATTCATATTAAACAAATTCCACCGTGCGCTCTGGTAGTCCAAGCACAAACTGACACTTGGCATTTCCACAGCCCTCAAAACTTGCACTTGGCATTTCCACAACTCTCAATGACCTCGAGCTTCATTTGTGGTATGCGTAGCAGGGGCATGGCAGTCTTTTTATTTTATTTTTTGGGCCATCTCTTTTTATGAGAATAATACTCCGGCATCTTGAGTGGTAGCAAAAGAAGACACATGTCATCCACTTGGTCTGATTTCATCCAATGCGGGGAACAAGACTTCTACATACTCCACCAGCTCAACATCAATGGGGATCGTCATCGGCCCAATGCAGTGGTCCAGCCCCACAAATTCTTATTTTAAAAGTCTTATTAAATATTAATAATTAATAAACCATTTTTTTCTGTGCTGCTACTTGCACGTGGAAGAGAAATGAGCATATTCGTTAATGCCGGAAAAACCCAAATAATATATATTATTATTCTTTTGCGTTTGGTTTTATTACATTGAATCTAGTGAACGATTAACTGTGCATAACTTGACTTCATTAATGTAATCAGCATCAAACCCTTTTTATACAATGAGCAAAGAAATTGAGAAAACGAAAAAGGAGTTGTGATGGGAAACTTTACTAGTTATCTACCGCAACTAGTGACGCTTTAAATATATAAGCCTTTTTTTTTTAAATACGAAGATGTTAAATCGATTTAATAAAATTAATTTTCATTACAATATAAAATCATATGCTTTAATATCACTAAAAAATAATTTTATTATACAGCACGACTTAAAAATGTATCCATATAAAAATAAATAATAGCGTGCATACTAAATAAGTTAACATTCTCATTTTTTTGTGCGAACACACCATTAAATTTCCCTATATGACTGCATGTTCTCCTTTCTCCTCCTCCTGGAATTGTTGGCATACTTTGTAAGGATGCGTATGGGATTGCACACTCCCGATTAGTGTTGCCTTAGCTCCCTGAGAGCCCATTCTAATCAAAAAAAAAAAAATGACTTTATATTAATTACATGATTTAATAATATATTTGCATAAAAAAAAAAGAGCTCTCACACTACGTATGTATGTATGTGTGTGTATATGTATGTATGTATGTATCCAAAGTAAATGTTTGACTTCACACCTTCCGATCCGTTTTTTCCTCGCCTACCAAACTAGAACGCCGTCCTCTTGATAAGGCTTACCGTACGGTCAAATGATGCAAAGAACTTGTTACAAAGAGAGAAGCTTCGAGTATGAAGAAGAAGGGTTGTTTGGCAGCATACTAACCAATTTCATTAGACGCCACATGCAAATTCAACCTCTTGTTGAAAAAAATCAAACCGTGGAAATAAGATGCTAAATTTGTTAATATTGACTTGGGGTATCCTAATTAATGCAGGTCATGCTATCGTCATCCTTATGATCCACCCACAGACCCACTTAATTACTTGAGTCAGTCTGCCGACCTGTCCTTAATCATTGAGTTTTATTTAATTAACTAATAAAACTCTGGGGGCTTGGGTGGGCCACGTTTGGAAATCCTACGTGCTATCATTTCTCTATAATATGAATAAAAAAGACGACTGCGACTAAAATTCTCATTTGAATTTTTCCTAATTATATGAAAATAATTAAATTAATCGTACGTTACTATTAATACATATATTATACAAGATCTCTCTAACTTCACGAGAGTTGAGATCAGCTTAGGGCTACCCTGAAAAGCTCGTAGGGAGATTGGAGTACTTAGCTGCTTGAGTGCTGAGGGGTTAATGCCTTAATGGTATTCATATGAATGACTGGAGAGAGAATTCTGGAGTTAGAGAGTTGAATGAAACCTGATATGGAAGCTTCCAGTGACCTCCTCTGAATAAGAATTTGACAGGAAACATTGCTGACACTTCTCAATGGGCGACTCGACTCTTTCCAATTCCAGTTCAACGCGGTTGTTGTGCTCCAATTGGTGTTCTGTTGAGACTTCACTGTTGTCACTGGCTATGGTAGTTGACTTTGGTTATTCTCTAAAATTATCTTTCATCATTATTTGCTGTAATAACCATCGAGATCTATCTAGTTAATACTAGATTAACATGAAGTCTATCTAGTTAATACTATATTATTAACATAACGTTTATCTCGTTCATTATTTTTAATTTGGACGAGATCGATAACAGTCAAAACACCAGACCAGTCCCGCACGCAATTCTTCTTCAATTTTGTTTCGTATATTATGAGGCTTTAACCTAGGGAAAGAAAGGGTCTTTGGTCTCATGGGCACCGCTGGTTTGCGCCAGCCCAATTTGTTAAGTATAGCCTAATTCTTTCCCCGTCATCTTATTTCTTAGCTGTATGTACAAACAAACGGAAATTGCGCCAGATCCCCACAGAAAGGAGCATTGAACTTAATTAAAAAGCTTAATTTGTTCAGTTCCATTCCATCATCCAATTCTTTATCAGTCGTGCAATACGCGTTTTAGGAGACTTTGTGGGAGCAATGCGAATGTGAAAGCTCACCCGAAGGTGTTTGAGCATAAAAGCAATGCGGTGACACTTGACAATATTATTGAACGTAACTAATTGAAAAGTTCAACTTTCTCTCACCCGCATACAAGTTACATTATGCTTGTGATTCCACATACCAAATTCAAGGAAGTTGCGTGGATGAAATCATGTCAACACTGGGCACATGTAACGTGAGGACACAAAGGCAGAACAAAAACCTTTCTAGCTTTTTAATGCAAAACGCTACCTGTACATGTCGTGGGCAAATAATAGTATGACACTCGAGAATCAAAATTGAAGAGTCGGCATCCATAACAAGAAAAGAAAGAAGAGAGAGAGGGAGCCGGTGAAAAAAAAATACATTGAAGGGGAATTGGCATAAGTAAGGACACTTGTCATCCTAATCACCTCCACACGTAAACCGCGTGCGAAAATATCCCCAAGGCCGAAGCTGATCTTCTTATCCGCACTACCACACCAAACATCCCCTATCATCAAGCCATCCTCATCCAACCTCATTAATATAATTAAATTTAGTTCTAACAATTAATCAATAATAATAATTAATAGTAATAATTAATATTGTTAAGCAATTGACAGAATAATTGCACATGAGCGTGAGCTCGAAGCTCATGCATTGGATGGAGTATGTGCGTGTGTTGCATTGCTGATCTAACAGTTGAGCGAAAAAAACCGTCTCTCTCAAGTATCAAAGGTGTTTTGTCGTGGTTCATGCTTAAAGTAAGTGGCTTTAACCCAAGTCTCAACAAACTCTGCCGCGCCGCTCACGCGGTTCAGTTGTGCTGAGCTCTACATCATGTCCTGCCCATTTTTACTTGTTGCGCATGTACGCAAGTACCCTAAAGTTGACGCGGCGCATTTTAGAATAATTCAACAACTGTAATTACAATTCCAAAAATTTTAAAAAACAAATTGTAATTAAACCCATTAATAAATAATTTGCGTTTTTCTTAATTAATTAAAGTCGAAAAAAATTAATTGAATAAATCACAATCACGAAGTCACAGCTGAGCAACTGTGAGAATCTCAAATGCTTATGTACACAAAAAAATTAGTCACTGACGCAAGTAACAGTAAAGAAATACACGAAATATATTTGCCTAAACTTAACATCCTTAAAAGTAGCCCAAAAACAAAAAAAAAGTGGCAATTAAGTAAATTAAACTTCGATTTTGGGGGGCAAGAAGAGACGCGGCTTCTTCGCCGGCAGTGGACTCTCCACCTCGTCATCACCAGAGAAGAAGAAAGCAGGGGAGAGCTCCGGTAAGACAGGGAGGTTGAGGTCAAAGTCACGGTGGCTGACTTGGCTGTGAGTGCTACTGGACCCGGATGACGTCACTCCGCTCTTCTCGCCGCCATCGTAGTGACAACGTTTGTGTCCGCCCAAGGCTTGGCCGGTGGGGAAGGACTTGTGACAGATGGAACACTCGTGGGTCCTACCAGTGGCGTTCGGTACGCCGGTGGTCGTGGCGGTTGCGTTGGTGTTGGTGGTAGTGGAAGCGGAGTGTTCGTCGCCGCCCCCAGATCCCTTACGGTGGCTGGCCTTGTGACCACCCAAGGCTTGGTAAGAAGAAAACGCCTTGTCGCACACGCTGCACTTGAAGACAAGCTTCTGGTCAGAGGACGACGTCGTTGCAGCAGTAGATGGAGCAGGAGACTTCTGTCGCTGTGAGGCGGTGGTGGTCGTGTTGCAGTTAGTTAAGGCGGCGGTGGAGGTTGTGCCACGTGCAAGCATGACGAGGCAGAGCGCGAGATACTCTTCTTCAGTTGGAGGATTGTGTGGACGCTTTGAGCGCTTGCGTTTGGTCCATGGCTCAAGGCAGTGAAGATTAGCTTCTTCGAAGTGAAACGGCGGCGTCGAAGTAGTTGGAGAGTTGAGAGCTTCCAGTGCCATCTCCGTTACTCTTTTGAATCTAAAACCAAGAGTGAGTGTGAAAGAGCGAGCGAGAGAGAGAGAGAGAGCTTAATTTCAGATTCAGAATGTTTGAGGTGTGAGTTGTGAGTTGAGTAAGAGTGTGTGTAGGTTTGCTTATAAAGGGGCGAAGACGGACGAGAAGAGAAGGAAGTTGCGTGACAAGTGGTGCGAAAGTAAGCGACGGTGTGCAACAAGTTTAATTAAATTAAAAATATAAAAGAATAAAGCTTATATTTTGTATTATACTGTACTAATGGGCAGAAGGGAGTGGAGCACGTTTGGCTATTGGATTGAGGCATGAGCTTTCTTGGTGACCAAGGGCGGTTCAAGTCGGTCAAACCCCTGCCCAATATTTACTACATGTGGGGCTATTAAGCTTTTTAGTCAGTCAGTCTTTGCAGACTTCTTCCAAGTCAAATCACCTACTTTTCCAACCAAACGCGGTGTTATTGTTATCTTGTAGCAGCCGGCAGCCAGCAGCCAGCCAAGCTCGGGGATTTTTCTTCTTAGTTTTGAGCTTACTTAGGTAGTTTTCACGGAGCTTCCTTAAATATAATTTTTACTATTAGGTGGCGTTTATTTTTTAACTTAATAATTTAAAGTGACTTAATTTAATTAATTAAGTTAATTAGAGGTATTTATTTTTATAATTTAATGAGATTTTTTAGATAATTTTGACTTAATAAAATAAGTCATTTTTTTTTACTTTTTACTTAATGGAGAAATCTGAATTAAGTCAATTACTTGCTAATGTTAAAAATATCCCTGCTTTATAATTTATTTTTCATGTCTATCGCAAAACTCACCCATAAACATTTACCCCACAGAAAAATATCCTTATTTTTTCTTTCTCATATTATATACGATAAAATTTAAAATTTATAGTATTTTATATATTAAAATTCTAAAATAATTATGTATTCACTTGAATATAGTTTTATTTATAAATGTTAAAATATTGTGGTATTTAATTTATTATTTATTTGACATTCAAATTTAATAAGGATACAAATGTAAAAGTATATATTTTCAGCTTTTTAAGTTGAAAAAAATAAACAACTTAATACTTATTTTCTGAGATTCAGATAAAAAAATAAACATATTATTCAGATTCAGACATTCAGATCTATTCAGAATTCAGATTAATTCAGGTCTATTCAGATTTCAGACAAAAAAATAAACGCCACCTTAGTGTTTGCATAAATAAAGTTTTATTAAAATTATTTTAATTAGATATTTTAATATTTTATAAAAAAATTTCAGTCTTCACTCTTAAAAACTTAAAATTTAAATTTTTATTAATAAAATTAAAATAACTCATTTAATTTTTAAAAATTTTGCTAAAAATAAATAGTGGTAAAAAATTAAAAAAATTATAAAATTAATAAATATTTATGTTCATTAAATAAATTATAATAAATAAATAAGTAGTTAACCTTTCTCGCCATATGTGCTCTTTTCTTTTGAAAAAACTTGGGCAACAAGTCGGTCGCCCATTGGTATTATCAACTATTTATTTAAGGGCCAAAGCCAAATCACATGGGAGATGGGACGATTTCTTAGCGTGGTGGAGAAAAGTTTCGAATCGGTGCTCTATCATCAACTTTCATTTAGGGCCAAAAGGAAGTAAATTAAATGTGATTGGGCAAGACAAGTGCGCTCACAGTCAATGTGTTCTGTTAATATGATGGGACGCTTCCTCTTAATTGTGTTTGAAATCTTACACTACAAGATATTTCACGAATATTGTGGTGGTTGATTCGGAACACGATCTTCAGTTGATACGAGAATTATTGAGTTTTTAAGGATATTTTATTATGTATTTTTTTAGTAATAATATATGAATAAAATTTATTTTTTTTATTTTTTTATTTATTAACAACCAATCAATAATTAAATTATTTACTCATGATATAATCAGATCATGAGAGAATCTTGATCCGATTGATTCTGGTTATGGTTTCACAACATTCACCGGGAGTTAGTACTGGCTAATAGAGTCCGTAATTTTAGCATCGGTCACTAATGCCACGTGTTCGTTTTTCACTACTTTAAATGTTTTTCCCCACGTGGTTGTTGAGGATTCAAGAAAGAACCAATTCCTCTCTATTCTTATAACTGGCAGCGCACATGTTAATTAAGGTGAAAATTCTTGCGTGCATTGCGCCACACACATCCAACTTATTTTTGTGTGTTCATTTACGCTTCGAGCTAATAGACAATGGATATTATTATATTAATATTAAAATTTGCAATCATTCATTTTTGCCTCTACTTATATAATAACATATTAAAAGGCACATTTTTTTTTGGTTCACTAAACACGTTTAAAGTATTTATTAAATCTTTGAAATCAAATTAGTAATTGTAGTACTAATTAACACAGTCGAATACTCAGTTATAAGCAAATCTTTGATTCATTGAATGCTAGTTTGATTATACGTTCATCCTTTTAATCTTCTTATTGAGTTGAGGATTTGGTTAATGTATCCAATATTTCTAGAACGCTTGGATTATACAAGGAAGCATCCGCATCCGTATGCCTGCGCATTTTTCGGCGAACTTTGATATCGAATCCAAATGCGAGGAGCAAGCAATTTTAGCACTGCAAATAATCAGCAAACCGATTCCATGGGCTGATTACAGCGATGCATCGTGAACGCTCTGACTTTTGTAAAAGGCAGCCTTGATTATTACATAATAAATCTATGATTTTTGGCCATTCATGGAAAGTAAAGGTGGTACTGATGAGTGCTTTTTATGTCTCAACTTTTGGTGATTGTGATTCTATTACGCAGAATTTTGTACAGAGCTGTAAGTTCAGTCGGCTATGTAAATATGTAATAAATTTGACTGCAATCAGTTCCCTTTTTAGCTATGTATAATATTAGAAAAAAAAGTGTCACAATATTATAGAGCAAGTGGCCATAAAAGGTGAGCTTTCTTCACCCCAAACCCCCCCCCCGGCCCCAAAAAAAAACCCAAAAATAAAATGGCGGCCTTGAGGTACCGTTCTAGACTTTGTGCAACTTGCTCGACTATGCCCCCCGTAGCCCCCACCGTGACGTCGTGAACTGTGATGCATTGAACCATTGACCAAGTCAATACTAAGAGTGCTGCCATTAGCACCCATCTAAAATCCTTTGAAAAAAAAAAGGTCATTTTCTAAAAAATAAGCCCAATGGCGATTTGTTGCTCTCAATGTGGGGAGAGTAGGCGGCGGAAGCTGAAAATAAAGATTGAAATATAGATATAATATAAATTTATTTTGAATAACAATTTACTAACATCATTTAAAAGTAAAATACTTCAAAAGATTGAAATATGTTAATATGTTCATTTTTCAATAGACTTATTCATATTCTAAAAAAATATTTGGTTAAATAAGATTTAGATATATACTCAAAAAGGTAAAAAAAAAAAAACTGTTAAACTTCAATCTGATATCATTTTAAGTAATAAAACTTATTCATTATTGAATTATCAAAGGATAAAATAAAATATTACTTGCCCCTTGGGTGTAGCTCAACCAACCGTAAATGCATATTATGCCTATTAGTTTAAGTTATAATTTGAGCAAGTGTTAGTCTATAATAGATGAGGATTCGCATCCCCATCCAAAACATTAAAAAAGAATAAAATATTTGTTTAGAAATTGAAAAAGAAACTATATAATAAGTTAACACTGTCAAAGCTTAAACAACAATAGATTTAGAAATAAGTTGAAAAATATATTTTTGAATTAAATATTAAAGTATAGAAGAGAATTATGATTCGTTAATCCCTATGAAGAGAAATAGACTAATAAAATCATAATTAATTTTTAGGATTTTAGAAGTATTAGTGATTAGAAGAAAAAATATTGGAAATACTAACTAATTTAGGAATTTTTCAACTTTTCTTAGTATTTATCATATAGCATTACATTTTTTTTTTCAAATTTCTTATATGTCCC
This sequence comes from Citrus sinensis, assembly GCF_022201045.2. Classification (NCBI taxonomy): domain Eukaryota; kingdom Viridiplantae; phylum Streptophyta; class Magnoliopsida; order Sapindales; family Rutaceae; genus Citrus; species Citrus sinensis. Next base: position 30,180,614 of record NC_068560.1, read on the forward strand.
GTCTCCATACTGTTTCACTCATGAGAGTCAAAGTTTGAGCCCCATTAAATTAAAATTTAAATCTCCTTCCAGTAATATGAATAGTGGTAGTAATATATCACTCATTTATTTTAGTGAGATCTCGCATCTAGTATACGTAGATCTTTTATCTATGCTCGTTAGACTTCTGAGCCGTGCTTACAAGTGAAATACATTTGTTAGGTACTTGGAAGTCCTTGCTTTTTTTTTTTTTAAATTTTTTCCCCTTTGAATTACCTGAAGTCATTGCTTACATAGACAAAATTTAAGTTTAGCCTCCAGACGAAACTGAGTGCTAATTTGCTAAGAAGCACTTAGCAGCACATGTTTTTGGACGGCGGCGATTTCCATGTTTTCAATTAAACACTGAAAATTACACGTCCCAGATACATTCCCCCACTGCAAGTTAAGAAAATGAAAAGCTTGGCATTGTTCGAACCTAAAATGAATATGACATGTCTAGATAAGTATGTCTAGATAAGTATCAGAAGCAATTTTGGACAAAATCACTTGTCTACACGAACCACTTTGTACAGTTAATCACAACTTTTCAACTTTCTCCAAATCAACCCATCTCTCTTTCTGAATTGTATATTTTATACTGCGAAGCATCAGATTCAAATACTGCCTTTATTTCTTTTCGGCAGTAAGTTCAATGTAAATGGCAACATATATCGTCACCAAACATGAACCACCGTCACTGATTGCGCAAAAGTTTGGGTAAATTTATTTGCTCCAACTTGCTTAATAGTAGTAGTTGTGAAATGTGATTTTTGATTATGGTGCTGGCCATTATCGGTAGCCGACTTAAGCACCTGCGTAGGGGATTCCGGATTGGGCCCATTAACGAGGCCTAGTTGCCATATCTGTTAATTAAACAATTGTTGTTTGGTTCTAGTTGTTATGTTAGGTAAGAGTCACTTCAATGCTGTACTCAGCAAAGAACTGAGAAATCACAATACATCATCGTACATAAAGAAAAAATTGCAAAATTTGCGTTAACTTCAGTCACTTTTTTTTTTTTTTTGGGATTATCTTGAAAACTGAAAAGGTTCTATACAATGTACACTAATAGATTTTAAGTCCAAAAATAAAATGATGTTCATTGTTGATATTGGAAATTGATGACTGATATCATCTCGAGGGGGTTCAGGGTCTCCAAAAAAGAGGAATTGGATCCCTCAAAGGTAAAGACAAAGGTGGATAGGTGGGAATTTAAGAACCCTCAAGGTGTTCGTTGAGAGATCTCGATTTAAATCTTAAATAAATAAAAAAAGACAAGTTAATAAAGTTAAAATATCGAGATAACGTTTATTAACATGAAAGAATCGCAAGAGTACGAGGAAAAGTAGCTAACTAAGCCACTACACACCCCAAAAATAAGGTAATGACACCCACTTCATGAATCATGCCCTATTTTTATCTTCAAAAGGTATTTTTAAGGAAGGGAGGGCAAAAACGTAATGTATGGACACTTGTGTAAATAAAAACTTTTAAAATTCAACTTAAAAAACACTCTATTGACTTGAGCATTGGAGTGTACAAACTAAAAAACCCCCCACTTCCGACCCATTTCACCCTTTTTTTTTGTTTACTATGTGCGTAGATTACCAATTCGACCCTAACCGGGAAAAAAAAACCAGGCGTCAACATTATTATTATTTTTTTATGTCCAAGTAGTCCAATTACCCTAATCCTTAAATGTGACTCGTAGGATAGAGGTTATTACTGTTCACCACACTAATCACCTGCGCCCATATCAAGGGTTCGCTTTAGGCTTTTAAGACGGCCGTATACTCAAGTTTCGATTTTTGTCGGACCAAACTGCCCTCCATTCAACTAACTTCTGTCCTATTCCTTATTCTTGGGGAAAGCGCAATTGATACTGCAGTCCTTGCTGTTTTCAGAAAATTCAATTAGATCACTATTTTCCAACATATCTTTATCAAGTCCTCACTGAATTAGTTTTTTTGGCAGATAGGTCCATTGACCATTTTTGGCTGCCTATTTAAATACTTACTAGGATTGTTGAGGTAAAATTATACTATCATCGAATTATTTTTAATTCTATTTCTCATTTTCTTTTTCTCCATTTTTTAGAATTTAATTATATTTTTCTTTTTTCTTTTTAATAATCTATATCATAGACAAATCATTTCCAAAACTAAGATTCCGTATAATCTTCATGAATTTAAAAAATACACTATGCAATCAATAGCATCTATACAAAGTCTAATGTTTCAATTTTTTCCTCACGCCAATAAAGGTCCTTTCCTAGTAATTACCTCCAAGTATCGTCCTTCATTCCTATTCTCACCACCAGATCTCATCTCTAATGTACACTCAATTCACTATAATTTTTATTTAAAGGTCAAAGTATAAAGTTTTAAAAAGCGGAACAAATTAAAAATTTTGAAAAAATAAAAAATTAATTGAAGATGGCTTGTCAACTTGAACCCCACGGGTCATCTCTAAAAAATTTGTTGTACTAATATTTGAATAATATTTTATTTTTTATTTATATAATATTAAAAAAAAATACTCGAAAGGTATTGTCTTATTTACGGTCTTTTAAATATCTTAGCTGTAAAAATGATATTTTTAACGTCAAAAACAATAAGGACTTAATTCAAGACTTTTAAAATCTACTAGCTTCGTTGCAGTTTCGGTAAACAAAAAGGACTGCAGTGTAAACTTACCATGTATGCAACCTGGATTTTCAATTTTGTGCTTCCAAGCCAGCGCAGACTTGCCTTTTCTGGTTTTCTACCAAAGGAAAGGCGTGATGCATGCTGCAGCTTCACTTCTTAACTCTTCAAACCTCTCCCTTCGCTTTGCATCTCAAACGCAGACACGACTCTCTCCCTGGATCGCCGCTCCCTCCTCTGTTCGCCTACCGTTGAACCGCTCGCAAAATTACAGAATTGCACTCCCTCCTCTGCATTCCACCGGTAATGTTTCTCACTTTGACTTCACATTTTTGTAACCTCTTGAGTCACGTAAATGATCAGATTTCGTTGCCAAGGGTAAAAGTAAACTTGCAGGTTTAAGGGTCATTATAGTAAAAAGACAAGAGTTGAGATATTTACGAAAAAATGGCAATTCTGTCATTAAAACATTTTAACCAGATTGGTCCATTTTCTTCCATAAAAATTTAGTCGATATTAGTCAGCATAGAACAACAGACGAGTTTCTCTTCTCTTTCTCCTTCGCTGACGGCTGACTCACTGACTATAACCGGCGTTTTGAGTAGTGAGTGGTGACTCGACGCAACCTCAACAAATGGCTTCAGCTGACGTAAAAGCACAAGACCCTCGAATCGCTGGGATTTCCTCAGCAATTCGTGTCATCCCAGACTTCCCTAAACCAGGTAGTTTATCGATTATGCGTTGAGGATGGTTGATTTGGAGTGCATATTAATTTGTTCTGTATGGCTACTGCATTTTGTCATATGGTTGGTGCGCACTCTTCTGGCTTTACTGTTAATATTACAGAGTTGGTTTTATACTGTGTCAGGGATTATGTTTCAAGATATCACAACATTGCTTCTTGATACCAAGGCTTTTAGAGATACTATTGATCTGTTCGTTGAGAGGTACAAGGACAAAAACATCTCTGTTGTTGCAGGTATTATCTGCTTTCTCTCCATTGCATATGTGGAACACTATTAAAGCTGGCTATGAGTTGTCATACAAGTTTTGTTAAGGCTCCAAGCCACAGCTGCCAAATGTTTGGTAAACACTTGCAGATGTTGTTTGGAAGTTGAATTGATTTTACCCCATAATTATCTGATGAAAAGCTTATATTATTCTTATTACTATTTTGTTGAAATTATCAACTTTGAATGTGTCATGTTAACCAAACACCTTCAATTGTTATTTCACGGCAGCTGTGGCTTGAAACCTAGGACATCATAATACCAAATGGAGCCGAAGACATTAATATTCCGTGATTATTATTCCCATACTTGTGCATAAATTATAATTGGAAAACAAATTGGAATTCACTTCCTAGCATAAGTTTTAGGTGTCCCCAGAGTGTGCCTATATTTTGAATTGCATGGGCTGTGGATTTTATTCCATGGCTGCTGCGGTTGGGTGGGTGGGTGGAAAACATATGATTCTAAGAAGAAAACATGGGCATTTACCAAACACTCTAGCTGTTGTACCTTCAAAATTAAGGAAAACTATACTAATTATGAATTTATTATATCAAAATTATAGAGTTTTAGCGCTATGCTCAAGTATTATAGTGTCTAGTTTTACTTGTATCATCATTGGAGTTGGACACAGTTTAATAGTTGACGATGAAAGCTGGGAGTCTTTAACCAACTGCTGCAAAAAATAGACTTCCTACTAGGAGAGTTGACTGACACAATTTCTAAAGAATTAATGAATTTGGAATAGCAGATATTTGGGTGACAGCTTTCTAATTCATTGATAAGTTGAATTTTTTAATGCAGCTAAAGCTTTTGTGCTTTCCTATGAGATCTTACGTTGGTCGCATAATGCAGGTATTGAAGCTAGGGGTTTTATATTTGGGCCTCCTATTGCATTGGCTATTGGGGCAAAGTTTGTTCCTATGAGGAAACCTAAGAAGCTTCCTGGTAAATCTTTACATCTACTTTAGTAATCTCCTGCTTGGCTGTGTAGTTTTCTGGCTTCCAGAGAAATTCTGGATAACCAAAGAATCTATAATAATTTAAGGTGTGAAGTGTGGCTCAAAGTCACATGCTTTAGTACCCGTTTCAGTGACAGAACAAATCACAGTAATGTCAAAATGCTTAGACGTTTGGCAACACTTGCATTCATACTCTTCAGTGTGCATGGTATTTTACTCGGTTTTGTTGGAAGTCTGAATATCCCAGATGACAACATTTCTACGATTTTATAATATTTTGCACTAGTTTGGTGTTAACTGGCCTCACATGCTTACTGTTGCTCTCTACTTGTTCCCACAAATATTTTATACTTCTGTAGAAATTATTGTGCACGGTTGAATCTTTTTGAAGCATACTTTCTCCAATTTCATATGTTATTTTCCCACCTTGATAAATGGACAATGGCTCTATGAAACCAACTCAACAGATTCTTATTATGGAAAGTGTGAATATGATCATATTGGTGGTTGAGTAACCATTCTAAATTGTAGTATTCTCAGTTCTTTTGCTCTAATTAAAATGAGAAGAATATTAAGATTTACTTCCCATGAAATTGCTACAAAAAACATGTAACTTAAAATAAACGGAGGGGTTGTGTTGTAGCTGAAAAAGTATGTTCCAATATTTAAAAGTTTAATAAAGAGTAGAAGTGACTTCAAGTTGGAATTGCAGGCACCTTAGCTAGAGTCAACGCTTAGCTATAAAGCAACATGATTACTTTTGGCTGTGGTACTCTTAAATGAAAATTTTGGGGTTGTTTCACTTAACCAAATATTGGTTATGCAACTCTTGTTACGAGGATTGGTACCTTTATATTTATTGAATGCTAACTGTTTTGCCATTTGATGGTCTCATCAGGGGAGGTTATTTCCGAAGAGTATTCCTTGGAATATGGAAAAGATGTAATGGAGATGCATGTAGGTGCTGTACAAGCAGGGGAGCGTGCTTTAATAGTAGACGATCTAGTTGCAACTGGTGGGACCTTGTCTGCTGCAATCAGGCTACTTGGTAGTTTTCAAAACCATATATTTATATTGATATGCATACAAATGCTGAATGCCTGCTTTTCTTCATACATTCTTCTTTTTTCATATGCTACAAAGAGTTTTACACAATTTACTATTACTTCTGAAGGGGTGGATGCTGGCATGTAATTTTTGAATGAAATTGAGCTATGCCCTTAATCTGAACAGGAAGGTGGAGTGTCATTGAGAGTCAAGTCTTTTGAGTTTTGATCTGTTTAAATCATCAGGCACATCTTTGTTGGAATACCAGACTGTCAAAAGTGGCTTTGTGATCAGTATGGTGGAACAAATGGAATCAAATGTTATGGAGAGCTTTACAATTTGGAATTAGACTAAGATGGGGTTGATCAATCAAATGACCTAATTACTGCCTTATGGTTTTATCTGTTACTCCTGTTGTTGCTATGCATGATTGTTTTATTTATTTATTGGAATTTCTGTGCTGTTTTATTAATATATTTTACCGACTGTTATTTAGCTGCTGCACTTTCAAAGTAGATCCCCAGATAAGGAATATGCTGTTTCTGAGTGTGTTTCATTTCAGGAATAGCATTTTTGTCTTCCATCTGATCATGTTATTAAGTATGCCCACTCACATCATATCAATTGTTTGTTGCAGAGCGAGTTGGGGTGCATGTGGTTGAGTGTGCATGCGTGATTGAACTGCCAGAGCTAAAGGTTTGTTTGAAAGTCCAAAAAGGGATCTGGTGTCCAAATTATATATATATATATATGTACACTTCTCTTTCTTATGTTTCTTAGCATTATTTAGATTAATCTGCTCACTAAGTGTAGTTGGAGCATATCTTTGAATGTCCCAGTGGATGATAGCATTTAATTTAAGTCTTGTTGATGAATATGAAAATGTCATATACAAATAGCATCAATTTAAATCTGTGCTAGTTTTAGATCAAAGTCAGCTAGATATTAAAATATTGCCATTAAACAAATGAGAGCCACAGACATGCAAACATATGATTTATGCTTGACAAAAATGTCTCGTCCAAGAAGTTCATACATCTAAATGTAGTAGCAGTATGCATTTTCTGTTCATTACAGTGGTAAGTAAATTGCTTGATTGATTGTTGATGTATTAAATTTTGGTCAATTCACTGCTGCTGAATTTATTGTCACAGTATTACCTTTGTGGTTCCCTCTCAATTTATATTAATGGCAGCAGTGACTATTTTATATTGATGACAGCTATAGCTATTTGCTTTTGTTCTTCGCTTGTTTCTGAGTTATTGTACGTGTAAGTTAAGTGGGTTGTTGTGTCTTTCTTTGTTTCTATTACAGGGTCGGGAACGGCTGGGAGAGAAACCACTATTTGTTCTTGTAAGCTAAACTTGACCTCAGGTTATGGTTTAAATGCAATGTTTGTGGACCATATGGGTTTCTAGTCGCTCGGGCTCTGCTCAAAGCTTGAGAACTTCATAAAACCATCTGGTAATATAAGAGCAGTTTCATTGGCTTTTTATTTTATTTAAGACGTTGGGGAAAGAGTGGTGGGGAAGCTGGGTTCTGTCTGCTATTGTTGGGTTTAAGAATGATAGGCTTATGAAAAAATTCCATCTTCCCGTAAACAGCTGTATTTGATGCTTTTCAAATTATCTGGAGATTCTATCTGATGGTTGTTGATGTATCATGTGTGAATTAAACCGAATTCAACTCGTCTCTTTATTATTTAATCATTATTGAGTCCGTTTGCTACGCGTAGATTAGGGAATGGTAGAGAGGCCTGCTTATTCTTTATTAAAAGAAAAGGAAATAAAAGGTAAATTCATTTACTGGACGCAGGCAAGATCATCAAGCATAAACAAGCAGTACGTGGGAGCTTTGCCTCATTGGAAAATGGTCATTACATTTTCTTCCCCTTTTTGGCTTGAGCTGCGCCCGCTCTTGGACTCTAGCCCTTGTTTTTTATATTTATTTATTTATTTATGTTTTGGGCCATCCTCTTTGGGTCTCCGTCCGGTTTTGTGTTTTGGATTTATTTTAAGAAAGAAAATGAAAACACCATACCTAATAAAGTGTCTCCCCCCCCCTTTTTTTTCATCATAGGCATTGGCTTCACTTTACTGAATAGTTACTTATTTAGTGATATCCCTCCCACAAACAATTTATTACAATAAATGAGTTGAAATGTAAATGAACTTAAAAGCAAGAAAGCTTAAAAAATGAATACAAATAAACTTATAGTAGTGGACCGTATGCTTTATAAACCAAGGTTTCAGTGGACCTCTATACTTAAAAGTGTTTATCCTGCACATTTACATTCACTTATATCCCAACGCTTGCAGCAACTCAAATTGAATGAGAAAAAATGGTTCACAATCTACCCACTCCTCACGTAGAGTTGATTTATAAATAATACCCTAAGATTAATTTATGAAAGATGTGAAATGAAAGTTTAATGACCTTTTTAAATATGTAAATGAGGTTCGTGAAAATTTCTTAATAGATTTAAGGTGTGTTTGAAACTGATGTGTGTTAGTTGGACTGTTAAACTCCAATTAGTAAAATATTTGGCTAAAACTTTTATTTTTTACTGTACAATAGTAACTTAATTTTTCAAATACTATTAGTTTCTACTCTATGACTATAGTTTTTACTCTAGAGCAACCGTTTTTTTAAAATACAAAATATCACTATCAAGTGCACTCTTAAAATTAGATATTTTTACATTTTTTTAAAATTAGTTATTATAACATGGACGGAAAAGTAAATCTGCACGAAACTGATTAATCATTCGATGATGTGGCTAATTACTATTTGAAAAATTCAAACAAATTGGTAAGTCGTATGGGCAAAATTGGTTAACTGAAAAAATCAGTTATCCGATTTGTTCCCTCCCAGGTTAGAAAGTTTTACGTTTCGGAACAATTTTTTAAAGTCCTTCATGTTTTAAAATATAGCAAATAGTTTAATTTTCAATTTTCATATTTACAAAAATATCATTAAAATAATATAAAATTTTCAAACATACAAATATAAGGTTCTTAGATATCACACATCTTCGTTGGTAAAGAGGCAGCAAGAACTTTGTGTCATAATTTTTTTTTTATTTCTTTCATTTTAGTAAATGTATAGTATGGTTAAAATTCATATTAAATTTTACATGTCCTCATTATATGAAATTGATGTAAAAATATACTAGTGTGCTTCTTTTTTCAAATATTTTCATGTCTAACGTATGATTTACAATTAATTTACCTCATTATATACATAATAAATTGCTGTTGTTCTAGAAAAAATATTAGGCTTTGTTTAGTACAAGTTTTTAAATAGAGTTTCTATGTGGGTTTTTTTATTAGTAAAGCTATTAATTAAACACAAATTTGGTTGTAAAAATTATTAATTTTCTTTAGAAGATAAGTTAGAAAAGAAATAGAATAAGATTGTAAAACAAAATTTTGATATTATAGATAATTTAACTCTTTAAAATATCTACAACTCCAAAAGCTCAAAATTTGAGCTTCATCCTGTAGAAGCAAAATATACCTTTTTAAATCATTAAAACTTTACTCATTTTACAACTAAACTATGTAAATTAAATTAAAAAAAATTAAAAAGAGTTTCTCACATAAAAATTTAGGAAAAAAAAAAAACTCTTATGACTATTAGTAAAACCATACCAATTATCAAAAAATAAAAGGACACTTAGACCATCTATGAAAGTTACTTAATATCATTTCATTAGATGTGCATAATAAATGATGAGGCACACTTTGTATGATTAACATCATAAATTTTGTTAGTATTCCCCATGCACCGTATGCTTCCAACTTAATTTTTCCTTTCGTGAGTGAAAACAAAACACCAATCAACAAACGAAAGACGAAGAAGAAAGGGTGTTACTTTTTTAAGAATAATACTTTGACCACAACAAGTGTTTGCTTTATTACATTTATTGAAAGCATTGTCAACGTTGTATCATATTTCAATGTCAATGATCATCGCTCTTTAAATACTCAATTGGTGTTTTAATTAGCTTCATTTTTTCAACACATTTCCTTATTGTTTAATATTCTATTACTTCAGAGAAACCCGAACTTCAAAAAATAAACAAATATATTATATATGTACAAATCTTTTACATAATAAGTTTTCGTACAACTATTGCATGTGTCCGAGCTATAAATATAAGATGCTGGTTGGACTTTTAAGTTTCGGAAAAACAACCATCATTAAATATATTTATATTTGGTATAGTTCACACCAGCTAGTCAACTGAAAAATAAAATTATCATTCTATATGTAAAAATTATATAGCCCATGCTCTTCATGACTAATTTGGTAGTCATAACTTATTTCTCCGTTTCTCAATAAATAATTAAATATTTTTCCATGCTTATGTTTGGTGGTCTATTATCCATGAAATAATGTATTAAGCTTTTAATTTTTTCCCCCCAATTTAACAAGTTTTCGTAGTTTGACAATTCATTTATATATTAATATCCCCATCAATAATTATATGCCTTCGTAAAAAGGAAAAGCAGTGCATTGACTTCGAGTTCTGGTAGTTACATGTAATAGCTAGTTAATAAAATACCTTATGAAAATTAGAAAGTCTACTAGATAGATGTATTTTATACAAATATACGTATAAGCTCATCTTTTAGTTAAAAGTAATTAGCCACATGTTTGATCCTTTAATTATTCTATTAGGTGTCGGTATAATTATTTTCTATTAAAATGATAAACTTATTAGGATCCGAGCTCTGTACGTACGCCTACCGTATAGACAAAGTTTGTATTTTGAGCTTTACAGTTTGGAAAAAGAAAAAAAAAAAAGTCACTAGAAATGGTTAGATAATTAAAGCTAAATTCTTCGAATTAATTATGAACTTCGATCTAAAATACCCACTGTGTTTAATGTTTACAAGTTCTTGATATAAGACTTTTAGAGGTATCCCACATACAGGTTCAAGTTTGTCAATAAAATTGAAAATATAAAAGAATAAAAGGGTCAACAAGAAAAAGTAATAGCTTGATTATAACTTCATGAAACAATTTTTTTTTTTCCGTTTTACACAAATAATATCACAAGAAAACCACACATTGATAAGGGACGACGGAACTAAGCGGAAGGGGCTTGGAGGCTCTGAAAGCCAAAAAATATTTCTGAGAAAAGTAATGTTTTAATTGAAATATAGCTTACTTTTACATGAAGTTCATGTTGTGGCCCGATTTAACCTTTTTTTTTTGGGTTATTGCTTCTCCAAATTTGTTGTTTGTAAATTATGATCCCGTTAAATTATAGTTCTGAACACTTATACCAGTTGAGGTAGAAATCGTTGCTAAATATAAACATGATACAAATAAAATAATGTCAACTGAATAGGAAAATAAATTAAAAAATATATTAAATGTTAATTTCGTTTTTTTCTTTATTTTTTTTTTTATGTACCTAATACATATATATAAGGGAATGGGGATGATAATGACAGACGAACTGTCGTTCAAGCGCGTTTGCTGATGCTGAAAATGGTTGCGAACTGGAAGACTCATCATGTAACTCAACAGCCCTTGGCCATGCAAATTATTTTAAAATTCATCTAGCAAGGCATTATTTTATCATCATCATCATTATTATTATTATTATTATGATATAGGTAGTTAACAAAAAATTGCCCAAGTCTTGGAATTGGAGTATTGATTAAGGGATGCATAATGTAACTTAATAATATAAAATAAAACCCAAAAAGTATAATTAATAAAATAAACATTTAATTAAAATATCGAAAAATTGAGAAAGTTATTCGACTAAAATCCTTAATATAATCACTTCATCTTTTGGGTTAAGTGTTTGAGTCCGCCATTTACGTGAACATATTTATTTCCTTTTTTAAAAGCCAATTAAATCAAAGGATTTTCGAATTAAACTTCTCCTGTAATAGATCGAGGCAACAAGCACATCCCAGTAAAAATTGGGTTAGACTTCTTGTTCCAATAAAGCTTCTTCAAATGTATTTGCATGTCATTTGTACTTTATACACACACACACATACATATATACATATACATTTAGTCATTTATTCTTTACAGTTATGGGTCAAATTTATGATTCATTAGCACTTAAATTAATCTGATTTCCCCCAATCTTCAAACAGGTTGGTTGTATGATAGCCTAGGGCTTGAGCTACAAGTGTCCTTTTGTCTATAACGTAGCAAAGTTAAAAAAACAAGTAAATTGGACTAAACTGACTAATAACACTGATAATAGCAAAGCAATTTATAACTAAGAAGCAATGCAACTTTATATCAATTTAGTACCAAAAGGAAAATTTACACAGCATGCAGCAGAGGAGCAATTTATATTTAAATGATAGAGAGAAATAAATAAAAATTGGAATAAGTGGAATGGAGGAACACGTAGCTCAATGCAAAAGAATAACACGTGGGAAGTGGGTGGTGGAATAGACCAAATCAGATTAATTATCGTTTTGGTAGTTTGATGATACAGAAACTAGCTGTCTGTCAAGCCATTTTATTTTAGTTTAGGTTAAGAAAATGATAATGCGAACTGGGAAGCAAAAAACGCAAAGAGACAGCTCTTTGTTATTCGTTATTAATGTTGTCTTAGAGACAAGCCCTAACCATTGCCGGCGAGAGAATTAACTGAGAATAAAATCAAATTTTGAGGGTTCATAAATGTTTACTCTATCTTTATTATATATAGATTTGATTTTATTCCACTAAATTAGTTTTATTGTGTTATATGTTCTGGTTTTTATTTCTTTAATTAGGATAAGGGAATAGGTCGTGCAATGGCCGGTGCAATTTCCCAAGAACAGTTCCAATCAACTTTTTCCGGGTTAATTTCCGCTTAAAAAGAAAACAATATTAAATTAAAAAGAAAAAAGGAAATAGTCTGGAAATAGTCTCAATCCAACGCGTGGAATTTGAACGAGAGGATCGGCGGAATCTAAGGGGCCAGAACACAGAAGCACAGTTATATCTTGGTGTGTTTTTATGGCTTTGTTCAGGCAATGTAAACGTATTGGATTTGGAATACTAGAAAAATTTTATTAGGGTTTCGGATTATTATTCTCAAGTAAGATATCACAGCTGGTACTTGAATTGGTGTTTGTTTATTTAGGTTCAGTTTACTTGCAGATTTAACTGTTAACAAATTATCCAACAAAAGATACGAAGAATTCCACCATGTGCACTGTGGAGTGCTGTGGTGGAGAGATAGATAGCTATGTGAGATTATTGATGTAATAGCTCTGTGACTTGACTTTTTACATTCTTTTCAATTATTCATGATCATTATGTTGTTTAGGTGTGGGCGTAGGTCTGTATAACCAAATAGAAACGTCACATAAGAATTAAACTTCTACTTAAACATGCATGCGTGTCTTCAATTCCGTACATTTGTTAACTAAGATGTTTGTGATGATTCCTGCTTACATGGATATGTCATCGAGCTTTTTATAGATGCCAGCTTGCTCCTGTCAATTTGTTCACAAGACGAAGTATCCATTGCAAAAATTCAATTATCCCATCAAATTAAGCTGCAGGTTTATTTTCTTTTCTCTTAGGGTGACTTGTGTTGTGAATAGGTCAGTTCATGGAAGGAAGACACATCCATAGTAGTCATAGCTCTTTAGAAAGCTGCAAACTAGTAGATCCAGATGTGACAGAAGTCACGAGTTTGAACGGTTAAAAAGGAATATAAATTTATGTGGCTAGATAGGATGACAGCTAGCTGTTGAGTAATTGTGAGCAATTAAACACTACATGTAATTTTAATCCTGAGTTCCTGGATCTCATGTACAAAGCAAAGAAACACTCGTTAGGTTTCTGCGTATTTGAGAACTGAGACAAGGAACGAGTTTAGCGGTTTCCGTGTCAGATACTTTTCCTGTACTTTAAACAATTCCCGCCAGGAGAGTAATCTCCCACGATGTTAGCCGTCCTTTTGCCCCTATTTCTTTAATCTGCCAACAGAATTCCGTCTCTTTATTTTATTCAACAACACCCCCCACGTTCTGACGATTTCAAATTAGTAAGCATGCTCATGCTCTCTCATTCTATCATTCTCCCTAGCTCTAATCCCCGTTTAGAGACTAATTAATCACTGTTAGTAACCTCTTAATCATTGCCCTTGCACCCTCGTTTATCATTTTAATTGCACTTTTGACAAGTCTTAAGAACCTTTGAAGGGCCACTGAAGAACTGTATTATTTTAATTTATCCGTGCATGAACTTGGCTGGCCCGGGCCCCTCTGAGTTGTACTTCGCCTGGTTTTGGCCCCACCGGTGGACTCCTGATGTTCAGGTTCGTTACATAGAATTAGGACCCTGCACCAGTTAATCATTGGGAATTTTTAATTGATTAAAATAATTTAAGTCAAATCCTTACTCTAACACAACAACATTCTCTCTTAATTAATTCTCAATAGTTGAGGTATGTAGTGTGTGTGTATATATATGTGCGTCTCTAGTTTTTGCTAGAAGCAACACTCAGAGTACAGATCAACTCTCATTCTCCATATAGGCTTCTAAGTTAAGTTAAACAAAAAGAATATGGATTCTTTTGGAGTTTTATTTGCCGATGGAGAATGGGAATCCTTTAACAAAATGTTCCCCACTGAAGAATTTGATTTCGCACAAGAGTTTCTTGCACAGGCCCAACAACAGCAAAACGATGATGAGGGTTTGCATTTCATGACCCCATCAGCATTTTGCCCCACTTCTGAAGCCACCAATGTAGTGAGCATGACTGCAGGGGTCGATAATGAGAGTTTGTTTTATTATTCAAATTCCACTGATCGTCAACTCAACTCTAATTTGCACAATCTTTCTCAAGATAGTAATTTTGGTAGCAATTGTAGCACCAGTGCCTTTAATAATAGTAGCTTCTTCTTCAGCGATATTTCTAATAACCATATCCCGGTTACAAATGCTGTGTGTATGTCTATGGTCGAAGAAAAAATTGGCTTGCATGATGCCCCAGCTTTTCATGACATTGCAATGGAAGAAACTTCCCCCATCAATCAATGCACAACTGCTCTTGTCCATGCCCATGACCTGCAGCTCAAAAGGAAGTTAATTGATCATGGACCGGCAGAACCTGATGTAAATTCATCTGAGAATAACGGGAAGAAAAAACCCCGCGTTACAAGAAATGTAAGTACAATTAATTTGAAACTTTACATCAACATGAGGTATTGTCAAACGTTCATGTATGTGTACTAATGTTTTGAGTTGTGTCAATTTCTAAATGCAGGTACAGAAAACCACTAAGAAGAATGCTGTCAAGTCAAAGAAGCAGCAGAATGAGAAAGTGCGTCCAAAAGGCAATGAAGGAGAAGAGAGCAATATTAATGGCGGATCAGATGGACAAAGCTCAACCAGTACATACAGTTCAGATGACGATAATGCTTCTCAGGAGACTAATAATGAAGATTCCAAGGCATCTTCAGCAGCTCTCAATTTAAGTGGCAAACAAAGAGCCAGTAGAGGGTCGGCAACTGATCCCCAGAGCCTTTATGCTAGGGTAACAGCTGCCACTCCACTTCTAGCTGGCTAAGCTTACCAATTGTATTCATATCTTATTTGAATATAATCAAGTATTAACCTTTACTGACTCCTTTGGCAGAAAAGAAGAGAGAGGATAAATGAGCGATTGAAAATCTTACAGAATCTTGTCCCCAATGGAACAAAGGTAATTAAATGAAGGGGAAGCACTAAATCATTAATCGTTCCAATTAATAAGAAGATGCATATCTGTGAACCTCAACTGATCACATCTTTGTGATTGTTTAATTTGCAGGTTGATATTAGCACTATGCTTGAAGAGGCGGTCCATTATGTGAAGTTTTTGCAGGTCCAGATCAAGGTAATTAATTAAGTGAAAATGATGATTTATTGAATTTGTTTAAAGAAAGAAAGAAAGAAAGAAAGAAAGAAACTCAGCTAGCAAAATTTTCTAATTTAAATTGCTTTATCTAAATGTATGTGCAGCTTTTAAGCTCCGATGAGCTATGGATGTATGCTCCTCTTGCTTACAACGGAATCGACTATCTCTGTCTCAACCAGAAGATTTCTTCGCTTCTATGATGACATCCAATGGAGACCTGCATGGTCAAACCTTTTTTTGACGTTCTTTTAATTATATATCTATGCTAACATGTAATTTGTAATAAACCGATCCCGAATGAAATTTAATTTTCAAACACAAGTAGAGTGGCAATCCTTGTTTTATATATAATTAATTATGTCTTTATCTATTTCCAGCGTTTGTATCGATGCCTGTGAATGATCTGAAAGCATTCTTCCTATTGCAAGATGCACAATACCACTCTTTTATTTATTTATTTATTTATTTATTTTCCTCTCTTAACTTTTTAAAGTTATTAAAAAAAATTGATTTAATTATAAATAAAGTAAAACTAACGATATGACTGTTAACATTAAAATTTAAAATTCAATTTTAACCACTTATTAAATTAGGAGAGAATAAGAGGAAAAAAAAGAAACAGATCTAAAAAATTGAATTAATCTCAAACTATATCTTAATTTAACAAGATCTAAAAAAAAAATTCAAAGGAAAAAATAGTTAAGAGGATAGCATTTTTACTTTTTTTAGAACCATTATTTTAAGAAACTATTTTTTTTTTCACTTCAAAAGTGAGTCAATAAATGTAATAATTTTCATTGTAGAGAAAAGCACAATTAATTTTTCAGTGTAAAATAATTAATAATTAATTTTTGTCTTGAAAAAATAATAATGAGAATTAATAGTTCTTCAATATTAATCATTAGAACGCTTTAACATAGAAGTTATCATATATAGAATCTATATAAAAAAAATTGTTAAATAGTCATTAATTAGAGACAGGTCTAAAGACTAGGCTTTCCAACTATGCCTAAGTTAAAAAATTTATTAATTGAAGTATTATTAAAAAAAATAATAAATGCGACCTTTCTAAAATATGGGACGTTAAGTAATTGTCTAATTCACTTATGTTTAAAATTATTTCTACATGTATTATGATTTCACTGAAGCACTATCATGATTTCACTGAAGCTCTACTTTAAAATTTAAAATTTATGTTCATATAAGTAAGTTTAACAGAGAATATCTTGAGCTTGAAATGAGCTCAATTGTTCAAATGATATTATGTTTCTTATGCGGTTTGCCATGATGCAATTTAATAAACCATCTAGTCAAGCTATCTCATAATATTTTAAGCAGCATTTGTAATCGCAAAACTTATTGTAAAAGATAAATGTAATGACGTTGATATATATTTGATACATGATGCAATTTAACAAAACATCTAATCAAAGCCATCTCATAATATTTTAACCAAGATTAGTAATCTCAAAATTTATTCTTCCAAAAAATAAATTTAATGAGATTGATATAAGTTCTATGAATTTACTTTTTACAAATATAAGTTTTCGATGACTAGGCGTCGATCATTTCTGTTAGTGGGACCCATACGGTGGCACATGCGTTATTTTGATTCATACGAAGTAGTTGTAGTGCTGTTGGCTTCTCACACTGTCCGCCAGAACGCGTGAGGGAGGGAGATCTCTTCCCAAAAGAAAAAGCCATGGACACGGCCGAGCAGCCACTAAAGAAAAGAAAATTGTACGATCTCCCGCCAGAATCACCGAAACCCGTAGGAGAGCCTCAAAGCGACGTCGTTCCTCCACAAACACCACCTCCGCTCTCTCAAGATGAAATTCAGTCTAGACGAAGAAACGAAGACGAGATTCGGACCGTGTACGAATGTTATAGAAGACTCAAAGCTTGTATCGCCCAAAAGGACGCCCGTCGCTTGCCTGAGCTCGAACAAGCCTATCTCTCCCTCATTACTGCTTCTAGAGGTTTTATTTTCATTTTCCCTTAATTTTCTGGTTTAATTGATTGTCCTTTTATTTATTTTGTTAAATTTCCACGCAATTGGTTAAGCAGTGAACTTCATTAACCTTTTAAATAATTTGTTGTTGTTGTTGTTGTTGTTGATGATGATGTTTGATTAATATACTCACTCTAACTGAACTGAACCAAAATGCTTCAAAGCTGCCTTAGGGTTTATTTACTGGCAATATAAATTATGCTTCGTTTTCTTTATATAGGTTAGAACTGCAAAGATGGCCACTTTTATTGTAAATCTATTGAAATAGGAATGCAATTGATACAGTTCTAAGGAATGAAACTTTATAGCCAGGTGGCTTATTATTGGAGTGAGCAGCAGCCATGTTGATTGACCCGCTGCTGTGCACAAGACTTTTGGGTGGTAGCTTTGTTGACAGCTAATGTGCTGTGTTTTTTGAGGTTCTCACTGGCACTTGTTTACATCACATGAAATGAATTAATTTGCCTGAATAAGTGCCAGGTAGCCAATTTATTGCTCGACAGAGCCGGCTAATATTTTATGGTTTACCATCCTCTTTAGTATAGAGCTGGACCGACCATGACATTCAAATGTTGTTACTAAAAGTCTTGTAAATTGCATTAAGAATTTCTCATATAACTTGGAAGGGAGTTCTGACATTTTTAGAAAGATGCTAATACTTATACATCTTAAACATCTTTGCAGGCTGAGATTTCTTATGTTTGTAAATGCTGCCAACTTTGCAGGCTGTACAAGTGTGCAGCGGATAGTGGCTGATCTGGTTCCAAGATATGCATTGTACTGTCCAACTGCACTGGAAGCTGCAACCGAAGTTGTTATTTATATGCACAACTCGAGCGTGGCATTGATAAATAGAGGAGAGGATGCAGACGGTGTTGCATTTCAGACTGCTTCAGCTTGCATTTTTGGTCTAGGTGATATTTGTCGCACTGCTTCTTCAGAGGTACCAACATCGTCTGTCATCCGAGGCATTTGCTCTGCTGTTTTTCATAATGTGCTGGACTTCTTCATATCTTCCTTTGATGGAAAGGATATTATCCATACTGTTGATAAAGAGATCACGAAGATGTTAGATTCTGATGAAGTGTTTTTGGGGCTAAAGAAAAAGTTTTCAGATGAAGATGAATCTTCTTTAATTAAGTTGTCTAAGTTTCGTCTACTCAGTCTACTCCAGATTTTCTTCTCGAGCCCTAAAAATTTGCTTGCAGCCTGTTTTGAGCTCTTCAACCCTTCTGTACTGGAGGGAATTCATAAAGGACAATATTTTTTCAGTCAGATCACAAGTAGGTTTGACGATGATAATATGACTCATTCTTTCATTATAAAAGATGATGGGCCTAAATTTCCTGAAACAAGCACAAAAGGCAAAGAGGCTAGCAGTGAGCAACTAGTATCAGATGACAACCATGTAGGCACATCTGTTCTGAAGAGTTGCTTGTTGGGATTGGTAATACTTGATAACTGCTTCTTATTTCAAATAAATATTGTGCTATATACTTGCTCTTACTTTCGATACTGCACTGAAGGAGTATATCTTATTAGTTTCCCATAGTTAATGCAATGTGAATTTTTCTGGTTTATCTGTTGATTTCGAGGTATGTCTGTCCACTTACCTATGCTTTCTTCTCAATTACCTCGTCTTGTGCAGGCTCTTGGCAAAAATCCATCATTAAGAAGGTGGATGTTTTCAAGGTACAAGAAGTTATGTAACTTGTCCTCTTCTAATGCCTTACCAGAATTATCATCTGCTCTTAAAAGAATCTTTGAATCATTTTCTGAAGTGGCTAAGGAGGAAGGCAGTGAAGTTGATAGTGATGAGGATGATTCTGATCCATCGAAATATGCCAATCAGCAGTATTTGGTGGCTAGGTCTGCTAATCAACACGAAACCTCCAGGGAACTATCTGGTAACGAGAGTAATTCAAGAGTTAATGAGGAATCCTGTGATGTTAGTTTTGCTGACAAATTTTCTGGTCAATATCCTAGACCTCACGGCTCAGTTGGTCCTCGTGAAACAGATTTCCACTCAAATGCAGGCTCTAGTCATGATAGCGGATGCACTAGGTCAATGGAATATGATACTGGTGACCCTGGTGATTTCTCATGCGGCAGGTCTTCCATGCCCAGAGACTTACCCAATCCCCAAATGCTTTCACCTGCAGCCAGAACACCATTACACTTTAGGAATAATTCTTTTGAGGGGAGAAACCATTTTCCTGGAAGATCTTCTAGTGAAGGTGCAAGCAATGCATTGTTGTCTCCTAATCATCATTTACCAGTGCCATATGCTTCTACAACATCTCAAATTGTTTGGTATTTTGATGAGGATCCTGCTGCCATGGATATTTTCTCTGCTTCTAAGCAGTTATGGTTGGGCTCCTTTGGACCTGAAGCATCTGAAGCTCATATAAGATTTCAGATTGACGGATTTGGTCCCTTGGAACATTTCTTTTTCTTCCCAATCAAAGGATTTGCCTTAGTTGAGTATATAAACATAATTGATGCCATAAGGGCTCGGGAATATATCCGCAACCATTTTCCATGGCGTGTAAAGTTCATGGATGTAGGACTGGGAACTAAGGGGGTCATAAACGGTGTTGCAGTCGGTTCTTGTTTTCATGTTTATGTTGGCAATATCCCGAACCAATGGGCCAAGGATGAGATTTTGCATGAATCGTATAAAGTTGTTTACAAGGGTCCGTACATGGTCACTGATCTTAGTTGTGAAGGTGCATTACTGATGGAATTTCGCACTCCTGAAGAAGCTACCACTGCAATAGCTCATCTTAGACAGCATCGTAAGAGCAGAAGTAATTATTTGCCTCCGAATACTGGACCGGCTAATGCAGCAATGTCCCAAATTGATGGTGCAAGGTCTGTGCCTGCTGCTCCTATCCACGTTGACATCAAAAGCAACCATCTAGGCAACATTTCTGCTGGTGGTTTTGGATCGCCTCACACTGCCCCTTTCCATTCAAGGTCTTATTACAGTCTCTCAATCCTTGTAGGATGCATTGGGTTAATTTCATTATCTAGACACAGTTGTTACTTATTTTGTTTGCCTTGTCAATATTGTCCAGGTAATAGGTATCAAGGCTAAGTGATTGCATGCTGTCCTTTATTCTGCACTATTTTTGAATTTGACCTTGCATTTAGTGTGTCTGGAATAACTTTCAACCTTCTGCAGAATGATAATTTAGGCTTTTAGGATGATAATTGAAATATGCTCCAGAAAGTTAAAACTTTTTTGAAGGGAAAAGATAATGTTCTTTTCAGTCTGATGCTTGGTGATAAGTTGTAAAAGAGTGCCTCAGGTAGTCAAATGACTGAATACCCAGAACAATCCTTGATGTTTGATTCAATTTCATTTTAATTCTTTTCCTGTTCTAATGACTTTACCTTCCTTTTGTCAACCAGAAGCATGTTATTTGAACAAATTGAGGTTTCATTGTTTAAGGTAGTTGTATCCCGTGATGGAGTAATAGTATGTACATTATCACCTATTATCTCTACCTGATTATGAATTTTTACCTTTTTTTGAACAGTCAACCAGGATTCCACCATGCTACATCATTCACTGTTAGACCTGAAATTAGCTCAATGGAGCTTTCATCACCCAGAGTAATATCTGAGAATCATGGAGCTGCAGTACAGGATGGACATTCATTTCAGTCAAACTGGTCTGTTTCAGGTCGTACAGAGATGCCCGAAGCTGGCTTTAGAAAAATTGATGGCCATGATAGTAGCATAATGGTTAATCCTTCACAAGGAGGTGATACTTCGTTTAGAGAAATCTAATCTATACTTCATGTTGAAGTTGTATATTTGACTGATTCTATTTTAGGTGGTCATATTATCTTGGTGTGAAATAATTGACTTGAAATGAGATACATTCTGTTTCAGGGAACATGCCATGCTTACCTATGGCAACACAGGGACCTATTCCACCACCACAGCCAATCCAGCCAACTCAATATTTACATCCTGTTTACCTTCCTCCAAACAGTTCCTGGGATGCAGGAGGTTCAAATCATCAGTTGCCTTCAAACCCAATATCACCCAATGTAGTGCCTAATACATTTCATGTGAATGCAGTTGCAGCTCCTTTCATACCTCCTTCAGTGACTCCACTTGCACAAATACAAGGAGCTCCAATGCAGAATTATGACCAAATGTTTTCTCATCCTGTTGCACCACCGCATTTATCATCTCTTCCACCTCAGCCTGCAGAGCTACCTCCACTGCCTCCATCTCCGCCACCTTTGCCTCAATCACAGCCCCCTCTGGTTCCTCCTCCACCTAATTCTCCTCCTCCACCTCCGCCTCCTCCTGTTGTGGAACCAATGCAAGTGGAAAGATCTGGACAGTTGCTGCAGTATCAGTGGCAGGGAGCATTATGCAAAAGTGGTGTTCACTACTGCACAATTTATGCTCAGAGAGAGGAGTCTGATATTTGCAAGTACACACATGACATTTCAGAACCTGCAGAGTAAGAACTTGTCCTGATATTTTCTTTTGTATTTGATTGTACCTTTCTCAAAATAAAAACTAATTTCTAATAATTCTTTCTCTGGATAATATTTGATGCAGATGGCCTGCTAAATTAGATATGACCAAACGAACAGATTTTCGGCATGTCAAATCAACATTTACTAGTACCCCACCAAATAAAGTGAGTTTATGCGAATTTCTATGTGAACTACCACTCTCCCCCACTCCTCACCATCATATCTCTTTCTTTCTCTGTCATGTTTTGGTGCTTGGTAATGATCGTGTTGTCAAGTAAAAGTAAACATTTTCTTTTCATGCATAGGAAAGTGATTTGATAACCGAGTGATTGGTTGGACCCTGAAATCTGGTCAAATATATTTTGGAGGGCACACTTTTTCTTTATTTTTTTAAGCTAATTCAGTAACTGATTTCTGCTAGGTTGTTTTTTTGGTGTGAAACAGTTTGATGAAGTTCACTGGCATTATTACAATTGATAAATGTTTTTTGACGTTTGTTGCAGAGAGAGGTTTGCCGGCTGGTCCCCTCCTCTCCAGGAGACCATAAAGGCGTAAGTTTTCTCATTCATTTACTTTTTTGACATAGTTTATTATGCAAATATTGAATGCCTGCACAGCTGCAACCCTGCCTCTTGGAATCTTGGCTAAACATATCACAGCCAGTTCGACTAAGTATAAACTTTGTTTCTCTACACAGTTGTTACTTGCACCACCCTAGAGAGGGAGAGAAAAGCTTTTTGGAAATCATATACTGACTTTTATTTATGCTGAACGTGAAGCTTGTTTAAGAGATCCATCACTGTGGGGAAAAAAAAAAAAAAAAAAGCTTAGACATGTTATCCAACCTAGCCTTTTAATTATTCAGTTGTGCCCATAATCTCGGCTTAGTGGTTGAATCCTAAACCAGGTGATGAGATATCTGTCATTAACATTCTAATAAGGCATGTAGTGATTAATTAGCTCATTTGTTTGCAGTTTCAGGATTTTGTATCATACTTGAAGCAGAGAGAATGTGCAGGAGTAATTAAGATCCCAGCTGTGAAATCTATTTGGGCAAGGCTTATGTTCATACTGCCATACTCACAGGACATATGCTCTATGCTTTCAATTGCACCTAATTCATCTGACTGTCTCGTTGCTTTGGTTTTGCCTAAAGAAACAAACTTTGAATGGGTATGATGCTCATAGTATATGATGGGAAAGAAGCTTAGGGAGAGAGTGCTCATTCTGTTCGATGGGATGATATCAAGTGCATGATGTGGAAGCTCTATCAGAGATCAGAAGGGAGAGTTTCATTTCATGTCCAGTTTTGTAGTTAATTTGTAGGATCTTTTACCGAGATCAGTTCTTTCATATTTCGAAGACAAATGATTGTTCTTTAATCTTTACCGTTGATTTGAAGGTTTTGTAATGGTGAGCGTGCAAGTGTAATTCGGAAGTGGCCGGGTTAATGTGCAACGATTTCTTGTTAATTTTCGTAAACAATGCTATGCTGCTGCAATATTTTGATTTTAACAGTCAGAACGGAGTTTGTTTGGAAGTCTCGACTCCCGACATTTGATTTTGTTTATAGAAATACTATTGCTCCAATGATAGAACCGTATGATAGAATTAAGTAAAACGAAATTTAAGTTGTAATTACACCTCAATTTATAACAAACTTAAAGTAATTAACCACCCTTAATTTTTATTTATTCCTTGAAAAATATAAACTAGAGTGTGAACGAAAATTCAAAATATCCAATATTATTATTGTGTTCATTTTTTTTTAATTTCTTGTCTTAAAAATAATTAAGTTTATTCTTAAATAGAAGGGCCTCTTGGCCCGAAAGACAACTCTTCAGTTTCTTTGCACAGGGGCCACAGGAAGTCGTTCACTAGGAAAAAAATTCCTGTTCTCAAACTCAAGATCTCAAGGGCTCTCTGTTTCTTAATTGTATGCGTATAATTGACAAGGGGTTTGATAATTGATAGTAATCGAACATCATGTCGCAGTCGCAGCGCTATTGTCAGAACAACAAACAGGAGTATATCCCCAAAAACAATAAAAAATTCATCCCAAAAAACCATAACATGGCCTCCGCCACCACGACGCTCTCTAATTCCCTTAGAGAACAATCATCCAACGTCGCAGCTGCATCCGGCAGCAGCTCCACGTCATCGAGCAGAGCAGCGGCCCCATCTCCTAGTGGTAATTTCGTAAATTACTTGCCCCATGATGAAGCCGTCGCTGCTGGGCTGGGCGCCGACGAAGGAGGTCTCGATCCCGTCGAGTCCCAGAGAGTTGTGGATCTTTTGAACAGAGAGTTGTCCAGGTTGCTCAAATTAAACCCTAGAGATTTCTGGCGACAAGGTTTTATTTATTTATTTATTTTGCATTGAAACCCTTAATAGTCTTTCCACTTTCAATAGATCAATATTCTGACTGCTTTTGTTGCGTGTTTGATATGTGTAGTGGCTAGTGACGCGTCTTTGCATGATTTTTTGGATAGTTTCCTAAAGTATAGGAGCAGATGGTATGATTTTCCATATCGAGGAGCCAAGGGAGTAGTTGCAGGAGTCATTGTAGGGGAGGTAGAACTAAGCCGCCGTGTTTTTATGCTATTTTATCGAATGTAAGTCTCAGTTATTAGTTATGCCAACACCCCATTTGATTTTCAATTTTGGATCGTTTACTTATTGGTCATTCTTTTTGGGTGTGCAAATACGCAATGCAGATCTTCCAACAGGGATCCTGGTGCTCGTACTGCTGATAGCCTTAGTTCAAAAGACCATGCAGGTGGGTTAGGGGTTTCCCTTGCAGATTTTAGTGTGCCTCTCTCAGTTTATTTTATGTAGTTTGAATTTGAATGGATTTGATAAATGTTGTAAAGATGCTTACTAAATGGATCAATCTTTCAAGATATTTTCATTGGCTTTGTGTAATTTTTTGCCTAATTACTGTGTGTGAAAGTTATTTCATGGTAATGGTATTTGTTTGCTAAGTTACTCTGCTTTCTTTTGGAATTAGGATGATATATTATTTTGGTTTTGATTTTTTCCTCCAATACACTTTGTTCACTAATGCTGCATGTAGTCTTTTTGCAGGAAAAGAAGTTGCTTGACTTGCCTAAGCTTTTGGACTTATGTGCTATATATGGTCATGAAAATGATGATCTGACCAGATTGCTGGTAAGCATTTTTTTCCCACAAAAATTGGTCTATTACTAAGCTAGTAGTTCTTCTTGTCAGTTTCTTATCCATGTGCTTTTGTTTTTCAGGTTGAGAATGCTCTGAAAGCCCAGCCAAGAATTCGTGATAGTTTGTCTCGAGTATTGTCTCATTTTCTGGGTATTGTCCACACAATGCAGCAACGATGCAGTAAATCTTTGGAGGTATTATTTTAATCTTCCACATATGTTAAAGATTATTCCCCGTTCCTTCGGGAACTTTTCTGCTGATGTGGAGATTTAGTTGATGTCTTGTTAGTTCCTCATATAACTTGTATCTATACCTTCAGGCACTTGTTGATCAACACAAACTCTTTTTTTTCCTTTGAATCCATAAGTTCTGAAGGTAGATGTGTGAAATAATAATTTCATTACACACACATCCTATCTGATGGATACTTATTGAACCCATCCTCTCCCTATTTTTCTGTAGTTTAAGCAACTCTGGCCATGAACATTTTTCTTCATTCATCTTAATTGGGGGGGAGTTTGAGGGATTTACAGTGTATCCTGCTCATTTTTGCTTTGGGTTGGGCAGTCTCGTTGGAGTTAAATCAGACTTTTGGGGATTGATAATGTAAAGTCCATTATTATTAATATAAATACTCATAGTTTTCATATTAAAAAAATAAAAATGAAAATTAGGCCTCACATTGGGTCGCTATTAGTCATTTCTGGTTCATCTTGTTAAACTTTATAAACCTATCGGGCCAATAATTCTCTTAATAATACGCAATATTTATTATGCTAAAAATGCTTTTATGTTTATATATGATCATGCATTCTTGTTTTCGCTGATTTTCTGATTGTTCAAGTTTGGTGAAAGAGGTTACTTGCACTAATTGTGGCTTTGTGAGCAGGCCTTATTTTCCTCTGGAAGCAGTGAAGACTGTGGATCGAGTCGGCTTCATCTTGATTTTTTAGAGGCGAGTTAGTTTTCATTGCAATAGGAATCATTTAGTAATTTCTATGTTGATATTTATAGCCACAGTGGCTTCAATCTTTCCACCGCTTCCTTAGTCTCAGAGGGTGTTGTGTTTGTGTTTCTGAAACAATTAATGCTATCTGTTAAAATTTGAACTCATCTGATTATTTAACCTGGTAAAACATTTGTCTTTCTTGATGTTGAATCACTGTACAACACGTGGAGCATTGAAATTAAACATTAGTAATAAACCAAGTCTGTAAGCTGGATGCATGAACTTTACTATGGACTATTGCTTTACTTATTCAGGTGATGGACTTTATAAATGATGCAATTGTATCTATGGATGCTTTTGTTACTGCGTACAAACCAGCAGCTGTGTTCTTCTCAAGCCCCATTGAAACAAGGTACCTTTTCAATTAGTAAATTCTGAATCTATGTTAATTTGAAAATTTTTCCCCCCTCAATTATGAACCCTTGGTATGTTTAACTTGGAGTTCCAGGGGTTTTGAGTCTTTAATGCGGTGGACTTACGATTAAGTCAAGAGCTCAAAACTGGAAGAATGCTGAGTCACATTGGAACATGTATATATTTAAAAAGAAAAAAAAATGAAATAAAATAAAAACTTGGTTTGGCTGCATATTTGTTTGGAATGACAGAACTGTCACGATGCCTTTTTCTTCACAAATTTCTTGGAAGTATTGATTTAATCTCATCTCAAATTTCTATCAATGCAGTTATGGAAATGAGGAACTGCTCACCACCCTTGCGCAATTGCATGATTCATTACTTCCATCTTTTCAGCGGGGTTTCCGTATCATTTTTACAGCTGGAGAAGATGAAATGATATCCAAAATTGCTATGAGTTTGAAGATGTTATCAATGAGAATAGTCAAATTTGGTTGGAGATTGTTAGATATTTGCTACCTATCTGATGGAGTGTTTGAAGATAGCCTCCCGCTTCCAGCCGCTACAAAAATGTTTCCAGCCAAAGTTGAGGACCCCTTCATTAGGGCAGATATTTTGGTTCAAACTGTTAGGGAGATCAATGGAGTTTCACTACATGTTCAGGACCAAAACAAAGACGCATTTCTCGCAAGTGTTGAAAAGAATTACAATCTAATTAGTAGACTTGAGAATCTACAGGAAACTGGTAGGTGCTACTTTGACTAACTACATTCTTTATGCTTTACTCTCTTGTTATTTAGTTGTTACAAGCATTAAGCATGTCAAATTTTAAAATCAGAGGCCGTAAAAGCTATCAGTAGGAGTGGGCACAAAACCCGTTGCCCTAAAGAAAATAAAACCAAACTGAACTCATTTTGGTTTGGTTTGGTTCATAATTTTTAAAAATAACCATTCGGTTCAGCTCAGTTCGGCAGAAAAACCTAACCGAACCATGCTCGTGCCCATGCCCACACCTATCTATCAGAACTGGGTATTGAACTTATCCATAACCATTGAATAGTGGGTGGAGAACATTTTACCTTATTGGAAGATGAAAGCAAAATCATAGGTCTTTTACACAACAAAGAACCAGTATAGTCTAAGGCAAACTATTCTTGGTTACTTTAAAATTCTTCCAGTTCCTACTATCTGAGAATTTTTATTTTTGGAACTTTATTTAAATCTCAAACCCAAATCTTTTTATTACAAATGCAAATAAGGAACCCTCCATAAGTTTGGATGTTTGGTAACTATCTTGCATCACCTTTTGTGCATGATCTTAATTTCAGTCGTTCTCTAATATTGTTTAAATAAGTTTATGATGAACTTCCTTGGTGCAGGATGGGTGGTCATGGATGATGAACAATTTCAATATTTGTCTGGGATCATGATGTCTTCGAAAGCCTTTGCGAAGAAGCGACCCCCTGTGCCACCTCCAGTGACCAGCAGCAAGGTACAACTGGATGAAGATGCTGCAATTGTGGAATCTAAAATCAGTCAAATAAAGGACCTTTTTCCTGATTATGGTAAAGGGTTTCTGGCTGCATGTCTGGAAGTTTATAACCACAATCCAGAAGATGTGATTCAGAGGATCCTTGAGAACACACTCCATGAAGATCTGCAGTCGCTGGACACTTCTTTAGAGTCAATGCCAGTACCTAAGTCTGCTTCAACCCTAAGCAAGAATGACAAAGGGAAAGGAAAACTACTTGAACCTGCTAGCCATATCAATGTTGTTGCAGAGCAACAAATTAAAATCCCCGCGACATCTACATCTACGGTTGGGAGGTACCTTAGGAAGTCTAAAACTGACTTGGCTGATCCTAATACCCTTGATGCCAGGGATGAAGAGGATAATGAGAAGATCAGTGCTTTTATTTCTCAGTATGAATATGAAGATGAGTATGATGACTCTTTTGATGATCTAGGTCAGACTGTTGTGGAGTCAGGATTGGAGGAAAATGAGATGTTGGGTGACAGAATCAAGTCAAATTTGGGCAACTCACGGAGGTCAGATAATGAAGAGACTGCTCAGAGAGCTCCTAGTGCAAAATGGGGTTCCAGGAAAAAGCCCCAGTACTATGTTAAGGATGGGAAGAATTACAGTTACAAGGTTGCAGGTTCAGTTGCAGTTGCAAATGCTGAGGAAGCATCATTAATCACTCAAGCTCAAGAAGATTTAATATATGGCCTAGGGCGTGGCGGCAATCGTCCTCTAGGAGCAGTTAAAAAGCTAATGGAGTATCAGGAGCAGGAGCTGGAGCAGTCTGATGTCCCTGAGGTGGACGGGAGAGGGAATATGAGAAATGCTAGGGGTGGGTTCCGTGGGGGTAGGAGAGGAGGAAGAACGGGCTCTCGTGATGAACAAGAAAACAAATCTGAAGGTACTGAGATGGGAGGGCAAGGAAATGTCGGAAATTATAGGGGCAGGGGAAGGAGGGGAGGAGGAAGAAATCATTACAGGAAGGATCGGGCTGCCGGTAAACACTTTTCTGGATTGACTGGACCATGAAGTAAAAAGGATTAGATACACCAGTTTTCTTCTTCTTCTAAACATAATTTTTTTCTCCCCTTGTACACACAAGTATCCAGATCAAGTCACGGATGAGGTTGTCAATACATAAATAGTTTTTGAGAGCCCTTTATTGTCCGTTTTATACATGGAAGGTTGGTTTCTTTTGCCCTGACCAATAGGCCATTGTATACAGGGATATCGGGCAACTAGGAAATGAAATCCCGTTATCCAATTTGATTTGATCACGTACCTCGCGATACCTGGAGAGTTGGCAATTATCGCAAGGACACGTTGGAACCCAACCAGAGCATTAGTTCTGATCAGATTCGCCAGAAACCAGGGACATTTTCTCAGAACTGAATTTAAGAGAAACAGAATGTGCCAATCAACACTGGAGTTAACTCATCGGTATCATGATATGTTCTTCTGCACCTGTTCGAAAAGATGCAAAAGCCTTCCAAGGCTCAGTACGTAGAACATCGTTATCGTCATAAGAAGACATCGACTCAACAGGGAAAAAAATCGCGGACTATGTGGTACTGGAATTTTCATGCATTCCTGCAAAATTTTATCCTGGGACAGCTGTGCGAAAAACAAAGATAAAGGTAAGGAGAATTTCTGTAACAACCGAAAGATATCTTTGGGAATTCTAATTTTCCGCAAAGCCAGATTTTGGCTAGCGCATGGTTTTAATGATGTAATTAAATCATTTATTGCTTCAATCAGCAACAATGGGAACTACCAATGTATACATAATGCACATCTACAAGTTTTTGATCAAAAACCACCACCGACCCCACCAAAAACATTCCATCCATTTATTCAATTCGGGATTAAAAATGAAGCCTGCAATGTCCATAATTCCAGCAAATGATAGTGTGTTGATAGGAAACGCCCTTAAACTTCATCATCGTCCACATTGACAGCATAGTGCCCCACATTCCTACCCTGAAAAATCACACAGAAATTTCAGTTTCAGACAGTCCAGATAATGATAAAGAAATAGTATAACATTTCAAGCAACACCAACATATTTCACTGCTACCAACCACCCTTTGATGGCTTTTACTTCTGCAAATACTTGAGAAACTCAGTTTTAACACTGATTCAAATACTCTGGAATCATATCTTGTTCAACATTCACTACATTACTTCAGTAAGACAAATTAACCCACCAACTAGCTCAAGGACAAGAGCCCCCTAATCATGGAACTCTCTTTTAAATGCACAGTAGCTCATCTAGTGCATCTAAAATAAGCCAATTATTACTGGATGATTCTGGTAAATGTTTTAATTATAGGGCAAATCCACCTGTAAGGAACGAGAAAGCAAACATCTAAACAACTTGGGAAAATTCCTACCTCAGACAGCATCCGCTGCTTATTGAGCTTCTGAGTCCTAGCTTTGTTGACCACTGAGTTTGGCGACTTGTACATCCTCTGTCAAGCAGATATTTATAATATCATTATAGACACAGAAGTATCAGCAGCAAACTAAAGAACATCAAAGTAGGAATGCCAAGGAAAACCAAAACCGCAGAGCAGTCAATAACACATGAGTACGTAATCCAGATCCTCTCCTAAGTAGACCATCTAATTTTATAGATCAAATATCAAACTGAAAAGCACTGATTCTAGGAACTAGTTTACCAGCTTCCGGAGCACAAAATTATGTACTCGTTATAAATCAGATCAAGAATCTCATATTTGGATAGCTCAAACTCAGATATTTAAGACCTATTCAAACTTTTATCAAATCTCTTTCAGCTTGGGCAATAGCTATAACCAAAAATATTAACAGCAAGCAAATTCCAATATTTTAGACAAGCTCATGCTTCATATTCTCATCCATGAGCACAAGCAAAGCATAAATATATCTCTTACACCAATACCATCACAGATAATTTGTAAAGTGTGATAATCAAGATGAGGTGTGTAAGAAGCTTCCAATCTTGCCTAGTCCATTATTCATACAGTTATCTATCAAATTATCTGCAAGCTTAAGAGATATAAGAGTCTAAACCCTGACCAATTTTCCATTATAATGTAGTCAACTGCCTAAAGAGGCCAACTACCATACATTCCAGCTGAGTTGCTAGTAGTTTGGAGGGAAGAAAAAGAAAAAGAATATTATGAAATTTTTAAGTTGATTCAGCTCGGTATGCAACTAATAGATAATTTAAAAAAAAAAAATTGACCTTGAGACAGAACAGCTATAACATAAATCAGAGAGATGAAATCTGAACAAGGCATATTAGGGAAGAAGTATAAACATACCTTGTCTGTACTAGATACATGATGTTCAGCAACTGAAAGATACTTTCTTTTAGGAGTGAATCCAAAGACATCATGCAGGAATTCATTTTCCTGTTGGATCAAACAGAAATAAATTTTGATGATATTAGCGATAGCCAAAATGAAGCATTTATCATTGCTAATGGGAGTGGAGTTTTGAAAGTGAACCCATAAAGAAGATAACTCACCTGCATGTGCTTCACAAACCCTCCACCAAGAAAGTGCTTCAGAAAGTTCAGCTGTTATAAAATAATTGTTAGCAAGACCTCAAACGTTGCTAAGATTCATAAAACACTGCATGAAAAGGGGAAAGGGAGGGGGGAGAAGGGAGAGAAAAAAAAAAGGAGGCTATGATCAAGAGTAAAGCCGGAAGAAAAACCTGTATCAGTTGAGACCAATTTGAAGTCTTAAGGGATTCGCCACCAATCTTTGTTGAGGTTTCAGGACAATAACCATACTAAACAAGAAAGTGGAATCACTAAGAAGAGGTCCAGAGGCAATCGGAATTTCATACTAGCTTGATATCCAAGAGAGAAATCACAATAAAAAATAAGATGATACCTCAAGGAACTCCAAAATATCCTTAAACAAGTTCCGCTGGCTGGTAAGATCTTTCTTTGCAGAACCTTTACCACCTGCTTCCACAGAAAGGTTTCTGACCTGATTCAGGATTTTTCCCTTCAATCCTTGTAAATGTATATATTCTTCCCGAGAACCATCATTAGAGCCCTTAGCTTCAGAAGAGAACTTCTCTAGACTTCCTGTCTCAAGAATTAGTGCCAATGCTTCGCCAGCAGCAATGCGTATGGATCGGTCATCCTTGTCTAGCAGAGTAGAAAAATATGAAATGGACCTGCATGATTTTTCAAAATATAAGTTTGCTTTTCTTTGTCCAAACATTCCAGCACCAAATTCTGGCTCCAGAACCTAATAATATCTATCTGCCTCTTCAAGTTCAATATCAGACAAAGTTCTAGTACCAACTTAAAGACATTAATATAAAACCATGCATCAATTGATAGAGCAAAGAGGCAGAGAAGAACAAAGGGTTACTTACTGCTGCCACTTTTTGGAATCAAGTGAACATCCGTCCATTGTTGTGAGAAGAAATGACCAAGCAGACACCATCGCTGTTATAATAGGTGCTGAAGGTCTGGCCGCAACTACCTATAATGGAACAACATGATTAATAGTTTCCCATAAGCCCACAATCATCAAAAAATGAACTGCAAACAACGGTACCATATCAAACGTAAGAAACCAAGCAACGAAACATACGTTGGAACCCAGCTTTGGATGAACAATTTGCCACATAATTTGCATTGTTCTTTCTGTTTCCTCTGGATCATTTCCACCAACAAAGGTAATGACAGCCAAACACTCCAACAGCTGAAATCATAAACCACATTTTGAATAAATATGGGGTGAGAATTACCATGCATAAAAGTAGCATGTGAAATTCATAAAAAAGCCTTGCTATTAGCAAGCAGTTGAATCTAGACCTACTGAGATGTCAACATGATACATACCGATGCTATCTTTGAGGAGTCAAACCCTGATTTTAGTGCCTGGGAAATAGGGGCTACTGATTCTTCCAAAATTTCACGAGAATTCTCCCCATAACCAACAGTCAAAGCCAACAGGCCTGAAGAAAGATAAGTTGTTACATAAAAGCAACTTGGATTAAGCAAAAATATCAAGAAGGCTTAAAAGCTAACCAATGGCATGGGATGCTAAAGCTATCTCTCTACTAGATCCTCGTTTGATTGAACTCAGACATTGGTGGAGTAAAGTAGCAAATCTACGCAGAACACAACAAAATATGCGTGAGAATCTAAACCAACATTGATGTACCAGAATTTATAAACTGAATATAATAATTGAAAAGAAATAAAACGGCATTGAATTTCGAATCGGATTTTATAAAATAACATTCATATCAAATTCTAATAAGATTGCAAAACTTACTTCTTTTCAACAAATTGATGCTGCAGGGTGTTATTGAAGGCCTCAATAATTGATGACAAAGCTTTCTCTCTTGTGGATCCCCTATATCCAATCAACATTAAAGTAAAAACAAAGCATAGCATAGCACAGCGTATCTCAATTTTACCTAATAATATCTGCAAAATTAAGAGAAAGAAATATGCACCTTTTCTCATACAAAGCATCTAAGGCTTCGTCCAACAAAGTGTCTTTCTCAAGCTGGACTTCTTCAGTACCGGACACCGACATACGATCGGACCTCATCGTCGACGTCGAACTAACACTACTATTATCATCGTCGCTATCTAACATCGCCGCATTTTTACGCTGCGAACTACCTGCGCCATTGAATTAAATTATTCAGCTCAATTAATTCATTAATCGATTACAAATTGTTAAATTAAATTAAATAACAGCACAAATTAAGAAATCTTGTACGAAGAACCCTAATTAATAAAACGTAGGAATTAAATTAGCAAATAAATTTCAATCAAAAAGACAAAATAAGACGAGAGAGAACTCACGCTTTCCCATCGGTGGCGGCTGCTCAGTCCTTCGATGGATGGATATTTTTTTTTTTTTTGGTTGTCAGAAAAAGTTAAAACGTTGACTGAGAAACTGAGAATGAAAAGAATCCGAAAACAAAACAGAACCTAAATTTATTGAAATGACGGAGGAATACAAAATCAACAACAACAATGAAAGTGAATCGGAGGAGGATAAAGCCATTAAAATCTTTATAGAATAGAACGGAATCAGCTAAAACGAAAGTTGAGGTGAAAAAAAAATAGGGAGGCTTAAAAATGAGGAGATCACAGGCGGCGAGGTTACGAGCGAGGAGAATTATTCATATTGGGTGGTATGGAATATTCGGTGAACGTGTGAAGGGGCACAACTAAATCAGTTGTGTGTCTACTACGTGGACAATTCAAGGCCGTTGATTGTTTGTCAGAGGAGATTTGAGGGGCCAGTTGGTTGGGTGAAGGAGAGCCGCGAGTAAAGCGGGCAAAAACAAATGGCACGAGGAAGTAGGGTTGGCTGGTTCGCTGATTTTTAGGATGTGCGAGAAATCGGGTGCCGTGACGCAGTTATAGACTGACTAATATGGACTTGTGATGTGTGACTGCAAATTGTGGTAACATGCTTTGAAGGATGTAGAAAGTTTCGATACTTCCGGTTGTTTCTGATTGTATTCAAAGATTCAGGAACGATCTATTAGTCAACGGTGACCTTTTGTTTAATTTACATTTTAAGGATTTTTTTTTTGTATTACATATATTTCATGAGATCTCATGCGTCAGATTTCTTTTCATTTTTAAAGTGAATTTGTGAGTACTGATGTGGCAATTTTCGACGTTTTTGATTTGTTGCGGGCAAGCAAAAGGTGTTACTAATGTGACGCATGGCGTGAGGACTGAGGATAATGGGCGCGAGAAGAGTGAGTTATTATTATTCAAAGCACGGCCCTTTCAAAAAATAATAAAATTAAGGGTTAATTTTGTTCTGCCCCCAAATGTTTTAACATTTTTCGTCATGCACCTATATGTTTCGAAAATACTCACTCCACACCCAATTTCGTTAATTTGACCGTTATGTTTAACGGAGCTATTTGAAATTTAAGTAAATATGCGAAATACCCCTTATCTTGAATTAGAGAAAAATAAAATGAGATAAAATGTTAATTTAATAATTAATGTTTACATTAAAAAATTTTATTTAAAGGTAATTAATAATAATTCCATCAATTAAATTATCAAATAAATTTAATTTATCATCATCAAATAATATTTAGGATATGAATTTCTAAATTTACCCTTTGACCGTTAGAATAAACGGTCAAAATAACGAAATTGGATGTGAAGTGAGTATTTTTGAAACATATAAGTGCGTGGTAAAAAATGTTGAAACATTTGGAGGCAGGACAAAATTAACCCTAAAATTAACCCCAACTGGTTGGTCCTACAGATTCAATTTCACGCACAAAAATGAACGAGCAGCCATTAGCTGTCAAGCTCATCAGTTGCACTTGCATATGACTTTAAGAGTTTGTCGGTACGTTTCCAAAGCGTTTTATTGGACCGCAACATGTGGAAAAGCCCAGAAGAAGAAGTGCGGACCTTTTGACACCCCCCACTAAAATCCTTGGAGTATCCTTTTTAAAGGGAGAAAATTATGGTGTAACGGTAGTATGGTATTATTGTTATACCGTAGTTGAATTTTTTTAAAAATATTCATAAATTTGATAAAATATAAATTCGTATACTGAAATTAACTATCTTCCTTTAAAAATTCACTCGAAAAGTGTATTTATTTTAAATTTTAATTATAAATTCATACAAATCTAAAATATTGATTTTTTTTCTAATTATAAAATTTATATCTTCAAAACTTTTAAATCTTATAATTTTCTCCCCAGAAAAAGTTTTTCAATTTTATACACACACACACATACATATACATATAAATTTTGAAATGCGATGAGTGTAAAGATTTTGTTAAAAAATTAATTAATTTAAGTACTTGATTGAATTTTCATTAAAAAGGTGAATTAATTTACCTTTGATTATTTAGGTAATTTTAACTAAAAGGAAAGAATGTTGAGGGGTGTCAAACGAAGTCATCATCATCTTTGAAGTGGAGGTTTGGGCCTTAATGGATTTTCTTTTTTGGGACGAACAAGCAACATCAACCACAACATACATAAAAAAAGCACTCGGCATTTAGTCGAGTGATTAAAGCAGTTATTCGACCTCTATGAAAGTATTACAAGAATTTCAATTCTTCATCAATTATTAATAATTGAATGGAAGTAGTTTTCTCTCTCATTAAATGTGAGTGTTGTAGACATTTCTCGAATATTAGAGGTGACAAAAATTTGATTTACACTAATCTTATGTAATATGAGTTATTTTCTAATTATAATATCAGTGTAAAAAAAAAAAGAAAAAAAAAAAGAGTACCATAACATGCTGGTTAAGCCCACCAGAACAGAAATGAACATTACAGTAATTCCATATGATGCCTTTGCCGGTTTTGCCACCATCTAATGAGTTTAAAGCAATATTTACAGTCAGACAAATATATCTCACACGACTTTTGAGTCGTTTCCTTTTTAATAAATTCTGAGTCTAAAGTGAATCTCACAGTCGTTATAATTATTTATGCTAGATAACTAAATAAGGAAAAAGATACATACTGAAGTTTTACTAATCCGTGGAACGAGGGGAATTCAGTAATTGAGTAGCCTTCTTTCTTCTAGCTTTTTTTTTTCTAATCTCCGCATCTTTCCTCTTTCTGTTTCCTCTTCCCTTCTACCATACGGTCATGTTTGAAACACACAGCCTCTGTTGAAACTTCCCTGTAGCAAAAGCTTTCATTTGCCACATTACATAAATAGATAGCAGTCAAAATTATTTTTCTTTCTTTTTGGGGAAAAAAAAGGAAAAAAACAACAACACCACTAGCATGTGTCTAGGACACGAGGTTGTTACGTTGGTTCAATACCTGCAAGAAAGGTCGCGACATGTATACGCAGATGGACCGAACAGCTCAGCTGGGACGGATTCATTATATACAAAAAATCCTTTGAAAATCAACAATATCAGCACCATCATCAGAAAAATAGAGCCGCTTCCAAAATTCATTTCTATGTTAAATTAATGTCATTTGCTAACCTGCTGATTTTGCTTTATTCTATGAAATGGTCACCCACTTGACATTGATCGTCTTATAAAAGACCAAGAAACAGTATACCCCGTCATAGATTGCAACGGCGTATCACCTAATGCTTCTTTTAAAAAAAACAAACTAAAGGCTTTGTCTCTTCCCCCCAAATGGCACCAAGCCCAGCAGCCGGCAGCAAAGTGGAGACTCCTATAGACGAAGGCCTCGTGTTGATTACTGGGCCGAATCCGGATGAGTCCCAAACGAATCTATGGATCTAAACTATGCCCATGCCAAAGTGGCCTCTTACCAATTTTCAGATGCTTACGTCTGGCTGTTTGTTTTTTGTCCCTTAATTCAATCATCAGCGGCAAAGTTTGGATGAATTGATGGGGTTTATCAACGATGCGCGTTAAGTGGAAGTGGATTACCTTTTCTTTTTTCTTTTGCTTCAATAAAATGAGGCATTCATTCTTTGCTGGAAGCTTTACTCTTGACCAAAATCCCATACATGGCGCGGTTAGTTAATATTCTAATTATATCTGTCTTAACAGATACCAGTATTGTGGTGCTGTGAAATAGAAGCTTTGGTTGTTAAGGAAAAAAAAATTACAAATGCTTAACAAACAACATTAATTGTTGAGTAAACGTTATTTTTTTTTTGAATTATATAAAACTATTTCTCAGCTCGTATTTCATGAGATTACTATATTGGTATTTACAATTAGATAATTATTAGAATTAGATTTATAAATTTTATATAGCACTGCCTAAATTTTTTCATCTCTACTATTCAAAGGAGGTTTACTCCACTCATGTTTCGAAAGGGAGAATACTACCTTCACTCAAATTGAAAAAGAAAATTAAGCCTCACAATGACTTGTGAAACTATAACAAAGTCAAATTGTAAATATTTATAGTCAAACATTTTAGTAGTTTGGTTCTAGTTGCCACCTGAATTCTTCGAAGGTCACAAGATACACAGGTCTTTTTTTTGTGCTTTTTCAAAATAATAGAAAATTATATTAGAGTCAGGTCTATACCGACTGTATTATTAAGCAATTGAAGATACTGCCCGGCAATATAAACAAACAAGAGCCCGTGATAGCATAATTACAGAAGCTTAAGAGGTAAGTTTCTTTTATCTCTACAATTCTATGAACTACTGTGGTTAAATTTCGTCCGAAGATTGTCACAAACTACGTGTTTATATCTGGTGCAAAAAGTCCAAAACCGAAAACACAGTCGGCATCATGTATAGGCCAATTTTATTTGTTGGAATTGGACTTAAAAAGCCCACCTAAACAAAAATTAAGGCTGTCTTTAAACTTCAGTCTCCACGTACACAAGAGGAAGAGGGCATGTGAGCTCACTGCCCGGTGGGCTTTGGAAGTAGGAAGTTTGAACTGGAATCGGCAAGCAGTCAACACATTGGGAGTCCCAACTCTCCTAATACCCCTTTTCTCATTGACTCCCTGTGAAGATTAGCGGCAACTTTTGTTGAAAGAGATGGCATGAGAGTTTGTGTGGGTGAGTCCTGTGTTCTGTTTTCTGGGTGGGTGGGGTATGTATAACAACGAGCCTTTATATTTTTTGTCGGAAATTTATGCGTCACCAACCAATAATCATGTATGCAATGCCACTGCATCATATTTTGGTGACTTCCAGGCAACATTATTTTGGCGTATTGGGTGTTATTTCCTCCCTGACGCCGCTATCAGTTTATTGAATCCCAAATAATTTATTGACCAACCTCCTCAGTAATTTTTCTTTAACGTCCTTTTTATTTGGGATAAATTTCCCATTATCCTATTCATGAAATAATAATCTTAAAATTATTTTTTAAATTATTAGTAATTTTAATTTATTTTTATTTTTATTTAAAAGATAAGAAAAAAATAAAATGGATTGATAAATAAATTTTTATCTTCTTTACAAAAATAAAAAATAAGTTGAGATTTACAATAATTTAGAGATATTTTAAAGATTCGTCATTTCCTTGTAAGTAATCCAAAATTAATCCTTTTATTTGTTTTTTTTTTTCGGTTTGAGTGGATAGGAAAGATGATTGATCATGTGCTTTAAGTTATGTGAAAGATCCTTCTCAAATCTCAGTCAAGTTTATAATGTTGTGTACATATCCATATAGTATGAACTTGCGTGCGGATTGATTTTCTTTTTCTTTTTCTTTTTTTGGGTTCTATTTCAGCATGTGAATAATTTAAGTTCTATCAAATTAATATGTGTGAATTTGGTTGAAAGGCTCAGATAAAATTATGGATAAGCAATTCAAATGCTATCCTGTTGCTCTACCCCTCTGACCAATTTTATACATATAGATAGTGACCTTAAAAAAAAAAAATAGAGATGTAAGAAATTCATTTCATCATGAAGAGTGAAATAGGAGAGCTAGAAAAGCCATTATATCGCTAAGTTAAAACATGAATGAGGCTACAAACGCTAAACTTATCTCACAGAGTGCACTCTAAATTAGATGAAATTCATTGTATGGGTGTGGAATATAGCGCAGAAATTTCTTTAAAAAATAAGAATCCAGTTAATGGAGCTTGCATCGCATATAATCTCATCATTTGTTGATGTATTTTTAGTTCATGAACTACTCTTAATTGATGTATGAATCTTTTTGTATTAATATTATTTGTGTAAACAAATAATGTGGGTCCACTCATGTATAATTTAAGTTTTGAGACTATATAAAAATTTATAGTACTGCTATTTGAACAACAGCAAGATAGAAATATGGGTACTGTTTATGCTAAAATGTTACGACATCTTTGTTTATATTGTAGTACCATCGTTTATGTCTTCCTACCGTCTCACTATTATTCAAATGGTATTTTCTAAAAGTTTCTACACAAATAAGGTCCATTCAACCTTTGCGCAATCATTGAGAAAGTAAAGCAAAATGTCTTTTCAAATTGGTCCATACTTTTTTGATTTGGATCATTCGATGATAAGAGCTCTTTACAAATTAACCTCACCATATAATGTGTGTGTGTAAAATGATTGTTGAGGACAAAATTCAAGTAAAATATAAAAAAAATACAGGTAAATGTATTGAATTTTTTGTAGTTTATTGGCATTCTCACTTTGTTAAAAGTGAGGATGTCCTCGCTAAAGAATGATCTATATTAACTATTCACTAAAGAATGATCTATATATATGTAAAGTCATTCTCTTGTGAGGGTCGTTTTACTAAAATGAAAATGTCATTAAAATAAAAAAAAAATACATATTTTAAAACATTAAATTTTTTTTATAGTATATTGAATCTGTATTTTTTTGTTTGTTAATACCATCCATTAAAGTGAGAATACTCTCACTAGAATATGTGTGTATGTGTATACATCCATTAATTATTTTTTTTTACAAGTATATTGAATCTGTATTTTTTTCATTTATTAATACCATCCATTAAAGTGAGATACTCCCACTAGAATATGTGTGTGCGCATAAAAGAGACCTTCTCGTGGGTCATTTCACATATGCACGCATGCTGGTTACTGCTAGAAATGAAAACAACACCAGCATATTTTCTGCTCATGGACATGGTGCCCACATGAAACCACTTACCACTTCATATTAATTAACAGGCGATGAGCTTTGAGTGAGTGTTGCCCTTAATATATCATATTGCGCGACACAACTGTAAGCCTGCAGCATATGCATGTTAATGAAGATTCTCGGTTTAATTATTTTGCCGCAGAGAAAGAAAATTAATTGAAATGACAAACTTATAGCGTTTCTGCAATTTTCAGATAATCACACAGAATATTTTTTTATTATATAAATTAACCGTCTACTTGATTTATTAAGCACATTCTTGTTAATTTTCTTAAACTCTTTGTTCTACTATTTTATCTAATAACTTAATTTCAACCTTTATCACCAGGGATTTTTTTTTTTTAAATTAAAAAGAAAAAAACTTTTCACAGTGGTGAAGGCAGCTGGCTAAATATATGCATACAAGAAAAAGAAAAATCTGCAATGTTAACTTGGAGGGTCGTGATAATTTAATTGGCCTTTCAGGTAGCAGATATTTTTTGAGCTACTGTGCTTCAGTGCTTTATAACCATGTAGTTCCTTTAATGCAGTTAAAGCGAGCTGGAAAACGATTAAACAAAGCTTAATTAATAACTAAAAAGATTCCCTAAAGGTTATTTGCGGTGACATGAATAGATAAGACAAGAATAAAAATAATTTATCAACTTCTTTTCCTTTTCATATTATTTAAAATAAATTAAAGCTAATAAGAATTGTTTCTGTGTAATTTATATTGAGTGCAATTGCTCCCATTATCGAAAACCCAGAATGAAAGAGGTATGTGGGACAATTAAACTAATAAAACTAGATTCCTAAAAATAATTAAGTAGAGATGGCATGAATAAAGAAGAAAGTGTTACGATAAGAAAATTACAATTAAATTTTTCTAGACTTGCGCTACAACAAGGTTGCCATTAATTGCTAGCAGATGTGTTGGCTTTTGGATCTTGTGTCATCTTCTAATATTATATAAGAAAGGAGTTTCTAAATTCTAATGGCTTGCCACTTGGGCTTGTAGTCCAGTGGTGAATCATTGCCCTCAAAGTTAAGTATGATTATGAGGGCAATGGTTCGAGTCCCCACGGACTCAACTTCCCTCAATTAAACATAATTATGTGGAGACTTCTTATAACATCTTTCTCCCTTACGAAATGTGAGTGGAGTATAGACATCCCTTCTCCGTGAGGAGTATTTAGATATGCATGTACTTCATAGAATAAAAATGTAATAATATAAGTTCTATATATATATCTGATTGTAAATATCAGTGTAATGACCTGCTGTCATAGCAGTTGTATATATCTCTATGTAATACAGTAACCTGATGCTTAATCAGTTAAAAAAAAAAATTCTAATGACTTCAAAAGTATTGCATTTCCCCTGTCCCATTTCGCGTTCAACTATCTTAAAAGAAAAAAAAAACAACAACAATAATAATAAAAATAAAATAAACCTCTTTAATATAAAATTTTACCTCCTAATTATCTATTCTAAAAGAGGAACAAATAATTAGACGTTTAACATGGAAACATATGGGCTTTTAAATGCTATTCGTGCAATCGTTCCTCGAAATCATTTGAGTATTGCTACATAATATGTAGGATTTGAACTTCATAGTATTTTACAGACACTATTTAGTGTAGCAGTATTCAAATCTGGGACTCATTCGATCAATTTGCTTTGATTGATTCAAAACAATATACATTTGTTTATACATAATGTGACATCTCAGCTACCTAACAAGTGGGTGATAAGATATTTTAGTAAATGCACTTATAATTTGTGAAAATTTAATATTCATTTTATGAATGGTACGTAATTTATGATGAAATTTTAAGACAAAATTTAAAATATTTGGCATTTATTATTCTTATTTTGGAGAATTCAATGGATCAGATTGGGTAAAAAATTTTGTTTCGAATTGCTAAACAAAACAACTATAATATACTTATAATGTAATGAGAAATTATATTTATATTTCAAATATAATTAGAAGAAGTTAAAATGTCATACATGTGACACTATTTGAGTAGTTGTTGCATTAAATTCGAGTAAATTTACCTACGTCCTCTTATTACCATAACAGTTACTTCACACACCCTAACCTATTTCATCCCATGTAAAAAATTCAAAATTAAAGAACTTTCTTTTTATCAAGTTGGTGTAAGAGGGAATTGATCCAATTATTTATTGTTTCGAGAGCAAGAATTAAAACCAAGTAAGATTGGTATATTATATAGTATTAAAATTGATTATTTTATTTTACGAATATTGCAAAACAATTTCCACCATAACCTGCATAATACATTAATTCTAGTAATTTTCACATTATAAAAGTTCATTCTCTTAAAATTAAGAAAAATGAAAGAAATAAAGAAGAAAAGAGAAGGAAGAGAGTGGGTGGATAAGGAGAAGACAAATTTCTCTCGTATCTTTTTAATGATGGTCAATGGGCCGTGCCGGCCAAACATCGGCCCACACGGGCTCATAGGCCAGCACAACACGGCCCACCAAATGCAGTGCCCACTTTTTTATAAGGGCCCGACACGAGTAGGTCTGTGCCCAAAAAAAACCCACCAACCTTTTTTTTTTTTGTCTATATGTCCAGCGTGCCTTAAAAAACCCACATGTTTGGTATGCTTTTTTAAGCCCTCCAGCCTAATAATAATAATAATTTTATTGATCATAGTAATTGTTGTGTAAATTTTATTGAACTTGCATGTGCACAAATCTATTGTAGAATAGATCAATGGTGACGAGTGTCGATCCCACAAGAAGGTGGATTTTAATTGTGTGTATAATTAATTTTTCTAAATGATGGTTGGATTTATGGTAAAGATGATTTGGAATATCATAATATTTGAATTGAAATGGCAGAATTAAATTAAAGTGGAAACTATAATAATTGTAGCGCTTGTGTATCTGGATCCGTATCAACATGCACCATGGGCTAAATATTCCTTATTAATGTCAATTAAATCATGAGGGAGGAATTCACACCTCATTAACCACACTCTAATCAATATGGTGCTAAGGGCTTATCGTGCCAAATAATAATAACTTTGTACTAGGGAGCCGGTGA
This sequence comes from Citrus sinensis, assembly GCF_022201045.2. Lineage (NCBI taxonomy): Eukaryota > Viridiplantae > Streptophyta > Magnoliopsida > Sapindales > Rutaceae > Citrus > Citrus sinensis. The sequence continues at coordinate 30,224,393 of NC_068560.1, forward strand.
AACCAGGGCAGTATCTAAACAAGATTATTATTATTTGTCGACGAGAAATCAAAATATCCACAAAAACTAGAGGGAAAGAAAAAATAAATTTACCAAATAAAGCCCATAACACATGTTGAGACTTCACCTTCAACCCAAACTTGAAAGAAAATTAGCTACTCATAATTGAATTAGGGGCAAAATGAAAATTTATTAAAATACGTAAAAAATACAAGATGAAGAATGAATTATAGAAAATGGAGCCCAAAAATAAATTCAGAGATGCAAAATTAGGAGGGAAATGCCCCATTTTTATAGATACATTGAGTAAATGACGGCTATCGAATTAAAAACAGTTTGGACGCTCAGGATTGCGCCACGTCATCAGTCAACAGTAGCAGTTTGACCACACGGTTTGAACAGTGATACAGTTTGACCACGTGGTTTGAATAGTCAACCGGCCTGAACAGTGACGTGATTTGGTTGAAAATAATCCTGTGTATATGCATGTACCGTACGCGCGATTTTTGGTTCACTAATATGCTGTCACGTCATCGATCAACAGTGCATAAGAATTTTCTCCAATGGAATCGTGACACCTCATCAGTCAATGCCACATCATCGTTCCGTCTGTGTGAACAGTGTCGTGAATAGTAACGTGGACAGTACCGTACATGTGAACAATGTCATTTTTCCTTTTATACTCCTCGTAAGGTTTTCGACTGTCTTGAGTTCAAAAGTGATGTTCGTTTTGCCGTCTGATTTCTCGTTCATTGTGAAATGACCACAACACCCCTGAAATGCATAAAATACTTAATTAAAATAAAATACACATAATTAAATTACAAGAGACTAAAATACATAAAAGTAGAAGTGTTAGTAAAACTTGAAGTGTAAAATAACGATTTTCTCCTTTATAAATATACATTTTTTAACACTCAACAGTAATAATTAATGAAAAATAAAATTACAATTCTAGAATAACAATTACATCTAATTTTATTTGAATTACTAATATTATAATTGCACATAAACTCCATTGAATGAAAATGTAATTTTTAATTTATCATAAAAATATTTTGTTCATAATTTTATTTTTTTGTGCATAAATATGAAAAATATTTCATTCACAAATGAAACTTATCTCCATTAACTATTAACTAAGTTATGATTTCATAAATAAAATATTAATGTCATAAAATTTTTTATTTATCATTTATAAAATCATGATATTTATTTATCCATTTAATAAACTATAAACATAAAAAATTAGAATATTTATTTAAACTAGGACTTAAATCAATTTTAAAAAGCCTGTGCTAAAAAAATATATTAAAAAATTTAATTTCAAGATATTTATAAAATAATGATATTTTATGTTTATTTTTCATTAAAAAATTTTATTTTGATATACCTTGGCCCACGTGCTATTGGTGGCCCACGGGTCGCGTGCTTAGCCCACCAATGAAGCGTGCTTATTATGTGCTTTTTTGCGTGCTGTGTTTTGGCCAATTTCTAATCGTGCCGTACTTTTAAGGCCCGGCACAGCCCATATGCGTGCCGTGCCGTGCCTCGTGCCCTACCGAAACGCGCTCGTGTCGTACCGTGTTGTACGGACACGTGCCGCTCGACCCATTGGCCATCTCTATATCTTTCTCAGCACCAAGCCCAAAAACAAAAGTCCCTGCTCCCACCTAGAGGTGCCCAATGGGCCGTGCCGTGCCGCCCAGGCCCATCAAAAGAAGTACACGTGTGCTCGTGCTTGTGCCGTACTGTGCCCTGTCGTGTTTAATTTTTTTATGCTTAGGCTTGGCACACCACACGTGCCATGCCCACACGTGCCGTGTTTAAGAAAAAAAGGCTACTAAGTTTTTTTTCCCTTTTTTATTTTTTTAAATGCGCATGCAAGTTGTTGTCTTATTTTTTTAAGCCTTTATGCTTTTTTGGATCCATGTGCCTTTATTCTTATTCAAATTTAATAGAATAAAGAATTCAAAACTCAAGTTTATATTCAATAATAATAAATTAATAATGATAAAATAATATAATATTAATTACTAAGTTTGACTCTATATTAGAATTTTTTTAGTACTTAAAAACAACAACAGTAACAATTTTTTAAAAGGGTTAACTTAATTGTTAACTTGAAATTACGTAGAGTCATATATCATAATTTATAATAATATTAATACACATTTATAAAATCATAATATCAATTATTTATTTATTAAATTATAAACATAAATCAATTTTTTTAAATTAAGAATTAAATAAATTTAAAAAACTTGAGCTAATAAAATATATTAAAAGATTTAATTTAAAGTTATTTATAAAATCATAAAATTTTAAGTTTACTTTCATTAAAAAATGAAACATACTTATTGTTTGTTTTTTCGCGTGTCGTGCTTTGTCCCATCTCTAAATTACCGTGTTTTTAAGGCGCACGTGCCAAAAATCTAAGCTTAACACAACCCACGTGCGTGCCGTACCGCATGCTCTATCAAAACATACTCGTGCCGTGCCGTGCTGTATGGACACGTGACGTGTCTCTGCTGTGCCTCGTGCTCCAATCCACTGGCCACCTTTACCCCCACCCATCGAAACCAGTAGTAAATCAAGATTAAGCGGCCGCGGTGACGTGGCAATGTTTGACTGGCAGGGGTTCCACCCGCAGGCCGCAGCTCGAGCCCACAGAGGCCACACCACAACTAAGCATCAAAAGCACAGTTCCGGTACGACCGGACGTACGGTTTCCCCTGACAACACAGACACCTCCTGTCATTGGAACGTATTTGCCACGCTCTACACACTCGCGTATACTTAATAGAGTCTCCTGTTTGTGTCATAACTCTCAGAACCCAAACTGGCAGCGCGATGAAACCAGCCACAGCGCGCTTCACTTTCGGTCAAATCTCAGTCATCACAAACCAACAACCACAACACGCACACTTACACATACACATGCACATTACACAATAACTAAAAACTAAACAAAAAACCGAAACAAAAAAAAAAAAAAAAACATTTTACCGCAATTTCGCCACATTTAAAGACGATGATCATACGTGTAACAAAATCAGACTCTTTTTTTATACGCCTCAAGTTAAAATTACAAATCCTTTTTTGCTAGATTTGAGCTTTATATCATCATATCTCCATAACTCTCTGTCTTCAATACTTCTTCAATCATGTTGGCCAAACACATTTTCTCTCTCCAAATCATCATGTTCATGGTTATTACTAATAATGTAGTATGTATCATCTGATAAATACTGATACTGATATAGCTTCTCAGAATTATATTTGTTTTTCTGTTTGGAAATAAAATAAGAATGGATCATGATGATTCTTTATCTGGGCTACTTTGTCCAGAAAGCAAGACTTGTTTAGATGAAGACAGCGCAGTTTTAGATGTTGAGGATGAAGATGAGTATGTGAATACTTTGGGGGATAAAGAGATCAGCTTTGGGTTCAAAAGAGGTGAAACTGATAAATCTGTGATGCTTAGTGATGACATTAAATGTGCCCGCTTGGAAGCTATTGCATGGATTCTCAATGTATGTTAGTTTCAAGAACCCAGATAATACAATATTCGCTAACTTTTATTTACTACTTGTGATTTTAATGACGTTTCTTGTTTGTTTGCTGTATTGATCAATCCAGACCAGGGCAGTGTTTGGCTTTCGGCCCAAAACGGCTTATCTATCTGTCACATACTTGGATCGATTCCTGTCCACGAGGTTTATTGATGTAAGTCTTCGGTTCTCAGTGTGCAAAAATATAATTGAAAAGGTTTTAATTTGGACAATGATAAATTTTTTTTTCTTTATTGAGTTGCAGAGTGACAAATTATGGGCAATAAAATTACTATCAGTGGCATGTGTTTCTGTAGCTGCAAAGATGGAGGAGGTAAAAGTTCCAGCACTATCAGAGTTGCAGAATATTGATGGATATAATTTTGGAAACAGTGTAATTCTGAGAATGGAGCTCATGTTATTAAAAACAATGGATTGGAGAATGGGATCAATCACTCCATTCGCTTTTCTGCATCACTTCATTAGAAAATTCTGCAAGGATTCTTCACCGAGTAATGTCTTACCAAGGACTGTGGCACTCATTTTGGCTATAATGAGAGGTATGATGGCCTTTCCTTAAGTATATATCTTCAATTTCTATTGAATTAACTATCATTAATTGGAGTGTTAATTTGATTCAGAAATCAATTTGATGGAGCATCGACCGTCTGCAATAGCAGTAGCTGCCACCTTGGTAGCGTTTGATCAAAAGCTAACAAGACAAGCATTGGAGTCTTGTTGTGGATTTCTTGAAGTTGTGAGTCCTTTTATTTTTAGCTAGAAAGTATTTTGCTGTGATTAAATGGACAGTACGTATTGATTAATTATAATCTGATTAAAAGTGTCTTTGATGATTCTCTTGTTTAACAGGGTGATGTGTCCACATGCTACAGTATTATGCAGAAATTGGAGATGGAGAAATATAAAACGCCAGATCCATCAGCAACCCATTTTGGGACAGCCAATGTTTCTTCTTCAGCGGTTAGCAGCAAGAGGAAAAGGCTTACATTCAATGATAGTGATCAGAGGTCCGACGGGCCAAACGAGAAGCGACTCCGCTAAAACACATTCATATTCTAAGAATTACATCAAACAGATGCCAATGGTTTAATCAATGACTTAATTGACGATAATTACTGTTGCAATTATCTAATGAGTATTTTTCAATCGTTAGGGACAACTAAAGAAATGAGAAACAGATAAGGAAAAGAAAATAAAAGCAAAGCTTTGGGCCATACATTACACATATAAAGCTGATGGTTATTATTAGACCAATGGCCTGAGCTTCAGGGGTATTGAAAGGCAACTCATTGTTCAATTTTCTCTAGTTTTTTCATTCTTTGTACCTTATTTCTTCCCTTTTCGCTTTCTTTGCAATCCTAGCTTTATATAGGATGCTTGGGGTGCTTTCTTGTGTTGTGTCTTTGAAAAGGCTGAAAAGAAAGATCAGGAACTCTGTTTTCAGTGATTTGATGCATCTAAAATATGTTGCGTGTTAGCCATCTGAAAAGTATTATTGTAAAGGCGAGTTTGATGGATTTGTTTGAATGTTTGAGGGATGTCTTTAAAGGCGGGGTCCCCGCTTTTTCTTCCTTGTCAATGCCTTTAAAGCCTTTGTTTATGGAATCAACACGAATTTCTACCAGTTACTGCCGTCTTCACCATTTACAACATTTTTCTTGAGACAAAATAAAACTTGCTTATTCCCTGAAGATGAGATATGATGAGGGTGAAGCATTAGCTAAGCCACAGTAAACAAGAGCAAGTACTGTTGCCATGGAGATCTTTGGCTGAAACTAAAGATCTTGCCAGAGCTAAGATATGAATTGATGAGTAAGCGAAGACCCCGACAAACAGTTCATTTGTCCGCGCTGGCCGATAAGAATCATGTTGTATAGTCAAAGCTGGCTATGAAGGTTTTGGACTTTTGGTACCTTTCTGCGCCGGTACTAGTACACTTGCTGTTGCCACAGCTGTTGGTTCAATAAAATGGTAAATTGAGTAGAAACTTGCTGCTTTCATGTGTAAAGCTTCTCCTTTTTTCAGTTTTTTTTTTTTACCTCTCATGAAAGCTGTATAAAGCTTACATACTATTCAGTCTCCAGTCTTTCATGTTATACGATGACACAGTAGTCACCATTCAGGCATCTAACTCAAACATGGCATTTGCTTGTGGTTCCATGGTTCCATCCACAGTCCATTCACAAGCTCTTATAAGTCTCCAATATGGGATCAGCGATTGATCTTCACTAAGAATTTTCCGTTTTCTTTTTTTTTTTTCCATTTTTTAACAGAAAAATTAATACTTTGCTACACATTATTCTCCAACTTCAACCAGTATAGATGTTTACAACTTATGATTTATATGGGAAATACCAAGATGCCAGCCATTTTGAGAACATTCATACAGAATTTTTTTTTTTTGGACATTTTTATTTATGGCTTAATTGGTTCTAAGATGGGTTTAGTGAAGAGCAAAAATAGGCACAGAGTAACAGCAAAGGTTTAAGCAAAAAAGATGAGGCATCCAGCCGAAAGAAAATCGGATGAGCGCATAAGAATAAATTCTATTATCAAACAGAAGGCTCTTTTATCCAAATTACATACAATCTGCTACAACAAAGGTCATTTGGTCAGGAGTTTCAGAGCAAGTTTAAAATGCAGTAGAAACATGATTCTCAAAATTAATGGCATCAATTTCACTAATTGGATCCATCTTGAGCCTCAAATTTGCCCACAGTTCAAACTCTACGTGGGAAGTTCTGTCAGGCCAAATGCTACTACTACCAGGGTGATGAAAAATCAAAAAAAGAAAAATTCAAAAATAAGAATTTGGACGGTTTGAATTTACTGTCTTATCCAACTTGGATCAACTTCAAAACGGCTGCTATTGGCATGCCCAGGAATCCAAGTAAAATGCTAACAAACCACTGTTGCAAATTGAGAGGAGTTGTATTTGCAAATGTACCCAGCAGCTCGATGATTATTATTTGAAAAAGAACGGTGCAAGTGAGCACAGCTACAAAGACATAGTTCTTCAGTATACCCTTGAAGACGTTTATCTTTTCCATCTCTCTGGAGCTGATCTCATTAAAGACCTGGCCAAGAATCAAGATGGCCTTAATATAAGTCAATCTTAGCAAATACAAAATTTAAGTAAATCCAGAAGTAGAAAAGGTGTGAATCTTGATGGCATGCTATAATTTTGACATTGTCGCATCAACTACAGTGCATTTTAGGTGAAGACTGAAGCATTAGTAAACAACCTGATTTAGAGTAGTAATTTTGTACATTAGAAAATTAAAAAAAAAAAAAAAAAAGCATAGCTCTAGAGATTTACTCAAGTTAATATTTATGGCTCCGTGCTCCTAATACAAGTGGAAAGACATACCTGACAAAATACAAAAGTGTTGAAAATAAGCGTGTTTAATATCAAATCAGGATCTGGGCCATCAAGACGAAAAACTGCTTTTCCTCTTGTCTGAAGATACCATATTATCAGAAACTGATATAAAGACTGCCCCAAGATATTTCTCCACATTACGTTACTGATGAAGTTTCCTTTCCTACCAACTGGTGATCTTTTCATCAGGTCGCCATTAGGAGGCTCTGTAGCTAAAGCCAGTGCTCCAAGAGTGTCCATGATCATGTTGACCCATAGAAGCTGAACAGCAGTGAGGGGAGCATTTCCTAAAAGCATTTACAAACACAACAGCCAGAGAAAAGAATATTGGTATCTGAAACAGAATGCACAAATTATAAATTAGCAGGAGAGAGACATCAGGGTCTACTTACCTGTCAAACAGGCAGAAGAAAAGTTGACAATTAGGGCAACCACATTCACTGTCAACTGAAACTGAACAAACTTTTGAATGTTGATATAAACTGAGCGTCCCCATTTGGCAACAGTCACAATTGTAGAAAAGTTATCATCCAGTATTATAACATCTGCACTCTCTTTTGCCACCTGCAAATTAAAGAATACATTGTAAAAATAAAAGGCCCTTTCCCGACATTTATTAAAAAAAAATTCAGAAAAATACTAAACATCTAATATATCATAATATGTATGTCTTTCGTGATGAAAAATTAAAGCAGCAGCACTCAAGTTCGACCTCTGTTCCAGCAATGCCCATTGCAAGCCCAATATCTGCTTCATGAAGTGCTGGAGCATCATTTGTACCATCACCTGTCACTGCAACAACTTCCCCCAAAGTGGTTCTTAGGTGTTTCACAAGGGTATGTTTGTCCATAGGCGAAGATCGAGCCATGACCTGAAATGAAGAAACACCAAATATCGGTAGGTTATGGGTCAGCTACAGGTGAAATCAAAGGGCAATCTATGAAAGAATACATTTCAATTATTGCAGAAGATTTATATGGATTGACATTGTGATTGTAGTACCACAATCATTCTCACTTGCGATTTGTGCACAGATTACATTAATGGTTTTTCAAAAGAAATATAGGGTAAATAAGCTTGATGTCATACAAAAATTGGAAATAGATGTGAACAGAAATTGGGAATTTTCATGGTATTGCCCTTAGATGTTTCAAGAAAGTGCAACAGATTACTGCCAAAGGTTGGACCTCTTAAAAATTGTCCATATAACTAGTGGGTAGTTTCGGTATAATAAAATTGCCTCATCATGGAAAGTACATACCAAAATTTTAGTGGTCATGGAAATCATTCATCCTTCATCAGTTTTTCATACACATTAAATGTGGTTGAATTAAAGTAATAAAAACATTAAATGCACCTGGATTTTCGGAATGAGTTTACTCAATTCCTCATCACTTTTCTCACGGAATTCTGGGCCTTCAATTGCTATGCCATTATCAGTCAATATTCCACATTCCCTAGCAATAGCCTTGGCAGTGTTAATGTTGTCTCCAGTGACCATCCGAACAGTAATGCCAGCTGACCTACAGATTGCAACAGACTCCTTTACACCAGGGCGCATAGGATCTTTGATACCCACAATGCCTATACAAGTGTACCCTTCAGTGGGAATGGGAGCGTCAGCAGAGAATTCATTTCCAATTTCCATGCAGGCAAGGCATAGAGTTCGAAGAGCTTCACTAGCAAATTTTTCAATAGTCTCGTTAAGATGATTGACAGCTGCTTCATTGAGGGGTACAACCTCACCATTTGAGTTCAAAAATTTGTCGCATGCAGCCAATATTATTTCTGAAGCACCCTTACAATGTACACGGAATCCCCCTTCAGGAAGCTCTATAACTACTCCCATTTGCTTCTTCACAGAGTTAAAAGGTTCAACTTTCACAATTTTTGATGCCTGTCGTTCGGCTTGGAAATCCCCACCAAGCAGCAACCCAAACTCTAAAATAGCAGTTTCAGTGGGCGTTCCCAGTATCTCAGTTTTGTTGCCCTCGCCAATGACAACTTCTCCCCCCGTGTTGTTAAATATTGATTGAAGTAATAATTTTGAAGCAGAAGCGGGAATTGAAGAGCCAAATGCAGGAGTCCCCTTGGAGTTGTCAACTTCTTTGATTTCCTCACAAATGCATGCTTTTAAAACAGTCATGTGGTTAGTAGTTAGCGTTCCAGTCTTGTCACTACAGATACTTGTGGCTGATCCCATTGTCTCGCAAGCAGCTAGATGGCGGACAAGTGCCTTATCATTCATCATCTTCTTCATGGCAAAAGCAAGACTCAATGTCACAGCCAAGGGAAGCCCCTCAGGCACAGCAACCACAACAATTGTAACAGCAATAGCAAAAAATTCCAATATCTCTAAAGCATCATCTCCAGACCAAGTCCAGTGGGTTCCCTCTTGTAGCTTGCGGGTGAATAGTCCTTGCACCATAACAGCAAATGTCACAACTGCAAAAAAGAGGCCAATTTTACCAATGATGGTTGCCACTCCATTCAATTTAACCTGCAATGGAGTCTCATCATCTCCTCCTTCACTAAGAGTAGCCATAAGTTTCCCCCATTGAGTTCTCATCCCAACCGTTGTCACAAGCATCTTGCATGAACCATTCTGAACCTTAGTTCCAGAAAGGAGAAAAGGATTTAATGCATTCACATTAACTGGTTCACTTTCTCCTGTTAAACTGGATTCATTAATCAGCACAGAAAATCCTGAAACAAAAAGCCCATCAGCTGGGACCTGATCCCCCATGCAAAGATGGACGATATCACCAGGCAGTAGATCATATATTGAGATCTTCCGTCTGAATCCATTTCTGGCTACCTGAACTGTTATTTTTTTCTTCTCCCTATCCAAATCTTTAAATTGCAGAGATTGCTTGTAATCACTTGTGGCGGTGACAAACACAACAAGTAGAATGCTCATCACAATTCCAAGACCATCATGGGCACCCTTAGGCCACCCCTCTGTTGCTATACCAACAACCAAAGAGACCAGGGCACAAACAGCAAGTATCATGAGCGTCATATCGTGAAGGGCTTCCCATACATAAACCCAGAAACCCCGTGCTGGGCTTTCGGTGAATTTATTAATCCCATAAATTTCTTTCCTTCTATTTAATAAATGCTCAGATGTTGAAATGCCGTCAGTGATTGATGTGGAGAGCTTCTCTGCAATGCCCTCAACCCCACCATGAACTTTGAGCTTCTTGATGTCATGGCCCTCCACAATGGACCCCAACTCATCAGGACATATTTGAAAGCCTGATGCTGCTACTTCTTCAGGCACAGTGTATTCACTGGACAAATTTAGACCTGTAGGCATTCACGGGGAATCACATGGAAAGAAAATGAGAAGAAACCTCACTACATCTCAACCTTAGAATTCAATAAGTTTACGAGATCCATACCATGGATAAACTGGAGTGCAGCTTGCGAAACCAAAACTGCTACTCTAAACTTCTCCTAAAATGTCAAAAGTTGGGAAAGGACATCAAAAAGCAGAATAATAAAATGAAAATTCTAGCTGTCCAACAAAAGCTGCTATCATATATGATATGGAATGATGGATGTTGCTTTTCCAATTAATAAATTCCATGTAACCAATTGATTATATGTTCGGAGAAGATTTGTTAATAGGAGAAATTTTGGTTAAATATATGCACTCAAAAGTTTGAATAAGTGAACTAGAAAAATGGAAAATATATTCATAGGAAGCATTAATGAGCATCACCAGGACACAGTACCAAAGCATCACTTTGAAACAGTCAACAGAAACTAGCTGCCTCCAAAAATAATATAATTAACTTGAGAAGAATAGGACCAATAGTTCCCACCCCCCCACCCCCCCCCCCCAAAAAAACTATCTTCTAATTCACAAGCTAGTAGCAGTGAGCCTGCTAGTAGGGCGTCCGGTTATTAAAAATTTACTTCAGTCGATCCTTCAGTGTGCTAATAATTGAAAATGTTCAGGTTCATTTAGCCTTTCAAGCTGAAAGAATAAATTGACAGCATAAGGTTTGCATGATTTAAGTGAAAGCAAAACTGTATCCTCAGGGGGTTTTGAAGCACAAACAATCGAGCAAACGGAAGACGTGTGTAAATCAACACGACCAAGTTCCAGGTAGCGGAAATAAAACTACCGATTGGATCTGTATATCGATTAGTAACTGTTGTCTGAAACTTACAAAGCTAAAGGCTATCAAAACAGTAAAATTAATTAGGTTGGATGTCGGATTTTTGTTCTGACTTTTTTTGAAAAAAATAATAATAATAGTAATACTAAAATGTCAAATTCAGAGAAATGAGACCTGATTAGAACGACGGATGGCTTCCGCTTCAAATCTCTTGGAGAGATTCGCAGTGAAGCGAAATCTTCGCTTCCTGTTCTTCACAAATCCACAGAGCTTCCTCCATCTCTGCAAAGCTTCTTCTGACGTGTTCTTCGCCTTCACGTCGCTGAAGTTCTCATTCAAGTAATTCTCCATTCCTGATGCTGCCGCTGCCCTCGCCCTCCTCCTTCAATCAACACATCACAACCAAACTTCCTCGTCAACAAAACATAAAAGAAACAGAAACCGCACTAGTTAGTGCTTGTCATCTCGTTCCCAAAAAAAAATAAAAACATAAGAATAAAGGAGAACGTGAAAAGCATTAAAAGTTGAAAAATTCGAATTCGACCGATATGTACATATTACATATTTAAATAAATTCTTTCGTATTTTATTCACGCATTATTTTTATTCGATTGTGCCTACCCAGCGGTAGCGGCTTTGGAAAGCAAAGAGTAAAGAGGGCCGGAATTGACTTGTCAACAACAGCTGCCGCACAGACTTCCAACATAAATTTCCTTGCAGTTCTTTCCAAGTAAATGAAGCTTTTGCTCTTTTATTAGAATTTTTGCCCTTCCCGGGACACCGCACAAAACCGGAGGTCAACGTTTTTGACTAACGATAAATGTACAGAACTATGGGCATTTCTAGTTTTGAACAAGTGATTTTTTTTTTTTTTTTCAGTCCGTTTGTTATTTGTTTATTTTTATTCGTTTAAAATTGTGTGCCTGTCTCTGATTCGCCAGGGAACGTGAAACCGCGTTGGTCCATGTGGGCTCGCAGTACCCAAAACCCAAAGTAATGCGTTGCGCTGCAGTGGGACCCACACGTGTTCTTTTTCCGTTTCTTTTATTTTGAATTTTAGATATTTCATGGTTTAGGCACCCAGGCTGTGAAAGTGGCGCCATCATGTCAAAAAGCTATTGGGACTTCGGATATTAAGAAAATTTCGAAACTAGTTTACTCGTGACCGTTGCTCATTCGATGCTCGTGTTAGTTTATATACCACTAGCCCATAGCAATCATTTAATAAATTTTTACTCATATTTATTCATTTTCGAAAATTTTCAGAGAAATATAACTGTATAAATTAAAACATAAGATATGTATTTATTAAACAACCTCATTGGAACGATTGGATGATAATATTTCTCGCATAATAAAAATGCAAATGAAAACATTATTTTAGAAAGGAACAAACAATATATCATTGTCCGTATTATAACAATGGAAGTTCTTTTTTCAAGGGCGAAGCTATATGTAACTGTAAGAGTGGGTGTCGGGCGGCTGGCCGGCTAGTGCGAGCGGCCCGGCCTTACCTAATTTGGCTTCCTATACATTTTAAATGATACGATTTTTTCTATTGCAGTAGATCTAAATTATTGGGTGTTTGCTGCTGTTGGCACGAATCGTGCAGCAGTTTATTTTTTTATGTATATATATAGAGATAGAGAAAGAGAGAGAGAGAGAAACCACGCCTACTCATGCCAGTGGATAGCATGTTTTCCAACAATTTATCGCTGGACAATTAAACTATATTAAGGATGCCGATGCTCAGAGATTTGGACCGTGCACGCGACTCTCAATGAAAAACACATTAAACTTTCCCTTTCTCGTTGGGCTACTTCAGTTTGGGTTGGATCTAAAGAAACTCGGCCCACTGAAGACCGAACTGACACTTATTTATAAATTCTTTTCGCGCGATACTATCGTCAACCCCTTCAAAAATTCTTATAAGACAATTTCTGAGATAAATTCAATAATTTTTTTTAAAAAATAATTAACACACCATTTACTTCCATAGATAACATACCACAACCGAGACGTCAATTTTTTCGAGTATGAATTATGGTTACCCATTTAATACCTAGATTTATAAAATTTACACCCATTTATATCCTCAACTACTAACCCATTCCTTTACTAATTCATTTTACTCCAATGATTTGTGCAAAAATTATCTTCGTAGTGTGCTGATTCAATGTATTTTTCCTTTTTTTTTTTCTTGAAAGTGGGGGATACAATTTTGAATAAAGAAAATTACACATCGATGTTTATGTTACGAAGGGAAAGTAGAGTTTTTGGTTTTGCGTTGAGTAATTTACATTCAAGCTCTTTTAGTTCATCTAAAAAATTCAAGCAAATTATAAGTTTGTGAGATAAATCAGCTAAATCCCTAGATTTCACATCGCAGTTTCCAAATTAAATAATTAATGTTTGTTTGGGTGGTTGCATAATGATAACATATATCTTATGTTAAAGTGGTTCTTTGATGGAGACTGGATATTGATGGGATTGACTCAATTGACATAACTATCCGAAATCATTAATTGGATTTTTTATATTACTCGTGGGAGGTTATAGTAACCGTACAGCTGGGTATAGTGAAGAGTCAATTTAGGGTGCATTTGGAGTTAAGCGGCGGTAGGCCCATAAGCCCAATTGCTCGACCTATCTTCGTCAACGCAAATGAAATGCCTCTGAGATTGCTTCTAAGCTGCTGGACTGTAGCATATACATGACATATTGAGTCGTTATTTCATTGAAACAATTATGAATCCTTACATCATTCTACTCAATGCTACAAGAAGACCCAAAAATAATGTAAAAAATATGACAAAGTAATAGTACATTCACAACAACCAACAGCCACATTCCACAGCTTTCAGTGCTATTACAACTTGCACGTAATATGAAAAATATGATGTAAAGGATAACCCTCTCGGATGTTAATCTGTTTCTACAATAAATTTTGCCTCCTCCAATACCTTCATTCGCATAACGTCGCATCAGCCATTTGGAATGAGCCGAAAAAAATGAAGTCAATTAAAAAAATTTCAACGACCATGCTGCGGCTTCAATTTGTAATGCATAAGAATAAGATTATTATCGAAGAACATAGCGTCACGTAAAGGATAGAACAGTTGAGGGGGAATTAGCTGAAACATAATGGGAAACCCACCCAAAAGGAAAAAAAATCCTACGAATCTAGCCATGCATTATTTGTGGACTCGCGTTAGTGCACGCGTGCAGCCACATTAATGTTATCATGACCCCACTGGTTGTGAAAAGGCTAATGCACAGCACTCGTCTTTTTCTTTTGTTTTTGTGCTCTTTTTCAGTTCGTTTGTGGAGCCATTCTCAGCCTACCTTAATCTTTTCAGGAAATTTCTTGCGACCGCCGATTCTCCTTTTTTTTTCTTTTTTCTTTTTTCCAATTTTGTCTTCTTTGCCCCCGCCCCCCTTCCGTCAATATGCTTCCAATACTCATCGGATCAGAGATGGCAAAATTCCGGTCTAGGTTCGGGTATTGCCATGACCGGATCCTGTCCGAATGCAATCGGCTCGGGTTTGGATTTGGGCTGAGTTTTAATTTGGGTATCCGAATTTTATATTTTTTAATATTTTATGTGTATGCATTTTTTATTTTTTGGTAATTTTATAAGTTTTAAATTTATTTCAATAAAATTTGACATGAAAATATAAACTTTAAGTGTTTAAAATTTTATATATGTATAATAAATGAGTCAAGTAAATATAAAATATTTAAAATAATATATATTTTATAATTTTTTTAATAAAATCTGGGTTTCGGGTTTATCAAGTGATGTCTAAGACCGACCCAGCTTCATACCCGAGTAAGGTATTACCCGGCCTGCAATGCCCGAGTACGGTCCGGGTCCGGACCGGGTGGGTATTTTTATCACCTCTACATCGGATTCACAGTAATTGCCTTGTAATAGATGGTCTAACATTATCTAATTTAATCACAATATAATAAAAGGCTATTCTTGTTTTTGCTTACTATGTGACATTAGACATGACGAAAGCCACGAATCGGTAAGAATAAACGCCTATTTGAGATTGTTTTAAGGACATTTAAAAATGATTTTGAAAAGTTAAATGTTCATTTTAGTGTTTAATAAAATTTTTTAGGAATCACTTTTGGTAAAATCATATAATTCTACAGTATATTTTAAAAAATAAGGAATGAGTAATTTTTTAAAATATAATTTTAAGAATTTGTTTTATATGTTTTATATTTAATACCATTCCGTATATATTATAAAAATCTAAACTTATCCTTATTAATTAAGAAATTAAGTTATTAACTTTAAATGGATTATTGTTATTATTATTATTATTAGAAACACAAAATAAAAATAAAATTAATAAAATAAAATATTTAATTTAGTTATTAATTATTATCTATACACAATAAAAAATATTTTATATACATGTTTATAAAATCTATAAATAAATTTTATTTTATACTATAGCAAATTTTAAAAAGTAGGGAAAGAGTTATTTTTCAAATTTTGATTTTGAGAATCACTTTTATACTTAATACAATCCCTTAAATATATATCCTCTTATATATTATAAAAATCTAAAATTATTCTTATTTAATAGGAAAGAAAATCATTAATTTTAAAGAGATTATTATTATTATTGCCAATTATAGTGAGGTAAACAAATATAAAATAAAATACTTATTTTAGTTATCAATTATTATATGTTCAAATAAAAAAATTATATTCATGTTTATGAATGTTTAAATAAATATTATTCAACATTATATCTAATTTGATCATTTATATTCTTACAGTAACTAACGGTGAGATTTACTAAATATATATACACATTTATACTTTAATTTTATTAAATAACAAACTGATTTTCTTTTATTAGTAGTAATTATTTTAAAAGTTATAACACGAACAAATGACCCTAGTTATTTAAATGCTTTTCTAACTTTAAAAGCTATGATTACCAAATAATCATTTACTTCTGTTTGACAGTTAGAACCCGCCATTAACAAACGACCATCTATAATTCCACTCGACAATTTTTATTTATTTATTTTTTTTGAGTGACTTTCACTTGACATTTACTGCTCTATTTCACAATCCCACCAATATAAGCCTAATTTCCAAACAATTTTAAAGCCTAAAAGTATCCACAAAAATTCCAAGAGTATCGGGGAACTCGCGTTTCACATAGCAAATAACCCCAAATTAACTTGCGGCAAAATCAAAAATTGAAACAAAAGCATGAATGATTAACCTTAATCACTTTTGGGTTAATAGAACTAAATAATGGGATACATAGTGTTGGTGGCAGGCAAAGAGGCTAGTGGGAGATCTATCTCTTATATCTCATCCAATCAACGAACGAAAACCTGTCGTTAGCATATGACAAATTGAATGGAGCCGCATCGTGGGATCGCGCATGCCTTAAGAAAGGAGAAATTCTAAGTTAATATTATTTTCATATACGGAGACTGATGTAAAAGGGGAGCTACGTGTCATAACGCCAAAGGAAAGGAAAGAAAGAAAGAAAGTTATATATTATTTTTAAATGCGATGATAATTAATTGGTGAAATAACGGATACATATTTTCTTCGTGTTTGATGAACCAGAAACAGGAAAGACTCGTGATGAACAAGAATCATCATTTCTTCACTCAATGGACATGGACATGGACATGTTGTTTAGTTCCTTCAATAAAATGCTCATCCATCTATTTATCCATTTTCTTTTTTTTCTTTTGACTTCCTTCCGACTCAGCAGTCTTATTGTAACTGGACAATGTCGAATATGTGTAGATGCTAAATAACAAAGCAGAGAGGAAAAAGAGAAAAAAGAAGAATAAAAAAGGTGTGGATAAGATAAGGCCAATGACTCATCAAGCCAACGAAAAGAGTAAAGACTCCATGTCCATGGAAACTTTGCCTCCTGCACAAGATTGTACGACAATACGTAGAGTCTTTGCTTTCGCACAGTTGTGGCTTCTCATTATTTGACAAAATGCCAGAGCTGGCTTGGTGGACCCAAACTGCAAGAGTTTCAAGCTCGATTAATGCCAATATATCGTTGATGGGAAAGTCTGTTGGATCAGCTTATAGCCTTAGCGTAGCGTTAAGCATATATGGGCTAAACCTAGCTAACTGACAATATAAGTTTGGTCGGGTTCGCGCTGTTTTGATGCTTTACCTGCTCCGCTCTGCCCCATCGGCTCCTTGAATGTCGCGTCCGTTATGAACTTATGGCCCCGTTCTAAGGTTCTGCATTTGATTTGCCTCAATTAATCATAAGTGCAATTTTCGTATTTCCAATCAACATTACATATGCATGTTGCTGACGAGCATGATCATAGTCTCGGAACAGGAAAATGTATGGAGATGTGGATCCTGTGGTGGATGATGAGCTGGATGCGGCGACAAGAAGAAGATGGACCATACTTGGTGAACGCTACCTCCATTGAATCAGATTCCAACCCAGTGACCCTAGCTAGCGATTGATGCAGATTCTAAGTGAAACTTTCAAATGTAGATTGAGACAGTTACCGATCAAATGTAATCTCCTACTGATGGTACTATTGGTATTGGCTGCGCTTGTTGCACCTCATCTTTTATTACCATCACCAAAGACAGCTATCTTACTGGCCTCACCATTAGCATCGCTTTAATATACCGAGCCAACATCAAATCTGGAGATTACCTTTTTTATTAGGGGAAACAAAAAAATTTGATATTTCAAGAAAAGTTATTGATGAGGAAGGGGACAGTACTGCTTCAATGCTGTCACTTATAGTAACAGTTATCAATTAATGTGTCCTAATGGCAACACTGAAGGCGATCGATTCAATTATTATGGAAATTAATTTCAAATTCAATTATTACTTTGTACTTTCTTTGTATAAATGGAGGATAAGCAACTTATGATAAACTCCCTCACTATAAGGGATGTCACTATTAGACGATTAGAGACTATCATCATGTGGGGTGGATGCAGGCAGCATAAGCGGCGGGTGATCATATCTTCCCCCTTTTGTCTTTTACTTTTGTTTGAGAAAAAGAAAGGGGGGCGGGATAGATGTAAAGGATGCCCGTATCTGTTCCTCTTTCAGCCTTCTTTCATATTTTGGACCCTAAAGCAAGAAATTGAGGCTGGATTGGTCACTGGCTTTTGGTTATAGTAATTAAAGCACTTGTTATTATAACAATGGAAGTTCTTCCATTGTTACCCCCCAATTAAACCATAGAATATCCTTTTGCAAATTCAAATTGGGACCCTAATCCATATACCTAATAGGCTAATACCTATACCTACGAGTGTATATAGAGCAACAAACAAATTTGAGAAACAGAAAAATCCGAGTTTCGAACGAACTAGCTACTGCAATTTTATCTGGTTCAGTTCAAGCTGAACGAACGGTTCTAGTCATCATACGATTGTAAACCAAAGATACCCAGATAACAGATATTCCTTTTTTTTCTTTTTTTGGGGACACAACTTTTTGACTACCAACAAAAATTCACTCTTATTATTAACAAATGCAATTATTTTTCTGCAGATGATGGGCACATACAGCCAAAATTTTATTTCTTCGTTTAGGTCGTGGATTAGTCAGGCGATCTCCTTCGAAAGCTGATTAGGAGGGGGCAAAAAAAAGTAAAGAAAACAGTAAGCAGTACGAAAATGAGTGAAATGAAAGAAGGGACAAAGCCAAATTTAGAACTGCAACTAACCTTACAGCGACCCATCACTGAAGCCAATGACAGTCCAAACAAAGTTACAAACCATCCTCAAAATTTATCACATATCGGTTATCATCTTGTCCAAGCAATACAGACCTGTCACTGTAACAAATTATACAATCCCCAGCTGCAGTGAGATACTCTTGCAGTCAAGCATCAGCTATAAATACCACTGCAGAGACTCAAAGCCAAGCCACACACGTATACCCACGCACCCAACCTTTCCAACATTCATAGATAAACAGCAAATAGTGATTTTTCTTTTTTTTAAAAGATTTTTTTGAAGTTTGCTCTGATAAATCCAATGGGTGACCTGTTAGAAGCCCTCCACGTCCGTGTAGTAGGTACCGGCGACCGAATTCTGGTACTTGCACATGGATTTGGCACTGACCAATCCGCTTGGCAGCGCATTCTCCCTTATTTAAACCATCACCGGGTGATCATGTTCGATCTTGTTTGCGCCGGCAGTGTCAATCCTGATTATTTCGATTTCAGGAGGTACACAACTCTTGATGCCTACGTTGACGATTTGCTCAACATTCTAGACACCCTTGGCGTCAACCGCTGCGCCTACGTTGGCCACTCTGTCTCCGCCATGATCGGGCTCTTGGCCTCCATTCGCCGCCCTGACCTCTTCACCAAGCTCATCCTCATCGGTGCTTCTCCAAGGTTATTGAGATATAAGAATCCAGCAAAATTTAACACTAGTCACACAAGAGTCACGGGATCGTCCCCAGTGAGTCTAGTTGCTCGCCGTATGATAGGCGAAGTTATTTATTTACTAGATCATTAATGTGGTTGTTTTTTTTTTCCTTTTTGCCCCCAATATTATGCATTATTCAGGTTCTTGAACGACGAAGATTATCACGGGGGATTTGAGGAAGCTGAAATTGACAAAGTGTTTAGGGCAATGGAGGCGAATTATGAGGCATGGGCGTACGGGTATGCACCACTAGCAGTGGGAGCAGATGTGCCGGCAGCTGTGAGAGAATTTAGCCGGACCTTATTCAACATGAGGCCGGACATATCACTATTTGTTTCAAAAACCGTATTTGACACGGACCTGAGGGGGATACTAGGCCTAGTCAGGGTGCCATGTGTTATAATTCAGACCTCAAAAGACGTCTCCGTCCCGGTCTCCGTCGCTGAGTACTTACAGAGACATCTGGGCGGCCGGAACACCGTTGAGCTTTTGAAGATTGAGGGTCATTTGCCGCATTTGAGCGCCCCTGCGATCGTGGGTCCCGTCATCCGGCGAGCCCTGTCGAGATGATGATTTCTATAGCTACTAGGTGGGGCCCGCACCCGGAATAATTTGTGGACAAAAGGCTTTTGGACTCGGGGATTATTATTATTATTATATGATCTTCTTACAAAGATAAGCGTACCCATGTGATTATCACGTGAAGACGTGTCCTATTTTGTTTTGTGTTTTCCTTTTTTTCTTATAATGTGCCAAACTTTTATCCTTTATTCGGCAAGCGAAAATCAGGAAATGAAAGGGCTGTCTGTTGTACTTTTTTTTTTTAATAACTATTGACATTGGATACTTTCTCGGACTAAGATTCTCCTTTTGCTTTTTTATCTTCTAATTTTTTTGGTTAAATGAGTGATAAAAGTTTGAATTTTAAATTTTGATATTAACAAATAAATTAATTTTTTATTTTATTTATAGTCAAATTAGTTTTTTTTTTAAATAGATTTGAAAAGCAGAGAAAGACTAATGAAAAAAAAGAAAAAAAAGAGAAGAATCTTAATCCATTTTTCTTATTCCGGAGGAATTGCCGCCTACTTGTTATTTATTATACGGCGGAGAATCTTCAAACTTATGTCTTATTCGGTAATAAGATCCAAAATGTGAGACATCCACTTTTAGATGGGTTTCGGCCACATATTCTTTTCCTCCCGCAGCACTTTGTCTCTCTAATTTGGGTCCTCAAATCGAGAGCACAGGTCCTTCACAACTTGGCCTTTATTTGATTGTTTTTGTTTTTTCCAATTTTGCAAAAATACGGCAGACTAGTGACATTTATGTAACCAAGAATTATTGCAGCATGATTTCAGTATTAGCCATCTAATTAATGAAGATGTTTCACTTCATTATCTAAGGTTGTTTCAATTTTCTAAGAAAAATAAAAACTACTTAAAAGGAGTACCCTTCATCCAAAATAAACTTAACGTGATTATTGAAGCTTTTTAGAATTGTCTTTTGTTGTTAAATACTTGAATAGGCGAAGCAAACTCGCACGACAGTTCGTTACCACAGCCCTGGGCCTAGTTGGGTTTTAAATGAAGGCCTGTCCCGAACTCCTAATGGAAGGGAAACAAAATGGAGGAGGGCGAATAATTAGTCCAGGCCTTCATTTGTAAAAACCCACTCAGGCCCATGACTGCCGTAATGCTAACTACGAGATCGGTAATATTTGACCCCCTTTATTAGCCTCCACCTTTTAACTAAGTTTATTAAAAATTAAAAATTAATTTTTATCTCTCAACATACTTCATCTAGTCCCAAATTTACTCTTATTATAATTTTTATCTTTTATTCCAAGCACTCATCATACAAAACCTATAAAATCTATTTTATAAAAGAAAAAAAATCTCAAAATCACTATTATATCTCTCTTTCTTTTCCATCGTTACTAAAAACAAATACTTGGTACTTCTTCATTATCCTCTAGTGACTATTGTAAATTAATTTCTTCCATAATTAAAAA
The DNA here is from genome assembly GCF_022201045.2 of Citrus sinensis. Taxonomy (NCBI): domain Eukaryota; kingdom Viridiplantae; phylum Streptophyta; class Magnoliopsida; order Sapindales; family Rutaceae; genus Citrus; species Citrus sinensis. Next base: position 30,245,936 of record NC_068560.1, read on the forward strand.
AGTAGAGGGTATAATATTTGAGAATAGATAATAATTTAAAATTTTAAAAGAAATTAGATTAGCTATATTAGATATTAATAGAAATTATCATGTGGGTGCACTTAAAAGTTATTTACTCTTTTAAGTCATTTCATATAAGGATAAAATAAGTATTAGTATAAAAGCGATTAGTGGGGACTAGTGAGATATAATGAGGGTGTCAAATATTACAACTCCAACTACCATGTGTTATTTTTAGAGTGGTGCTACGAAGGACTATCAACCCCTAAAATAACCTTTATCTAACTGAACCACGCCGGAAAAATAAAATAAAATAAAAATCATAATATTATTAATAACATCTACATGCCATGAGTTGATGATTGTATTTGTTTCATTCTTTTTTAATAACAGGTATGACTTTTAACTTAGTAAGGATGTCACTAAAAAACTTTTCAAATGAGAAGTGAAAAATGCTTCAAATGAGATTGTTATTTTCTCTCTCTTTAAATTTAAAAAGTGAATTCTCCTTCTTCAAATAATATTATGTTATTTTTTATATCATCATTATTAAAGAGAAAAGTATTATAACTATATCAATGAAAAAATATAAGGTGATTAAATTTGGTGAGAGAAGAATTTAATTAGAATAATACAAACTTGTATCTATATGAAGAGTCATTTCAGAAAAAAAAAATTATATTTTCACCCTTCTATTTGCTAAATAGATAAGTAGATAAGCATTTATATTGTAAAATTAAATAACTCTTTTATTGATACTCTAACAACAGTTGCATAATCATTCATTATTGACTCTATATACAATACCACAAATGTATGTTTGTGATATGATCCTAGGTTTCCATTGATATAAATAAAGAAAAAGAATAGATAATTGTTGATCTCTTCAAGAGAATCTTCCTTCAATTAATCAAAAGACTGTACGATTATTTGATTGGTAGAATATAAAATCCTTGTTTAGAGAGTTTTTAGAGAAACATTGAACCTTATCTAATTATGCATGAGCATGGTATTTCAAAATTCATAACACAAGCTAATTTTCTCTTTTTTAAGCCTAGGGATGGGCATGGGTTGGGTAGAATCAGGCTTGTGAAAATTCAACCCAACCCCCTGTTTAAGGAATTGAGAAAAAAAATCAACTCAATAGAACCAAATAAACATGTCAAATACAGACCAATTCAATTATTAAATTATCAAGTTGGTTGGGTTGATTGATGTTAAAAAAGAAAAAAAATCAAACATTGAAAAATATTAAAAAAACTATTTGGTAATTAATTGAAATAAGGAAAAGACAAATTAATTCTCTATAAAAACTATTTTAGTGAGAACTCGGATTTAATTTTTGAATTTTGAATCAAAGAGAACCCAACTAATGTCAGGTTTAACAAAATGAAATCGAAAAAAAGTCTATTTTCTAAAAGAATATAAAGGTCGTCAACAGTTGACATTAATTTTGCTGAGAATTTTGCCATTCTTGGGTTGGGTTGGGTTGGGTTATATGGTTTAACTAACATGAACTCAACCTAATCCAGTCATTAATCAGGTTGAAAAAAATTGTCGAAATCCAATTAATCAAATTTTATTTTATTTATTTTTTTTTGGGTTGAGTTTGGTTGAATTAGATACAAGGGATCCAGAAGGGACTTACCGTGTTAGTCTCATCATCACCATTGGTATTTTCCGTGGGCTGAACGCTAAACGATCAGCCTTACTTCGTTTGGTTTTTTCTTCTGATCAGTATTATAATACTAGTGGTATATTAGAATATGAATTAAGATTCTTCAAGGAACCATTCTTGTATGCGTACAAGAATTACACACACACACACACATATATATATTGTCAATTCTGTCGTGTTTGTCCCAGCTGTGTCCATTTCTTCTGTAACAATACCACCCTGACCTATTCTCAGTTTTGGTACGGTGTAGGTAAAGAAGTCGCGGATGCCCGGGCAATAATTTAATTGAACCAGTGCTATGTGAGCGAAGCAATGCACTTATACTTTATATTTTATCATTTAAAACAGAAGCCTGGGTAATAAATGAACTGTAGAGAAATTGAAACATCAGCTATTTGTCCTTATTGAGTTTTGAGAGTTGGTGGACGCGGCGGCCATCTGCCTATTCGGCTATATTCATTCCCTGGCGGCTAGCTCGGCCAAGTCCACTAGGTGAGGGCTGCCATATTTGATCATTCTCTGCGATCATCATCGATGGTATTCTACCAAGGCAAGAATGTGCAGCTCTTATGGGGTCGGCTTCATTTGGAAGGCACTGGTTGAGAATTTCTAACTTAAATGTGTGGTTGGTCAAGTCAACTCTGGTGGCCCTCTGTTTCTTATCTCATAATCTTGCCTGTGTAAAACGCGTATCGAATTGCAACTTTGCGAGTTTGTATGACCAACCTCCATAATGGTTTTGACCCACAGCAAATCATTGTTAACCCTTTTTTGGTCTTGGGTTATAATGGCCCACCAGTGACTCTCCTAGACCGGTTCAATTTTAATTTCTGTCAAGAGTTGGCGCAACGAACTAAACTACCCACCAACTGTAAACTGTAGATTCTATGCTGGATCTCTTGAACAGCAGTTACAACCCTCTATCCTAAAACATTTAATTAATTTTGCGTATGTGTGTACGCCATTTTCTCTAAAAAGAAAACGGTTATAAATATAGTGAATTAAGGACTGTAAACTTCAGTTTTCTGGTCTTAAGAGAACACTGAAAGCTGCAAAGTAATAAAAATATCTATTTTCTTGTGCGTACAAATGCAATTTTGTACATGGAATTTTCCATGAAGTCATACTGAAAGTCATTTCTTATTGTTTATTACGCGGCAGTTGCGAAGTCAATATCACTAGAAAGAAGAAGAAAGATAGAAGAAAAAAAAAAGTGAGAGATAGAAAAGAAAACTAGATTCTTTTATTAAGCATGATGTTTAAGCCTCGGACTAAACTTCATAGAGTTCAAATCAAACATGAACTTAAAAACACATAACATATCATTCCCTCAAAAATATTCTAAATAATAAAAGATTTTGTTACATGAGAAACATGGATTTTTTTTATTTTTCATTTTTACAACATATTAGTAAGGTTCAATTAACAAAATAAGCAAACGGTCCATATCTCTTTCTCCGTACTCTTGATGAAGCTATCTCTTCATTTTCTTTGAGTTACAGAGTATATTGAAATAGTTATAAATATGTGACTGGGTTTTTCTTTTCAGATTTGAATGTATGGTGAATATGGTTGTTTTGTTACTTTTATTTGTTATGATATGTTTATCTTAGGAATCGATCTTTTTGAAATATCCACAGTCACTTTGTTACTCAACAAAGTCTACTCTTATAATGGGGATGGAGATGAAAGAGTTGAGAGATATTCAAAGAATAACTCTAATCATTTACAGAAATATTGTTAGCAAATTAATGTATTTTTTTTAGTAATGATATAGTTATAAATTCTTGAACAAACTTAATTTGTACAAACTGATGCGGCACGATAAAATTGATTGAATTAAATATTTTTTTGTCCACATAATTTATTTATATTATTTTATATTTTCATTCAATTAATGAATTAATAACATATCAATTCATACAAGATAAATTTATATAAGAATTTATGACTGTATCATCACTCTTTTTTTTTCCCATGAATTAATTTACTCAATGATCTTAAGTATGATCTGGTTCTTTATTTGCTTCAGTGCTGCAATAATTTTTCTTAAATTAATTATGATAATATTACTCATTGGAGTGTGTTCTAGTGGAACAAATGTTTGTTTGTTTATTTTTCTAAAGGAAAGATTTTAAACGAAAACGTTTTAAATTGTTCCGAGAGTCATTCCCCACCCCAAAGAAAGACACCATGATAAGCGTCTGCTAAAAAGAGTACGCTATTCAGTTGAAATGAAAATTTGAAAGAACGAAAAGGACAAATCTAGCCACTCAGCTGTCAAAAACGGGACCCATATAGTGGACCCGATGCCAACGATGGGACAAACGACTAACCGCTGCACTACATCAGAATAGAAGCCACGTGGCATAACACTTTATGGCTCCGCGTCGATATATAGAAACCGAAATATCAACTTCTAATATTTGAATAAAATTTGCTCACGACTTCTGCCCAGCCAGCCACAACTGTCGTTTTCCTTTTAATTTATTAGAAAAATATGTCGTCCACCCTTAAATTATCCTATTATTAAAAATACTATAATATTTTTAAATTATATCATTCATCCATTAAATTATTAACTTTCACTAAAATGTGATAACATCATAAGATAATTTAATATTTAACATTATAAATAAAAAATTAAAAAAATTATCAACTATTCACTTTAAGCTTACCATCTTATCAAGCATATCGTAAAAAATTTGAATTTATTCAATATTCTATCCTAAGTTTGTATTTTGTATCTATCCTATTGCTGTTTATCATTAATAATATCACAAGTGTAATTTAGATATTTAACATACTAAATTTAAAAAATCATTAAAATTAAAAATTAAAAATAAAAAACTATTTTTTGTAACCAATATTCAATTAAATACAATTGAAACTCTATTTTTTTCTTCATTAATTTTTTTTAAATTTATCTTCTCAGTTTATCTTCACAAATTTATATAATCAAACTAGATCCTAATTCATAAACACCCAAATCCTTAAATTCAATTTTCATAATTAAAAAAAAGTTAAAAGTTTGTTTTATTATTTATGGTGCAAAGTAAAAAATACCCATAAATTCAAGGGTAAAATGACTAGTTTAATTAAATTCTATTAAAATATTCTAATGATGTTAACATTTTAGTGGACTGTTGAAATAAATTACAAACTTAAAATAGAAAATAAAATAAATTAAAAATTTTGTAGCTTTTTTTTTTTGTAACAAGATAAACTTAGGGTATGTAATTGATAATTTTCTTATGTCCTTTTGTGTTAAATTGAGTTTTAAGAATAAAATTGTTAATCTACTATAATTCTATTATTTTTGTAATGGAAGCTATCGATTGAATGGATGAATAATACAGATTGTAAATTTAAGTAGAATAAATAATACAATTTAAACATATTATAATATTTTTGATAAATAATAATTTGAAAGTATATGACTGATTTTTTTCAATTTATTTTTTACACCACTCTTAGTCTCTTATGCTTTCGCGCACGGGTTTCACGTGGACTTTATTAAAGAAATTCTTTATCTAAAAGCAAATTAAACTGAGGCCACAACCAAACCAATCCAAATTTGTGACTCTTCCAGATCGCTTTTCTTTCACACTCATTCTTGAGGCAACTACTAGTCTACTACTACTAACTTTTCTATATGCTTTGTTTTCTCCAATCAAATTAGTTTTTTAATATCCAAAGAACTTTACAAAGCATGACATCAAAGCTCAACCATCTTCATCAAAGGAATTAAAAATAATAATAATGTTGAGCCAAGCCACCAGGAAACTATTTTTAAAAGTTCAAAAAGCAAACCAAACTCGGACCACTTATCACAAATTTTACAAGCTTTCGTAACATAAGATATTTACATTTTTCTTTTTCTATCTCACTGTCAGAATGTTTTGATTACATTATGAGGCATGTCGTGGGTGGGGTACTCTTCATACTGACACATCTGACGCTCTTGCAGCGGCGTTGCCAGACCTTGGTTGCCGCAGAAGCTCTATCAGTGCCTCCGCCTGTCCATACAACACGACACAACACCAATCACTCCATCAGACACAACTCAATAATACCACCACACAACTAAAATAATAAAATCAAAATCATAATAGTTACTTCGTGCTGGCTGAAATGACATTGTTATCCCCCAAATAAGATAGCCAAAATAAAATCTATATAGTCGATAACCCGTTTTTAGCTACACGTTACCCTTAATCCGCGCAGTACAGAACGGCTGAACTTTTTTTTTTTTTTAAAAAAAAAAAACTAAAAAAAGGCAAAGGTTAAAAGAAAGGCAGGCTGCAGTGACGTGGCAAAATAATGTTCTCGTTTGTTGAAAATCAAAAACAATCGAAAAGAGGGCACAACTACGGGGAATAATCTCATTGCCTGCCATGTCAGCGGCTGGCAATGACTCAATCACCGACCAGAGGCAGAGAAAGAAAAATCGGAAAATTATGACCTTTTGCTTGGCGCGATTAGTGCCGGACTGTGACAAAGCGACCAAGGGAGGGATCGCTCCTTCGCGGGCCACCAGAGTACGGTACACCACACTTTCCTCGCAAACCTGCAACAATATAGCCACCGCGATTTCCTTCTGCCTCTGTGTCCCCACTTCTATAATCTCCACTAACACAGGTATCCCACCTTCCTCAACCAACGACGTTTTCGCCTCCGATAACGTAACTAGCAAGCTCATGACATATGCGGACTTGTCAACCATGTTTGAACTGAAATCAGCCATCAATTCCACCAACGGTTTCATGGCTCCCGCTTGGACGGCCCTGATTTTGTTCTCCTTCCCAGAACAGAGTGAGTATAAAGCCGTTGATGCGTCCTTTTTCCCGCGAACACCTCCGTTTTCGAGAAGGCTGACTAGAGGTGGAATCGCTCCTGACCGTCCGATTAAGATTTTATTCTCTTCTAATTGTGATAAACGAAGTAGAGCACAAGCTGCGTTCTCCTTAGCCGTTGATGTACCTGTTTTTAATGATCTAACGAGCGGCTTTATCGCTCCTGATGAAGCTATCAATTGCTTGTTCTCGTCGCACAGAGACAGATTCAAAATAGCTGTAACTCCGTACTCTTGAACCTGAGGATCAGACGATGAGATTAACGAAACTAACGGCTTAACAGCACCTGCTTTGGCGATTTTTAAGCGATTCTCTGACTTGTTCTTGGCCAAAAGTCTGATTTCCATGGCGGCTTGTTTTTGATCGTTAATCGAACAGGACTCAAGATCTGCAACGAGCTGGCGAATCAGATCATCGGAGTTCTCCGAAACACACGCCATTAAAAGTCTCCGGCTCTCGGACGACGCCGTCGGAAATTCACCGGATCTGTCGCTGTTACACTCACTGAAAGCAGACGAATCATCATCCACATCACCATAGCTTGTCCCCATATACGTGAAATTCACACGATTTTCCGTCTCCATTTTAGTATTTGTGTCTATTTGCTATCAGAATTTTAGGAATTGTTTGTTGTGTAATAAAAATCGGGTAACAAGTATCCCAGAGTGAGTGGATTCGGGTTGTGAAGAGTGAAGGAGAGATGTGGAGGCTTTACCGCTTTAGCTGCAGAAGATATAAGGGAGATTAACGCCTGGACAATGGCCTGGGTTAATGGGCTGACACGTGCATTTTTTGACCGTATCAAATCTGAGTTCTGGTGAGCACGTGCGAAAGGTGCCTTCTTTCTAAACGCGTGCACTGAAGGTTCGTTATTCGAAAACAACGATTCTTCCTTCAAAGCGAGTGAGTCATTTTCTTTCTCTCTCTGGAGCTTCTTTTAAGTTTTGATACTGCTGTCTGTGGGGTTGATTTTAACACCGCTGTGGGGTTAATTAAGTACTGTCTCAACTCTCAAGGTTAGGACTTAAGGTGCATTTGATTTGGCCAATGTTGTCTGCTTGATATTGTGACACTTGTTCCAACATACGGCCAGGCCAAAGTTGGTTGCACATGGTTTGACCAATTATAAAGCATCGGTACAGGTCAGCCCACGCCCAAGCCCAGGTGCCAACTCTGAAGCGATCACGCAGACACGCACATTGAGCGCGGGTTCGGTAAGTCATTAATATGGCTCAATTCTTTGCGTTCAGGTTTGATGTTTCTTTTAATCACGCTTTTAAACACGACAAAATAATTGGCTCATGAAAATTAATGTATTAGCAATAGTCATGGCACTTTACGTTATATTGTTGCTTGAAGTATCTTAAAAGGATCCATATCGTTGATGTGTTAAAGTTTTTGGTCAACTGCTACTTGTTATGATGGCATTAGTATATTATTATTATTATTATTATTATTAGTATGCTAACTGTTGTTAAAAATCTAATCATTTTATTTAAATAATAGTAGTGATGAATCTTAAGTCTTAACGGCCCTAAGACTCTCGGCCGCAAGACTGATCAGTGTGAATAAATGTTTGTTATAATTATGGATGCCAACTTATTGAGACAAATTGTGATTTATGACAAAACACATACTTCATTAATAATGATTTGTACTAAAAAAGTACCAACATGTTTAAATGCGATTCGTTAAATACTAGCTAGCCTACATTGTAGCCTCTTTTCGTCGCTTGGCAAGACCGAATCAAAGATTCGTTAGGCAAATCAAATTTGAGACAATCCTCATTAAAAAAAAAAAAAAAAAAAACAATATTTTAAATGAAAAGAAGAAGTAGGATCATGAATCATGAGTGGATGATACAATACGACCAAAAAATAAAAACTACAAATGGGCCTAACCTACTACCTAATGACCGGGAATATTTATAAAAGGATAATGAAAATCAAACTGCATACGTTATTATGCCTAATGCCAACGTCCGATACAATTATTTGTAATATAATTTAAGTCAAATGACAAATGAGGGTGTAAAGTAAATAGTACGATCTCTGCATTTTATTTTATTTTATTTTGAGTCCGTCTGCACAAATAATTAGTAGTGTACCAATGGACATTGGGACACAACCAAAAGCCTATCTTGACATATCTCATATTATTTAATACCCGTATCGGCACAAGAAGTGTGGTTTTTTCGTAAGCATGATTAATTTCACTATTTAAACTTATATTTGAATCTTGTCTCTTGGAACATTGAGCAGTGTTTAATTTCATAATCTTTGTAATTTTTTTTAGAGTATCACATGATATAATACAAGATAAATAAAGTCTAAAATGTTTTTAAAGTCCAACTCAATGTACGCTTCAACATATCAAAACCGAAATCCAACTTATAAATCTAAAATTGAAGGGAAAAAAATAAGTATATTCCCACACTCGTAAGTAAGAGACTTGAACTCTCAACTTCACTAGAGTAGCAAAGATCAAATCAACTAAGAAGGCATTGATTTTAATGGCTTGTAATTTAGTATTATAATAATATTTTTAAATAAAAAATAACCTTCATTAATTGATTTTTTTTATAATTAACAAACCTAGAAAATATCACCATCTTTCTTTTTATTTAATTTATTGACAAAGCCTGCGACCCATTTAACCAGTCCATACTCATGCAGATATGCTAACTAGGGAATTTACGAATTTACCTTGCGGGTTGATTTTTTTTTTTTTTTTGATGGCATGAGACTATTGATCAAATTACAACTCATATTACATGAGAGTATAACTGATATGTACAATCATATATATATATACTGAGTCTTGTTGATATTAATGCTGATATGGCACCGCTCAAATTTTTTAACCCTTTCAAATATTCGAGGGACGTCAAACTCCCATCCTGGGAGAAAGACTGTTTTCACTCAAGCTCTGGACTCTAAGGAATAACATTTTAAATTAAACCCCTACAATGCGCCTGCGGAGGCTCAAACCCCCTCCCTCACATTTGTGAGGGAGTGGCTTTAGCCACTTGGGCTAAGCCCAAGTGGTTACCTTGCGGGTTGATTGGAATGCTGTCATTTACTCGTTCTTTTCGTCCCACACTTGCATATGTTTTGCACTCAAAAAAGATATTTCCCTCGGCTCTTACCTCATCTCCCAAACACTATAAAACCAGCAACCGAGTCGTTGTGTCAACTATTCTTTAATTCAAAATTAGAGCATAACCCTAAAAAAATATTGATCATCCAATATTGATCAAGTTCACACCACCCTTCAAACAATCCTTATCGAACTTCTATCTTTATGTCTCCAACACACTTCCCTGGAAAGGGAGATCAACCTATTCGCCACAGCTCACATCCCTTCACACCAGCCAACCTCACTTTCCACCTCCAAACCAGATTGGTCCCATACCCAGCTCAAACTTCCTTTTTCAAAAATTAGTGGTGATGACCCTGTTGGATGGATTTACAAAGCCGAACAGTACTTTGATTTCCAAAACACTGCTTCGAAACAACAAGTCCAATTGGTCTGTTTCCATCTCAAAGGAATAGCACTCCAATGGCATCGTTGGCTAACCAAGTTCAAATGACCACCGATTTGAACTAAATTTACCAAAACTATATTGCTCTGTTTTGGTCCAACAGATTATGAGGATCCTTCTGAAGCTTTAACAGGCCTAAAACAAACTTCTTCAGTGACTGAATATCAGAAAGTTTTTGAAAAGCTTTCTCATCAAGTCGATGGCTTACCTGAAAATTTTAAATTGGTTGTTTCATTGTAGGTCTTCAGGATGAAATACGACTCGATGTCAAGATTAAACAGCCTCATATCTTAGATGACGCCATTGGTGTGGTAAGACTGATTGAGGAGCGAAATTCTCTCCATCACTACACTGAACACTTTTCTCAACTATCACCTATTTCCATGATGCAACAACAAATTTCAAATAATTCTACTAGGATCTTGCCCCCCCCCCTCTTAAAGCAAACCTAACATCAAATATCACCACTTTTTATATCCAGCAGTTGACTAACCAAGAAGCACGGGCTCGATGTAAAAAAGGCTAAGTTATTATTGTGATGAGAAATTTGTCCTGGTCATCACTACCAAAGGCCACAACTGTTAATGATTGGAGATCCTCCACCATTCACACAACCCGATACTGGTTAAGTGAATTGTGCACTTTGACCTTGGAGACAAGGTGATTTTAAGGGGTGGGGAATGATATGTGTCCAGATAACAAGCAACATCCAACCATGCTTCCCACGTACTTGGACCATGCACGGACTTAATTTTTAGCTTGTTTTGAAAATAAATGGGTTCTGGACATGTTGACCACTAACTACATGTGCAATATTGCACCTCATTCCCATTATTTCCATATACCATGCATTGTTAAGTTTGTGTGTATCTTTTGTGGTTTATAGGTAGTTAGTAATGGAATTGTATGCTCTTATTGGCTTTTATAAAAAGCCTATTAAATGTTTAAAGAGGGGACGAAAAAAAAGGATTATTTACCCCAAAGCTATTGTCTTCTTTAAATTCTTTTCTCTCCACTGCTATTATTACTTTAGATTCTTGCTAATTACATATCAAAGTGGTATATGAGCTAGTTTCCGTTTTCTTTCCTCTGCATATTGTGAAAATATTAAAGTGAAAATTGTTAAATATACTAGGATCATTTGAGGGAGCCTATACCTCGACAAATAATGTCAGTGTTTTCAAATTCAGAGAGTGTACCCCTGCTGTTTATTTCTGGAATTTTAATAAAGAAAGATTACAATTATCCTTCCAAGACTATAGGCATGTGCCAACAAAATAGCTAACAAACTAGCTTGGGCTTTAACTACTCCAACAACTAACTTGACTTATTCAAACAATGAAAGAACAAATAAAATAAATTAACTGGAATAAAATATAGAACATGTAACAACTCTTCCTCTCTTAAATTGTAGCCTTGTCCTCAAGGCTAAATGCTTGAAGCCAATTTCCAGGAACTCATTATGGTGGCAACGAAATTTCCGGAGCTCTTTCAATAATTTCCATTTCTTCATCAGCATCATTATCGTTGAAGCAAGCTTGAATCATAAATAGTTTTTTACAACGATGTCTAGGACTATATAGTTCATTACACTTAGGTAGCGTTTACATTTTGGATTGGAGTGAGAAACTTGAGGAGTGGGAATCTTAGGATTGGGGGTGTGGAGTGGGAGTGGGAGTAGATTGTTTACATACATTGGAATGAGAGAATGGAATTGAAACCAGAATTCAATTTATGTGTTTACATTGTCTTGGATTGAGAGTAAATAGTTTTAAATTATAATTTTACCCTTATTTAAATAATTATAATTTGTAATTAAAAAATTAATAAAAATATATTTAAAAAATAAAATAAAAATTTTATTATATTTGTAAATTAATAATAATTATTAATATTCTTAATTATGTAAATCATAATTTTTTAATTAATTTTAATTTAAATTATGTGAATAAAAATTATTAATAATAGCAACACAAATGAAACAGTATTATTGATAATATAGTACAAAATTAATATTTTCTTAGAATAAAATATTTATTATCATTAAATAAATAAAGAAATAATATTTATTAAAATTAATGTTTAATATTATTATTTTTAATGAATTTAATTTATAAAATAATATAATATTATTATTTAAATAAATATAATATTTATTTATTTTTATTTTATTAAATTTAATAAAATAAATATGTTTATAATTATTATTTTTAATAAATATGATATTATTTATTTTATTAAATATTATTTATTTATTTTAATTATGAGGGTAAAAAGGGAAGAGGGGGGAGTGGATTCCCACTCCCACCTCCCTCCATGGGAGTGGGAATCCCATTTCCCACTCCAAAATTAGGTGGGACCCACGGAGTGGGAATTCTACTCCCCCCTTAAAAATGGTAAGTAAACACTGGAGTGAGAGGAATCCACACTCTACACTCCCACTCTAGAAAGTAAACACAGCATTAAAGCATAATCATTTCTTTCTTTTGTCATCTATCTCTTCCATGGTTAACCTTTTTATTGGTGTTGACGTTGAACCATTTGGAGCTTCAGAATGTGTGGACAAAAACTTTAATTACTTTTGAGTAAGATCACAAGCTTCATATAATCGAGCCAGTACAGTGGCTGATGATAGATTGTTTGGCTTGTTGTCTCTAACATCAGTTCGAATGAGTTCCCGAAGACCTCCAACAAAACAAGTGACTAGCCTAGCTTGATCCATTGGTCTTGTCTGAGCCAAAAGTTTCTTAAATATTTCTTGGTAATCTTGCACTGAACCTGTTTGCTACAATCGAGTTAATTCAGCAAGGAGATCCAAGTATGGATTGGGTTCATACCTTGAATTTAGTTCTTTCTTAAAATCTTCCCAAGAGACAATTGACAACTCTTGTCGTAGCAATTGGTACCATAGATGAGCTTCACCTTCCAGATGAAAAGATGCCAAAGGAACACGTTCAGTAGCCGAAATTTCATGGAGTTCAAAAAATTGCTCTGCCTTGCATAGCCATATAGTTGGATCCCCTTTTCTTTCATAACGAGGGAAATCAACTTTAACAATTTTTGGCAAATATAACCCTAGAGACTGACTTTGATGATTCTTACTAGTTTTCTGTCGAACACCTGGTGTGCTCTTTGGGGCAACAGAATTTTCTCCATCATCTTCATTTTGCATCCAAGCATTGGGGTTCCCTGCCGACTCATTCACCTGACTAGCAATCTACTCTACCCTTATACTAAGCTTGTTGATAGTCTCTGTTAATTGTCGTAAGAGATCTTCTTGTCTAACGACATTTTCCATGGCTTTCTCCAATTGTTCCACTCGTTGATCTATAGCCAAGCTCTGATACCAATTTAGTATATATGAGCTAGTTTCCGTTTTCTTTCTTCTGCCTATTGTGAAAATATTGAAGTAAAAGTTGTTGAATGTACTAGGATCATTTGAGGGAGCTTGTACCTCCACAAATAATGTCAGTGTTTTCAAGTTCAGAGAGGGTACCCCAGCTGTTTATTTCTGGAATTTAAATAAAGAATGATTACAACTATCCTTCCAAGACTATAGGCATGTGCCAACAAAATAGCTAACAAACTAGTTTGGGCTCTAACTATTCCAACAGCTAACTTGACTTATTCAAACAATGAAAGAAACAAATAAAATAAATTAACCGGAACAAAATATATAACATTTAACATCTTCTAAATGCTTTTGAAGCAGGCGGGACTGTGTGAGTAGTTAATTTGGACTCCTAATAATTAAGTTTAAAGATTTACAAATTGTTAACGGATGAGGAGAGCACATTATATACAGCATCGATCAACCAACTTTTGCGGAGTTGTAAGGATTATGGAGGATGGAGGACTTTATTAACCGTGTTACTTATATTATCAATTTAAGGTGAGTTGCCGTTAATTTGTTGAGTAATATTTTTATGCTGACATGTAGTTTTACTTTAAAAAATAAAAAAGGTCATTTTGACGAAATACCGTGAAGACTTTTGGCAGCTTTATTAGTATTACAATATAACTCTTGTTTGGTTTCAATTTTAGTTGCATTGTACTGCATTAAAAAAAATGACTAATACAATTGTTGATGCAGAAATTTAGTTGATGTAGTTGCGAGCAGGTGTCCATGCCAACACTCAGAATTTTCGCGAGCAAACACCAGCGACCACGGGAACTTCCTGCGAAATTCACCTATGTTCACAAAAACAGTTTGGGGGACGTTAGATATTTTTCGGCGTGAATCCTCCGATGCTCAAGTCAATAATCGGGCCTTTGGGGAAAAACTTATACCATAACTCGAGTGGCTTGATTTAATTTGCTTTTGAACAAGAAAACTTTCTAATTAATCTAAAAACAAGTTAAATGAGAGAAATTGTTAAAGTTAAGGGAGAGTGAAAGAGTTCGCTGGGGCTTTTATAGGTGTTAAAACCACCGCCCCAAAATTGGTGCACCACCATTAAGGGGTGAACCATATGACCATTAGTGGATTAGCTCTGTGCTCGAATATCTGGGAAAAAAAATCACGGGTTGACCTTTGACTAAATCTTATGATCGACTTGGAGAGGTTTCTTCTCGCATCACCCAACCAATCACACATGTTGGATCTTTTGCTCGCGAAGACAAGGAGAATTATGCTCGAGTGAATCCCCTCATGCCTTAGCTAAGGGGAGCACAATTCGCACGAGGCTATGTCTGGTCGTGTGCTCCCTCTTTCTCCCTCGAACAACAATGAAAGAAGCAAAAATTATCCCATGAGAGATATGATTTAGTTTGTATTGCATTAAAGTATTATTTATATTTTAAATTTTAATAATTTTACTTTTATTATTCAATAATTTATAATAAATTTATGTTTATTAAATATAAATTTATACTTATATTTAAATAGAAATTAATTTAATAATAAAATAAAATATATTACGAAACCTAAAAATTTAACAAATAAATGATAATACATTATTTTACTTTTATTACATAAAATCATTTAATTATTTTTTTAAATATGTAAAAAGTATTTTAATTGTTTAATAATTTATTATTTAATAAAATATTAAATTTAAAAATAAATCTAAATTAAAAAATTTTATTCGACATCAAGAAATAAAAATTAATTTATAATTGATTATAATAACTATATGAAAAAATAATATTGTGTTATTTTTTAATAATATTATATCATCATTTTTATTATAATAACTAACATGTAAAAATAAATTAAATTATTTTATAATATTAGGTTATAATATTATAATAATATTCTATTATTTGATGATAGCATATCATTAAATTATTTTTATTATATAATTTAATATATAAAATGATTATTCAATAACTAATTTAAAAAATTCATAATATAACATTAAAATATTAATAAGTTTAAATAATATTATTTTATTTTTAATATTAATACAAAATAATAATAATAAATAATATAATACATAATACAATCCATACTACACCAAATACGATATTATATTGTAACTTAATGTAATACACCCGAATGCAATGCACCATAAATATATATTACAGCATGTCAGCTTAGCCTTTATGCCGGCAGAAAACTTCATGTCAGAGTTTTGGTTGGATCTGCTAAATTGCTATGTCATTGCGTTCATTGATCAGTTATGTAGCTGAATGCTTCTTTTGCTGCAAGTATGTTAAAGCTACTTGGACTCAAATGTTCATGTCATCTCATTCGTGGACACACTACATTTTTGAAGTGCAGTTAATCTTATTGTTATTCTTGTTGAGCTAAAATATTAATAACCACTTTCATCCGTCTGCCGTTTCAATTAGTTAATGACCTCTTGACCGTTTCTCTTTTAGTATGTGTTCTATCCTGGGCACAGTTTGTTGATAGTATTAACTGGAAGGGGGTGTTTGATATTCCATTGGGTGTCAGGACAGATTATAATCATTCCACTGGATATTAGATGCCTCTAGAACTATAAGGATTGAGTGAGTCGAACATGAAGCAGTTTTTGTGTGCGCGTTATTGAATTAAAGGGATATCAAACTTGTTCGTTAGATGGATAGTGAACCAAATGTCCCAACCACATTTCGGTAGCATCAATTTCATAGCCGATAAACAGGGGCAGGCTTGAATTCTTTTGCTTGGCAACCCAATATGTGTTGTCCTTCCTTGAGAAGAAGATCTTAGATTGTGATATTATTTTATCACCCAAGATTCAAGAGTAACGTCTCTGTATTTTCAGATTATGTATAAGAGTTCCATAGTTGATGTAAACTGCAGCTCGTGTTTTTTTCTAGTGAATGGCCATTGGTTGAGCAGATCTTGTCAGCTGTTGCCATCACAGATGTCCCAGAATCCACAAAAGCCATTGCTTCATTTAAACATCCTGATTATAACTCCTGGGAGATGCAAGCTGCACTGTAATGATTTTGTGGCTTCCTATTGTTTACATTGCATTTGGAGGTTCGGAACTTTTGCTGTCAACATGCTGCTCTTTTGAAGCAATTCGTTGATATATCAGCAAACATTGGAAGTACAAGCGTTGCTTTCGGTATAGGGGTTAGCTAAGAGCCATGTATCGGTGAATTCACCAAGTATACTGCTAGAAACTATTACGTTTCTGTTTTTTTGCTTTTGTTTTCACTTGTTTCCGTTTGTTTTTTTAATTTGGTACTATCTCACAATCTTCTTCTTGCATCTTACCCACACAACCAAAAAATTAACATTAACGAATTGACCCGTACACGTTGCTTCTCCAAGAACTAACTTGTTAGGTAGCATAAAGGCATGACAGATGAACAAGATCTTCATTAAGAAGAACTAAATAAGCTACGAATCTCACTGATTTAAGAACTTAATAAAGAAAGGGAATATTGTTATTTAGCTAAATCAAGTTTAGAATTTTTCTACTTTGTTGTTGAAAATTAATGTCGGAGGCTTCCATTTTAACACGAACAAAAAAGTCTTGTGTCCAAAGAAGTTATTTGTTTATTTATTTTTTTTCACAAGAAAGTTCAGATCAAGAGAGACTCTTATCTTGATGGCTTAGCCATGGAGATGTTGCACTCTAATTGAATTCATTCTCATGGTTCTCTGTCCTTTTGACTTTCACAACAGCATTTTTTTTTTCCCTGTTCTTTCTGTACGTGTGTGTGTATAAATAACAATTCACCAATTCATATTTTTTTCGGGATTTTCATTTTGGGATGGTGACGTTGGAAGTGCTGTGGAAAGTGGAATCTCTAAAATTGTCTTTGACAAAATGGAAGCATCAAAACTGTTCTACATACCATGCCAAAGATAGCAGTGCTAGCGCAGTCACCTTGGGAGCGACTGACGCAGTCGCTGCTTCTAAGGGGGACAAGTGTCCCTTGTCTTTTTTGTACTTTATTAAATACTTTTGTTATACAATCACCTTTTATATATTTGTTTAATCTTTTTCTTAAGAAATTAAAAAACATATGGAGTCATTACTATACATTAAATTTATTAAACAAATTGTAAAAGTAAAAATAATTTTTTACTCTAAGTCACTAAATTACTTAACAAAAATATTAATATTTATAATAAAAAAATTATTTGAATATACTAAATTAATTATACGAAATAGTTTGAATATCTAAATCAAAATTTAAGTTCAAAATAAGTTAAATTCACTCCACTGATAATTAAGAGGACATTCATCTCAAATTATTTGTAAATATCATAATAAAAGAGAGGGGTTAAAATAAGAATTGAAAAATAATAATGGTGCATTGATGTTTCATTTTAAATCTTATCTCAGAAAAATAAAATTTGAAGTGAAAAAAATTATGTAAAGTTGTTATTGTCATGTTAAACAAATGTTGCAATCGATTTAAATTTTTAAATAAATATTATTTTTTCAAAAAAAATTGAAGGAAATCATAATATAATAATTAAGCATAAAGAATAAAGATTATTGTCGGGGCAAAAGACTTTTTTCATTACAATTGTATGGGTAAAAATAAAATTATAATTGTTACAGGGACTACAATTGGTAATCCGTGCTACAAGTAAAAGCTAAAACAATAACAAAAGCATTTAATAAAGTACAAAAAAGACAAGGGACACTTGTCCCCCTTAGAAGCAGCGACTGCGTCAGTCGCTCCCAAAGGCGACTGACGCTAGCACTGCTCGGCCAAAGAAGCAACGCAGAACTGCTAGTTGTCAACTCTTGCACATGCTTTTGGTGACATTTCTAATTTTCTCGGTAACTCTTATGCGTCAGCAGCTCCATTTTGATGAGAAGTTATCGATGCTGCTATCACTTTGGTGGAATTGTGGGACGCGACGTTGTCATTTTGTCCTGTATTCAAGGTCTTGTTATTTTTATGGCATTTGTATATATGGCTGCTTCACAATCACAAGCGTCACTGGTTGCCCAAGCCAACTTTTAACTCCAGTCTTGTGCTAATTTTGTTTACTACTGCATGTAGTCGCGCTTTTTGGTTTTTATTTTATATTTTTATTGATTGATGCCTCTTCGAGAAATTTTATATTATTTATAAATTTTTTACGATGAAAATGGTATTAGTAGATTGAATCACTGAACTCTCCATCCATCCTCTGCACACTGGCGTTTCTAATTCTATACCTCTATGGAAAGCATATCAATTGGAGCCACTAGCACCAGCTGCCAAATAGTTCAAACTTATGGGTGTAAAAAACAATCAGTTTGGTCCAAGTAGATCACAAATGCAATGCACGAATATATTACAGGCTACACTGTAGTATTATACACACACTACATGTACATCTGCATTTAAATAAAACTTTTTTAACAACAACAGCATCCAATTCACTAAGGAGGGGAAAAAAAAAAGTCAAACCAAAGCATACAAGTGTGGAAGAAAAGAGAACCACCTGAAGCCACAACTCCATTTGTGAGGCAAAGAAGGGCATGAGGGTAGCCAATGCCAAGTCCTTCTAGCAACATTGTAGTACAAAATCTCAGGCCATGTGTAGCAGCAAACACAGATCATCCCCTGATGCCAAAAGCAATACACGTGATCATAATTGTGATAACAAACCGACATGAATTTCCTACACATCATTTCAGGCACTCTCTCAACTTCAATCCAATTCCCCCCACATCCCAGTTCCCATAATTTCATAGTCGTTGAGATCCCATTTCTTCCAACCCCACCAATCAAATACAATCTATTGCTTTCTTCACCATCATTCACCAGCCTAAAAAAGGTAAGCTCATGGGGTAGCATCATAGTCATATGGTCATTAGCATCATTGGGTGTCTCCCATATGCCATTTTCCAAATCAAAGCGCACTATCGAGAATGGCTCTGGGGTTGTGAAATACAGTGACCCTTTATAGAACACGCCTTCTTGATGGCTACTTTGACTAAGGATCGTCAACGGGAAACCATCAATATCAAATTTTGACCAAGATTGGTCCGTGGAATCATAAACAAAAGCATAATTTGGAAAAGATTTTGCGAAAAGCATGAAGATTTTGTAACCAGATGGTGTGGAAACCAAAGTGAGCAACTCAAAGTCAAAAGGGTAGGTGGGAAAGTCGATGGTTCTTGAAGATAGGGTAACAAGGTTGCAAACAAGAAAAGAAGATGAGCTGGGAAGGGAAAAGCAAAGCAGCCCTTTAGATGAAGATAAAAGAGTAGCAGCGCTGGGTAGCAAGAGAGAGTAGGGGAGAGATAACCTGCGCCAGGTTCCATGAGTGGAGTCATAAAGAGGGTATTGATCATAACACTGCGGGTGAGACAGCAATATGAAACAAGAGAAAGCTGAAGAAGAGCATTTAGTTTTAGAGAGAAAAGAAGGTGAAAATAAAAGAGAATTGAAATGCTTACAAGTCGATCTCAATTTCAGCAACATTTTGGGAGGTAAGAAAGACAGCACATGATCTAGCAAATCCTCTGGCAATCTGCTCCAAATTGCAGGATCCATTTCTCTTCTTTTTGGGACCATTTTTTTTTTTTTTTAATTTTTCTTCACTGTATTAATCTAATGAATGACATGGGTTTTTGTGTTTCATATAAAGTCTTTCACTTTGTCGTGTACTCTCACAAGTCTTCTAGGCTAAGTCGGTAAGCCTAGGAAATAATCAAAACATCGACTTTTTTCTCTCTTTTCTTGTTGGGTGTATGAACTAAAGCTTCTAATGAATTAAATAAGAAAAAACAACTACACTAATTGCATTTATAGCTCATTAAACAACCAGTGAGTTGGGTCGTTGGGTAAACAAGTGTGTGCTTTACTACTGATCTAATAATATCAGTATTTCTTCAAAACAATGTTTAATTTACTTCATCCTTTGAACATGATTTCTTAGGTATGAATGATTTTTCACAACTACACTTTTACCTGATGACTGTCACCTACCCACTTCATTACTGGGTGGAGGTTAAAGATTTTGTATCGAAATGTATGTAATTATAAACTTTTTAACCTTATGTAAGGTAGACTTCTCTTTCATTAATTAGTTGTTGACAATAGTGAAATGTCATTTACTAATCTATCGCTTTTGATTTTCAATCATATCAATAAAGAACTTATAGTCAAACTAAGGGTGCTACGGCGCACCGAGGGAATCAAACAGTCTAAAATAAATGGGCTCCATTTCCACAGCCTAATACCTTAACACTTGCAAATTGCACGAACGCCACCAATGACAGCCTCTCTCTTTCACCGGCGTATTTATAAATACAACGTTTGTATAGCTCATTAAACACGCACTCTCCACCTCAATTTCGTATTAGGCAGTGCATCATTATCACTGTCATCAGTTTTACTTACAGACGTCGTGATGTAATGTGACGGACGATTAAAATACTAAGTGACAGTCAGATGATAAATAATCAATTATAGTAATATTAAATCGTATTTTAAGATTAGGATAATTTCTATTCAAATTTTGTAAGCACAGTAATATTTAAAAAATATATATATGGGACAAGGCTATGTCGTTATCACAAATCTCTCGTACTTTTATGAAAGAAAGAAACTGAATAATATATGACATGACACGTAGTTAGTAGATGATATATAGAATTGTATTATATATAAAAAATATTCTTAAAATTATATTTGAAAAAATTATTGCGCTCTTATTTTTTAAAATCTGCTGTAAAATAAGGTGATTTTATCAAAAGTGATTTCTAAAAAATTTACTAAACATCAAAATTAATTTTTAACTTTTTAAAATCACTTTTGAACTTCTTAAAAGTAATTCTAATCAAGTCCTTAATGTAGCTATCACCCACATTTATATATGCTTGTTAGCAAATTAATTTTTAATTTTTTTATATAAAAAATGATGTTTATGCATTTTATATATTTTTTTAACATTGGAACCAATTCAACATTTTAATTGCTTCTAAGCTGATTTCTAAATAAATCTTTCTTTTATTTTATCTCTTGAGCTAACTAGTGCTAACTTTGAATGAAACGTTTCTAACAAAGCCTAGTCTTTGTGAATACTAATAAGGGTGAGATTATATACACTTTAAAATTTATTTTGGGTACTTCAAATTTATAGAAAGAAATTTATCACATAAATGCCCTTAAATAAGATTATCTATCTAGAAGTACTAGACCCTATTCCTAAATACTAGAAGAGAAACATAAACATATGAAGATAAACTTTTATCCTCATCCTCCTTACCAACATGTTCTTCAACATACCATCAACCCTCAAAACCACGTTTTTGCAATCTATAAATAAATCCACGTACAAGCATTTTTATTTTTAAAAATGTTTGGATATTTGCAAAGTTGATTAGGAAATTTGTGAGTTTGAAAGTGTTTGTGATGGCTTTGTTCGATTTTTTAATCTGACATTGTTGGATCCTTAATTCAACGTTGGGTTTATATGTGAATAATTTTGTATTGCGGACTGTCATATAAAGAAACCCAATCAAAAGTGATCTATTAAAGTTTTCGGTGTTATAGGCTTTAATATATCTAATAAGGTGTGGACATTTAATGTGTAGAGATCCAATAATATTTTAATTCTATGATGTGCCGAATTAGGAATACCCAATGACTACAGGAAAAAAATTTGTCTATATAAGTGGTTATAGTCCCCAGGTCATAGGTATCTTTCTATTCTCTAGAGAGAACAATGAGAAACTCAAAGGATTTTGTAAGAGAACGGGTATATCTAGAAGGCCAACCACATAACTCAAGAGAGCAATTCGGCGTTATAAAATTCAAGTACGCTTCCGCATAATTTATTATTGATTCTTGGTGATATAACATGAATATTCCTAGGTCATAGGTGATGGTTTTCACCAAAGGTTTTCTTGCCCTAACAAACGGTATCAAAGTCTCTTCATGTTGAATCAATGAGAATCAAATTTATTTTTAATCAATGATTAAATCTCTAGTGTTCTTGAATTTAATAATATCAAAATTATTAAAATTATTGAATTTGAGAATAAATATGTGGTTGTTTTCTGGTATTGCGAAATATTAGAAATCTGGAATTTGAGAATTTTATTATTATTTGGAAATTCATATTAACAAAAAAAAGGGTTTATAAAGCAGCAAACAGCTTAAAAGCAGCAGCCATGGCCGCCGCATAGAAGAAGCCAAGAAGGAAAGAAAAAGATTATTTTAGGGTTTCATGAAAAATATCTTAAAGCTCCCTAATGTATTATAAAATCTCTCATCGGTAGAAAATAAAAAAGTTATTCATTTAAGTCTTAAAGTTTTATGGGCTTAATAAAACTTAGTTTTGGGCCTAGCAAGTTGGGCTCGGTCAATTAAATATAAAGTTTAGTCAAGTAGGTTGGTTCAGGATTCAGTTCGAGTCAACCCGAACCAGTTTATCCCCAAGTTGGTCAATAGTTAACATTGACTTTGACCGTTGATCAAACTTTGACTCTTTTTTTTTAGAAAAATTTTTTGGTGTAATTTTAAATTTAAATATTGGTAGGTTTATATATATATTTTGAAATAAATTAATTGAAGTAACATGTCGCCAAAGTGACCTCCTTGTGAAAATCAGTTTGCTTTGGAATATAAACAGTTCTGTACATGTAATTTCTGTAAATATCGATCTGCCCAAAGGAAGATCCATATTTAATAGAATTGCATGTGCACATGTGGTAATAAACAAGTGATGATTATTCAGTTTTACATGTGAGCAATAAATCATCTAAAAGAAAGATTTATTGTTTGACATATTTTTATTATCAATGTTTGATTACTACACCAAGATATCACTTATAAGTTAATATTTTTTCCAAAGATGAAATATTAATATGAGTGTCCGGTATCTTAAGATAGGGTTTACCTTTAGTTGAATTTGTTTTTGTTTTAAGACTAACAAGAACTTCTTTTGTTTGTTTGTTGTTCCCTGTTTACTTATGTTTGCTACTAATATTACTGTCAACATCAATTCTATTCCTATACTAAATGGCTCTAACTTCAAATCATGGCAAAAGAATCTTTTAATAGTTCTCGCAATCATAGATCTTGACTTGCGTTAAAGGTTGATTCTCCCTCACCTCTTATATGTAAAAGTACTCTTGATGACAAGAGGGATATGGAGAGGTGAAAGAGATCAAATCACATGTGTACTATGATCATGAAAAAGTCTATTCCAAAACCATTTAGGGGCCTTATGTCTACAAGGATAACTACGGCTAAAGAGTTTCATGTGGAAATTAAAAAGGGATTTGTCAAGAACGAAATGTCATGAATGAGTATGTTCTTGATAAATCTGATTTCAGTAAAGTACAAGGGCAAAGACAAGGGCAAGAAAAAGAACAATGATAAGTAAGTTGCAGATAAACACTTCAAAAGAAACAACAAAAGAAATCGGATGATCGAGAAGCCACTAATGTTTATTTTACGGAGTTGAAGGGCATAGTTTGGTTTGTTCTAAAGTTAATTTAACTTTGATACCTAGACATACGTGGTGCATAGATTCTGGTGCAACCACTACATCAAGTTTTCTATGCATGGTTGCCTGAATTGCCAAAAACCCAATAATGGTGAAAGATACATCTATGTGGGCAATGGTAAGAAGGTTAAAGTTGAAGCAATTAGAAAATTTAGATTATTATTGAAGATAAGATTTTATTTGGATCTTGATGAAACATTTGTTAGTCCGTCTTTTAGACGGAATTTAATTTTCGTTTCCACTTTGGACAAATATGGTTATTCTTGTTCATTTAGAAACGAAAAATTCAGTTTGTTTCATTATTCAAAACTGGTTGGTTCTAGTTCTTTGTCAGGGGACGATAATCTTTATATGCTTGATACGATTAGTTCATTTAATGAATACTTGTAATTAAGTACACAAGGTTTAAAGAGAAACTTAACCAATGAGAATGTGGCTGCATTATGACATAAGAGATTAGGTCATATCTTCGAACTGATAATTGAGAGATTTCTGTTAGACGAAATTCTCAATGCCTTAGATTTAACGGATTTTAACATATGTGTTAACTGTGTCAAGGGGAAACAAACCAATATAAAGAGATTTAAAGCCAACAAGACTTTAAATGTCTTAGAACTCATACATGCAGACATTTGTGGTCTTTAATCCAACGTTGGATTTTTGGATCTTTAATCTAATGTTAAGCTTATATGTGAATAATTATGTGTTGCAAACTGTCATACAAGATTAAGCCCAATTAAAGGTGGCCTATTAAGGTTTTCAGTGTTATGAGTTTTAATGTATTTAATAGGGTGTAGACTTTTAATATCTAGAGACCCAATAACATTTTAATATAATGAGCAGAATTATGAATACTCAATGACAATAGGAACAAGTTGTCTATATAAGTGGTTATGGTCCCCAAATCACACATATCTTTTTATTCTCTACTAACATCCCATCATCAGAGAAAGAGTAGTGAGAAACTTAAAGAATTTTTTAGGAGAACGTGTAGATCTGGAAGGCCAAACACACAACTTTAGAAAGCAATTCAGCGTTGTAGACTCAAGTACGCTTCTACATAATTTATTATTAATTCTTAGTGATACAACATGAATATTCCTGAGTTATAGGTGATGGTTTTCACCAAAAGTTTTCTTGCCTTAGCATACTTTAGTGCTTGCAAAAATAGATTATTTGCTTGAGATGCAATAAATGAAATTTCCTCAGATTATTTAGCACCTAATTTTTTTAAATTTGACAACTCCACTCCATCATTATGTAAGCATCATTATGTAAGCCTGAGAGTGAAAAAGAGATAATATGTTGTTTTTGTTTTTTGGATTTGTGTAATTTAGAAACGGGTAATATTTGAAATTATAAAAAGGGAGTTTTAATCGGGTTTTGGTTGGTAAATTTTAAGCATGAATGTAAAGAATAAATGGGTGTTTAGTATAGTAATTACAGTACAAACAGTCTCACTCGTATTAGTAATTAGAAGAAATATGGTTTGGAATGGTATGATGATTCTTTGGATTCATTAAAGAAAGATCTTTTGTTTTTTTATCGTAACAAGGTATCTAAAATATAAAAATTATATATATTTATAACTGAGAGTTATAGACTCAAAATATGATTTGGAAAATTAAAACCTTTAGGAAATAGGAAAGTATAATTCTATACAAACAAGAACTAATACAAATAACACTGAAACAATAAACGTTATAATTCTCTTTACAATTCCGCTGCAAAATCCGCAAAAGCCGTAAAATTTCTTGCCAAAGGACAAGAGAACAAAAGAACAAAACCTGAAGACAGATTTTGCTACTTAATGGTTAAGATTTATTCACTACTTAAAACGACTTCGTAAAGATTCACATAAGGCGTGATTGTTGCCAAAGCCTGAGAGGTAATAATGACACAACAATGTGCAAATTTTGTTTGTCATATAATACTTTATACTGCAATGTGTTCTGATAGCTTAACCATGACAACACTGCAGCCAATGGGCTTTTTTTTTTTCTCTCTTCCAAAGATCCTGCATTTTCCTTTTAAGCAGATTTGAACGAACGTCTCTTTTGAAGATTAATTTTCTTTCCTTTCAGGTATTCAGCGTCAGTATAATGTGGCAGCCCGCTGATCCAGTTCCTAAGTTTTGCCCTGAAGTCATTAGAAAATATTTATCTATTAAGGGCACGCAGCATCCTGCACTCATTGTTAATGTTAGGAGACATCTTAAGCATTTGGGATGGACAATCGAATATTCAAGTTCCAAAGGTGTATTTCGTTATACATCACCAAACGGAAATCCTTACCTTTCTCTTAGCCAAGTCTGTCGAGAACTGGGAGATTCAGTCGATGATGTTCCATCTGAAGTTTCCCACGATAAAGTTGTAAATATTCCTCCACAGCATTGCCCCGAAGCTGTTGTGTTCTGGTACGAGCATGGACTAGAAAAGAAAAATAAGAGCAATCGGGATATGCTACTGAAAGCTAAGATGCATCTTTTGTCTTTGGGTTGGTCGTTTTGGTACACTACAAAGGGAAATAGACGTGAGTTGCGCTACACTTCACCAAGTGGAGCTGTTTATATTTCTCTTCGAACAGCATGCAAAGCCTGTATGGATGAAGGTCTTGATTCTAAAGGCATGGTTTCTTGCAATAAGTCACCATCTGCCACTACAAGCACCAAGCATGGAGAAGATTCAGAGGTATCACAAACAAACAAAAAGAGAAAGAAAAATTTAATGAACAAGAATAACCAACCCTTGGTTGATGGAAAGCTTGGCAGGCCAATTCAGGACGATCAAAAGCGTACCGCTGTACTGAGATCAAGCAAGAGAGCACGGTCACCTGAAAGATTTGCTAGTCCTTCAAACTGCAAGCCTCGAACAATACTCTCGTGGCTTATAGACAACAATGGGGTGTTGCCCGAGGCAAAGGTGCATTACCGTGGTAGGAATGGTCCGTTGGCAAAAGGTCAAATACGTCGTGATGGGATCAAGTGTGATTGTTGCAGCAAGGTTTTTACGCTGAGTGGATTTGAAGCTCATGCCGGAAGCCAGAAACATAGACCAACCGCCAACATTATTTTGAATGAAGGCGGCAAACCTCTCTTAGAATGTCAAAAAAAAATATTGTGCAAGAACAGAAGTTCCACAAGAAGTCAACATGATTCCATTACCAGCGATGAAAAGCAAAATGATGAGATATGTTCTATATGTCAATATGGAGGCGAGCTCGTGTTATGCGATGACTGTCCTTCTTCATTTCATAAGAGTTGCCTCGTTTTGAATGATCTTCCAAAAGGGAACTGGTTCTGTCCCTCGTGTTGTTGCAGAATCTGCGGCATCGGCAAAAGAAAATTTGAAGAGAAGACCGAGCATTCGGTCGATGACGTTCTTCGTATTTGCGGTCAGTGTGAGCATAACTTTCACGTAGGGTGCATAGAAAAGAGTAGAGCAATTAACTTGAACAATTGTTCGCAAAATAAGTGGTTTTGCAGCGATGGATGTGAAGTCATCTCTTCTTGCCTTCATGAGATTTTAGACAAACCCTTTCAGTTGGGTGTGGATGATTTAACATGGAGATTACTCAAGTCTATGGAGGTTAGAGATCATCACGGTCCTAGCAACTCAAAAGAGATGGAGGAGGCTTTGATGGAGAATCAAAGCAAGTTGAGCGTTGCTCTTGATGTGATGCACGAATGCTTTGAGCCCATTAAAGATGTTCTAACTGAAAGGGATCTCGTTGAAGACGTTATCTTCAATCGAAGATCGGATTTGAACCGTCTAAACTTTCAGGGATTCTACACGATTCTTTTGGAGAGGAACGAAGAAGTGATCTCTGTGCGGAGGTTCCACTCGTTGCTACTAGAATGAAGCACCGCAGACTCGGTATGTGTCGTGTTCTGATGAATGAACTTGAAAAGCTTCTAATTGAACTAGGAGTAGAGAGATTGGTACTACCTGCAGTCCCTGGCGTAGTTGATACGTGGACTAATAAATTTGGCTTTTCCAAGATGACGGAGTCTGAGAGACTGCAGTACTCAGATTATACTTTCTTGGATTTTCAAGATACCACCATGTGCCAGAAGCTTTTGAGGAAGGTGCCTTTATCAGCACTGGAATCGTTGCTTCCCTGGAAGCAGCGATGAAACGCAATTGTAGTAGTTTCTGTTTTTAGCACGTTGAGATTAGCTGAATTGTAAACAAAGAGTTGATAGATTGTTTTTTTCTTTTTGAGCAAATAGTCGGCATGGAAGTGTTGATGAACCCAACAGGAAGACATATTAGAGTTGAATGAACAGCAAATTTTTGAGAGAGAGAGAGAGAGAGAATGGGCTATTGTATGCGTCAGTTTGTAGGCCTATGTTTGGCCCGTTTTACAAGGCTATTTGAGCCCAACATACAATTTGGATGAGAATACATAGTCATCACTTCACTGTTTTAATTAAGGTATGAAATCACTCCTTTTAATGTAAACAAACATGTAAATAAAGATGTAGTTGTTAACTTCTTATGGTTTTAGTCATTTGTTAATATAGAACGTCCATGTCATCTCATTTGGTGGGATATCAATTATCATTATTTCCAAAACTTTATTATTGCAAGGAAGTCAAGGAGTCGGGTCACCGTTGTGGAAAGATTATGGAAAATGTGAATGAGATAGAAGTTGCTTCACGATAATAAAGAATCTTGAAATTATGGAGCGGGAGTTGTACGAGGCAGGTGGGGGTTGCGGGTTTAGTCAACTATCAATTTCGATTAATGAAAATATATATAATTAAATAAATCATAGTAAATGTTAGGTAAAGAAAATTCAATATTTAAAATTAAAAAAAAAAAAAAGTAGCGAAGTGGGGGTTTGCCATGGGTCTCCAACAAAGCTGGCTCACTGTAAAGAAAAAGAAAAATACATAAACTACACACATACGACAACGAAAAATGTAAACACCATAACTGCGCTGCTCGGGGTACCACAAGAAGAATCTTTGGCAGCTAGCCAGCTAGCTTTGAGAGTGAGGCATAGGCTACATGCCTACATCACGTGATTCGTCCTGGTTTTACTTTTACCTCTGTATTGGCCGTTCTTTCCGGCCTCCCTAAATTCAGACATTTTTAGCATTTTTTTCATTTGCATTTAAAGCTTTTGTCATGAGTTCCCAGTTAATAATTGCTCTGCTCGATCGTGTTTCGATTTTGTTCTTGAACATTGTGCACGTGTGAACGTACAAACGTGATTATTAGTATTGCTGCCAAAAAAATTTTATGTAATGTAATTTTAACTGACCCAGATGAAATCATGAAAATGAAATTAGTCAAAAAGGTTACCGCCAATGATGTTAGTATGATCGATTGTGGTTTTTTTTTTTAGTTAAATCAATGCCTAGATTTGTGTGTCACTAGTAGCAGTATCTTTGTTCGTGGATATTTTAATATCTATTCCATCAGCAAATGTGGGATGCCATTAAACAATGAGTAATGATACAGTCACAAACTCTTGTATGAATTTATTTTGTACAAACTGACGTGGTATTAATTCATTGGTTGAATGAAAATATAAATTAATAAAAATAAATCATGTGGGCTAAGTGATATTTAATTCAACCAATTTTATCATGCCACATCAGTTTGTACAAAATAAATTTGTACAAGAGTTTGTGGCTGTATCATTACTTTTAAATAAGTTAGAGAAAAAAAAAAATTAAATCAGTTAATCACCACCTGCTAACCAGCCCTCTCACTGTCAGCCAATCACTGCTAATGTCAAGGCTTTTTCATAACCGGGTGGGTGCTTCTTTTGAATTCAAAATTGCGTTAAACTGTAGTGATTCGGGCGCCCTTTAATTTTGACCGTATGATTCGATCATACGATCCAATACTGTGGTTGCCCCGTACTCGGCCCTCAAATCAACCGTAATGCTAGGGCTCCTTTAAGATTATTTTTGGGAGGTGATTTTTAAAAAAAAAAATTTAATTTTAATATTTTAATTTTTTTAAAAAAACTCACTTTTAATAAAGTCATTTCATCTTACGGTAATTTTTAAAAGTAGCATATTTTAAAGAAGTAATTATTATTATTATTTTTGAGATAACAAAAATAAAATTAATAATATAAAATATTTATTATAATTATCAATTATTTTATATACATGTTTATAAATATGTAAATAAACTTTATTCAATATTTTATTTAATTCTATCATTTATATTTTTATAGATAGTTTAAGTGTAATATTTATTAAAGACAATCTCTA
The DNA here is from genome assembly GCF_022201045.2 of Citrus sinensis. Lineage (NCBI taxonomy): Eukaryota > Viridiplantae > Streptophyta > Magnoliopsida > Sapindales > Rutaceae > Citrus > Citrus sinensis. Next base: position 30,276,131 of record NC_068560.1, read on the forward strand.
TCTTACGTGCATGTAAGATAGGGGGATCTTTTATTAAATGGGAGCCCCTATATTACAATTAATATAACATACACACTCAACAACAACCACATAAATAATGGGCCCACATAATTTGTGTGGTTGTTGTTGAGTGTCTATGTTACATTAATTGTAACATAGCATTTGCCTTATTAAATACTTGTGATTGTTATTAGGATTTATAATATTTCTTAAAATAAAATTTGCTAAACATTCAACTAATTCTTTGTACAATTAATTATTTGTATATAGTATAATTAGTAATAATTATTTTAAAATCTATTGTATTACCATAATTGACCCTTAATGAACATGTCACTCTAATATAATGTCATAGATTTGAGCGACATTGTTCATATTATTTATTCAACAATAAAGAGCTACAGATAAAATGCCTGTGCGAAAAGCTTGCGAGTTGTATGACACTGACGCAGTGATGAGCGATAACCGATGACAGAACAGGGGTAAGTTGGGAATTTCAAAATCTCCATGGTGCAGGCCAGTGGGCGCCCAAATCGCTTTCGTTCATCTTAGTAGTTAGTAGTTAGTAGTGATGCATTTGCAATGTGCAAAACAAAACAACCAAACCAAATTTCAAAACGGAAAGAGAGCAAAACAAAACAACCAGGCGGGGGAGTAGCTCCTCGCTCATCAACCAATTCTACGATTAACAAAACAACAAAATGCCCATGTACGTAACGTCGTAATCAGATCTCTATATCTGCTTCTTTCCCTTTCATTATCAACTTTACTTACCATTTGAACAAAGCTGGGACTGGCTTTCAGAGTCACAGCCTCATGGCTTCTTCGCCCATCTCATTTTCTACAAATCGAAAGAATCGCGTCATTGTTTATTGCTTCGTCTTTTTGTAAGCCCAATGTTGCGTTTTCTTGTATGTCTCGCTTCTCTTACCCCTCTCTCTCGCATGTATTTATTTATTTGTTTTTTTATTCTCTTTTAAAAATGCTTGTCTTGTTCTTGTTTACTCTCTCTTTCCGACATGAGATGATTTTTGTTCTGTCGCTTCATTTTTATTTACTAAGCTTTATTGATGGTTTTGTTGGTTCTACGCAAGCTGCTATATAGGCAGATCTCCATTGTTTGTTTTGTACAGCTCATTTTTTAAATTGCATGGTACACTTAAATAAGTAAAGTTATTATTTGGTTTTCCTTTTCTTATTTAATCAATTCTTTATCATTAACTAACTATATAATGGGTATTGTTAGATATACTAGTTGAAAAATGATTTCAGGTTTTAATTTATTTGATTTATAGGTGCGGGAAGGCTGAAGCTGTCTCGTAATAGAAATTGAAAATAGCATTGGAGTTGGGGAAGATGTTGTGTGCTTGTTCAGGTGAGCAATTCAAATTCGAGGCCGAGGATGCACCACAGTCACCGGAGTCATTGGCCACTAGAGATTTCTCGGCCAGTGGCTTTTCTTCGAGAGCCACTGGAGATTGGGATTCCAAAGTTGATGATATTCAAGTGGATGAAGCTGAATCAACTCTCAAAGAAGCTCTCTCCTTAAACTATGAAGTGGGTTTGGGTGATTTATTGCTAATCATGATTAACTTCTTAATTAATTGCTTGTTATGTTTTGATAGCTGGTTTGTAAATGGTTTGAATTGAATTGAGTTTTAGGAAGCAAGGGCTTTGTTGGGGAGGCTCGAGTACCAGAGAGGGAATTATGATGCTGCACTTCAGGTATTCCAGGGTATTGATATTGTGAGTTTAACCCCTAGAATGACCAGAGCTGTTGTCGAGAGAACACGACCACTGCGAAAGCATCGTTCCAAGGGTGAGAAGGCTGATTCTGTGCCTCCTCCTGGTTTAATGTCATTGCACTCGATCAGCTTACTTCTGGAAGCAATCTTACTCAAGGCAAAATCATTGGAAGAACTCGGACATTGTAAAGGTATTACCTTCCCATCTTTTCACATTATGCACAGGAAATTGTTTATATGGAATTCAGTTTTCCAAGCCGTTTCTGTAGAAACTTTTGTAATGCATGACAATCTAGCTAAAAAAAATGTTTTCTTGATGAATGTTATTTGGACAATAATGTGATTAGACATAGTGGGTGGCACAAATTTTTGTAATTTTAGTGGTTTTTGTATAAAGCAATGATGGTCCTTATGGATGGGATTGCAATAGATTGGTATGTATATTTGCAAGTTCGATGTGCAACTGAAAATTTCTCTTTCATCAGAGGCTGCAAAGGAGTGCAAAATAATTCTGGACATAGTTGAATCAGGACTGCCTAATGGTATGCCTGAGGGTTTTGGAGAGGACTGCAAGTTGCAGGAGATGTTTCACAAAGCTCTAGAGTTGCTCCCACATCTGTGGATAAAGGCTGGCTTGCTTGAAGAAGCTATTATTGCATATCGTCGGGCTTTGGTGAAGCCATGGAATTTAGATCCAAAGAAAGTAGCAAGTGTACAGAGAGACTTGGCTGTTACGTTACTCTATGGTGGTGTTGAAGCAAGACTTCCTCCTGAATTGAAGGTATGGGGTCCAATTGCCCCTAAAGATAATGTTGAGGAGGCAATCCTATTGTTGTTAATACTCATGGAAAAAGTGGCGTCTAAGGAAATGGAGTGGGATGCAGAAATTATGGACCATCTGACTTATGCACTCTCAGTTACTGGACAGTTTGAATTACTAGCTGAGTATGTGGAGCAGGCCCTTCCGGGCATCTACAATCGAGCAGAGAGGTGGTACATTCTGGTTCTTTGTTACAGTGCTGCAGGGCAGAATGAAGCAGCCTTGAACCTGCTAAAGAAGTTGTTGTGTCATTCTGAGGCTAAGCGTAGACCGCACATCCCTTCGTTTCTGTTGGGTGCAAAATTGTGTTCCCTAGATCAAAAGAATGCTCGTGAAGGGATCAAGTTTGCCCGTGGAGTAATTCAATCCACTACTTCTCAAAAAGAGCATTTCCTGGCTGAAGCCTATAAATTCCTTGGCATTTGTTATGGAAATGTAGCAAGGAAGTCTATATCAGATACTGAAAGAGTTTTCTTCCAGAAGGAGGCCTTGGAATCTCTAAATTGTGCTTTTCTGAATGAGAGGGAGGATCCAGAGATGATGTATTACCTTGGGCTAGAACATGCTGTGCAGAGGAATGTGGAAGCGGCTTTTGACTATGCAATTATGTATTCTGACACAGTGGCTGGAAACTCAGGGAGAGGCTGGAAGCTATTAGCCCTCATATTGTCTGCAGACCAAAGGTTAAAGGATGCTCAGTCCATTGTTGATTTTTCTTTAGATGAGGCTGGGAGTATGGACCAATTGGAACTTCTTAGATTGAAAGCTGTGCTTCAAATTGCTCAGGAACAGCCCAAGCAAGCAATAGGAACCTACAGAATCTTGCTAGCTATGATTCAGGCACAAAGAGAGCTTCACTCCAAGAACTTCCATAAAACAAAATATATTACTTCAGAGGTGTGTATTCCTTGAAGGTTTCACATTACTCAATTAAAACATGCGAACTGCTTCAAACTGTTTTAACCTCTGGAAAAAGACATTTGTGATGATGTGATCTGACACATTGGTGTGATATGTAGTATACGTGACATCAATTGGTGAATGATCATAAAGATGCTCTGATGTGATTGATTCAACCGCCAAATCCTGAAAAATGGTTTTGTTTCCTGTTCTAAATTATTCTATCTTTTACAGGCACCAAGTGTGAAAAATTTGGAAATAGCAACTTGGCAAGATTTGGCAACTATTTACATGAAACTTGGGTCATTGCCTGATGCAGAGATTTGTACGGAAAAAGCCAAGTCAATCGAATTTTATTCACCCGGTAGTTGGCATACAACGGGTAAGTATCCTCTCTCTAAAGCAGTTCATGAATGTAAGAAAAACAATTTTTTTGCGTGAGAGTACCTTTGATCCATTTGATGTCTTATACCATGAAATTACATAAGTGTAACTTCTATTTGATTTCGATGACATTTTTCTAGGTATGTTGTTTGAAGCTCAATCACAATACAAGGAAGCTCTTGTCTCCTTCTCCATATCACTGGCAATAGAACCAGATTGCATTCCCAGTATCATTTCAACTGCTGAAATACTGATGAAACTTGGTCGCCAATCTATGCCTATAGCAAGAAGCTTTTTAATGAATGCATTACGATTAGAACCAACGAATCATGACGCCTGGATGAACCTTGGATTGATTTCAAAGATGGAGGGCTCATTACAGCAAGCAGCAGACTATTTTCAAGCGGCATATGAACTCAAACTGTCTGCTCCTGTTCAAAGCTTCGTTTGATGGATTTCCATATTTCTTAAGCAGATGACTACTGGAATAAGGGATCTTTGCCCATCTTCACCAACTGAGGCCGAGGGGCAGTGCTTGAGTTGGTTGCAACACAGAGAAGATGGGAGTCAAATAGCTGATTAATATGGCTTATTCCACTATTTTTTCAGTGAGATTCCTTAAAAAATGTATAGCAACACTTATGTTATGTAGTTGTGTCTATATCAAAGCGTAGTGTAGGTCATAGACTAGGAAAATGTTCAAGGATCTTGGAAATCTTCGAACATTGTATCAAGAAATTCAGAATTAATGAAATATTTTTGCATTATTGAAAGATTTCGTAATTTATCTGCACCTGCTCACGGAAGACAATTTATTTTATGGAGTTGAATAACACTGTTCCTGGCTTCCAAGAATTTTTCAGAAGAGGATCCCAACTTTGTCCTCCCAACGCGCGCCCAAACCTCCACTTTTTATTTTCTTTTTTCTTTTTTTCTTTTGGCACAAAACAGTTGTACTTCATACTATTACACTTCAACCTCCAGGAAAAAATCTTTTCTACGGCAAGAATTGTGGTACTAACAATGTATTGGAACAGATGTGAAAGATTCCTATCTGGAAATAGATTCACCATCAAAGGAGCCTTGCCTGAGGCCATTTAGCAATATTACAATGAAATCATATGTTTCTTGAAAGAATGAAGGCTCTCTACCTGCACGTTACCACAACTAATCTGCAGTTAGTAGTAAACAAACCAACTCACTCAAGTGGATCAATACAACAAGAAACACAGGCAATGTCATCAGCAGTGATTCACTAACCTCTTATCAAGTGAAACAGCACATGTAAACCACATCATTGAAACATACAGTTTGTTGTATGAAACAGCAGAGGAGCAAAACATAAAGCTATATTTTTTTAATTTATTATCTTTTTTCCACAATCATAATTACAAAAGAAGAATAATTACACAGGAAAATCTAAATGATGCTAAACAGACTGAAAAGTTACTGGCCATCCGCTTCTCTCACAGCATAGAAATCAGCTCAATCGATCAGGACTCCATGTGTAGAAAACAACACCTGGAAATAAGCGAGGGGAACTGATTTCTGGAACCACAGACATTCTGAGTCAATGCTGAGTAAAAAGAACTATTTTTTTCTTTTTGGGTTAAAGATTAATTTAAAAAAAAAAAAGTAAAACTGTTTACAGAAACATGTTAGCTTGACATTTGCTCCAATAAATAGCTGGTTTTCCAATGTTCCTCTCAGTAAGAAACAATAGACACTGGCTCTCAAATGCTCTCACTAAGCGACACTAGACACAATGAAACATCTTTTAAGAAGCAAAGGTCACGCAAACAACTCCAAAGTAATAATGTTTTAGTTGCAGTACAGTTTATCTCCTTTTTTGTTCATGTGAATCCTTGAGAATAGACATAATCAAATTCCTCTAAATGAGAATTATGTTCTAATTAATGATGTACATCGATAGAAAAGAGATAAAGTACTTGATGCATGAGAGACAGGTTAAAGATATGGTTTATTTCATAGCAGGAATTTATTTCCATATTCGAAGGCGGCAAATTCACTCACTTGAAAATAGACAGATGTAGTAAACAGACAAGTAGCATGTCATCAGTTCATTTGCCACTGCACCCAAAGCACAAAACACATAAATGTTAAACAAGCATGGTACATCTAAGAAGGAGAAATGGTTAAAGGACAAATTTTGCTTGCACATCCAAAGCAATAAAAATTGGCATTTCAAACAGAGGGGAAAAGGAGAACCTTTAGAACTGGTTCGCCTTTGTTAGTATTAGCAGATTGCTTTGCCATCGCTTCCATCTGTGCACGAGCAGCTCTTCCGGCGGCAGACTTTTCAAACTGCTCTTGCCTGCAATAATTGCCAAAACATAAGTACGGATTGATCTATAGAGAAACCTCTATGCAACTATGTAGATGACTTGTTCTGATTCATCGAGAAAGCTTCTCAGTAAGATTTTAGATGATACTTCGACATAGAAGTACAAGGTTCATTTATGCTTTGGGCTACATAAGAAGGGAGAAAAAATAGTAAATTTGAAAGAGCATCGGCAAGTAAATTTCAAAACCTGACTTTCAAAACCTGACACCCATTAAGTAGTAGAAAAAGTGAAAATCTTGATTTAGATATAGCTAGTCAAACAGAGATTAGTTTATTTTTTGTTATAAAGCAGAGGTTTATTCAATTCAACTTCGATGTGCCTATAACGGGAACTGTTTCCATCATAATACATGATCGATACATATATCATGCAATTCAATAACAGTTAATGAAGTTAAACGGCTAAACGAAAAACAAGAATCAAATTATTATTATTGTTGTTGTTGTAAGTAAAAGAGGGGAAAGAAAGGAATACCGATTTTGGGCGGCCTCAGCAGCCCTGGCTCGAGCCTCTGCAGAAGCCAATCTCTCTTGTTCCTTCCTCTGCTGCTTGTTTCCCCCATCGAAGCAATCAAAGCATCCCATTTTTTTCTCCCCTTTCGACTTGGGATATTATGTTTTGTTGTGACTGCCTATCTATAAATACCCGATTTTGGATTACAGTGTACGCGCTTTCAGTTTCTGATTCATTTTCAGCTTGCCACGTCATTAGTTGGGCGTAGAGGACGAAGCAGTAAACCAAATGGGACATAATTGTAAGAAAAATGAAACGACAACGTTTGTTGAATATCTACAATTTTCTCCTAAATTCCGGGATCATTTTATGATTTGGCGCCATATTGATTTTCCGAAAGCAGCAATCTTTTCGAACACCTTCCTAAAGATCAAAAACGTTATCGGAAATTTCCTTCGGCACGGGAGGGAATTGGATCTGAAGGAACAAGCTTTTAGCTTCGCATGCAGGGGATATTTTGGTAATTGACAGCGATTTTTTTTTTATACAATTAAAAAGTAACCCCAATTATTTACCTGCAGAAACTGAAAGCAAAACCCTAACAAAATCCGATCGAAACCAAAAGCAAAATACAAAATGCGACCGTTAGATTCACTCCCTCCAACCGAAGCCCTAGAAATCGAGAACGGCCTGAAACTGGTCCCGCGCATGAAGCTCACACTCACGATCAACCCTGCGACTCCCTCTGCCACAAAACCGATAGATGAGTGGCAGCTAAAGCGAGCTCTAACAGACTTCCTGAAGACTTCCCTCTCCGTCCCCATCACCGTCCCCGAAGAGGACCTCGAGATCAGACGGTTCAGAGACCTCAAGAAACGCAAGCGCGACGACCCCGTCGCACACGGCAATCTCTTCATTCGCGACTTTGAATTTCTACATAAAACCCGTAGAAAAAACGCAGATGAAGAAACAGATCTGAAGGTCCTAGAAAAGCAGCTGTCAGACTGGAAAAAATATATTGTTGAAAAAATGGATGGAATTGAGTTAAATCTTGAAGGAGTTAAGTACAAATTAAGTGTTGTCATTCCGATTGCTGATGATTTTGAAAAGATGAGGAAAGATTGGGAGGAGTTTTACGCTTTTGGGAACCGAGGTTTGTGATTAATTTGTTTAATTTGATTGTTTATTTCGTATTTGTACGTGCAATAATACTTTTAATTTTTTCCCTTTTTAAGGTTATTCAAGGGGGAAGCAAGAGCCAGATACCATAGTAATTAAAGGAGTACCTTCGAGGTGGTTTGCAGAGCCGAGAGTTTCTTCGAAGCCTTCAATGCTGGTTACACATACTGTTTTTTCGACATTTGGAAAGATAAGGTGTGTGTGTGTTGCTGTGGTTTTGTTGCTGTTTATCTAATTTGGACTGGGGTTGATGTGCTTTGAGTTAAAAGGAAAGAATAGTGATTCAAAGTTTGGTTCGTTGTTAATTATTGCAACGGGTTTATGCCTTTTGGAAAAGTTAAAAGATTTTGCATGGAAAATGTAGGACGAACCATTTTTAGAGGATTATAAGCTGTAAGATGTTGAACTCTACATGGATGCCGATATTAGTTTTGTGATTTTGGTTTTAGATTTGGGGTTGAAATCTTTGGTAGATTTCTGAGTATTGAATTGCATTAAGTTTTTGTCTTTTTCCCCCTCTAGGAAATAATGGATATACTTTTCTACTTCGGTGAACATTATGTATGTCAATTATCAATTTAGTTTTCAAGCTGTGATGCAGTCTCATTCCTCTATACTTGACCTACGCAGCTGGATAGCGATATATTTGCATAACTTGCAATAATTAAAATTGAAATATATTCCTTGAAGGTTTCTTCTTAGGATGTGTGTCTAAATCCTCATTCTGTGGTTGAATGGTTTGAGTAGTTTTGATGCTATTCATTTCACTTTGTTAGTTTTCACAACTCAAAAAGCACAGAGAAAATCATCTGACTCATAAAGTTTTTACTTTGCTATTGAAAACAATGGCTTTGTCATAATCGAATATTTCTGTTCATACTATGGCACCTTTACCATATTTCAGCTGCTCTGTGTGTGCACACATTTCGCTTCTCAGAAGACTGTGTTGCTGACATTAGAATTTGGTGTGATATAATCTGATTGCTTATCATCCTTGTGGTTTCGTTTAACTCATAATCAATAGGAATCTTAATGTTGCTGAGGACGATGATCCAGGTAAGGATGCAGATGAGGATGGAGGGGACATAATTTCTGGCCTCCACTGCAAGATTGTTGTCCAGTTTGAGAAATACAGGGAATTCTATAATACTCTCAAGGTGTTATGTGGGCGCTCAATGCAAAAGGTGGGAAGTAGGTTTTTCTGTTTATAGAAATAGTTGCTCATTATATGCCTCTAACTTTGAGTTGCATGCGAGAGCTGTCTGGTTCATTGTTATATTGTTTTTTTGTGATGATTGACACAACTGCTATTTTGCAGCAAGGTTCACAATTGAAAGCTGATTACGAGGTAACTTGGGACAAGGATGGCTTTTTCTGGGACTCAAGAAACCAGGCAGAAGAAAAAAGTAACAGGATGCCACTAAAGACAGCCAGACAATACAGAAGTGAAACTTCCAGACATGAAGTTTATAATTCACAGTTGGCTGCCGATCATACTCGCAGAAAGAGGTTCAAGGTAAAAGACTGAGTAATATCTTGGTTAGTGGCTACTATGTTGATCTTTTTCTGTTACTTATTGACCTTGCAGATTGTGACCATTAAGGGAGATTAATATTTGAAATGATGGAATTGATCCATTTGCAACAGGAATGAAGGATCGTGATGCACATTTTGGAAGAATTCTTCTGTTTTGGCAAGGATTCTCGCTTCTCAGTCAGTTTTGGTTTCATAATCAAAGGACTGGCTTATGTTCTTTTTAGATCTTATGCTTCCAATTAGTACCGATTTGGTACTGTATTTCATCCTTTTATGTTGCACAAATAGTTCATTTTGAACACTCCAATGCAGCTGCCTTCTTGCTCCATCTCCTCGTTGTGCTTGGCTTGTTTTTAGTTGTTTCGGTCAGCCTACTTCACGGAATTTCAGAGACAAATTCTGAGAAAAGTTAACAAAGAAGCTTGCACATTCTTTCAAAGTGGTACTTTGTATTACAAGTACTAACAGTCGCCAAAAGAGGTCCTACACATTGTTATACAGATTTTGCATTTTCAAAGGATACGGCATTCGCATCCGATATCAACTTGTGGTAAGTCTAAGAAAGGAACTTAAATCAAAATACTTACTAGCATGAAAATGCATCTATACAAAAATTTATCCTGTGACAGTTGAGTGAAATCTAACCCATAACCCATAAAATAATCTGATCAATGGGCGGCAACGTTAACAATGTCGTATCCATAGGTAGGGATGGCAAAAATCCCTACGGGGACAGAGATCTTTGGGAATTTTTCCTATCCGGGGAGGATATGTGGATAATTTTATACTCAATTTCTTATTCGGGGAAGGGACGAGGATGAGGTGCAATCTTCATTCCCTACCCATTTCTCCATTTCCTTATATTAACTTTTAATTTTGATTTTATTTTTTAGAATTATTAATAAATGAATAATGAAATTTAAATTATAAAATATTAAATATTAGTACAAATAATAAATATCAAAATATTTCTACAAATCTGTTATAAAAATTTCGAGCTTACTTAACAAGTTGTAGTCCTAAATTACTATTTGACCAGACTTTATTTTAAATTATGAGTCATATTGCTTATGTTATTTTTATTGTTTTAGATTTGAAATCTGATACCATTTTTTAATTTGTCACATTCCTTGAGGAAGAACAGGAGGAGCATGAGGTGTAAGAGTAAACGTTTTTATTAAAAATATTAATTTTAGTATCTATACCAATTTCATTTATTTCATTATTGATATAAAAGTAATTTCTTTTTATTATAGGATTATGAAGATTGACGAAGATAATTATTCTGATGATTTGTATTTTGTAGTGTGATCTTTGTAATGGGATTAATGTTAGTGTAAGATATATTGTCAAGTCTTACGTTGGTTTAAATTTTTATTTTAATATGATTAAATCAAGTTAAAAAATTAAAAACGTATCAGTTATTCGGGAATCAAGAACCCCTCGGAGATTCCCTCTTATTATTCGGGAAGGGGACGAGGATCCTCTCAAATAATTCTGATGGGGTCGGGGAGAGAATGAGGATATATGGAGAATATCGGGGATGGGTGCGAGGATCGACATCCCCGCACCCCTCCCCTCCCCATTGCCATCCTTATCCATAGGCATAGCCGTCTCTGGCCAAATTAAATAACCCATGTCAACAAAAACTTGATGTTTCCTTTCAATTGAGAGAGAATTTGAAGTACAAGCAAAAGAATAAACATACCAAGCAAAGTCTTACATTAAACTTCACGATGATGGTATTTTATTTTGGATCTGATTCTGAGCCTCAAATTTCGGGTCAACCATTTGGCTTGGCTAGGCTAGGAAAGGCAATCCCACATAATCAGCATAACATGTGTTAAGCAGATAACACCGTGTCTTCAATCTTCTTTCCGCAGGTGAGCAAATATTCAGACTTGTTTACGCAGGCTTCTATATGCCTCAGCCCCACCATGCCTCTCGTAAACATAAACATCAAATTACAGACAATCTATTATAATATACTAATAGATAAGCCACTAAAAAATTTTGTGATTACTAAAGAGAACACTTGTACAAAAAGGTTAAATATCTTTACACATGATGAATAAGAAAGTCACCCTCCATCACTGCAGTTGACCCTATAAGTCTATTTAGTTAATCAAATCACTACGTTATTAATCTTGAATTAGTTTTTTTTTAACGGTGGAATAGAGATCTAATCTAACGCAATTATCCAGTAGATTCAATTTTTGATGGATTAATTTATATATATATATATATATATATAATTATTATAAGAAAATCATATTTATTTATTTTAAGATAAAACACAAATTATATCCACACACAGAATAATAAATAATAATAAAAATTCATTATATCTTTTAATTTACAAAAGATGTTTAAAGCGGTTATCACTTATCAGACTCTTATAAGAGAAATTGATGACCATAGTGCTGAAGTGAAGTGGCACTGTGGCAGCAATCCGACGATGCCCAGATTTGACGGGAGATTTTTTTTTTTTTTTTGAAGTTTGTTATACAGAGATATTATTGATATTATATCAGACATTACAATTAATATTTACAATCATACTATATAATTGGGAGCACCATCATACATTGACACACTAAAATATATGTCCAGATATTTTAAATTCTCTTCGAGGGGTGTCTGCTCCACTCACATTTCATAAGGGAGAGACTGTCTCCACTCAATTAATTGATAATTAAGAAAAAACTAAAACTAACCTCCATAATACGCATATGAAAACTCAAGCCATTACACTCAATATTATAAGTGAAGGCTTCTCCTATTGGAGCAAAGGCCTATTAGTAGATTTGACGGGAGATTGATTTCATTCATCACCGCTCATTTACGAGCCTTTTAACAAGCAACAGCTCTTTAACTAGAAAGGTCGTGGTCATAGCAGGTCATTTATTAGCCTTTTATCTTCTAGAAGGTCACCCTATTTATCGTGACTTGGCAGTTGGCAATCCAGGAGAATTTCTCTGCACGATCTTTCTAATAAATAGTCAAATCAACCCCATCTAGATCATCAGCAGATTCACATGTCTTGAGAATGAATTTTCCACAATTATTTATCCTCTAATAAAAAATAAACATAAATTTCTGAACTATTCATTTTAACAATGAATAATCAGCTAACATTACTGCAATTGGGATTTAACTAGGCCTTACAAAACCGCAAAAATCAAAATGCCATTACAAAAATAAGTTACAAGACATGACATATTGACATGGGGTTGCCTGTTGTTGCTGTATTACACCAGCTAACTCAACCCACATAAAATTACTTGTAATAATTTACATTGATCAACATGTCAAGAAGACATAACAGGACTGAGATTGAATTTTCCAACCTAACCGTCCTTGTAATAAACCCAAAAAAAAAAGAAGAGAAAATTACATCTTGACAACCTGCAAAATAAAAAAAGGAGGATCATCTTCTGCTAATCATTTCATCACCAGCTTTTCTTGTGACCATGTTTCTTGAGAGGCCCAGAATGACTAATATTTGTAGTCTTATGAGCAGAAGCCACCATCTTGTTGTCACTCTGTATTCGTAAATATTCTTTCTTCTTCATAGGCCTTCTAATTACATTTGGATTTGACGGTGCCTTGCTCTGCAGTGTTGGAACGATGTACCACCCAATAGATGTGCACAGAATTGCAAATGATCTCCCAAAGAACACCAGAAACAACAAAATCAACACTATTACTGCCGGCAAATAATAACAAGGCTGCCTCCAATGACCCAGCTTAAATATATCACTCCAAGAAAAAGAAAAGCTCCAGCTCCTCTTCATCTTCTTCTTCTTCTCGTTACTGCTATTATGATCTGACTGATTGCCTTGCTTATTCTCCAGAGATGAAATTGAAGACTGTAGCGGAAACTTGTCCTTCAATTGATTTGAGTCTTGCTTTCTTGGGGGGCTTTGGCTTTGGTTGATATTGTTGATGTTATTGTCTTGCTGCTGCTTGTCCGTTTTCTTCACCTTGACCACAATCGGAACACAATCATCCGAATCTTTGTACACAAAACGAACAAGAGATATTTCATCTGGGTTCACTCGTGAATAAATCTTCTGCTTTTTCTCTTCAAGCTCAGCTAAAAGTGCAGAGAACTTGTCTAGCCCGCTTGTGGCATATGGGTTCTTGCTATGGCTGCTGCTTCGACTTGAAAAGCTGTTTCTTCTTGATGATCTTCGAGGCGTTGAAGGCTCCATCTTCATCTGAATTGAAGTCAATATTAGGCTTTGTTTTTTTTTTTATTCTCGGCTATGGTTACAGAAGAATTCTCATTTCTGAACAGGGCATGAATTTATATAATATGGAAACGGCTAAACACACACCACCATAAATATTTAAATAACATAGTGTCTGCTGTGAAGACCAAATCCTAGCAAACTTGGTCAAAATTATTAAGCTATAATTCGCAGAAGCTTCCAAGGAAATGGAGTTCGGTGTCGTTAAATTTGACTTCTTGAAGCCGGAGTTACAGAAGGTTAAAGATTATCATTACCCTTGAGAAAGAAATTAAGGGCAAACAAATAATTTTTTTTTGAAAGGGTCTTTCATAATTATCAATTTATCATCGTCGTCGCCATCACCAATATAATAGTAAAACTGGATTGAATTAAAATAATAGGATGTGATGCAGAGATGCTCATTTTCCTATGAAATTCATTCATAATCATTGACTAACTATCTTCTAGATGAAACATCAGAACATGATTATCTGAGCTGCGAAAGTTGAAAAGGAAATATGGGAATTTAATAATCAACGGATGATCAAAGCATCAAATTCAAGGAAAGATTTAGCTATATGTACTTTGGCAGGAATTGATTATCTCGTTCCATTATAATGATTTGCAATGTTTTATGAAAACGGTAACATCTGCTCATGCTTTCTATAATTGACGATAACATCAAAGACTGAAGACATTAATAAATCTTGTTGCTGATAACAACTCCTCATCAAATCATATTTGAATAAAGTGTTTGATACGGGAATTTTTAAGAGACAGAAAGCGGAGTTTATCTTTAAGACTCTGACCTGCCGACGTGTTAGATTAGATGGAGTTAAAAAAGTTTAATCATCTTAATGAAGGCTAGGCGTTTGCATCTAGCATTTGATTGGGTACATACCATCAGGTAAACGGAGATTTAGGATTTGTTATAAAAGTTTAATCATCTTAAGATTTTATTTATTCTACATTTTCAATTTCTTAGCCAATAACCATGAATCGGCTCGCTTCATGAATGAATTGTGATTCTTCTTAATAACATTTGTTCAAAGTGATTGTTGCTTTTGGTTTAAGTGATATTATTGTCTCGAATAAGTTTGCATGAAAATGCACTTGGAAAAACGTGGAATATGGGTAGATTTTTTTTTTTTTTTTTTATGATTTTGACAGTGGAAGTAGTTTTTCGAGTTACGTACTGTTTGAGATTGCGGTTTAATCATTATAAATTGTTTATTTCATAAATTTTTATAAAAAAAATATTTGATAATTTTTTTAAAAATTGATTATTTCTTAAGTTTATTCATTTTAACAATTTTTGAAAACAGGTAGAAGTTCTTTTTATAAGTTGTTTATCTGGTAAACCACCACATCTTTTTTTAAATTAATATTTTATTTTTAATATTTTAATAAAAAGATAATTATATCTTATTTTTCTATAAATTTTTAAATAAATAAAAGAAATTTTAAACATATATCTATTTTAATCTTTATATAATAAAAAAAACTCTTTTATAATAAATTTTACTAAACACGTGAACTTGATTTTTGAACTCATAAATACTATAACAATATAATTTACTAAATACCAAGCTACTATAACGATATAATTTACCGAAATCTAAAGTAGCCTTTAGTCTTGTAGACTTTTAGGTCGTACTAGAAATATATCATGGGTAACCTTAAATTTTAATATATTTATAAATTATAACTAAAAAAATCGTGGAAGAAAAATTTATGGTATTAATATTACATAACGTTAGCGATGCAATCAATCAACGGAATTGGACAAATTCTTTTTGTCTTTTCTTATCAAAATAACTTGTGGAAAGTGTTAAGTTCGAAATATCTGTTAGAAGATGACAAAATTGTTTCAGGTAATAATAATAATATCTTCAAGGAATTTTAAGTGTAAATTTCCAGGAGAAAGAAAGTTTTATTCAACAATTTTGTACCAGCAACTTCTATACGTATCCAAAGCAGTGACAATAAATATACTCCAAGTATTTAATTAGTCTTTTCTTAACAAAAATAAAAAAATAATTGCGCCCATAGAATTGGTTTAAGTAGTTTTCAAATAATTTTTTTTAAATAATCTATATTGTCTTTTTCAGAAAATAAACTTGAAGCGATTCAGATTTTGAAGAGACATGAATGTAAAGTATAATTTTAAAAAATTAAATATCTCAATAATGAAAGTGAGAAACAATGAGATCTTATGCCCGTGTTTGGATTTTGAAAATGGCAGCGGAGGAATAGAAAAGAGAAAGAAGAAAAATGAGGGCAAAAGAAAGTTTATCTTAATTTCATATAATTGGTTTGACATGAAATTTATCTCCTTTCCTTTTTTTTTTTTTTTCTCCTCATCTCCTCCTTCTCTCTTCTCTTCCATGCTTTTATTTCCTCAAATGGATCATATCATTATGTCATTCTTTCATTAGATAATAATAATAATGATGATGATAATAATAATAAGGCGCCGTGTAATAAAAAGTTTGAAAAACGGAGGAGCAGAGCATAGCAATTTTATTTTTATAGGAGGAAACGAGAAAAATGTGCTACAAGCGAAAAGGGAAACAAATAAATAATGGAAAAGCTCAACTGCTCAAGCCCAAGGCCCGAAGCCAAGAGCCGAGCGGCTTACGATTAAAGTATTGGATAATCATTTTCATTCAAAATTTCAAATCAAATCACAGCGTCTGTTTCTTTTTAATATACGTTTGGGTTTGGTCGCAAAGACAATGACCGAATGACGTGCATTGAGCTAAAACGCGTTCACAGTCACACGCCACATCAAATTCAAAACGTTTCGAAATTTGGGTAATAATGTATATAGATGACGCAGTATTGCCTCTACAATAGAACTGGTCCGTTTTACTTTTCGTGAAGGAAAAGAATTGCCATGGTCACAACTCTCAGATCCTATATTAAATACTTATATTTAATTTTATTGACTTTCTGTCTTGATTTTTTTAATTTAATTATTGTAAATATACAACGTACCAACCAATACGTGTAATTCCAAGCAAAACAATGTGCCACAGAGGAATTAGAATAGAAGCTTTGAAATCAATCATGGGCAGAGCTGCTGAGTTTTACAAATTCAATGATGTTTTTTAAATACCCTCCACAGAGTCAGAGAGAGCAGGCCTTAATTAAGCATCAAACTTATTCGACAACTCTTCAAATGAGAATCCCTTCGTCATATTTGGACCGTAAAAGCTGAATTTCTCAGTGGAGACAACTTGAAATTGGTAGTGATCGTACCCTAACTACTCTCATCCTTTTGCGTCCTTTCTACACTTGATAGTATAATATGCATGCATCCCTTGACCGGCAACCGCAGATTAGATGAAATCAACTGCACTGCAGTGGCCTGAATATATGTAAGGTTGTACAAAAAATTGACCAGATCATTGTCTTCTATTACACACATACACACAGCGACTGTTATGTGTTTCCCTTTCTGCTTCCTAGCTGCAGCACTGTATGTCCTTGGAACATGACTGAATGCAGATACACACACAGACACACACATACATAGATAATATATGTAAGGGGTTCATATTAAAGTTAAAAATGAGTTAAAAGATAAAATAACACATATTGAATACGTTACAAGACAAAACATATTGTATTAGAATTTTTAGTTTCTTATCTTTTGATTTGTTCCCGACTTTAATATAGTCAAGGGTTTTGATTGGAATATATGGTTAGGGATCCTGAAACGAACAAGTTAAAAGACTATAAAAAAATTTTAATACAGTATATTTTTTCTTATAATGTATTGACGTTTATATATATATATTTTTAAATAACACATAATTGAATATATTACAAGACAAAATATATTGTATTAAAATTTTCGTTTTCTTATCTTTTGATTTGTTCCTGACTTTAATATAATCAGGGGTCTTGATTGTAATATATAGTTAGAAATCCTGAAACGAACAAGTTAAAAGATAAAAAAAAATTAATATAATATATTTTTTCTTATAATGTATTAAAGTTTTTTTTTAACTTATTCTAAACTTTAATAAGATCGTGAATCTTAAATTGAAAACACATAATGAGGGTAGGTCTGACATCTCCCACCAAATTACATCTCAGGAAACATAACTGTAAAGAAATGTCAATACAAAATGCACGATCCATGAATTCTCCATGTTCTGTTCATTTCAGCTGATGTTTGCCCCCACAATCGTGCGTGAAATGTCTATTATGCCCCTATTAATTTAATTATCCGCAGCAACCACCCATGTTCTTCAACGACTAAAGTTTGCTACTAAATATATTATTTGCTTATATGAAAATCAATAAAATACAAATTCATATATATTCAATAAATGTAAATACACACTATGAATTTAAAGTCAAGGCCAAACGGGATCTATCCAAGGCACTGCTCAGCATCTACATCTAGTAATAGCTATCGCAGGAATTGAGAATCAATTAACATATAAACAACTGAAAATGTACATTCAAGCTCGCAAACATTTAACATGAACAATAATATGCTCGTTTCCAGTTTTATATATGTGCTTTTTACATTCTACATCCAGTTTGCTTCGTCAAGAGGTAATCTCCTATGTCAAGCTTATTTCCTCCGCTGACAGAAACTAAGCTGCTCTTGTAACTAAAAGCATCTCCATGGTACACATCAACGTGAAGATTTTTAATTTCTTTGGTAAAAAGATTGTACCAGCATAACATTCCATCTTCCCCTTCCATGATAAGCTCATCATCGTTCCCAAGATATTACTTTAACCTTGGATCGGTAATCGTAAATATTCTGTTTTCACGTTCCATCAACACTAGAAAGTCATCCACGAGCCATATCTCAAAGGAACCTCTATCACGCAAAACAAGCACGAGAGAATCATTCAACGTTATTGCTACTATATATATATATATATGTTGTAATCGAGCTGGAAGCTTTATTAGTGTAAAGCATATCTTTATTTTTTGTTTTGTCTAATGGCCCTTTAAATTGACTTGAATGTTTGGATGGCAACTCCCTCGGAGGAGTTTAAAGTGATAATGTTATGGTGATTTAACGTGACTATCACCATCATCATCAATGAATTTCCCATACTTATGGGGTGGATGTTTCTTTCTTTCTTGAAGCAAAGCATTTTCATACTTCCAAGGGTCAGTACAGTCTTTGAAGATGGGCATTAACTAGATGGAGTGCATGCAGTTAAATGTATTGAAAAAGGAACCAACTGATAATTGAACAGTCGTAGAGGTAAGAGGTAAGAGGTAAGCATACCTTGTGGTCCAGTAAGTCTGATATATGCCAGCATTATTGGCGTCAAAATGAAGATAAGTATGCCTGAAATTGGATCCTATTTGGATAAATATTCCGTACAGTACACAAACGCTAGGGACTCCGATCGTACAGACAAAAAAAAAAAGCTGCAAGCGGGGGCATTCCGAGAATCGAACTCGGGACCTCTCGCACCCAAAGCGAGAATCATACCACTAGACCAAATGCCCGCTTGATAGCATTTTAATTGTAAACTAATTAATATTATGTTTAATGAAATTAACCAAAGAACGAGGCAAGTGGTCCAACAACACATCTAATGCAGCAGCACAAGTATGCTTGATGATGATTTGGGTCAGTTGGTGGTTCCATTTGACTAGTTTGTGCCTTTGTGCACATGGTTCAAGATTGGATGCATCATTGCATTATATTATGCTTAACTGGAATGTTCACATGGGATAAAGGGGGAAATGAATGATTGTTTTAAGATCACAGCAGTGTCACAGGGCGTGGGAGGTGGGACTAATTTCACTTC
Organism: Citrus sinensis; assembly: GCF_022201045.2. Taxonomy (NCBI): domain Eukaryota; kingdom Viridiplantae; phylum Streptophyta; class Magnoliopsida; order Sapindales; family Rutaceae; genus Citrus; species Citrus sinensis. Next base: position 30,295,553 of record NC_068560.1, read on the forward strand.
GGCATCAAACATCTCCTGGTTAACTGGCCTGACCCCCGGTAACTTCTAGTCTAAGAAAATTGGTGGGACAAAACCCCATCACATCTCAATTCTCCTTGTCCAGTTTGCCATGCTTGCATATGCATGTAAGAAAATATCTCACATTCCAATTCTATTATTGATTCAAAAGATGATTGAATAATTGATATAACAATTACTATTAATGATTGTCTAAGATTAACAGTAGTCCTCCTGCTTAGAAATGAAGAAAACCCAAAGAGGAGAAAAACAGACACAAATCTTAGAGAAGAAAGTCGCCCAAAGCAAAAGCCTTCTTTGCATTAAGAAAATGATTGATTTTTTTTGCAGTAGAGATGCGTTGAATATAGTATGGAACATATCAGGTACGGTGCCAGAATGAGTTCACAAAACAATCAAAGATATTTGTGTGAATGGTCCCCATTCTTTCTTGGTGCATAACAACAAGACAAATAAGATGTTTTCCAAGTGGACAGAATATACATGTAATTCAATTTAGATTATTACTAAATTAAACAAGACTTGAAATTTACTGTGATTTTATTCACAACCACTAATTTGAGAAGAGACAAAAAGCGGGGGAAAAAAAATCAGAGTGAGAAGGGTGGGTTGTTCGGTGGACAAAATTAAATGATTCACAAACTTTAATCATCTACAGACAACTCTGCTTTCTTTTGGTCTCCGCAATCCCCTCCCCTGCAACTCACATTTCCTTATCTTCTCCTCTTGCTATTTCTTGCTATTAGAATTTAGTTGCATTTTTTCTGTTAGCAGAGTTGAGAATTCATCAAAAACAAATTAATATTATGGCAGCAGCATTTGCAGGGACACAACAGAAATGCATGGCTTGTGACAAGACTGTGTATCTGGTTGATAAGCTAACAGCTGACAATCGTATCTATCATAAAGCCTGCTTCAGATGCCACCACTGCAAAGGAACCCTCAAGGCATTTATTAATTTTGATCCTTTATTTTTTATTTTCATTACATCCATTTTGCCATTGATGAATGACTTAGGCCTCCTTGTAAGATTCTGCGGTTACCAGACGTGTCTAAACTAAGTGATCTGAGGATTGCGTCCTAGTTTTAGTAAGATTTAATTTTCATTCTTATAACTGATGGTTCCAGCCTGTCATTTTAATTAATCTCAATTAGGAGATGTCCATTTCCTCTCAGATCTTTGATATCAAATGTGAGCTGATTGCAAATTTACGGCTGAGGATCAGATTGTACTTGTGCAATTGCTTATCTGCTTTCTTCAATTTTTATTGACAAGTAGATCTATCTTTTGCTTGCAGCTTGGCAACTACAATTCTTTTGAGGGAGTTCTATACTGCAGGCCACACTTTGATCAACTATTTAAGAGAACCGGCAGTCTTGACAAAAGCTTTGAAGGTACCACAGGCAGAAACCAGAACAGCAAATTATATTTCCTCTTTCTCTTGGTGGCTCAATCTGATGTATTCCTATTCACTTGTATTATCTTTCCAGGGACACCAAAGATTGCAAAGCCAGAGAAACCCATTGATGGCGAGGTATTTCTTGAATTATTGATGCTATATATAAAACGTGCGTATCTAGTACCTCCCATGGATCTTGATCACTAGCTGCTTTGAACAGAAACCTAATGTCGCTAAAGTTTCAACTATGTTTGGTGGAACCAGAGAAAAGTGTGTTGGCTGTAAGAACACTGTCTATCCAACGGAGAAGGTAACGATTTGAATCTTCAACTTTTCAACAATTTCCAATTTATTTTAGCAAGCATAACTTTATAAGCACACATTCTCTATATACTCTGCCTCTAACGTTTTAAGATTTGTCGGCCAAAAGGTTTCGGTTAATGGCACTCCTTATCACAAGAGCTGCTTCAAATGCAGTCATGGAGGTTGTGTGATTAGCCCATCCAACTACATTGCACATGAGGGCAGACTCTATTGCAAACATCACCATAATCAACTCATCAAAGAAAAAGGTAATCTGAGCCAGCTTGAGGGCGAGCATGAGAAAACTTCAGTGAATGCGAATGAGAGGGTCAATGGAAAGCAAGTTGATGCATAAATATTATCTGCTCTGCTGCAATGCCTGTGTTTTGATCCCATTATCTTCCCACTAATTCGCCTGCATTCCAAATGCCTCCTCCGTGCTTAGTTACAAGACATTACTTCTTCGTATTTTTAATTGAATTTGTGTGGGTTTTTGTTTATTATGTTCAGATGCAATGTGGATGCTGAATTGAGATGCCAAGACCTGTTTGATTCTCAGTATATGCTGTGTTGAGATGTGATGGTGTAATTTTGACATTTTGGGAACCCTTATTGCACTTTTTTGACGCCGCTCCTATATCTATCTCCCAGTGATGATAATATTATGGCACGGTCAACTTCAAGGGAAAAAAAAAAGGAAAAACTTAAAGCATTTATATTGAGAAAATTAATAAATTACGGGCTGAAGAGAAACTGCAAGGATTTAATCATAAACAATAAATTTATGATATCCACAAGAGGACATGGTACACAGTGCTGCAATCCATAACTGGCATCCAGCAACAGATTTATTTTGTACACAGATGATTCCCAAACAAGGATATCATTCAATCATATCAAACCTCCACTGCGTCAAGAAGACAGCCATCTTCAACCATACGCTTGAGGTCTATGATAAAATTATCCCAAAAAAACCCAAATCCAAATGTCCCATCCTTGTACTGCCAAATCCTCCCCTCTCCTTGTGGAGGGTTTGCAGAGATTCCTGATGAATCTCGAACTACTAGATCATAACTTGAGTTTATGTACATTATGTGAGAGACAACCTCATCTTCTGTCCCTCTCCATGGCTGTTGGCAATGTATTGGATTTGCTGCTGCAAGCGCACGGCGATGTGCGCGACTATCATATAAATATTCTTCGTCTGGTGAAAATGGGAACTTGATTAATGTAGTATTTGACGTCCAAAACACTGGTGCAGCAGAACCAGAAGATAAGTCACTAACCCTTCTGCAGATAATGCCCCCAACATCATATGCCACAAGATAAAAATCCAAGTTAATATCATCACATATTCCCTGCAATATGATGCCGGTGAAAGAGGTCAAACGAGCTGTGATGTAGAATTGAGGCACATCACCGTCTTCCAACTAACTATAGAAGTAACAAACAATTAAAGAAAACAAGCAGTTAAAACATTGCAGCAGTCCCTCAAGAATTTTGAATTTCTAATCTCACAAATCAGTCAAGGAGAAATGGAAGTACACAGAACAAACATCTTTGTGTATGCATTTGCCAGCACTCAGTATCCAGTTCACAATAGCAAACTGAAATACACAGCTTGCTAAACCACAATCCCCAATTCAAAGCAAAAAGTTGTTCATCATTATTCAAAGCAGTTCATCAATTCAAAACAAAGACAAATGATTACGTTAAAATCAAACATTAATATGCTTATATATCACATATAATTTGTTTAGCCAGCCATCACTTCTGATTTTCAAGTAAGCAAACCATAAATCATATTTCACCACAACGACAAACAAAGCTAATCTAAACTATTGTGCAATAAATGCTACAAGCATGTACAAGCGCATCATGTATATACACAAATGCAACAGAAAGGTATTGACAACACCTTCCATAAACCCTGCAAAGGGCGGGCAGGAGTGGGCGAGAAATCTACGATCTTCACAAAATGTTCAGGCTCCCACCTCCTTCTGCCCTGCCTCTCCTTCTCTTTCTTCCTCTGTTTCCTCCATGCCCTCTCCCCGCCTGGGGATATCTTATTCGCCAATTGCGTATACATTTCCGTTACCAAACACTCCTCTGAACTCCCCTCGCCGCCATCTTCTGTTCTCGAATTCAGATTCAATAAGCTTGGACTCTTTCCCAACACAATGCTTCTATATTCTGGATAAAAACTAGCGTAATTTTCCTCAACAAGAACATGACAGCCCCCCATGAAATTAACATTCACTGAGACAAAATCCTCAACAAATCCCAGCTGACAACATTTGACAAAATCGTCCCACAAATTAATTTCCCCATTAGGTTGGAGAAAATTAACCATTTCCCCATCGGGACTCAAACTCATCCATAAAAACGGAGACTTTAAGACATTGTAAGTGCCGTCATGGGAGGGGGAAACCCTAGAGCCAGCCAGAAACGAGGGCCCCCACTCGAAGAAAATCAACGGTGGAGATGAGAAATTGACGGCCGGTTGACCTCCGCTTCTGCGCCAGAAACCAATCAGATTCTCACATTCGCTGAGGGTTTTGTAGAGGAGCTTGTACGCAATCTTGCCGTCTCCCCATTTCTTGATCTCGGTCTCTGCGCCCCACCGCCTCTCGCACATTGAGTACCAAAGCTTGTCGTCGCTGTTGCAGAGGGAACCGAATCGCTTCGATGTGCAGGCGAAGGTGGCGATTTCTTTTGGGGAGAGGAAAGACAGAACGGTGAGCTGGACGTCTTCAGGAAAATCAGAGAATGAAAATGACTCCATTATGTTTCTGAAATTCTTACTGTAGTTTTCCTGAGGAAAGTTCGTCAGTTTTGTCCAAAACTGGAAAGGAGAGATTAAGGGGGGTGTGGGATTTGGTAGATTCTTGGAGAAGAGGGAATAATTCTGTTACACTACCGTACAGAAGACGAAACTTTCTCGTTACTAGTCTTGGGTTTTGGTGTTGAGGGTATAATTGTAATTTTGGATTTGTGAAAGAGTTGTTTCCGAAAGAAAAGTAAAACTTTCAACTGTAATTTCAATTAAGCTTGCCTAACATGTGCTGCTTAGTGATTTGACCTAAGTGATTTAATTAATTGCATATTTGCATTGTTCACGGCACAGACTACCGTATTAGTAATTTTTTTTTTACAACTTATTAGTAATTTTATTAGTCAATGATGAAATAGAATCTATTTTCATACAGTATATAACGTGGAGTAGTCGAGTAGCCCATGGCAAGGACTCCTACAGAACCTTCTCTCACTTTATATAATTAGATTGAGTCATATTATGATGTGTTCCCTTGAATAATTAATATAGACTGTAATTCACGCAATGAAAATGAAAATCAGCAGCCCTTTCTTTTTAATGGGCCAAGTTGCATGAGCACAGCCCGTCGTGGTCCTTCAATCGGCCAATGGGGGTTAGTTCCACAGCCCACGGGCTTTCTCCGGCATGACTTAAGTTATGTGCGACGGCCGCCCTTCAAAATATCTTAAGTACCTTAAGTAATTAAAAAAGTGAATTAATTCATTTTTTCTATTCTAAATGTAATGTCAATTAAACACTTGAAACAAATTATTGTTTTAATAAATTTTTTACACGCACTCTATTTCATAATTTATATTTATATTTTAAATTTAATTAAAAATATTTAAAAAAATATATAAGGGTTTAGAATTTTGGAGATAGGAATTATTTAATTAAAATAAAATAGTTGAAGATTTTCATATGGATTTTATAACTAAAAATTCAAAAGAAATACTTCTTTAAGGTAAAAAAAAAAATTTGTGAGAAAATAGTTAATTTTAAAATATGAATGGGGTGTTATAAGAATTTACAGGAGTGTTAAAAGCTGCACTCTTTGAGTTTTGCTAGGCAAGGTATAAACATGAGCCCGCTAGGCCGAACATGGTAAGAAATATCACACATACTTACATGGATGTTGTATGTAGTATGTTTTCCATCGACTTCATTTTTTGACAGGAAATTATGACTTAATTTTTGTTTTTTTGGACCCATCCAATCTAATGATTTTTTTTTTTTTTTGTCTTATCCACGAGGTATCCTGGGGAGGGTCCCAACTGTGGGAGACACCTTTAAGCCCGTACCACAACCCAGACTAGAAGTCCCCGCTCGAACCGGGAGGCACAGGTTCTCCCAACAAAGGCGACTTCCCTGCGACTCGAACTGGGGAGCAAACCCAGTCAAGCCACTTAAGGGGACTCCATTGCCAGTGGAGCCAACACTTTGTTGGTTAATGATTTATTTTAAAAGTAAATAAATAATATTTAAAATGTCATTAATCTATTAGTGAATGGAAGCAAGTAATATGGCCATACTGCCAATGAATGGCACGATCAGCTGTCTCTTATTATGAAAGCAAAATATTAAAATTTGAAGTCTTAAGAGAATACCGTTTCATTTGAGGAGGGGAGGAGAGAGTTGCCATCATATAGTTATTTTCAAAAATGCAGTTCTTAAAAATAACTCAAAATTGGGTAGTAGCTTAAAAATGTTTAAATTTAAATTGAAACACAAAGAGGACATAAACATTATATCATAAAAAAATTAAGAAAGATTTTAGTTTACTTCCGTTATATTATACTAAATGCATATATGATATGTTTATATTTATTTAAAAAAATTATAATATAACTAATAGTTACCTTTAATTCATGCACACATATCATAGTGAGAATAATATAATAGAAATATTTTAGAATCTCTAAAACATCACCCACCATAAATAACACCAACCACAAATTGTCAATGGACCTTTAGTTTAGGGGTGAATCTCTACTCTTGTAGTTAAGCATGATTGTGAAAGTATGGGTTCAAGTTTTCATAAACTCAAACTCCCTCAATTAAGCATTATGTATGATTGTGTGGTGGGTTCAAGTTTTCATAAACTCAAACTCCCTCAATTAAGCATTATGTATGATTGTGTGGAGTTATTTACACGTCTTTGTTCCTTGCAAAATGCAAGTAGAGCAGAGACAAAATGCAAGTAAAGCAGAGACATCTCTCGCCTATGAGAGTTATTTGTCTGAGTATATACTTCATAGAATTTAATGTAATAATGTAAAATTTAGTTATGTAATAATGTAAGTTATAGTTAGACATCATTATCTGTGAGAGTTATTTGTCTAAGCATGTACTTCATATAATTTAATATAATAATGTAAATTCTAGTTATATATTGTAAATATATGTGTAATCTAATAATATTATATATAATCGGTATATAAAAAAAAACCAACCATAAATTATACATCACTCGTGACACCTTAGCACACTTTGCCAAGATAATAAAAAAAGAAGAAAAAAAGAAAAATCTAGATTGAAACTTTCACGCGTCACTATGACTTGATCCGGCATCAAAAGTCCTTGGTCTCACCCTCCCCCTCAACAGACGCCAAGATCCCACCACCACTTTTCGGATCCTTGGAATCACGGCGCTTCAACTTTCTATCAGCACCGTCAAATATTTGACCAAGGAGTCCTTCGATTGACTCGGGACTAACGTACGATTTGGCTTGGACCAAAGTCGAATTCGAGTTCAAGAACTCAGTATAAGCCGGAATTAGAAACTTTACAGTGGCTTCTCTAATCTGCTCCCTCAAATCAACGTCAGGAATGTTATAAAGCCCTCTATGCCTCAGTGAAATCTCATCAAAACCCTTGAGAAAAGCCTCCATTTTACCTCTTATAACAGCTACTCCAGCGTCGTTAGCCTCTTCTTCCATGTCCAGCAATCCAACAAGAGGTCCCCAAGCTTGCATTTGATACATGTAAGCTGATTCCTCAGCCACAACTTTGTACTTCTCTTTCATGTCTTGTTCTCCGATTAGCTTCCCCAGTTCCGTGTTTCTAGTTCTCATATAAATGTACCAGTAAGTGTTCATAGAAAACACATGGGGCATGACCCTGTCTTTGTAATATGACCTTTTCGATTCAATGTTTCTCTGAAGAGCTTCCATGACATTGGAAATTGCTTCTTGGAGTAAATTCTCATGGGTTTCAGGTTTGGACAGGATACCAGCTTTCCATATTTGTTCTGTTCGAAGAACTTTGGCCATGGATACACTGTAAGTCTCAGTAGCGAGGTACTTGAGATAATTAATTGCGTATCTTACAAGTTTCGGAACCGAGCCATCTTTCGGAGGTGGAAACCCGTCCGCATTGCCCTCTATTTGAAGACCAAATTCCCAAAACACTCCGCTTGAAGCATGGACGAGTAATTTTTCTAATTCTCTGAATCTTTTACAAATGTCAGCTCCAGCTTCACCTTCAAAAATCTCTGTGAATTGGATTTTAAGCTTCTCCAAGGAATCGAACATGTCTAAGAGCTTGAACAACTTCTGGGGCTCTTTGCTACTCCTTGCTACGCCTTCGCCAAATCGGAAAAATACTGCCATGAGTTTGTCCGCAATCTTTACAAAGCACTCTCGCCAAATGACTCCATCCATTATTCCTCCCAAAACTTGGATGCTAAGTCTCTTTTCTGATACTATAACTGTTTTAACTGCAAGTTCGAAGTGTTTTATCCAGAGAGTTATTGCTGTCTCCAAGCTCTCCCACTCCATCTCATCTATTTGCTCCGGAGTGTATGTTTTCAAATAATCTGGATTTAGCTGCATTAGTGCTTTTGCTGCCCTTCTGTATCTCACCTAAAAATCAAAACACACACAGATACACACATGACAAAAATTGAACACTCAACTGATGATAATTCAAACTTGATTAACAAAATTCCAAGCTATAAACTTACCTTTACAAAAATATCGATGCATATATCTAGACAATCATTGGCAGCCAGGGTTTCTGAAATTCGGCTAAGAACTTGAACCTCCAATTCTGAGGCCAGGTCAGAAGGCACCATCTGATCAGCTTCTTTATCTTCACTCAACTCGTTTATATTTTGATGCCTAGCTTGCAGTAATATACCCTCAAACTCATCCTGTAAATTTAGCAAAGCCTGATCAAGCAGCCCTTCAAACCTCATGGCATCAACCTCAGTTTCATAGAGGGCCTTAAGAGTAACTAAAGTCTCTCTCAATCTATGCGTTCGAAACTGATCAGTGGCTTTAGTCCTGCTCAAGAACTCCACTACCTCTTGAAGCTTATGAATCACTGGCTCCCCATCTTGGTTGATGGTGTTTAAAGTCGCGTTAAGCTGATCGACACAATCGACGTATTTGAGCAGTAGTTTGAGTCTTTTTTGGGAGTCTCTGAGAGAGGATGCTCTGGAGGAGAGTTGAAGAAGCCTGTGTTGAAGAGACTCAGCGAGCTTGAAGCTATCGACGAGTGCAAGAGCAGGGGAGACTGCTCGGTTAATTCTGGTTTCGAGTGCTTTGGTGGTCATAGCCAAGGAGTGTAAAGGCGCTATACTTCTTGATGCTGCGGAAATTGTCTCTTCGATTGTGTCAAAATTTTTGTCAATCTTTCCAAGTTTATCTTCCATTTTTGCTGATGCTTTCAGGATTTTTTTCAAGTCTGCGCAGGCTGACTCCAGCTTCATCAGCGTTGAATCCTCCTCGGCGACGGCGAGAGCCATGATTGAACTTGATTGATACTGAATGTATGTTTTTATTCTGTGGGAATTGAATGAATCATGTCTACTAAGGAATACAATTACTTCTCTTGTCCATTGACAAGAACAATGGCTTACGTGTAAAAGACGATGGAAGACTCGATCATCTCGATACAGAACTGGACACAAATGGCATTAACCTGTGCAAAACAGACAAATGAGTAAAAGAAAAACCAGGAATATGGAGCCGATAATATTTATATCGAATAATCGAAAATATTTCGCACGTACAGCCGGTATTGATTCTTCAAATTAAAGAAGCTGGAGTCGCTCCAAAACAAGCCAGTTGGCGTAAGACATTTGCTGCTTGCAGGTTATTTAGCCAATCATCATCCTCCGTATGCACCTTGTTGCATTAACCATTAGTATAAAATTAAGCGAATATTTTTATAAGATAAACAAATTTCAAGTTAAGTCACGTAAATTTATTTTTTGCTTCTAGTAAACTTGAAATTGTAGCATATATCAAGGGGAAAAAAATATTATAATTGTAGCAATTTTGTGTCTGCAAATAATTGATTTTTTATTTTTTTTATAATGTAAATTTTTATGGTGTCAATGCTCAAAGTTGACAAAAGATGTATTATTTTAAAAGTAAAAATTAACTTCTTAATTATTATGCTAATGCTACCTGCAAGCAAAAGCCGTGGCACAATTCCTTGTAAGTGCTTGTTCCTTGCAAGTGCTTGTTTAATATGACCTATTTAAAGATTATAAGAACTTATTTAATCTCATAAATTCTTTTTAATATTTTTGTTGTTATTTTTTTTAAAGCATAACTTTCAAAGATTAAATAAATTATTCTTTATTTACTAGCAAAAACTCAAATTTTGAATTTTTAAGAATAGATGTTAAAAAACCTTTTGACAATATTAAGATATTAAAAATATCATTTACTTATTTGACAATTTTATTTCATTTTTTTGTAACATAACTTTAAAAATTTGTCGATTAAAATATTTTATAATTTTTAATAAAAACTTTATCTAACAATCAAATAAATAAAATATTTTTTTTAATAAAAACTTTATTTATAAAAATATAATAACAAATAAGTCATATTTAAAAGTTTGTAAGACTCCATTAATTAAGCTTGCTCTTGGTAGACCATTTTAGGAAATTTAACTTGGGCAAGCAAGATTGACAAATGAGATATCCTGCCACGTCGTGAGGTTAACAGGTCTTTAAACCAGAAACGAAACCTATAAAAGCGCGAAACTTCTAGTGGATTCACTTAGCTTATTACCTGGCGAGGCTTTGACAGTTTACAGCAATTAACTAATTGATCACCGAAAAAAGGAAAGAAATGGCCAGCTTTCTACGACGAGCACGAGTTCGAGAATCATCAGCTTTACTTAGTTCAAGAAGGAGGAGATGGTTCTCTTCAAACGCAGAGGATTCCTTGGTCGAGCACAAGCCCGGTGAAGTCGGAATGCTCTCTGGAATCCCAGAACAACATCTTCGACGACGGGTACTTGTCCTTTTTATTTACGGCGGTTTCGATTCGATCGTTAGCCTTGAAATCGTTGCAACTTTTCATCTTAACTTGTTAATGAATATTAATTAATCGGTTCTAATTCGATTGCTCTGCAACTTTGAACTTTCGCTTTTATCAACTGCCAGGTTATCATTTACTCACCCGCGCGGACTGCAAGTCAACAAGGATCCGGGAAAGTTGGCAAATGGTTTATTAATTTTCTGTCAACTCAGAAGTACGTTTGTCAAGATCATCTTAAGCATTTTCCTATTTTGTGTAAACTCTTAATTGGTTAAGCTTGTTAATATGATAACTTGATGACCGGAAACTATAATTTCCTTTTCATTGGCAGATGGGAAAATCCTTTGATGGGATGGACATCCACAGGGGATCCGTATGCCAATGTTGGTGAGGCAGGTCTCTGTTTTGATAGTGAAGCGGCTGCTAGGGCATTTGCTGAAAAACACGGCTGGGAGTATACGGTAAATTTTAGTTCTGCAAAACATGTCAGGATGTCAGTTAGTTGAGTTGGTAAAACTTTTTCAAGTGAAGAAAAGAAGTCTGGGATCAAACTGGGTAGGCCTTAAACTATAACTAGAAAATCGTTGCAGTTGTGTATAACAAATGTAAATTGTTGATCAAACATTTTTTTGATCCTAATAATCAGAGGGATCAAGTTGCAGACTCGCAGTATGTTTCGTCTTCATTGTGTTATTACTGTTTTGCATCTTTTTGACAGTTAACTTCAACTCTTGTGCAGGTGAGGAAGTTTCATGCACCTCTTCTAAAGGTCTGGATCTGTTCTTTGCTCTTGTCACCAACAACTTTGCTGATTCGTCTTAGAAACTACTGTGACTCAGTCAGCGTAAAGCATGAATTGTCAATGAAAAAAACCAGTAAAGTCATTAAAAATAAACCGTAGATTAAGCAAATTAAAACTTTTTGACCGTTCCTTGTGTCAGTGGTTTCCTTTTTTCTTTTTCTTTTTTCAGTTGAAAGATAACATTCAATAGGTTCTTAAGACGCTATGATGTTATGATATTTATGAATCTGTTTGGCTACACTTTCAACTTACATTTGACAGCGCTTTTGGCCATTTATTATTAGCTTGCTGCCAACAGCAACTGTGGCTTAAAGTCACCTCTATAAATGTATAATATCAGTAAGAGCTTGAGGGTCTGTTTGGCAGCTGTGGTTCTACAACTTAAAGTTGTTTGATAAGTACTTAAATCAAAGAGGTTTAATTAAAACACTCATATTATCTTTACTATTTTTATTAAAATAATATTTAAGAAATATACTTATTCCCTAGACAGTTTCCTCTACACTAATAAAGCTTCCAGGCCAATCATTTATTGACTTCTAAGCCGCAAGTAGTCTCTTGTTTTATCTGCTTGCTTCGTCGTGTAAACTTTCGTTTTATGCAATCAAACAATTGACTTATGTTTCAGCCCAAGTCGTATGGTGACAACTTCAAGTGGAAGGGCCCCCGGAAGGATGATTAAACTGCGTGATCGTGATTTGTACGAAGGCAAGCTTGTTTACGAGATACAAGTAGACATATCCTGTAACCCTGTTGTAATTTAACATTGTATTAATTATCCAGCTGTAATTTACCAGTGTAGAAATTATCCAATCGCATTTATTCTTTTTAACCTCTGTTCCTACCTAAAGCTCGGAAAATCCAATATACCAAATCAGCTTTGCCTAAATTGTCAGCCAAAAAAGCCCCCCAATTTAAAGAAGAAAAACAGATTATATTACACATTGCTATGCTCGCTAGACAGAAGTTGACAAAAACTATATACACTTATGTTTTATGTATACATGAAAGATAAGCTAAGGTGCAATTTGTAGCAACTAAACTAGTTGTGTGTACAAATTCGAAACTCAAACATGGCAACAGGACTGAGAAGCCTGAGGATGGAACCTCCATGCGAAGAGGTAGTCCTTGATCTCACAGGACAGTCTGATTACATCACAGAAAGCATCTACCGAGTTCTTCTTGCCATCACTTCCCCATTCTATTCTAACCCAGCATGAAAACCCGTTTGACGAATTATTGGGCATTCCTGCCGAATCAGAAAAATTAAGCATCACCTCCCCACAGATTCTCTTACATGAGCTATTATTGATCACCATTAGATCAAGCCACGAACATTCTGGCTGACCCACCATTTCCTTGAAAGCAGAATTCGCCATCCTCACTCTGTTATGTGAATCTGATATGACGGCGGGCAGGGCCTCCGACTCCACCTCCTCTTCGACTTCCTCTGGTTTTTTAGTAACCACTTGCGCTTCAGGAGTTAATCTTGAGTCTTCATTGATGCAACCGACGCTTATGCTTGAGCCAACTGGCCGGACCGGCCGCGGTGAGATAACATTGTTGGTGGGACTGGGAGGTCCCTGGAGTTGCAGTAATAGATCTTTCTCTTCCGGGATTTCAGCCACCTTGTTCAAATCAATGACGTTTACCTCTCCGAATGATTCCACACAATTGCTGAGTTCAAGTGGTGTTGTCTGCTCGGAAACAACAGGAGTGCACGGAAGAAGCGGAAGTGTCACCAAATTTGTTGTTATGGTGGTGGCGGTGCTGGCAGGATTATCCAAGCTGCAGCTGGCGGGAACGGTAGCCAGGTGGTTTGGAAGAGTAAACTGAGCAACTCCATGAGCATGCGGATGAGCAAAACCCTGTAAAGATGGATTCTTGGCAGGGGATGATGTTGCATGACAAGGAGAAGAAAGGCCAAATAAATGGGTTCTTGATCTTTTGATGGTGGGTGGTGAAATAGCTGCTCTACCTCTCTTCCTGGTTCTTGTTGGCCTAGCCTGAAGTTGCGGCCATAAATTCCGAAGATAAGGAGACTGTCTGATCTTCGCGCTCTCACTCATGGGACTCACAGGAGCCTCAGGCTTTGGAGCTATGGGCCTGTACCTAGACATAATCTCAGCTGTTTTAGCCGTGGTAGCGGCGGAGAAAGGACTCATGGTCCTGATCATGGCTGCTGCCCTTGTTTTCAAAATGTAAAACAAATGGATGCTAGAGCCTAGCTAGAGTGCGAGAAGCGCTAACAGTGAGGGGGAATAAGTACAGAAGGGAATGAGGTTTTGGGAAAGATGAATGTAATTGGGCGGTTTTTATTTGTGAGGAATAGCCAATGAGGGATCGGCAACATGAAGGATGGAAGCATGATGGGGTGACACTTGGAGGCGTACGGTGGGTACGTGTTTGAGCGGTTTTACATTCAGAGACATGTGGGATTTGAGTATGATTCGTGGGTCCATGCACGCTACAACGCATATCAATATCACCAAACTTATAAACAATGGTCTCTAGTTTTTTGACAAATGAGCCCCACTCCCCCTGCCCCCAGCTGCTTTGCCTTGGCCTTTATCACACCAATCAAAAAGACTCTCAGTTATAACGCGTGTGCATTAGGCCGCCATGCGTGGATACACCTATCCGGATTGGTTTGGTCATTTTCCGTTTCTTCTTCGGTTTTAGGTTTTTTACGAAAGCGCCCTTTACTGGGTCGGTTATTTTTGGCGTCTTCTCGCGTGTCAGCTGCTCATCTTCCATTGCATGCAAGATGCAACGGGATGAGTTAGATTCTGATTGGAAGATGAGTCTTCGGAGGTTAAACTTACATGAAACCAAATCGCTACACGTGGCCCTGGCCTGGGGTTGAGTCGTTGAGATGCTTTGTATTGGTGGTAAAGCGTGCCTCCTTTTCCCTATCAGCGCCGCAGCGGTGCGTTTGCTGTTCACCACCACGTCACTAGATTACGTTTCCTTCGGGAGACTTCTCGTCCTGATTCTAATTGTCGATTTTGTGATTTGTTTTTTTCTTAATCGTGGAGAATGAACGGATGCTCTTTATGTTGAAATGAGTAATGATATAGTTATAAATTATTATATAAATTTATTTTGTATAAATTAATGTCACATTAATTTATTAGTTGAATTAAATATTTCTTGACCTATATAATTTATTTTTATTATTTTATATTTTCATTCAACTAATGAATTAATACCACATCAGTTTGTATAAGATAAATTTATACAAGAGTTTGTGACAGTATCATCACTCATTTGAAATTGATTGAATATCATTAATAAGATTTTAAAGAAAGAAAATATAAATAACCACTAACCGCCTTTAGAGACCAAGGTTCTATTAGGATTATTTTTGGGAGAATTTAAAATAATTTTAAAAAATTAAAAATTTAATTTGGTGTCTAGTTAATTTTTTAAAATTATTTTTTAAAAATTTATATCATTTTACGGTTTAAAAATTAGAGAATGAGTAGTTTTTTTAAAATTATTATCGTTAATTGTGTTGAAAAAATAATCAACAATAAAAAGAATTAGTTAAACATTTGATTTTAAAAAAAAGTGCAATGAGTTCTAAAAGCAGTCATATGTATTTGATAAAATATTAAATTATTGTAAAATGTTAAATAAAATTAATTTACTCATTTATAAACATGTTTATAATTTTTTTATTGTGCATATGAATAACTAATAACTAAAAAAATATATTTTATATTATGAAGTTTATTTATTTTTTATTATCTCAATATCATTGGTAATGATAATAATCTCTTTAAAGTTAATAATTTTATTTCCTAATTAATAAGGATTTTAGATTGTTATAATATATATGAGGATATATATGAAATTGTATTAAGTATAAAGTTTGACTATCAAAATCAAATTTAAAAAACTATTCATGCTCTATTTTTTAAAATTTACAGTAGAATGATATGATTTTTCCAAAAGTAATTTTTTAAAAAATTACTAAAATGATAATTATTCTAAAAACAACAACATTACCGAACTTGCTCTAATTTAATAGTTTTTAAATAATTTTATTTAATTAGCCATCTTATTCAAAATATGAAAGAAATAAGAACTTTAAAATTTAATTTAAAATTTGTCTACCATTTTGACTTTTAAGAAGATAATTAAAGGAATATTTCATCATTAACTTTTCATGAGATGCACAAAGTCATCATTCTCTTTGGTTTGCAAAACCAAAAAACTATTGCGAGGGTCTACAAGAAGATCAAAAAATACGAAACTTTATTAAGAATTATGCACAAAAACATATCTTCCGGTGTTGAAGGAATTGCAGAATCAAGCCGACACAATAAGCAGTGTAATGCGAAGTGTTTTGATATCTATGTACGTTCAATCACAGAGATACTTGCCAATTGATACAATCTCAATTTGTCGATGGGTCAAATAATTTAATCGATTCCTAGTAGAGTTTGGCTCATACCTTGACACTAATACCTCATTTTAAAATAAAACTTTAATTTTCATGATAGTAGGCCACATTTAAATGTTAATAAATTACTTTTAATGACAGGGAGTTGGCTTACAGCCTAAGTGATGTTCGGTTGGAAGCAGAGGAGGGAGGAAAGGTAATTAAAATACATTCCCATTTCCGTTGTTGGATCAATAAGAAAACAATGGTGAAGGTGCTTAAACCTTCATTCATTAAGTGTAAGATAATTCAAGATAATTCAATATTGGCATGACTCAAAAGTGTTGTTTACTTTCAAATATAAAAGTGTTTAATTATAATATCACCCGATGAGCTCGGAGTCGAACTACAGAGAATTTAAAATTTAGTAGTCAATTATTAAACAAAAAAAAATTAATTGTAGGAAAAGAAATTAATTAGAATCAATCTAAAAATATGCTAAGATTATAAGATCCACTCTCAGATTTCAAACTATGGTTATAATAGTCTCTCATATTTGAATTTTGCATTTATTTTGCCAATTAATTATTATGTCATTTAATTATTAACTAACTATTAGTATGGATAAATACGAGACCAAATACCTAATGTGCCACAACTATATCGACGTCTCGACATTATGTCAAATACCATATAATTATGAAGAGATCATGATCTATAAATTAACATGGCATAAAAAAACTAGTAAGGAAGAAAAATATAACAAATAAAACAAACTTTAATACTCACTTGAGAGAGTAATTAATTAATAATTTAAATTTTTGAGCTTCACCTTTCACCTCAACTTATAAAATTAGTCACTCATATTGATAAATAAAATACTCATTTTATTTAACAACTTTCTAAAATATATTACAAGAGAACTAACTAACAAAGAAGAAATTTCTTTATAGTTACAGTCTCAGCTCCTCCTTTTCTCTGCACTCATTCCCTTCGCTGCTCCTTACTTTTTATAGACAACTAACATCTTCCATTTATTTTTTTATTGCTTATCTTCTTACATTGAATCGAGTGATAGTTAAGTGGGAAGGTAGCTACTTGACTATCACAATAGTCGAGGCTCACTTTCTTTTTTATTTATTACATCTTCTCAATAATGCATTCCAAATGACTTCAACAATTCTTCTTTAGTTCTCGCTTTTAGTTTCAATTCCATCTTTATTCCTGAAATTTTTATAATATAAAAATTAACATATTACAAATTAACGTAAAAGTTTATTAGGAGAGTATTAAGATAATTCAGGAATAATAAGTACATTAATCAACATTGTAAGTGAAAAAATTAATAATTTTATCTTTATTAAATGTACACTTTTTAATGACAGTCAAATGTAACACAGATAAACAACTGTCCTTGATTTCTCTCGAGATTCTGGAAATCACTCTTAATTCTCGTAATTCTTTATTGATTAAACTTGAATGTGTGCCTACAAAAGGCACTCCAGTGTTCAAAAGACCATTTCTTGATCTTTTATCTCTTATTTCTAAACATTGCTTGGTTGATTTTTATTTGTTTTCTCTAGACTTTTTGAGTGAATCATCTATCGGACATTAATCTCAAATATGGAGTTAGTTATAACTGACAACCAATATTGATTATGGAGTTAGTTATAACTGACATCCAATATTGATTTATAATCTAGAATCAATATGAACTGAGTGTATATTGATCTTTAATTCGGGATCAATATAAAATACACATGTTATTTGAATTAATCAATTTTTAAGGGACACCTGGTGGGGGCCAAGTGGCAATATTTTCTGGCACTTGCTGTTGGAATTCAATTTTCAAGAAATTTTAAATTCCATCAAAGTAAGGTTTTGATTCGGAATCTAAAGTCCTCCCTAAAAATCAAAAATTTCAAATTTATCCTTTTTAGAATTTTAAATTAATTAGTTTATTTTAATTAAATATTGTTATCTATAAATTTTTTTAAAAAAATTAGGATATATTCTATATTTATCCATTTGAAAAAAATAAAAATATAAAGATTGATGGATAGCCGGTCGTTGCCACTAGACCGTCGCACTGCCGCCTCCGATTGCACGTGGAAATCGCTACCGATACTATTTGATTCATTCTCGGCTGATCTACGTAGTTATGCTGTTGGTGACACCAAAAAATAGTGATTTTTTGTTCAAATTTCGATAAAAAATTTTGGATTCATCTAAATATTGTTATCTCCTCCAATACTATCGTGACTGCCTTGTCACTTTGTCCTTTGACTCCTTGTTCGATCTCATTAGGGATGGGGCAAATCGAATATTGGTTCGAGTTGTTTAGGTTTCGGTTTGGGTTACAATCCATTTAAGTTGGCGAATTCCACTCAATCGGATTTGAAACATAAATCCATTTAAGTTGGCGAATTCCACTCAATCGGATTTGAAACTTAAACCCAAACGAAACTGAACCGAGCTAATTCAATTTGATTGGTTCAAATTTGAGCTTCCGATCGGATCGGATTGAAAATTCAGATCTTTCTTTGAGTTGGTGTTACAATTCGAGTTATAACCTAAAATTCCATGTTCATCTTCAAATGAATCAAATCCCAGCCACCTAAAATTCCAAATTCAGTTTCATATGAATTAAATGCCAGCCTTGATCAATTGCAAAGTTTGTTGCTTGTCGATGGAAGAAGAAATTAGAAAAGTGAATAAATAAGAGAAACTTATGACAGTTGTTATTTTTTGACTTTTTATTGATGATGGCGAACACTTTCCCAACCAACCTACAGTATTTAAATAACCATCACCCAAGTTATATTGAACAATCATCTATAAACAATCATCAATAATAGGATCCAAAGTCCCAAATTACAGACAATAATCTTACCTTGTGCTGCTGATGATGGCGAACGAAGATAAAGGCAGAGACGAGCGACAGAAGAGAAAATCGTTTCAAGAATTAAGGTGGCAGAGACGATAGTAGCAGCTTCGGTAAGGAGGTGAAAGTGGTGGCGTCGTGGCGTCGATGTTTTTTAACTTAGGGTTAGCGATTAGGGTGTGTGTGTTATGCGGTATGGGGAAGGAGATTAGGGATTTTTTTTTTTAATTTTTTGCCTTTTATACCTCTTTTGTTTCTATTTTTTTATTTTAACAGTAAACTCGTTCGGGTTTTTAATTCAGTTGGGGTTGAATCTGAACTGAAATAAAAAATGATCGGGTTTCAAATTTTAACCATTTGGATTCTAAGAGCTAATCCGAACTGAACCGAACAGATTCGGATCGGAAACTTACTCCTAGATCTCATCTTCACATTCAATCAAATAGGGTTGGGCTTGTTTATCCCCCAAATGGCATTCTCATCACTATTTTCAACAAATAAAGTGAAGTTATTTAATCTCATTAGCTCAAACTGTAGGTCAAAAACCATTCATATCAATTCAAACTCAAAACCACTCATTGATAGTGCTCGGTGTGAAAGCTGGGGTTAAAGACCCTTTAAGAGATTTCTATGTCCTCCCTTAATAATTTAAGTGAAGCTAGACTTCTTTGTTATTGGTTTATGAGTGGAATATACTCTCAACAATTAATGAAGATAGAAATTTAAACTCTATTATTATACGATATATGTAATTGACCCATTAAATATCATATGTAACTGTCGATAGATCTCTGACTCTACAATACATATCACTAATTTAAAAAAAAAAGAAGAAGCTTAAGTTATTTTTTTTTTTCATGATTGCAGACTTCATATAATGAACTTTTTGCACCCACATGTAGAATATCTTTTTTTTTTTTTTTCATTTTTCAGTCTAATTCAAAATAATGGAAGAATTGCAAAGAACTTGTTATTGCATATGGGTTGCAAATTCTATTTTTATTTATTTTTGTATTCATAATTTGTTGTTACGTTTGTGAATAACAATTACCCATCATTGTCTTGCTCATTCAACTACAACTCTCATAGTTTTCAAAATTCATTAGTTTATTGTTGATGTTGTTGTGCCATTGTGATAACTTCAATAACTTGGCTTTCTTTCAAGCATTCATCTTATTTGAAAATTCAACTTTCTCCATTATTTTTTTATTATTATCTATAAGCGAAACTGTATTGATTTGACAAGAGCCTACGAGTTTTCTTTCCTTTCTCTATTATTTGCCTTCTTGCTCGCGAATCCCACCTATTTTTTATCTTTTAATTTTTTTACAAATTTAAGGAAATAATTAAAAAAAACTCAACTCTTCTCTTCAATTAATCATCATCTTCTCTACTTCTAAATTTACTAAGGTTATTCATGGAATAATTTTAATATTTTAATGGGTATTAAAGCAAAAGAAAAGGGGTGTTGACAGTACTTTTGAAAGGTGCCAATAGCTCCACTGAAGCAAGAAAACTTTGTGGGCCAGTAGCAAATGGACAGAGTGGAAAGAGTTCTACTAGTTAAGAGTCCATAGGCTGCAAGGGCAAAGGGACAAGGCAATAATATGAATTTGGCAGCTTCCTTAAGAGTGAGCAGTCAAAAGCACCTTACTTTATTTCGCTTGAAAGGAAAAGGAAAAAAGTAGTGCTGAGTGCAGAAAAAGATGAGAGAAAACAAGGCGTAGAGAAAACAACACTTGTTGGACAAGAAACAGAAACCAGCTTGCGCTGGTCAGTCGCTCAGATGTCTCTGACTTGATTTGATTCAGCAGAACGAAAGAGAAAAATGGAAGAAAATAAGAGAAAGCTTCCTTCTCTTCCTCCGAACTACGTGACTCTCGTTCAACTCCAAGAGCGATGGATGAAACAGAAAGAGCAGCAACCGCAACAGCGAAAGCAAAAGGTGAAAGAGCAGCAACAGCAACAGCGAAAGCAAAAGGGGAGCGAAGACGATCAACAACAAGAGAAATCAGGGGTAGCACTTGCAAGCACTGAGAAGCGGATAGAATTAGAGGCTGAGGGAGAGGGTTTGAAGAAAAATGCGAGTAAAAGAAAGGACTGGCGCAGGAAGAAGTGGAGGAAGGCACGTGCAGAGGATGGGGGGGCTATCGGAGGAGGAGGTGAAACCCACGCGCCGGAAGCAAGTGTTGCGACAGAGGATGTAGTTGTCGCTGATCCAACCGTCGAGATGGAAGGAAAATTTCAGGATATGTCAATCGACGGCGGAAGCAACAAGTCTGCGAGGCCACAATCAAATAAAGGGTGGAGTTTTCATCGCGGTAAGTACACTAACCACCTCCGTGATCGTGGAGGGCGAGAGGCAAAAAATGCGAGGGGGATGATGGTTTGGGTGAAGAAAGGAGACAGTGTTGGTGGGGCCGGAGCTCCAGCTGATGCCTGATCAGAACTATTCTTTTTGTGAGTATGAACGAGTTTCTCCTTTTATTATTTATTTATTTATTTTTAAGAAATAAGTACTGTGAACGAAGGAATAATTATTTGGTGTTTTGCAGTATGGACTCATGTTGCTTATTTTCTATTCAGCATTTAAACTACTGATCTAATTACACTACGTCGACATAGAAAATATGAGTCGTTCTGAGAGGACATGACAGCGGTGCGAACAGATTTTGATAATTGTTTTCAAACAATATATGATATTGTATAAGTCTGTTCACACTTTCTGGAAGTTTCTCGAGTCTTTTTAAGCCACAAATTCAGCCGGGTTGTACATGTCTTGTTCTTAACTAGTTAAATCAAGTGATGCCCTTTTAAAACTCATCAAAAGTTTTATCTAAACTGTAATTTGCAGGACAAAAGGTCCGCAAAGCAAATGCATGGATTGCAATGTCTTTCTTTCTTGTAGTCTCTACAGTTGCATTTTCTTCTGTTCTCCTATATTGATCATAAATGTTAATGTGCCTATTTAAAGGTGCGGCATAATTTTGGGCTAAGGTCACCTAATCCATGTATGTGTCTCAGTTTCTACGGTGTTCAGCCATATTTCAGCACTGTGCATGTGTACTTATGGCAAGAATAGGAATTTGTGCAATCTTTAGGACTTGATGTGTTTAAGTAAATAACCAACTAGCTAGATTGGAATATTTTAAGTTGTAAGTTCATTTGGAGGTAATAGAGGAAATCAATTGGCAATTTGGGATTGGACAATTGTTGCCAAAATGCAAAGGATGATGTGGAATGTTGGATGTTGCTGTTGAAGGTTTATTAGTTCTTTAGGTCTCTGGTGCATGTCTTTTGTTTAGAAGTTCAGATTGAAGGCAATCAACTAAATTTGTTTTTTAATAGAACTCTGTGCATTTGGCAACTGAATGGGGGAGAACTATAGGAAAGAAAATCTATTCTTGAGCTGCAACTTTGGACCTTGCAGCAGAGTGTTCTAAATTTATGTCAGAGAACTTCAGTAGTTAAGTACTTCCTTGCTATGGTGCATTCCGTAGTGAGAATTGGTGAAACCTCAGATATTAATGCTAACTTCTATAGCCGCTATCTCCTTTTGGATAGACATGAAAGAGAATTCTCTAGGTCAGCTCACAAACTTTTTTTAGGACATTACTAATGATTAATTGCATGCACCTATGAGATGCGTGGAAACTAGCTTATGGAAATAAGATACGCATGGAGAAAATGTGGTGTGATTTAGGATATAGCTTAGAAACTTATGCCTGCACACACAACTAAATGATTTCATCATCATCATTCACTTGCTCATGGCACTTCTTTTCTGCTTTCTTGCTATATGGTTTGATCAATATCCTTTAATTGGCAAATTTCTCTATTAATCTTGTCATTGAGTTGGTGAATATCTTGTGAATGCAGGTTTGCTGATGGTGGTGGAAAAAGACGGGGCAGAAGAAGAATCATGGAAGGACTGTTTATAAATATTAGATGGAAAGATAAGAAGTGGTGTTTATAAATATTAGATGGAAAGATAATTCAAATTCCTGATGGTCATTATTGTGTGCCCTTGGCCATTCTGTAGATGCAATTAGAAATTTCAGGTATTTTGGTCTTTAATACTAAACGTTGATTGTTCAGCGCACCATTTGAAAATTGAAATGCTTGTACCTATCCCCAACGGGGAAATGTTATAGTTGAAGCTCCAATCCCCAGCCTCCTCGTCTCCAATTTAAGGCATATCCGGGGAAACTGTAATAGATTTTGCATTTGCTTTATTAATGTGTGAGAAAAATTCCTGCTCTATTTGAATATTTTATTAATATTTTTATTTTTTCCTCACAGTTTAGCAACAAAACCATCTCTTGAACTGTTTCGCGTCATTTGTATGCCAGAAGGTTGCAGTTGCAGTTGCAACCATATCTATATGTTTCACTTCACCCGCCTAGTTTGAGAGCGGAGCAGCGTCGCCTGATTAAATTATATGGGACTCAAGATAACAAGTCAGTCATCTCAAAACAAACTCATTTTTCTTTTTTAAATTAATGGATCCATTATTATATCTTATCTACCTAACCAGAAAAATTTGGAGAAATTTTAAGGCTACTTTGTTTGGCATTCTCCATGGGTCAAAACTTGAGAATAAAAAATAAGATTCTTCCTCCTCTTCAAAGTGGCTCTTATGACAAATTACGATTATTTTAATATGTTTGATTTGGTTCGTAAAAGAAATTCGTTCTGGTCGATGACGACTTTCGGAGTTGAGGATATTGGTTAATTCAATCAGTCAATAAATTAATTAATTCTTATAGTATAGGACTTGAGTATTATGAAGATCTATTTAATGAAGTAACCGTTTAAAAAAAAATCTCATTTTTTCGAGAGTTTTTAACTTAATAAAATCACTTATAATCTTGAGAATAATTCACATTAACATTGTGCGATGTCGGCCGTCAGCGTAACCTTTTTAGGTGGCACCGTGCAAGACACGTGTTAAAATATTTGGGAGGTTGCGTGGTCTTAGAAAATCCGTCGTTATGTTTTACTTGTCAATCCCCAGAAATGGAGGTCTGAATCAAAACACTTTACCTCGTTTATCAACAGCAACTATTTTTATCTTCAAACGATAATGATATCGCACCTATTAACCTGAATTTTCTCCCCAAAAAAAAAAAAAAATTCCTGGATTTCTTTCTTTATTATTACAAGAGACTGGCCGATAATTTGAAATCTAATTACGGGTTTTGAAACTCAGGTGCACGCGTCTTTTCCCTTTGCCTTATTTGTTTTGTTTTAGCTTTAATTCGTTTCAATTGCATGTCCTTCCTAGTAAATGGAGTTATATATATGAATCAATTATACAGATTACAGAATGGCAATGGCCGGTGAAGTATATTAATGATAATGATAGGATTCAAAGTAAGATATTATGGTGATAAGACCTAGGATAAGAGATTAGGGATATGAATTAATTACAATTATATCAATAATAGCAGTAATGATATTTAATATAGCTCATAAATTATACCCTTATGACAAGGATGAGAATAAGAGATATTATCTCTCTGCGTATCCAAGAAGAGGGTTCTTTTTCTTGCTTGTAGTTTATCTAATTATATTTGTCTACTATTGTTTGATGAATTCCCCCCTTTTTTTTCTTTTGTGGTTTAAAGATTAAACAGATGATGAATAGTCATAGTGAAAGTTCTGTTGATCCATGGGAAACATGTGATCTCTTGGATTGCAAAGAAGGCAAGGCCAAAAAAAACTGGAAAAAAGCAAAATGGCATCTTGTTGAGTACCAAAAATTACCATTGTATTTGAGGGACAATGAGTACATTGTGGGTTACTACAGATCAGAATGGCCTTTGAAGCAGATCCTTCTTAGCATCTTCTCCATTCACAATGAGACTCTCAATGTCTGGACGTAAGGATTTTTTTCTTATTAGCTTTCAATTTTGATTATAATTTTTGCTTGCAAAATGCACTCTGTCAATCATAGTGTTGATGATGATTCATGAATTAGTTTTCTCTATGCGTCTCCTTGGCATCAAAAAGCTTTATGAACTATTTCTTTGCCTCTAGATATGTTGTAATTGTAAACATATTTTGTCATTCTTATAAGATATACCGTTGCATTATCTTTGATGCATGCCATTTTTAGGCAAAGAAGATGTAGACCAGCTTGTCATGTTCTCCATGCTCAAAACTATTCATTTTTGTTCCAGGCATTTGATAGGGTTCTTCCTTTTCCTCTTTCTTACCATTTACACGGCAATGAGGGTTCCAGCGGTTGTGCATCTAGATTCCCTCCAACGCTTCCGTGACATGCTCCCGGTTGCTGATTGGCACAAGATTCAAGAACAACTCTTGAGTTGCTTTCCTTCGATGCCTAACATACCTGATCCTCATAGATTAATGGATGTCTTAAAGATAAAGATGTCTTGGCCTTCAATGGATTTTCTCACATCACTTTCAGGTTTGGCATATATCTCTCCCTGATTTCTTGCCTAAACATTTATCTCAAGTTTATCTAACAGTTGATTGTGTTTTCTGTAATTTAAGCTACCACATCTTTAGTTACTGTTATTAATTTTTAAGCTTGTTCTTCTTGCTTATTTAAGCTTTAGGTATATTCATGTTCTTATTTATTGTGGTTCAATTGAGATTCCTCAAATGGGAAAAAAATATCACTTTTCTAAAGTTACATAAATGAAAACCAAACTGCCCACCAAACTCTCATATGAGTGGGATTCAAATCCCGAACCTGTTGTGCTATTCCAAGAGATCTTATCAATTGATCCCATTGGTACACACCTTTAGAGAGTTGTTCTTGCAAGAGTTTGCATGGTATCAACCAGGAGGTTTGCAAGTTTTAAACCTGTTTAGGTTTTTTAACTATAAACCTGCATTCTAGAAACGTATCTAAATGCTTAGAGATATGCCTTTGGAATTCAGGACCAAGTTGCTTCTCCCGTTTGATGTCTTACTGTTGTTTCTCCAGTATCAGGCCTAACGTCTTCACTTAACATTTAAATGAATGCAGCATGTCTAAAAGATGATGTGGTCAACAAGTTAGCTCCAATTACAGTTCAGGCAATCACAAGATGGCCCATTTTCACATTCTTAGGAGGAGCCATGTTCTGCTTGCTAGCCAGCAGCACATGCCACCTCCTTTGTTGTCACTCAGAGCGCCTTTCCTACATAATGCTCAGACTTGACTATGCCGGAATTGCTGCTCTCATCTCGACATCTTTCTACCCTCCTATCTACTACTCATTTATGTGCTACCCATTCCTTTGCAACCTTTATCTGGGGTTCATAACAGTGTTAGGTATTGCCACCATCGTCATCTCTCTCCTTCCAGTTTTCGAGAAGCCCAAGTTTCGGAGCTTTCGAGCTTCCCTCTTCTTTGGAATGGGCATCTCAGGGGTTGCACCAGTACTTCATAAGCTAATATTGTTTAGGGATAAACCAGAGGCCGTCCAAACCACTGGTTATGAGATATTAATGGGATTGTTCTATGGGTTTGGAGCCTTGATCTATGCCATGAGGGTTCCGGAGAGATGGAAGCCTGGCAAATTTGACATTGCTGGGCATAGTCATCAACTGTTTCATGTGTTGGTAGTGGCAGGGGCTTATACACATTATCTTGATGGGCTAGTTTACCTCAGGTGGCGGGACTTAGAAGGTTGTTAGAGATTAGCCGAGCTTCATATGGCATCTCGACCATATGTACTGATTGGAAAAAACTAGACAGATGAATCTTTGCATGTAGCTAGTCATACTGCTTTAGCTTGAATGAGATGTATTGATGATCTCCAAAGTAATAAGAAGAACACGAGGTCCTGTCGAACACTCTAGAACTTCAATTTATTATCAGTATTGGGAAAGACTGAAGAAAAATTCTGAAGGAAAAAAAAAATCTGGGAATCTAATGCACAAAACTTTGTTCTTTTGAGCATCAGTTATATTAAATGACTTGTGATCCTGATCCTGGAATGAATAATTTTAACTGCGCGAAAGGTGAAAATTTTGCTGCAACCAAATGCAAACTTTTAGTGGACCAAAAACTCAGCGTAGCCGTACGAGATGGCAGGCTGGGCGGGCAATTTCATTTAAAGCCCTCAAATCAGCCATGCAAGTTGGACGGTGAGGCATCAATCCATGACAAAAGACGACACGATGCTCGGGGCCCCAAATTTTGGATGGGGTCTCCGATTTTCCCTTTTTTCTAAAAGTGTCCCAGCTGTGCAGAGCAGCCAGACGGTTGAACATTCTCATGAAGCCCTCTGGTTGGATCTTACAAAGTTACATAATAATATAATTTACATCTATTTATTCATCTATTTATTAGTTATTAAATACTAACTAATAAATACTTTTGGGATATTGGGTACAACAATTCTTGAGTTGATGTATGTAAGTTGTAATATTGGGTTAAGTTACTGAGCCATACCCTAATTAGAAATGGGCTTATGAGATAAATGTCGGGTTCAAATAGCACATCACCCGACCTTCGGTGGTTCCGTTTAGTACTAGATTCCCCAAGCAAAACGAGTTGACCAGTATTAATTTGGTATCTAAAATTTTCACTTAATTTTAATCAATGTAATTCGATGCCAAAGTGCCAAAAAGCCACGCCTACCGGCCTGCGTTGCCCCGGGGGTTACTTACGCTGGGTTTTGTCTTGTGGTGAACATGCCGTCGGACTTGGGCTTACAAATCTGTAGGCCATGAAATAAACAAGTGGCCTTAGGAGTTTACCAGGCAAGCTGGAGACGCCAGGTAAAGAGCTAAAATAAATAAATAAATAAAAAAAAAATTAAAATGGAATACAGAGCAACTCTATGATTATTCTCATAATATTACTTGGATCATAAGTGGAACAAGCTAGCGGTGTTGAACCAATAAATAGGGAAAATCATTTTACACACCATCGATCTATGAATTTTAGTAATTTATTTACCTCGTTTTTTTTTAAATAAATAATTCATGATTAAATAGCTTTCACACTACCTACAACCATCAATATTTCAATTTTCTATAATCACTGTGCTAGGACAATTGACAATTGATTGAGGTCTCAAATTTATTACTTTCTCATTAAAAAAATAATAATAACTTTTAGATAATTATTCATAGCAAATTCTTTTGGATTTTCAATCTTCATAATAAGTAATACGATCTCAATCCTCTAAATCGGGTCGTCGATATACACTACTGACCTTGCAATTGGCCAGAAAAATATCACTATATCAGTAGCTCTCATGCTATCACCACAATTCATTCCGTTTCCGATTAAATATCAGGCCAGCCTTTGCCTTTTGCAGCCTCCTAAAGCAGAAAAAATGTTTCGTGGAAACCCCAAATCCCTATCCTTAAGTCAAGAGACCGGCTGTGATGGTGGCCCGCGCATAAGAATACTTCTCATTCTCTTCACCCAAGGCCGTCGGATATCATATCATTGCTTCAAATCCAACAGTTGTTCCGCGAACAGACAAAGTCAATAAAACAAATAAGTTGAATGATATTTTTAAGTGTTGAACTTAAAAACCTAAAAGTGAACAACCTGTCAGCCGTACTCTTTTAATTAATTGCTCATGGTCGTGCATTTAATGCTAATTTGTACCCCTGGAAGCCATAGCTAGGAACACAGCTAAAGTTGCTTCTTCGAATATTACTTTCCTGGAAACTTAAACCACGGAATAGCAGTAACTTTTTATATTTTACATAAAAATTGATAATACACGATACATTTGGTGGAATTTTTGGCAATTGAATGAAGCTAAAATTTACGGTCTATAGGGGCTCCATTCAAATAATTACCCCGTAGCCAGTCCTGCTTCTTGGTTCAAAATGGAGCAGTTCGCTTGGGGAAGGGAATCCCATGCCAAGAGCTAGGGCAAGATCAAGATCAACATCAATGGTCGTCAGCAGATCAAAACCGTTGATAGACGTGCATGAATCATGATGATCTGTTCGATAAAAGCCCAAAAACATGGCCACTTGTATCCGGATGGAATTTTCCTTTACCTTTAATTTTCTCTCTGTTACTGCCATCCATGCACTTTCTAGTGTCAACGTGCACGCATGTAGTGCCTGTCTATATATATGATCGTTATCATACGCAGTGAAATAAATAATTAAATAAACAAAATAAATCTCATCTAATAATTAATATTGTACTTGTTAAAGTAATAAGTTGTGTTGTCCGAGAGTTGTTAAGTAATATTGTACTTTTAATTTAGTTAACTTAAAATGTTGGCAGAAAAGTTAGAGAAAAAAAAAAGTAATTGCGTTAAAAAGAGCTTGTAACCGCAAGAGTGTGTGTATAAGAGAGCTTGCTTACAAGTTGATTGTCCGCTTCTTACTTATAAGTTATTGTTTGAAATATTAAGTGTCATGTTCTATTTATAAGGAGGTTTGCCTAACTCTACTAAATTCTACAGGCTTCTATTGTAGAGAGTTCTAATAACTTAAAAAACCCTTTATGACCCATAGTGATCTAGAGCATTTTATGTACAAAGTATTATAAAGATTGCATTTTATCACTTCCTAGAGAATTCTTAAATTATTTATAAGGAATGTGTTAGAAATGAAATCTTATAGAATCAACTCGAACTAATACCTCTTAGACTTGTCTAATTAGTCGGTTTGGCTTCAAATTTAGACGGTCCGTAGCATGGTAACAATAAGTGATAAAAATTCGGTCATTGAAATGAAACCTAACCGGCCAAGCTGCCAAGGGTATGGACGGTCATTCTGAAAATGACATGACATTTAATTGTCAGGTTTGCTCCACTTTTTTTATTTTTCGGTCTTCAAAACTTATTATCAAATTTCTCTAAAATTAAGAAAATAAAAATATTAATAAGTGTACTGTGTGTAAATAAATAAATATTGAATTTAAATCCAATGTATATATATATGAACTGTAATGATAGTTTCTTTTGCAACTTGATTAAGTAGTCGAGAATCATGCGTACAGTTGTAAGCATGCTGGTTTTTCTTTGGAAAACCAAAGCAGGTAGCAAAATACAGATTTGACTTTTAATACATTGATAGAGACTGAGAGTTTGTTCGTTTTAGCCCATGAGAAAGAAATGAAGTGATTGAGATTTCTTCAAGAATATTGGAAGCTAGGGTTTGAATTTTGAGATCAGTTTCCAAGATCAGAGAATGGCAACTGGTTAGCTAGCTTTGACCTTTGCAATATATATTGTTGGGGAGAGGGGACCATGCATATGATATGCATGTTAGCAAATAATCTCAAGCTGCTCGGTGCAGGCACAGCCCATTATGTGTTGGTAATTATTTATGGATTTTGAATGATACTATTAACTTAGAAGGTAAAATTCTAAAAATAATATTAACTTTAATAAGAAATGTGAACTGAAATGAGTGTTCTTAGACAAATCAAGAGAAAAGAATCAAAATGAAATAAGAAATTAAAAATGAAATAGAGTATGCACAAAAGAGTGAGATTAAAGTTCTTTTTTCTTTTTTTTCAGGAAGCAAAGAGCGAGATTGAAGTTGAGATTCTAATACAAACTTAAAGAAATGGGTTGACCTAAAAGCTTAGTTGATAAACAAGAATTTAAACCTCAAAGCTTAAGTTGATCATAAATTAGAATTTTGACCATAGTTTCAAAATCAGGTCTTTAAGGAGTAGAGTTGAAAAGCTAGCTGTCAAAGAAATCCTCAAAGCAACCATTAACGTTTAACCTCGAAGCAGCACAAGGCAACTAGCTAACTAACACACAGAGATTACGGATTATGGACTGGCAAAGGGCCACAAGCTAGCCAAGGGCATGTGCGTGTGAGTTTATTGTCTTGGGACCATTTTGATATTCAGACGAATTAAGATCCTACTATTGGCCCCATTATGGAGTCACATATAATCATTGTATAACAATTAACAAATCGATCAACCTCCAGCTTTTCACATTTTTAAGGGTCACTGATACACATTGTACGTCACGCTCTCCTTTTTATAATCTCGAGTAGAAGCAGCAACCTTTGTATTAATTACCAATCATGCAGATTCTGGTCATCCATACCGATAGATGGAGAAGTCTATGTTACGGCTTCTGTAAGTAACAGCAGCCAATGCGGAACTTCCACGGGTGCTAGAGGAGAGAGAAAGAGGTCCCAATGCAAGGTGATGGATATGGGTAAGTTCGAAGCTGTTACTTGCAGCTTCTGCACCGTAGCCATGTCCCCGATAGATACCGCCCTTATGCCGTACAGCTGTTTTCTTCGGCTAATTGGTTAGCCCTCTATTCACTCGAAGAAGCAAATTCTGATGATCCATATCTGATAGAATATATCTTTTGTGTCTTTCATGATCCTCCGGTGGTAATTTTTTATCAAATGAGTAGAGAAATTCGTTGGCCTAAAGCCATGTTTAGTATTGCGGTGTTGGTTCGTTATAATTTTTAAGTTACAGAATTAAAATATTTAATAATCACTTATTATTATGATTTAAAAATTATCTTATTTTATCCTATATTTATATGATGAAAAATATTATTTTTTTATCAAATTTATTATTTAAAACATATATTAACCACACACTATCGACTTATGTTTATCGACTACAGTTTTTTTTTTTCTCACCACCTCAATATAAAATAGAATCTAACTCATACTAAAAAAATAAATAAATGTTGAGTGTTTGCCTCAAGTTAACTTAAGATTCATTTTCAAACGACATGCGATAATGTCTCGAACATGAATATAGAAATTATGAAAGCTGTAAAGATATAGTGATGAAGTGGTTCCGACGTCAAGAGGGTAATAGGTTACGAAAAATGTCGAGAAATAGGAAGTAAAATGTCAAAAATATTACAGGAGAAAGAGTAAGAATTCACCACTACTACCAGTAGGGCCCAAGAACAGCTATATGGAATGTACCAAGGATGGAATTTCTACCTTAAAATGGCGGAAAGTTTCCTGTCTGTAAGCATCAATACAAACACTACATCATGACACATCAATCGTGTATTTATTTTTCCCATTTATCTAACTTAACAGCTCCATCATTTTGCTGTATGTTGATGTCCTGCTGTGTAAGATAATACGTTTTTTTAGCCAAACATGCAGACCAAATATTTGCACAGAAGGTACGCGGAAATATATTTAAAAAATTTGGAAACATAAAACAAAAAAATCAAACCGAGACAACTTTAACTTTTTAATACTTGTGGTCAATTAAAGCATCTTTAGTCTCAATCTTAAGAACGCCGATGAGGACCAGGTCTCTAAATTGAGACCAACCAACAACGCAACAAAGTCAAAAAGACTCCACTAGTTGCTTCTAAGTAATTAGCGTGACATCCAACTATATTAATCGTACTGTGACTCCCTCATTGAAGAAATTTTGGATTTACCCTTTAGATTTAATAGTTGCTGCTTAAAAACATGAACGGTTGGTAACTTTTAAGAACAAATTGCTTCCATTCATGTTATCTAGCTATTAAAATGTGGTATGAATCGAGTCGTACTGGACCCATCAATTAATATGGATTTTGGAAATTATCTATCAAGCATTATTGATGTATAGTTGTAAAATCCAATAAGTTTGCAAACTCAACTGTGATCTGTCCATTTCAATAGTTCAATTTTTTTTGTGGTGACGGAATATTATGAAAGCTGTTTTTAGTCTTCTCGGTAAAAAAAAAAAAAAAGCCAAGAAATTCAAAAAACAAAAGAAAAGACGAAATCTGATACATGGATAAAATTTGTTTTCTGATTTTAGTCTTATGCTCATTATGTAGTTAAAAGGATGACGGGGATTAACAATGAAACATGTCTGTTTTGTTGAAAGGAAGACAGACCATGAAAATTTAATTAAGGGGTTTATTTTTTATTATATGTAAAATATTGTCAACTACCAAGAGTCAAAAGATGTGATACAAGTGAAAAATACGTTGAAAATTTACACTGAAAGTGAAAGGACACGAGTAGTGGCAGCCCCATTCTAGTAGAAAGATCAAAGCTGAAGATAACTACTGTTACCATACCAATTTCTACTGTTTCCTTTCTCTTTCTCACGCTCACACAGCCACACAAAGCCAACTGGCAATTTTGGTTGATCCACTGAGTTAAAAAATAAGATGGAGCAAAGGAAAAAACTAGTCTAGGATTTGAGTGTGATGTCATTTGGTTTATTTTTATTTTCTCTTGCTCTTCTACTTAAATAGACAAAGAACTTGAATGAGAGCGTGGGTGTTTGCACTTTCATTTTCTTTAAAAAGGCATTGGTTGAAGAGAGTGTCTTAAGTGTATTAGTAATAATGAATCTATCCGCTTCACAATGTAAATGTAGTAGCAGTGGCAGTGGGTGTGAGTCTGGGTGGACTTCGTACTTGGATCAAGCATCTCTTTCAAGAAACAGATACCAATGCTATAGTCTTGGTGATGGACATAATGAAGAAGAAGAAGAAGATGACTTGTCCATGGTGTCTGATGCATCTTCAGGGCCTCCTCATTATTGCGAACACGATGAAGATTGCTTTGATGAAAAGGGTTCTTTTTATTCTCCTCATTTGCCTTCCGAATTGGCCCCGGCAAAGAGCAAAAACAAAAAAAAGATCAAACAACAACAGCATAATTCATATCTCGATGACACTGCTAGCTCCCCTGTCAAGGCAAGTTTCAATGACATTGCTAATTGTTCATAAATTTGTAGTCTTGGGAAACAAATTTTAGCTAATGGGTTCCTGAAACTTCCTTATTTGTACAGAAAAATATCAGTTTCTCCAAGAATGAAGCTTCAGTGGAGCAGGTTTTGGGGTATTCACAAGGCTTCTCTACAACACATTTAAGGGTACTGTGGTCGCTATTCTCTCTACCACTAGTATATAAAATGTCCGTCTTCTTATATCCTGCCAATTCTCTTGCAGGGAAAATCAACTTTCAAAAAGCATTTTGATTTCTTGCCATCCTCTCTGGCTGGAAAAAAATGTTAGCTTGCTCATTCTTACTTGTTCAAGACCTGAATTTAAAATTAAATGATTCCTTTTATTCCCAGAACTAATTTGTTGTGTATCGTCTCTGGGCTGCAGGTGGTTTCAAGGAGGAAAGTGGGAATGACAAATGGCGATTGTAATATGTTTTTCTCCACAGCAAAGTTGCTCAGGATAGAGAATTGGGATTTGGGAGGCATGTAAAAAACATAAAATCATGCATTTAGATCTCCCTAGGGGTCTTGTTAATTTGTTTTCACTTTTGTTTTATTTTGTTTTTTTTTCCCCTCCCCTATTCTACTCCTTTTAATATGTTCCTGTCAAAGCTGCGGGAAACAAGCTGAGACCAATAAAAGTTAACTGTCTTTCCTGTCTACATATTTACTTTTGCCACCAATGCTAGTAACCGATTAGTTATATATCTTCTGTGCATACAAAATAAACCTATAACAAAGCAAAGCCAATATTTTATTACATGAATCACAAAACCAACCACAGTGCTCCTTCTGATGTCATGGAAGAAAGATTAAGAAGAGCGGATTGAATATCTGAAGAAAAAAAGCTGGAAACTGAAGGGTGGAAAAAAACAAGAAAAATTTTTAATGCTATGATAAGAGTTGTGGTCCATTGAAGAACAGGGTGTCTTAGCATATTTCATTGATAAGAGAGAAGGCAAGTAGGCAACCGCACAGGACACATAGGATATGAGAGAAATCAAATGAACATCCAAAATCCAGAGGCCAATAGATGATATGAGATGACCCACCAGTTTCCACATCAGTAATTTAATTTGCCAGCCTAGCTTCCTTCACACTAACTAGGTAGGGTTGGTGAATTTGATAATCCACGGCCGGCCTAATAGCACTCGGAACAAGACAATTTTCCACATGGATGTAACCAAAAGTTAAGCTTCATTTTCAACCAAAAGCGGCACCCCCCCCACCTCTTTCTGATAGCTACCCACTAAAAATGTGATCCATACACACAATACTGCTACATAATTATTAAATTTGTTTTGGCCTTTTTGCCTTCCTTTCATAATCTTTATTTGATGATTTGATCCTCAAAATTAGTACCCATATCCTGGAAAAAGACTTTAGATTTTACGAACGGGACAAGATCACTACCTCTTGTCTTCCTCCAATCAAACGTTCTTCCTTTCTTCTCCCTCTCAGAAGGCAAACTTAGCTACTCATGGCAACTAAGCAAGTAGCGGGTGAAGAAAGCACCCATCATCCAACCAACCAATCTTTGTAGTTGAATGATTTTGCATTACTTGGCAAATATTCCCATGCCTGTACCAATTCTGGCTTCAAAGCGCAGTAAGGATTAAGGATTCGTCCCGGTCCAAGAATCTCCTCCATTACATTGTGACAAAACAATACAGAATGCGCGACTATGAGAAAACTGAAAACTGGCTGGGCTTTATTAACGGATAACTCTTTAAATTAATTTATTAACCATTAAACGTAAGCTAAAAATTTGGTTAAAAAAAAGTATTTGTCAATAAATCAATGCACATACCCATCGAACATACAAATTTATGGCGTAAAAGAATCATGGAAGACAAAATTGACTAACTTAACATGTTAACAAAATTTTTCAGAGGAATACAATACACAACATGCAGCATAGCTGCAGAAACCCCTGCCTGGCCTCCCAATCTTTGTCATCTCTTTCCAAGCATTTTGTCCCCCCTCCTCCCACTTCACAGGTTTCTGATGAGGAGAAATGGGTGCTTTTATAACAGAAGCAATCTGTTGCCACATTTGAACTCTCCCCAGCTGTGTATATTAATTATGTTCCATAAATATGTCTGTGAACAGGGGCATCGAAAGTTTTAACCACTTCCAACCATGGTTTGTCAATGATCAACATGGAACTTTTGGAAAGGTGTCCAATAAATAAAACAGGATCTCTGAAAGCAAAAAATTCAAAATTTTTTCTACCATGCAGTTTATTAGACTCTGTTTGGCAGTCTCTCAACTTCCGCTTCAGCCTACCATTGATGGGTGTACTAGCTATCTTCCTCAAAGCAGACCCCTGACCACTTACCATGTCAGTCTCATCATCTGGATCCACTGGTCTCCCAAAGTCAATCACACACATTGCCCTACACCACAAACAATGTTTTAAATATTAGAATGCCACCAAAATAGATTATAGAACCCCAATAGATTATCACAATACTCTGCAGGTCTCAACATATTCTACAATTTGAAGGAACGAAGATTACTTAGTTCAAACCCAAGAGAGAAAGGTAGGGTCTGGGAGAGGCCCAGCCAATGAGACAGCATGAAAGGGACAAGTTGAATGCCAATGGGAATAAGTGAACAATATGCAGAATGCAAATATATTGCAGAGCATGCCATTTAAATTATAATGTGAAGCACAAAAGAACTGCTTTGCAAAAATGACCAAGTAAATCAATTAAAAAAAGTCTGTACAAATTTATCCAACTTCTAGTTTTCCTCTACAGAAACAAGTGCTGCAAACTGACTAATGAAATAAAGGAAGACAGAGAGGGTATACCAAACATACTTGCATTTTCTTTTTCTTAACCAAAAAACAGATTGATACCATAGTAAACTATAGACTCAAAATAAGCACCAAAATTCTAAATCAGCATGCATATGCCAAAATACAGATTGAACTATCTGCATCACCAGAGTGTTTATTTGCTTCCACTTATACTTCTAAAGTTTTATTTATACTTTGATTTAGTTAAGTGCAATCTTCAAATTGAAAGCTGCTGACAGAACACAATTCGAGTAGGAAAGAGAGAGGGGAAAAAAAAGAACAGAGAGAGAGAGAGAGAGAGAGAGAGAGAGAGAGAGAGAGAGGGAGAGAGTCGCACCTGGCACTATAAATGATAACAGATGATGAGCTAGGGGAAGGTGAGAAAGAGAGCCCAATCACCTCCCCAGGAAATTCTTGATATCTCCTCGGCAGAACAAATGTATGCTGCATTGACCATTCTCCTAGCTGTTTAGCCTCCACATCAAATACATAGACCTGGTTTGAAGAGGTGGTAATTATAAGAACATTGTTATTCTGAGGAGGAAAACCAGCAGCTGTGACAGAAGCACCTTCCAATCTTGATATGAACCAGTGTTGCCTGTTCCAACAAACCGAAATAATTATATCCAATGAGGAGCTTTGAACAGAGAATAAACAACAATAGAATTTTGCAACATCCCTCCACAGTACCCTATCATGCATATCCAATAATTTGTTCTAGAAAGTTAGGAATAGGTTTCAGATAAACTAATAAAAAAAATATGAACAAGCTGTTTCAGAAATTAATATTTCAAAAGAATAACCAAAAAATTGTAAAATGTTCACACCGAGCTATAATACGTGTTTAAAATTGTTGCAAGCCAGCTATCGGCTGTGAACCATTACACTGGAGTGACTAAAACAATAATCCACATAATAAGTATTATAAATAGGTATCTACAATCACTACGGAGTCCATCATATAACAGTTGACGTTTTAACACATTATCAGGCAACTATAGTTAATCCCTCAAATAAGCATAAATAACTTCAGTTACAGGTTAAACGCGTAATTAGGTTACACATAGACACGCATTCCTCGTAACAGAAGATTATTTTATCAATAGATCTATATATAAAACAGACACTAGTATAATTACTAAAAAGAGAGGGGCAAATATAAATACATCCACACACACCTTTGAATCTCCAGGTTGAATATATACACATCCCCAAAACAGTTCACGGCAGCCAGCCACTGCCCATCAGAACTTGTAAACATTTTTGTTATAGGAGGCTCACTAGGTTGTATTTCCCTATCATGCTCCTCACGACAAGGTGTGAAAGTATGTAGTAGCTCAGAGCTGCTGACATCCACAACCTGTAGCAGGAAAAACAACAATAAATAATAGTATCTAACTATTTTCTAGGATTTGGTATAAAGTCTTTCTTGTAGCATCATCTTATTCTCAAGGAAAATGCATTATGACAAGGCATTTCATTCAAACTTATAAGTTTATGAAGAAGACATGGTCTCAAACATTTGGAATGCAGAAATTGACAAAGCAAAATAATACAAAACGATTTTTTCATAAAATAAGTACATTAAACAAATATAAAGGAGCACATCAAAGCACACAATTCTTCTGCCAAAAAGAGAGGGAAAAAGGAAAAAACAAAAAACTCATGAGGCAACTTCATTCCCTAAAACTCAGAAACTGAGAGAAAATTAAGAGTTATAGACAACAATTGATCTATCAATTTTGATTCCAGAAGTTGACTAGAAAGACATAAAAGTACCCCACCAATCAAGCCCAAAGAAGATTTCATCTCACTTAAGCTTCTCGAATCCTCCTTGAACAGACAGGTAAATGCTACAAAGCTCTACCAATCAGAGGATATTATGGCTGCCTATTAGACACTAAAACCATTGACCCATTCCTCTATTTGGGCTAAGGATTATATATTATCCAGAGGACCAGGTGCTCCAACCATCAATACAATTTATTGTTTCCATGTAATTGTCTTACGTCCAGGTGACTTGATCCTGCTATATAGCAGACATATTAACTCATTTATATGGTAGAAGATTTGTAAATCCTCACCAATTCAGGTACATTTTCAATCATGTTTCAACTGTTAACATCAGAAAAGGATGCCTTAAGTGGATTTTACATGCTTTAAAAGTGTGTTTGACTCAAGAAATAATTTACTTTCTTAGTCAGAAATGATAATGCCCTTTCCCATGCTTGTTCACTCTTCAATAAGGGTAGGTTGCCTGTAATGTGAGACAGTATCCTGTAATACTTGGGAAGCAGTTCCTATTATAATCCCATAAGAAAATTGGACCACTTCTTTTTCCCAAATAACACCAACATCATGTAGCAAGCATTAACTCACAAAAGCAGAAAAACAAACCCCAAGTACTAAGCTCCAAATATGAATTAACTTCTAATAATTATATTTAAAACACAAATAAGTTTCCACATTAAGAATTCAAACTCATGTAAATCACTAATAAATTACGTGTCAAGCAGTTCCCTGCTATAATCCCATGAGAAAATTGGACCGCTTCCCAAATAACACCAACATCATGAAGCAAGCATAACTCACAAAAGCAGAAAAACAAACCCAAAGTGCTAAGCTCCAAATATGAATTAACTTCCAATAATTATATCTAAAACACAAAATAAGTTTCCACATTGTGAATTCAAACTCAAGTAGATCACTAATAAATTATGTGTCCACATTATGCCCACCATAAGTATTTTATCACTAAACATCATGCTTAAAACCCACAAAACAAGAATAATAGTTGAAAGTCAAAAACATATAACATTAATGATCATTTATAACCTTGTCAACCACTGGGCCAGTACAAAGTAAATAATTTAGAATGTGCAAACCCATTTTACATTGCATTTCCAGGTGAAAACTCAAGTTCTTACTGAGTAACATGGAAAGCAACAAGAAACAAGGGAGATACCAGCCACTAAAGCTAGGAAGTTTACCCAAGTCTCTTCCAAAAGCATGAACCTCATTAAATATGTAAAACAAAGAAAAAAAAATCCCAAATACATTAGGAATCAGAAAAAGAAATGAAATTCTATCAAAGAGAACATACTTACATATATCCTTCTATCATGCCCTGCTATAATCAATTGTGAAGAATCATAACTAAAAATCATGGAATGCGCAAACTGTAGTTTCCGCGGAAGTTGTCTTTTATTGATAATCCATTCACCCTGGCCAACTTTACCCTTCTTCAATTCAAAAAGGCTGGGTTTAACATGGTCTGAATATGCAAAAAGCATCCCAGAGTTAGAAATGGTGCTGCAGATAATTTTCCGGGATGCCTTACTCTTTACTTGGACCAACAAACTTGTACTTGCATGGCCCCCAGAAGAGGAGCGAGATTCTACATTATTCTCTAGACGAACAGAGAGGATATCTAACCGACAAGAATACTGAACTAAAAGTAAAGATGTATGACTGAATATCGTATTATGCACCAGGTGGATGGGTACTCTCTGGGGTGCAGGGCAGATTTCATGTGGAGAGAACTTGGTGAACTCGTTAGCACAGTAGGCAAAGAGCTTAGTGTCATCACCGGCAGAGATAAGCATGGGAACATCTAAGTGAGCCCACTTATGGTAGCTAAAATCAATGGGCTTCTCCCTACCACGACTTCTTTTTACCTTATCTTCTGGCAAAGGATCTACAAGTGAAAAAACACAGTTCAGTAACTGGAAAACAGCTAAAGACCTAAATAAATATCTTGTACACGGATGAAATCATGATTTATGTAAAGAATAATGCATAAATTAAAGTGATTTGAAATTTGAAAGAAACAAACAAAACATCAAACATCAAACAAAAACAAAATCTGACACACCTTCACGACTGATCGGCACAGCCACCGTCAAAGCCCTGACATCATGTGTATGAGCTCTTACAGAGCCAACATATATCCATTTCTTAATTACTTCAGAGGAAGACAGGCCATCATTTGGCCCAATTGACTCACATGAAGCCTTATATAGAATAACCTGCAAAGTGAAGCAACTTAATTGACATAAGATAGCTCAGGCCCAATCAAATAAAACAAGAAGCAGAATGCGACTTAACATTACAATAAATGATTTTTCCCTCGTAACAACAATACGTTGGCTAGGAGAAATAAAGAATAACTACTCTTCCTAATGTAAACACACATTTGAGGAATAAAACAATTTTTCTCAGATATCTTGATGGTAACTCTTACAAACAGCAGAAAGTATTTACTATAAATAGAAGAATAATGCAGGGACGTGACTGTCCGTCCATACCTGACCATCAGAGCCAGTAGAGAACACCCTGTTATGACTAGGAGCTGCAGCCAGAGCATTCACATCTCCTTTGTGAAAAGAATGAGCCTGCAAAAGTGTTCCATGCCGGCTGTCCCAAAACTGAACGCTGCCAGTACTGTCTGCACTAACAAGGGTCCCACACCTAAATTTGATCATGACACAATCAGCAAGGGTAAATGTCTCTACATAAACTTACATCCTACCAAAGCACTAACAATACAACAATTAATTCACAAATACACATAGAAGAACATTTATTACCTCAGGGAAAGTAATGACCATATGCAAAGTTCAGGTCCACTGCCCAAGCCTCCCAGCCCGACCGTAATCCTATATATTTCATAACCCAATTTAGCATCCCAACTTCTAATATACCTGCAAAATTTCCATTGTCGATATATTAAGCACAGTTCTAGATTGAAGGAAAAATGAAAAAGAGAATACTGTACATCTCATAAATGCATTCACATCCAATTAAGCTGTGAGCTGGTAATCATACCAAACCAAAGCTTGCACCAGAAGACAAACAATCATGTAAACTGAAGAACATTGCATGTCAGTCTTTATAACAAACTTACCCATCACTGCTCCCTGAATATAACATATTACCATCAGCACTCCAGGTCACACTTAAAACACGCCCTGCAAATAAAATATGACCACGAAACTTAAAATAAAAATAGCAACAATGACACAACAAGAATAGTCACTTGGGTGCAGATGTCTCACCACTGACCCTAGGCAATGATCTATGGTAAATCAACTCATCTGAATCAGTGATCCTGTATATCCTCACACAACCATCATCACAAGCAAGGGCTACACGTCTGTCCTCAACAACAGATTGCTCATGTAGCTCATCTGAGTCAGAATCATTTTCACTCTCACTGGTTTCGTGATCATCACTATCATTAGATTTATCATTTAAATATCCATTTCCAATATGGTCTGAGTTAGTCACTGCATGCATTAGCGAACTATTAGAGGGTGCAACAGCCATCTGCCAGATTGAGAAATCAATTGACTGCAGTACAATCTGCAGATGCACATTGAGGAAGACATGTTATACAAATTCAGAGAATAAAAAACATAATAACTAGTCTTAATCACGTAAAAGTTGCAATAAATGAGTAGATCATTTAATGAGCCCAAAACAGGAAAATTCAATAAATATATAAACCAACCATAACAAAATGTGCTACAGGCAAGGTTATTTGTTTCACTTCCTTCATTGCTTATTAGAGTAAATATTACCAATACCACACCTTCCTTGATAGTGCAGCCTAAACTCCATCTAGACTTGTATGATTGGTAAATTGATTTGTGATTCCAAAATCATTTCCAGGTTAAACCCGGCATCCATCAAACAAAGGGAAGTTCAAAATAATAAGAATACCTACAAATGAGTTAGTCCATGTGACCAAAAAAAGAAAAGGTCATCATCAAGAATACATTTTACTAGTAACACAACTAGGATTCATTGCAAGTCCGGTGGGCACAGTTTCACTCGTCTAAAGCTCAAGCACGCAACACAATACTCTGTAATTAATAATGCAAGAGCAAAGAAAAGCATTCACCTTCTGTTTCAAATCATAAAGATCCCACTCTGAAACCGACCCATCAATACTAGAAGAGAACAACCGTCCACCAGGCAACCCCATTTTACCAGCATGACACCAAACAAGCGATGAAATTCTTGACTTAGGATCTCCATGAACGGTCTAAACAAACATGAAAACACAAAATTAAACAAATAAATGAAGCACAGGTCAAGCTTGAACCAATAATTAACCGAAGTGAATAAAATAAATCAGTGTTAATAATATTACTATT
Organism: Citrus sinensis; assembly: GCF_022201045.2. Classification (NCBI taxonomy): domain Eukaryota; kingdom Viridiplantae; phylum Streptophyta; class Magnoliopsida; order Sapindales; family Rutaceae; genus Citrus; species Citrus sinensis. Next base: position 30,338,060 of record NC_068560.1, read on the forward strand.
ACCAGCTGACAGTGCCAGCCGGAGGTGCCTGGAGATACTAGCCAAATCTCAAGTGAGCCGTCTTCGCGAGCCGCGGCTACCTGTGAATCGTCGGCGCTGGTGGCTAGGGCTACTACCGGAGACGGCTTCCAGTCGATTGAGCTGTTCCGGTAAATGGGCATTTCAACAACTAAGCGTGAAGTGCGATTAGAATCGGGAGGTTACAAGTAATGTTTTGTGATAGCCTGTGAGAGGATTTAGGGGTAGATTGAGAGAGCATGTGAGAAAGAAAGAAAGAAAGAAAGAAGGCGACTCCTAGGTTTTTGAGGGTTTAAGCGCGGCTAATGATACTCGAGTGTGCCTTTATATCTGAACCGGAACGGTGTGGGTTCGATTGGTACGGTTTGCGAACCGTTTGATGGACCGCGAGCGACAAGGGAATGCAAGTTGTTGTTGAACCTTGCGGTGTTTGATATTGGAAGGATTTGGAGGCCGTGAGGTTTATTTGTGAATCATTTGGGTGGACAAAAACAACCACAATCCATACCTGAACCCAAGACATTCAACCCAAATCAAATTTCAAAATCTGGGTTGGATTTCTATTTACCCATTTAAAAATTTGGGTTGTGTTGGGTTAAGCCTACAAAACCGAATTCAACTCATATAAATATATACAACCTGTATATATACGCTGGAAAGTATTCAAATACTATTTTGTTTACTCTATGAAATAGTAAAAAATAGTATAAAAAAAAATGCTTGAAATTAAACACCGCAACCTGCCGCTTCTAAGCCATATGATAAAAGGGATATTTTTGTCAACCGCTTACATTTTAATTCAACTTTAAATTTTCCGTTCTATATATTTTAACATTAAGCAACGTTAAAAATGTAAATAGCTTGCAAAACTTGAAGAAAACTACAATAATTTTACTGTGACGTAAATAAGAAATTTTAAAATTTAAAGATGCAAACAGTTCATAAAAAAATTTACTTTGTCATCATCGATGACGGACTGCATTGGTCAAGTGGGTGTGTTTTCCTCTATTGTTCTTAACTTCTTATATTCGTTAAAATAAATTAAAAATATTATGTTGCCATGATAATGAAAATATTATTAATTTAATTTAATATATGATTGAAAATTTTACAGGCCCAGTCCAAAATATTGTCTTCTAGTCAATCAAATTTTCCAGTAAACCCCAAAGTACAGGCCAGTCCACGAGTCACTTTTACACTGTCTCCCGTGCAAAGTGTGCCGTCAAGGCAATTGAGCGTTTAAGAGTTATGAACTGAACTGCAGCCTAAGCCCCCAACTTAACTTTCTTTAGTGCATGTTTCATACGATTTTTTTTAATTATTATAAGTATTTATTTAATTTTATAAATTTTTATCAAAATTTATTTTATTTAATTATTTTTTAATAAAAATTTTAAAATTTAAATAAATTATTGTATCTCTATTAATAAAAATTAAAATTTTAAAAATAAAGTTTTTTTTTAAAAAAAATATTAAAATATTTTTTATATATTTAATAATTTTATTTATTTATAATATAATTTTAAAAAATTTACATATTAAAATAATTTTATAATTTTTAATAAATTTTTTTATTAATAATTATATAACTAAATTTTTTTAATAAAAACTTTATTGATAAAAAAATTTATTAATAAAAATTCTGCTTAAATAAACGCAACTTTTTTAAAAACTATACAAACGCAGCCAACATACAAGGTAGATCTCAAGAGTTCGCGAAGGAAGGAAAAAAAGATGAAAAATAGACACAACTGATCAGTGTTACATGATAATCGAATAGGATGTTAAACTAACTAGTCTCTTGGTAGCTTCTTGTTCTCCGATTCAAAGATTTTCATTTCTCAATGGAAGACGCGTACGCCAGATCTGTTGTTGAGGTAATTCACTTCTCTCCACAAATTTGCACTTAAAAAGTCGATCAAAATTTAATTTAACGATACACTTGAAGCAAGCTAATTGATCGTTTCGTTTCATCAGGTATTGGATTTTTTCGGAGTGGACCCTACCAAAGGTCTCACTGATTCACAGGTATTCATTCTTATTATCATAATTATTTGTTTTGAGCTCTGAAGTTGAATTGGCTGCATGTTATTGATTTTTATTGAAACTTATTGTGGAATAATTCACTTCGGTATATGTTGTTTGCAGGTGGCGCGGCACGTTAGAATTTACGGTAAAAACGGTATGTTTTCCCATGGGATTCTGTCTTTGGCAGAATTTTTCGTGAATGCAAGATAATATTACTTGGTTGTAAGCATTGTTACACTGGCAGGGAGTGTCTGTAATAGTTCTAATTTCTTTGCTCGACCCGACTCTAAATGTTACTATTGAGAAAGTTAACTGAACCAATACAGAATCAAGCACTGCATTATATGCTGCTACTCTCAATTGTCAGTGATTCGATTAAGTACCAAAATTTTATCCCACCAGATGGTGTATGTGTATCTTAAGTTACATTTTCTTGTTTTCTCATACACATTTGTGTTTTTCTTTCTGGGTCCGTAGAAAATTTAATATAAGTGTATATTTTAATCCATCTGCTTCTGTTTGTGCGATGCCAAAAATACATGATGTATCCTTCATCCTATCATGAGTCAGTTTTCTTGCAATTGCTTAATTGGAAAACAGTATGGTGTATGACAAACATTTAGTTTTCCTTCCAATTTATTTTTCTTCTAATTTGCTTTTCTTCTTGTCTTGCATGCATCTTTTCCGGTCCACAGTTCTGCCTCAAGAAAAGAGTAAGCATATGGCACATACTTTGCTAATCTCTTTCTGAATATTTTCTTCATTGCTTTGACAATAATATTCATTCATAAGAACTCTTGATTTCCTTTCAATGTAATTAAAAACTTACATGCATATATTTTTCAAAATATTCTGTCCTGTTAAATACACTTTATGGTGCTAAATCTTATGTATTTTTCTTATTTAACTGAATTCAGGAACTGCATTCTGGAAGTTGGTTTTAAAGCAATTTGATGATTTGCTTGTGAAGATTTTAATTGCTGCTGCTGTCATTTCTTTCTTTTTGGCTCTGATTAATGGAGAGACTGGCTTAACAGCGTTTCTTGAGCCTTCTGTAAGATATTTGGCTGCTTGCTTGTGCTTTTTTCCTTATAGTCTACAGTAATAAGTATTTTTTTAATAAGAAATTAACTAACATAAAAATGAATGTTTTATACTTCAGATGTATTTGTTTACAAGTGTTTTAACATGCAAGTTTTGATATTTGCTCTTGGCTTTTCATGCTGTTCCTTTTTGCTGCTTACTTGGGTTACACTTACACCTTCTATCTTTATGATTGTGTTTAACTTGGAGATTAGGGTTTAATTTTCAAAAAGCATCTCAGCGCTGAAATTGGCAAAATTTTGATTATTGTCTCTTGCTTTATTGGTGCCTAATTGCTTTTTTTTTTCCATAGTTAATTTCTGTTATGTGATGAATTTGATATATTTATCCTGTTCGGGAAGGTGGAAAAGGGTGCATGATACTTTAATTTCTCAGATGAAGACTCTGACGAAAAACAAGTAGGCCAGGCTTGAAATTGCTACTTATTATTGAATTATTTTCATCTGATGCATGATCTTTTCTTCCTTCATGATACACAAAAAACAAGCTGATATGATTGGATATGTGCTGGTGTTTGTAGGGACTTTTGGCATGCCTGTTCTGCATGTGCCTGACCGGCATAGATGTGACTTATATATGAATTTAACTGTTACCTAAGTTCATGTCTACATGCTGGTCTCCACTCTATGTTCTATATTTTTCCTTACTGATTTTGTCATTATTTCTACAGGTTATCCTCCTCATATTGGCTGCCAATGCAGCAGTTGGGGTAATTACAGAAACAAATGCCGAAAAGGCCCTTGAGGTTAGTTCTGAAGTAGAAAGTTCCAAACTAACAATGAATTACTATTTTCTTTTTAAATGTACCATTGAACATAAAGATAGATTACCATAGCAGCTTTCTTTTTTAACTTAACTTAGATTTTAGTTCTGTTACTTTTATTATTTGTATTGGAAATTTCTATGTTCCCAATTTTAATCTTCTTTAGTTTGGTGTGGAAATTGTATCCTCCTTCTCATTTTGTAGGAACTGCGTGCTTATCAAGCTGATATTGCAACTGTCCTGCGAAATGGTAAACCCATATTTATAGAAATAAGTCAATGATTCTTCAAGCACTATGATGATGTTGTTACTTAATGCTTTGAATTGTTGTTATTGCTGTTCTTCAACACCCTCTCCCCCCCCACCCCGGTAAACAAAAAGTTTAGTTGAATGGTGATTAGGAACTCTTCATCTGGTGTTGTCTGCTTCCTTCAGTCTGCTTGAATCTGTTGCTGTTGCATGCTTCTGATCTAGTTTAAACTTTAAGTTGGTTTTGTGCAAACTGTTTCGCGGTCAACTCACCCTTTTTAGTTAGTTCTCTCTTTTGCCTTATAATCAATGGAAAGGTGCCTCGCAGTTATGATATCTTTGGAAGTGCTTTCATATATGTCTTATTTTATATGTTTAAATTTTGAGGTAAAATCACAAGTTGTACACTATCTTGCATGCATTCTAAAGAGCATTCCTCAACTCTGTCATTTTTTATCTTTCACAAACATATCCAACATTGGTTTCATGGATTTATCAGTTTCTTTAGTTTGTTGTCATATTATTTGTGATCTTTATCATGTTTCCTTACATTTATATGTACTTTTTTGGTTTTTCTCTCTAGGTTTTGGACGATATGTGACACCTATTTCTTCATCATTTAATACACTTTTTGGATCTTTTTTTTTTTAAAAAAAAAGAAAGGGAAAAAAACAACCCACACTTCTGTCATTTTTCTGTCAATCACAGTCTAAATTGCAAACTATTGTTGCAGGTTGTTTTTCCATTCTTCCAGCAGCAGAGCTGGTACCAGGGGATATCGTAGAAGTTAATGGTAAGTAGATCATGTGCAATTAATTTGACTTATATTTGTAAGAAGTTCAGAAGATGGTAACAGGACCTTTATGGCTATTTTTTATTCTCTCGAATCAAATAGTGGGATGCAAGATTCCAGCTGATATGAGAATGATTGAGATGCTGAGTAATCAGTTGCGGGTTGATCAAGCAATTCTTACGGGTATGTCTTTTGTATATTTAATCTTGTAATTGAACTCGATTGCCAATGCTGCCTAATACTATGACACTAATCATCCTAAAAGAAGGTGATTGATCCAATATTCATACTTTGACATTTTTGATTAATTTTAGGTGAAAAATGTTTTGTGCATAATTATTACTTGCAAGCATGATAACCTCTTTACTGTTTCACTTTTATTTTTAAGTACTTCTTTTATTCTGAAATTAAAGTGAGTGCAAAATAATTGGCACATGAAAATTCTTGTTCATCTCATGATCATGGTTCAATAATGGTAGGTGAGAGCTGTTCTGTGGAAAAAGAACTTGATTCCATCATAGCGACAAATGCTGTATACCAGGACAAGACAAATATTCTTTTCTCGGTAAAAGTTTTGTTATCCCGTTGCTGTGAATATTCAGATACAGTTGCTATGCTTATGTTCCTAGGAGTTAACAGGATATTTGTTTCAACCAACGGATATGATTCACTGTTTTTGGACAGAAGGGATGCTAAGAATCCCTTTAGAAATGGGTTTAATTGGGGATATTTGTTTCACTGTTTAGAAATGGGAATTTTCAGAAATGAGTCTAAAATATTTTGACTGCCAGGGTACGGTAGTGGTTGCGGGCAGGGCAAGAGCCGTTGTAGTTGGAGTTGGGGCAAACACTGCCATGGGCAGCATACGTGATTCAATGTTGCAGACAGAAGATGTAAGCAATGTGGATTTCACTCTTTGTTAGTATTTCATTTGCAGGAAGTATCCTTTTAAAATTTCCTTCGCATTTGGTTGTTCCTTTATGTTAATATTCTGTACTATTTGATTGCAACTCCGAAACTTGCTTCAAAGGTTTTGTATTTGTTCTCATATCAAGGGATCTTTGAAATTTATATGGTAACTGGTATGGATGTTGTAGAAATCTATTTGTGTCAGATAGATAGGCTTTTCTGATGGGATATGTCTTGGCTGTATACAGTGTTGACTTAGGCATTGGTGTGTGAATCATTTATTGTCTGTTCGGGAGAGGCCTGAATTGTATGTCATGATAGCATAAGATACAATGGCTAGGACAACCATCTTTTCCTCTTCATGGGGTCTTTCATGATTTTCTAGAATTCCATCAGAAAGGGGAAGTGTAATAAAAAAATTGTTTTTTATATATCTATTCTAATAATTAATATCTACTGTTGTTGCAGGAAGTGACACCCTTAAAAAAGAAACTGGATGAATTTGGCACTTTTTTGGCTAAGGTGATTGCAGAATATCTGCCCTAGTGCTTGTTTTCTAATTATAAATGATAGGGAGATTATGGCTGTTGTAAATTAGACCAGCATACTCAGGGATTGCTTTCTATTCCATTGGATTTGAACTGTTGTGAATTTGATTGCCAGCAACAGATAAAAGATCTGTTGCATTTAGTACTTATTCATGCCTTCAGCCTGGATAAGTTGACTTGTACACTATGAGTTTGAAGGAAACTCCATTTTTTGCTACGCCCTTCTTTAACAGCTTTAGTTTGGGGTTACTCAACACTGTAATAGAGTCAGTTTGACCTAGAGATCTTGTCTTTACATCCTCGGTTCTGCTAATAAAATGTGTGTTCGGATCCACACGTGTGTTTGGATCCACATGACAAGTCCATGTTAATCTAATTCAGTCATGCAGTCATTTTCTATTAGCTTAAGCTTTTGTATCAATGCTAATTCAACAATATTGGACTTCAATATAACTATACCGCTCTTTGCTCTTTGCTCTGTCTGTTGCTAGTTTGTTTTTAAACTTCTTTGACCTATTTGGCATTTCCTGAGTATTCTTGCCTATTACAATATTCTGTAATAAGAAATTGGAAGACTTTTCTTTGTCATTTCTATCACTCATTTATCCTTCCTTTTCTTTTTCCTCTTTTTTTTATTTATTTTTTTATTTTTGGGGTTTAATCCATTAGTACAATATTCAGATTGCTAAACTTAAGCATGTGACAGATTTTCTTCCTTCACTGACTTCTCAGCGTGTTCAGAATGTTCGAGGTTTACTTTATATAGGCAAATGCTTATATTTTCTATTACTTCTGTGTTATGCATTTATGAACATTTGCTGTGTTTCTAGGTCATTGCAGGGATTTGTGTATTGGTATGGATTGTAAACATTGGTCACTTCCGCGATCCTTCTCATGGTGGGTTCTTGCGTGGTGCAATTCATTACTTCAAGGTAGTTCTCAGTGGATGAGGTCTTATTATTTTCTTCTCCATCACATAATAATAACAGTCTACTATTCCCAAATCCTCTTTATCCACTGTAATGTTTTCTGGATAGATATTTGTTTGCATCTTACTGAATGTTTCAATATTGTTGCGTTTGTCTAATATATTTGCTGGTATGTCCATGATTTTTGACGATTTCAAGTGCAATAGGTAGGTGTTTACATTGTTTTGATACCTGGATGGTTGGTTTAAAGATGTTTGGCACAAAGTTATGTTCAAAGTTTGAAGTTGTCTAATATTCGATGATTACTGCATGGGCCTTTGTCTTCAATTGGATGATTAACATTTTCTTTTTCTTATTGTGCTGAAATGTCTACTTTTGAGGGTAGTTTTTGGAACTTGGTCAAACTTGAAGAGCCATATGTTGATTCTCTAGCAGGCCTAGGTTTTGAACTTTGTTTTTGATGAGCAAAGTTGATGATTTGAATGTGCCAGAGGCCTTAATTGTGCATCACTCACTGGATGCACAGATAAAATAAAATTATACAAGGCCAAGTCTATTCTTAACATCCCAGGAAAGTCCTGTCTATTCTGAGTGGACATCATGTTAAAGAATGCATTTACAATTACCTATGAATATTCCCAAGAATCATTTCGTTGAGGCTGCCTTTAGCGCTGAAGTGTTTGTTCTTATCATTGGGAAATTAAATTATCAATATTCTCAATGGGAATTGCATTGGCTCAAATTTTTGTCCCTGAGATATAAGCAGAATGTAAATCAATCATGCCGTATTTCATATTCTTGGCAATAATTTCAAATTTGCATCTGATCTTGTTATGTTATATAGTTTTTGTATTAAATCTTCTTCATCTAGTTTTTTATATCATAACTTGACAAATTGTGCTTTATCTTCCTTAGATTGCAGTTGCTCTTGCAGTTGCAGCAATCCCTGAAGGGCTTCCAGCTGTTGTTACAACGTTAGTGCTCTAAGTTTTATACGATAAATTATGTAACAAAAACAATTAACTTAAATATATGTAGCAAAATAGACATAATTGCTGGTGGCATAAGTGCAGGTGTTTGGCCCTTGGAACAAAGCGAATGGCTCGGTTGAATGCTATTGTCCGGTCCTTGCCATCAGTAGAGACACTAGGCTGCACTACAGTAATTTGCAGTGATAAGACTGGAACTCTGACAACTAATATGATGTCTGTTGCAAAGGTGATAACCTTAAAATATTTATGAACTATATGCCACTGGGTTATGTCTTCTTTCTTCAGATCTGCTATTCAAATTGTGATTTTAGCTGGTAGTTGCCATGCATTGTGGAATATCCTCATGGACACTTGTTTTCTTTAATTCTTGTTTCTTAGTGCTTGAATAATTTAGAAATGTGTTGTTGAAGTTTTTCTTCTATTAACTTTTTCCAAAACTCAAAAGATTAATGGTATTTACTAATTGCAATTAACCGTATGATTTTGTTTAACATTTCTGCTACTTTGGCTTCCCAGATATGTGTGGTTCATTCTGTACAGCAAGGTCCTATTATTGCTGAATATGGTGTGACTGGAACAACGTATGCACCAGAGGGCGTTGTTTTCGACAGCAGTGGAATCCAGGTATTTATTTTTTGATGATCTGTTATTTCCATATGCTGCTTGCAGCCTTGCCTCTCGAGTAAATTGGCTTAGTTGAAGAAAGTTGGAAAAGAGTCGTATCCATCCTTCTGTCTCTCACTGTTCCTTCATCAGTGTGACATTGATCGTTTTGCAGCTTGAATTTCCTGCTCAGTTGCCTTGTCTTCTTCACATAGCTAGGTGTTCAGCTCTTTGCAATGAGTCTGTGCTACAATATAATCCAGACAAGGGGAACTATGAAAAAATTGGGGAGGCTACTGAGGTGGCTCTCCGCGTTCTGGCAGAAAAGGTAGGTCTTCTACTGTCGATTGTGAAAAACTGCAAATCTTACCACTGTTATTTATTCTTTCTCTTCATTTCATCTTCCTCCTATCCTTATTTTCCCTTTTTCCTGGACACTTGTTTTTCCCCTCTTCCCCCCCCCCCCCCCCACCAACCCCCACCCTTCTATTACCTTTTTTGGTATCGCAATTGCTCATTTTAGGGTGCAGTCATATTGGTGTTACTGTGTTTACAGGTTGGCCTTCCTGGTTTTGATTCCATGCCTTCTGCTTTGAACATGCTTAGCAAGCATGAGCGTGCATCATACTGTAATCATCATTGGGAGATTGAATTTAAAAAGGTTTGCTTTTGTAAATTAATTGATGCTTGTTTTATTTTTATCATTACATTTGTTGTGTTCAATGGATCCCGATATATTTTGTGTTCAATAGAGAATGGTTAAAAGGGTTTCTGGATTTGTGTTTCCAGACCTTTTGTCGCTAAGGGATCTGATGAAATCCCTTTTGAATTCATGACTGAACCAGAGCTTTTCATAGCAAATGGTATCTTCTGTTTCGGCAGTTTTTTTTTTTAAATTTTATTGGCACTAATCCTCTTAACCCAAGGAGTGGGTTAATTAGTGTCATATTTGGCTTTTAACCATGAGTCTTAGGTTCAAAGCACGTAGGACCAAGTACATGCTTGAGTTTCATTTGAAAGAAATTGGTTGAACATGAAAAGTGATCATAGATTGAACCTTCTAAATATGGTGTCATAGATTGAACTTTGAAACTAAATCAGCATGGCTATCATTATATTCTTTTTCACTAGATTAGCTTGCTAGTCATACAAGTTCTAGAAATTTGATGATTTTCATGCTTCTCTTTTGGAATTCTCTTGTAATTGCTAAATTAATTTTGATGGCTTGCAGGTCTCTATTTTGGAATTCTCTCGCGACCGCAAAATGATGAGTGTCCTTTGCAGTCATAAGCAGATGTGTGTTATGTTTTCAAAAGGTGCTCCAGAGAGTGTCTTATCTCGTTGTACAAATATCCTCTGCAATGACAATGGCTTCATTGTACCAATGACTGCTAATATTCGAGCAGAGCTGGAATCAAGATTGAACAGGTTAGATAATTCCATATTGTATTCTTAAGCATCTCGTGTCACTTCTCTTTGTTTTTCCTTTCATTTAAAAGCATGCATGAGATGCCTGGTGGCAGTATAACTGCCTTTATAAACCTTTCTTCATTCCTAACAGGGTTGAATGGCAGGTGGGGGCTCTTGCTCTGCACGGCTTGGAAACTATTAAAAATATATGTTTTTGATTATTTCCTCTCTATATATATAGATTGTTGAGAGAACAAAAAACAATACTTTTTCCTTTATTCATTCCTGCCCCTAAATCTTTATGTTCAACTGCATCTGTGCATAATTTCATGCCAACTTAATGAGTTCTAAAGTTTGGTGGTTTAAGGTACAGTTATTTGATTTTTATTTTTTGTCATGTGAACACATGTTTGTGCATCAGTCTTGCAGGAAAAGAAGCATTGAGATGCCTGGCTTTAGCCTTGAAACAGATGCCCATAAATCGACAAACTCTCTCTTATGATGATGAAAAAGACCTTACATTTATTGGGTTGGTATGCTTTCTTTTCAAAATGGAACACTTAATTTATGAAGTTTTATCAAATGCTTGTCATCGCACATAATGCAACAAAATTTTATGTACATGCTTCCTTATTTGTGGGCCTGGCAAAAGTTCGTACAACAAGAAACTATATGATTAAAAATGTTGTTGGGTTCCTTTGGTGGGGGAAAAAAATAAATAAAAAAGGGTTGTTGTGTCTAACCTTTTCGAGACTGGGCGATCTGTTAAAACCCATTTGGTAATTGATCATATTCAGGTTTGGTCTTTGAAAGTGTTTCACTGTTAACATTAATGCATTTTAATAATTTAATTGTTGGAAGATTTTTTTTTTTAAAAGGAAAAAAAAGCAACTTTAAATTGGCTACTCATGTTCTGTGTTTATATTTACTGAAAAAGTCCTGAAGTATTTATGCTAAGACTTGTGTCATTGTAGTGTTTTTATTTAAATGATTATATCCGTAAACTAATGGATTGGGTAAGGGTGAGCATAATTTAACACAATACAATATAATACAAAATAACAACTAGATGCTAAGTAAACAATGTTGTTGAGAGTATCGTGAGTTTCAAAAGCTAAAATGTATATGTTTGGCAAATTTATTATTATAGTGTTGTGACATTTTATATTAACTATAATATACATGAACTTAAATTGTCCACACACATTTTGTTTTGTTTTATTTTTAATAACACTCAAATTTACACCAAGTGAGTATTTTGTATTCATCCTTGTTTTTGTGGATTTGTAGTCCAATCAAACCTTGTACATCTCTCATAGTGTAATATATAATATTTTGCTTCTTAGCCCCCAAAAAAAAATTCGGATAAAGTCCGTAATCCATATAAAATATGATAATGGTTATATATTTGGGTTATGATTGATATGTTGCTTTTGGCTTTCGACCTGCTTTTAAAAACTGTCTCCGCAATGGAGAAAATGTGAAACAAGCAATATAAAAAACTTTTACCGAGAACCTTTTTTTTGAAAGAAATTAGTTAATTTGTAACTTTTCAACAGCAATCTCATAAGGCCTTAATACTTAAAAGGAATATATGGTTCTTTAGTTATTTCTATTATTCCAAGTTATTCCTCAGTCTTTTTTTCCCCCCTTCTCTTTTTCTTTTCATTGACAAAGGTGGGAATGCTTGATCCACCAAGAGAGGAAGTTAAAAATGCTATGCTTTCATGCATGACTGCTGGCATACGTGTTATAGTTGTCACTGGGGATAACAAGGTAATCCATCATCACTGATGTAATTTCTGGCTCTTTTGAGCCCCATTTTTTCCCTTTACTCTTGCGTTTCTAATATGAGACATGACTTCAGTCCACAGCTGAATCGATTTGTCACAAGATAGGCGCCTTTGATCACTTGGTAGATTTCGTTGGTCGCTCTTATACAGCTTCTGAGTTTGAAGAACTTCCAGCAATGCAGCAAACTGTGGCATTGCAGCATATGGCACTTTTCACCAGGTATGTTGAATGATAAGGAATCTTGAGTTCTTTTATTTCATTGCTTCTCTTTGTTGAAATTTTCCATTTTTGATACTTATATGAGTTAAATTTGACGTGTTCTTTTCCTTTCAATGATTTTCTAGGGTTGAACCTTCTCATAAAAGAATGCTTGTTGAGGCCTTACAAAACCAGAACGAAGTGGTACTGTTGTACTTATAATTCGTAATGTTTGCATCATTTCACATTTTTAATGTAACCCCCTTTTTAAGTTGATCAAATTTAATAACCATGAATGATTATTTGAATTTTAACAACCCATAAATACCTCTTTACAGATGTGTCTATAAATACAGAAATTTATTCTGGAAAATAGCAACTATGTGTTTTTGAGATGCATTTATGTTATTTTGCACTGGTACTAGTTTTTATTTTTGTATATCATATTATAAATGTTATTGTAAATTTTATACCAACAATTTAAAATATTAGACGAGTACACCTTGTCAGTCATCACATTTTTTATTCTGTTACTGTCTTCAAAAATGTAAATATTATTTATAATATATAGAAGAAGCTATCTCTAGAATGTAAAATCTGACTGGTCAAACAGGATTGCATACATCTGAGCCCGAATTATTTGGATGGAGTTGTTTAAATTTGAGTTTTTATGCTCTATAGTTCTTTGAAATTATATTTTATGCACGAAGGATTTTGTCTTGTGATTGTCATTTCCATTGTTCTAAACTTTCTCACTGTGCTTTATTTGTCCCCAACATTGTTAAACACACAAAATAAATTTTATAGGTTGCAATGACTGGTGATGGTGTCAATGACGCACCTGCACTAAAGAAAGCAGATATAGGAATTGCCATGGGATCTGGAACAGCAGTTGCAAAGGTAAGATGACTGGTTCCAGGAAGCACTTTAATTTCGTTTTTATTCACAGCAGAGCATCATGGACAGTAATCTGTTTTCATTTGACAGGCATCATATTATATAAACAAAATACAGAACTTAAGTGAATATCTCTTATTTCCCTGAATGGACGCATTTGTGGTGTTGGTTTATTATGGAATTTGTGCGGTCAATCGAATGTTGTGTTCCTCTTATTGTCATTCTCTTTCTCTACCGTTAGTTGTGTTGGTTTCTTAAATATTCCTGGCAAATTAATGTAATGTTTGGCTTTGGTGCTATAATTACTAAACTCTTTTCCCATGCTTTATTTCTGTGTGGTATCAGTTTACTTTAATTTCTAAATACTTTCAGTTAAAGGTCACTGAAGATCAATTGTGCATTTTTTAGACTTCAACTTACAAGCAGCATAACAAGATTTCGATGCCATGCGGCAAAGTTCTGTAGTTGACTTAGCTTTTGCCTAGTACATATAAATTTATTGTTGTCGTATCATTTTTCATATTATCTTTATTGTCGGAGTTGCAGAGTGCTTCAGATATGGTTTTAGCTGACGACAATTTTGCTACAATTGTTGCGGTACGCCATTTTGCCCATATCCTTATCAAAGGAGCTTCATTTGCTCTCTTTTGTTGAAGTTTTGGTGTGCGCGCACACAACACACACACACACACACACACACAGAGTGCAGGACGTTCCCTTCCTCTCAATATACATGGCATTCAACTTCAACTGCTTGAACCCTTTGATCCTGTGCAGGCTGTTGCAGAAGGAAGGGCTATATACAATAACACAAAGCAGTTTATCAGATACATGATTTCTTCAAATATTGGTGAAGTAGTTTGTATTTTTGTGGCAGCTGTGCTTGGAATACCTGATACTCTTGCCCCTGTGAGTTTAATTAGTGTGAATATTTGAGTTTCTTTTTACTCCATTTTATCACAAAAATTGAAGGAACATTAACATTCTGTCAATATGTCATTAAAATATATACCATTTTTAGTATGCATATTTGCATATGCCTAAAAGGTGAATACAATTCAACTCAAGTTTAAATGCTTTGCATAAGTAACATCATCGATGCTGTACAGTCATTGGTGATAAGGCAAGAATTTGATCTGTTATGTTGTACACAAAAAAGTAATAGTTTATCCTTCTGGGGTAATTGTTAATATTTGTCCAATTTTCTACATCTTTATTGAGGTCCCAATTTGCAGGAGTAAAGATATTTCTGGTCTGATGATCTGCCAACAACCCCCCCCCCCCCCCAAAAAAAAACTTTCTTTATTTATCACCAAAAAAATGATCTTTGTGATTTTAGGTCCAGCTGCTGTGGGTCAACTTGGTAACGGATGGATTGCCTGCCACGGCCATTGGTTTTAATAAGCAAGACTCTGATGTCATGAAGGCCAAACCCCGTAAGGTATTACTTGATACATAGGCTAGTGGTAAGCTTGGAAAAGTTTTGATTATTTTATTTGTTTCATACCCTCTTTCTTCAACTATGTTTAACCCTCCATCTGGTTGCTGAGATGAAAGGAGGAAAGCAATTTTGAATTTCATGTAACTGAGCCTGAAATGCATTCTTTTCTATGGTTTGTCTATGGGTACGTAATAAAGCTTAAACTTGATACTTTTTGCTTCATCATACATTGGTTTCTGACGCAAGTGTTCTCTCGGTTTTTCCTCATGGTGGGCTGAGTTCTTGTCATACAGATCCTTCTGGCATTAAAAGCCTACATATTTTTCAAATTCTTACAGCTCGATCTGAAATTTATTTACCATCTACATAATCAAATTTTAATTTTTAATTAGATTTTTTTCTTGGATGAGCAAAATGAAAGTTTATAGTTTCTCATGTTATGCACTTCTTCACACCTTGAAAATGCAGGTTAGCGAAGCAGTAGTCACTGGATGGTTGTTCTTTCGTTATTTGGTAATTGGAGGTAGCTACAATACCATCAGAGCGTTCGATACTTTATCTTTGTGAATTATCTGGATTTTTTTTTCCCCTCTTTCAACTGATTAGAGGTTTTCTGATGACTTTCTTAAGTTGAAATATTATTGTTTATCGCATGATGATTTTTATCTTCTGGAGACCTCATAATGGATTAAGGCAGATTTTTTTTTATTTTAGATTTATCCTTTGCGTTATTGACTTGTGTTAGCTGCGCTGGTCTACCTTTATGCTGACTCCTTATTAATATTGTGTTCTGCTTAATGTCAATGAAAGTGGACTTTTTATCCCGGTAAATTGCTCACTGTTCACAGTTTTCATCTTTGGATTTTAGAAAGTTGAGAAATTGTGTAAAAGTGTCTTTCCTTTTTTTTTTTTTAACTTTTTGAATTTTTCTGTCATCCCATTAAATGTGCTTTTCATTGGGTATTGACTTAACATGTTTGCATAATCAGACAATTGTGACAAGCATGCGGCATTGTTCTATTTATATTGTTTAGTTATCAGTTTTTCCGAGTAAAATATTCTACTTTAAATCTAGGTTAATGACCTTATTTTTTATTTTTTATTTTTTATTTTTTAATGCAGCTTATGTAGGAGTCGCCACTGTTGCAGGATTCATATGGTGGTATGTTTATTCCAATGAAGGTCCCAAGCTACCATATTCTGAACTGGTGAGTTTTTTCACTTTTTCTTTGAATAACTATTTTAATATTAAAGTTGTGCTCGGTACAGAACTAGACTGCTGAGTTTCTCAGATCAAACTCTTAATGTGTCTGTGGATATTGCTTTCAGAATTCTGATTACCACATATACTGCAGATGAATTTCGACTCCTGCTCAACAAGGGAAACAACTCACCCATGTAGTATATTTGAGGATCGGCATCCCTCAACAGTGTCAATGACTGTCCTTGTTGTTGTTGAGATGTTTAACGCTCTGAATAACCTGAGTGAAAATCAATCGCTGTTGTAAGTATGCAGCACTTTCTCTTTTCGTGATAAAGAAAGTGTATTGACACTGACCTT
Source organism: Citrus sinensis (assembly GCF_022201045.2). Taxonomy (NCBI): domain Eukaryota; kingdom Viridiplantae; phylum Streptophyta; class Magnoliopsida; order Sapindales; family Rutaceae; genus Citrus; species Citrus sinensis. The sequence continues at coordinate 30,354,297 of NC_068560.1, forward strand.
TCTTATCTTTCAGGGTTATCCCTCCTTGGAGTAATTTATGGCTTGTTGCATCAATTATCCTGACAATGTTCCTTCACATACTAATATTATATGTGCCTCCATTATCCGTTCTTTTCTCAGTAAGAGTTTCCTTTTTGCCTTCAGTTTGATCAAATTCAAAACTATTTTTCTCTGTTTCCATTAGGAGTTGATTGGTGTGCTATTTGCACTGCAGGTAACACCTTTATCTTGGGCTGATTGGACTGCTGTCTTCTATCTTTCATTTCCTGTATGTATTATCGCAAGCATATTTACTACACAAGAAAATTTGGTGTTGACTCTGGCAACTTTCCATACGCGGATCTCTTTTGATATCTGCTTTTATAATGAGCTTAAAATAAAATTAACATACAGTCTACATTCAGATCTTAGAATATAGTCACAACACTAAGCTAAGAATGTCTTGTCATATATGTGGGTTGGATGCCTATGCATTTAAAAAACAGTGGGAACCTGAGATAAAACCTGAGATGCGTGTGCTAGTTGATTCAATTAATAAGGTCACCTCAGGTGGTATAAGAAGTCGGAGTTCAAAATTGGATCGCACAAGGTTAGGAAAAGAGATGAATTCATTGGTTATAACTTAGTTCAACCCCGTTTTTTTCTGTTTATGTTGAGTGAAACTGGTAGTATACTAACCCTACTGATTTTTCTTGAATTACTTGTGAATTCATTAAAAGGGAGGAAAGTAACTCAATTCCTTGATCTGCCTGATGGCCTGGAATTGAATTTAACTGAAGATGGCTTAAACCATCTTCTACTAATGTTCTCTTGATAACTGTCGTAGGGGGAATTTGTATATTTATCATGAGATTCCATTGTAAACGAGTCTCACAAACGTTTTATTAATCATCTTCCTGGTGCTATAAATTAGGAATTTATTTATAGTCAGATCTTTATCCTTTTTATGTGTTTTGGTGTGAATTCTAAATTTGAACTGACTACCTGACGCAGGTTATAATCATTGACGAGGTGCTGAAGTTCTTCTCGAGAAAGTCCAGTGGTACTTTTCATTATTTTTGCTTGTACCATAAGTTTCCTTGTATTTGGCTTTTATAGATAGTTTACCAATTGTTGGCACCACATAAAATCAATCATCCATTTGCATTGAAACAAAATGCGTCAACAGAATTTTCTTCCTAAAGTGCCTCAATCAACGTTTATTTAGGCTAATATCAAGGTCAAGCAATATGGATATCATTCAAGTGAATGGAAGGACCTTTCCTTTCTGTGTATTTTGGAAAGAATGAAGTGGTTCAAACTTCAATGTTGGTAGTTCAAATAGTTCATATATGTTCTTTTTGTTGCAGGCATGAGATTCAAGTTCTGGTTTAGGAGGCATGACATACTTCCCAAAAAGGAATTTCATGAGAAGTAAAAAAAGAAAAGGAACTTATGCCATCTAGTACCTTATCCACAAACTGAGTTACACAAGATGGTGGTTTCTCTAACACTTAGTGTCATACTTGAACAGATACCAAGGATCCTCCACAATTTTGTTCTCTTCTGTTTGTCTCCATTGCAGTGATGTAGATATACAGGAGGCGCCCTACAGAATTTCCTAGTATACTAACTTTGGCCTTGCTTTCATTTGTAAGTGTTCTTGTCTGATATGAGGGTTGTACTGAAGAGCAAGATTTGGGGCTCATTGATTAGGCGGATTTGCCAAGTGAGCTTCCTTAGTGTTTTAAAAATCTGCATTATTCTGGCGTTGTAAACTTATTGTTGCTTTGTATCCACGATGCTTTTCACTACCAAGCAATTAAATTAATTAAAAATGAATAAAGAACTGTAATTGTTATAGAATGGTTCCGCCCCACAGCTTCTTGTGAGAACCAAAATTTGAAGTTTGTGCATGGTTATGCTCACCATTTCAGCTCACTTGAGAATACATCGCATGCATCTTTATTGAGCATCTTCATAATAGTTAATGGCATAGTAGTAGTATGTAGGTGCTCGAATGACTATTTCTATGTTTTCAGAACAGAAATTGACTATTCGGTTTCGTTTTTTTCCCCTTTGTTAAAGGCTTGTTATTATGAATGTGTCATTTATGGAAGTTCTGTTTATTATGAACATTGATACAGAGATTGTAGGTGACTACAATGGATCGTGATTTATCCATCTTTGAAACATAGCATAACATTCTGCAGGCCTGTACTCGGGAGCGATGTGTCCTCCTCCCTACAAAATAATCCAAACAATAGATCACTAGAAAATTAGATTTCGTTTAGTTAATATTATAACTTCATTATTGTTAAAAATAAAAAATCTTAAGAGGCAGCAAGAGTTGCATATACTTCTTGCCTTTACACTGGCATATGTCATCCGATTGGAGTAAGTCCGTGTAAATCTGTGCAGGCAGTTATCAAAATATACTCAGTCGAGCTTCTTTAATAGGCTTAATATCAAGAATACGACTATAAATTTCATAAGCAAAATGAACACCCGGAAATAAATCAGGGTTTACCCTGCAACTTGGCTGTGGAGAATCCATGGCCTCCAGTCATCAATAATGGAGTAATTCAGAGTTTTTATCCAAGCTTCTGTTCCCAAGAATGGTACGACCATGTCATGATCCCCGCTGTTACACAGTAAACCAGAGGGGAAAAAAATGAATTTTAGTATACATCAAGTATTTGAAGCTGATGATAGTTGGTGCAAACCGGTCAGTTCATCTGGTAAATACTCTACGGTCCGAGGTGTATATTTTGACAGCGGTAGGGTTAATATTGGTAAAAAAACAAGAAACCTTAAAGCATAAATGTAAGTGATCTTACCTATAAATTAAAGAGCGATAGCCTTTAGTACTGAGGCTTACATGATATGAAAAGCTGCTGCCAATTTCTTCTGTATAAGGTAAATCATAATTGCACCGCTGCCATTTCCCTTTGCTTCCCTGTGCTAAGTAAGAGTCATGCATGATTTCATGTATTGATACCAAATGTATGTATTTAGATTCCGTAGACTTTATATTGTAATAAATGTAAATTGTAACCAATTTTTTTGGTGGGGGGAGTATTGATCTCATACCTGCCTTATCTGTAGTGCTTTACGGACATTATAGTCATTCTCCCAATTTTGAGAGAGCATATATCCGAAAGACTGCAGAGAAAAAAGGCTTACGTAACACAAAGTTTCAATTGGATCTAATCAATTTTTTATGTATTATGTATTCAAGACCATTTAGAGTGTATTTGTGTGTGCTTTTAATTATGTTAAAAGTTGAGATTATTCAAACACCAAGAAAGATACAGTATGGTTCTGCTTTGTAGCCTCGGTAATTTCGATAGTAAAAGCTGTTTGTTTTTTTTTTAATGAAAATTAATGGAGCACTTTAAAGGGAAAAAAAGAAAAAGAAAAAAAAAAGGCACTTGGTAAATGCGTTTTAGAAGATGCTTTTACTCAAATCCTTTTTTTCATCTTTAACAAAAGTATTTCTGAGCACACCCCCTGCTAAAGGACATCTCATCAATCATATACGATAATATTTCTCCATGTCATGTATCAAGAGTTGCTTTATAATGCCTACTCTAAAGAAAAATGAAGTTCAGTGATTTTAACCATAGGCACTCTTAAAAAAGGCAGTTGAAGAGGCAAATCAACATATGATTCTTTGAAGAGGCTCATGCTAATAGTTGCTATGAATTAAAAAATCATATTGTCTCTTTGCAAAACATTCATAAATCTAATCTCATCAAAAGTATGTACCAAGCCTATTTGAAACTTAGAAGGAAGAGAATAAGGAGTTACTCGACAGCCAATTGAAGGAAGTGCCGGTTCAGGATCAAGGAACTCTTGAGATTTCTCATTGTCATTAAGAGATCTCCTTTTACCATTTGAATCTCGTGGCTTTGGAGAGAAAAAAGGACAACGGGGTTCCAATATATGATTTTGATCTAGTCCTGAAATCAACTGAACAAGCCAATTGTCAAGCACATATCAGCATAGATGAAGAATAGGCCAATGAGACACTGAAGATCAACAGTAACAATAGATGAGGATGAAAAACTGAAAGGTTCCATAAATATATTATGTTGGTAGCTTACCTCAGAGAAAGCCTGATTATCATTCAAACAATCTACATTGCTGGGATCTATATTTGCATAGTCCCCTCCACAAGTTATCTTCAGTGACTGCAAAAAAGTTATTTGGAATAATGACACTCCAAACTTCTGGTTATTTCATATTTTCCCTTTCTCTCTTCTCATTTGTGACTTTCAATAGGGTAGTCGATGAGGAAAATTGAGTTACCTCGTAGAGTTCATTTGAAATAAGCCCCATTCCATGAGCAAACGGGATTTGTGAGTTCTTATCCACAATCTTGTCTGTTTTGGGGTTCCCTAGTATGTATCCCTGAAACAATATCAGAACAACTATTTGATTAGCAACAAATTGAAAGAGTGAAAAATAGTTCTTCAGTAAGTGTGCTCTGGATTGTTTTTTTCATTTTTTATTATGCACATTCTAGGATCTTTTTCTGTTTCAGATGTCTATTCAGCTCCTTAATTTATCCTGATTCACACCCTTAGCAGTATGCATGAGTTATGTTTTTAATAAAAGGAGACCAATCACAAACCTGTAGATTTATCAGCGGTTTGATACCTTCTTCATTTTCTGCATGACCATAACCAAATGACTATGAAGTAAGGAAATAAAAAGGGACAGTAATATGAATTAAACTTTATATGCCACTATTGAGGCACTAAATGTTTCAAATTTCAGCAGCCTCCTTCATGGTTTTAATCTCTTGGAGTTGCAAATAGGTTTGTGCTGCAAAGTGAGGCTCACAATTCTACACAGAGAAGGATTAATATGTGAAGTGCATAAAACTTAGAAAGTTAGAGGAGTCCTTCAACCTTGACTAATGATCTGCGATTGTGAAAGGGTCAAGAAATTTAATATCCATGAAATAACAAAGAGCAGATTCCTATTTTTATCATGTACGCATTGTCATTTTAGGTAACATATTAATCAACCATTGTTGCCATACCATTTGAGATCTGTTGAACAAGTGGGGGGACTGTGATGCCAGAGTATGAATCCCCTCCAACGTAGAATGGATTTGAGAGGAACTCAGGGTGATCCATCAGCCACTATAAGATCCAACATGGAATCAGAAACAGTAAATGGTCCTTAAAAAAAGTGTATTAGTTGAGAAGTATACCTTTCTAAGAAATTGGTCAACCTGGTGAACCTGTTTAAAGTCACCAGTTTGAGAGGCAAGTGGGGTTCTTACGTAGGAAAATCCAGTGCCGACAGGCGAATCCACAAACAAGATGCTGGCTTCCTGAAAATTAATCAAAAACATCCAAATTACAGAAATAGATCGTCTAATATACTACCAAAACCTGATACAAAACACAGTTGTCACCTTTGTCCAGGAGTAGGGATTTAAGTGCAGAGTAGGCAAGCTCCCATTGTACTCCAGTATATTGAAATTTATTGGACCTAGCAACCAACCGGCCAATCACGACAAATGCTCCAAAACTTTTTTAAGCAAACAACTGAAAGAATGTATGATGGCATCTGAGTATTTACCAATTTCATAAACAAGAGCTGAGAAGGCAGAGCAGCCTGGGCCACCAGTAAGCCAAAGCAAGAGAGGGTCCTCTTTTGGATTTTTTTCCGACTTAACAAAGTAATAGAAGAGCTGTGCATCCTCTGACTCGCCTACACCTACATACCTGATCAAATAAATACGTATAAATTCAGAATAAATGTTAACTGATCACTGGTGCTATTTGCTATCACGCATATTACGAACGAACCCAGTTTCAAGTTCAAAGGGGAGGGGCCCCTGGAATCCTGGAAGAAACTTGGCTGTTGAGCGAGAATCTATAAGCTGCATGCAAAGCTGTAACTGCAAAAGAAGAAGAAGAGAAAAACAGAGCTTGGCCATTTGAATTTGTCCTTTCCTAGCTTCTAACTGACAGTTTTTTTTTTCAGAAACAAAACTAGTCAAACAATCTCCAATTTCATTAGATGGCGCTGCAAAGGATTAGATAACAATCAGTCTCTAAGTGGTTGGTTGATGGTGAGAATGGACGAATTACAGACATTACCAAATAGACTTGTTTAGCTGTATCACCACTAATTTTACCAAATTAATTTTTTAATCATTTTCGTATTAAGTCAAAAAGTGAGAAATTTCTTCAAAAATAATAATATATTTTATTGATTGCTTCATCATTTTGGCTTCTGTGAGATGTCTGCAGCGATATCTCTGAGATGCCTGCAGCGTCATCATGCATATTTGTTGCGGCAGGTCTATATATCTATCTATCAATTTCATCGCCTGACGTGTTCGGCCCCACTCAACTTTCGTTCTCATGGCAAAGAAAGAAAGTTTCCATTGTTAGATTGTTCAGCGTTTGATGTCACCTTTCAAACTGGTAAGAGGTTACTGTGAGTCGAGCCGTTAACACCAGAAATCTTTATAACACTTCTTCGAGATTTTATTTTTTATTTTTTTAATTTACATTCATATATTAAAATTAATTATTTTCTCATAAAAAATTATTCTTAAAAAATAATATTTTTTAATTTTTATTTATAAAAGATATAGAACCTAAAATTTTAAATTATTTTATACGAATAATTTATAACTCCACAACCCTAAACTCGTATAATCTTTTCAAGAATATCTTTAATTAAAATTCAAAATAAAATATAAATATGAAATGGGGTGAATATAAAAAGTTTATTAAAAAATATTTTATTTAAATATTTGATGCAATTGTCATCCAAAACAAGAAATGAATCAATTTATCTATCATTATTGCAATAATTTCAATTAAAAATGAATTTTGTAAGGGATTTTGAGGGGTGTCAAACCTACTCAAACTGTATTTAAATAATTTCAATTACAAATTTGAATTTCAGCAGTTTTGTAGAGAGTGATGAGATTTAATAAGATTTTGTTGACACAAATATTTGGAAGGTTAATTAAGCAATTAAATAAATGTTATTTTTTCGAATGCACATATGTTACCATGAAAGTTCTATTGTTATCTGTAATAAAAAATATATATATATTGGGACTACTCTTATGTGTTATGTATAGTTTGAATATTTTTTCTCATCTATTATTAGTGTGATATTTATTTCACCCATATTAATCGGGGAGAAATTTATTCTTACCCAATTAAATAGAGGTCATTTTAAAAAATGGGTTTCACAAGCACGTTTGATGGGTGCCAATATCCAACTCGAACTGAAACTTTAAGACTAAATTTTCCCAGTAATATATCCACGACCATTTGGCATACAATCATTATCTACTATCTACCCAGCCAAAAGGCTGGAAAGACGATGCAGAGAGGAAAATAATTTGATGATGGCAACTTCACATCACGCTCTCCAACATTTGAAACCAGGGATTTGTACATGGAATACATGTGAATTTTGGATCAAAAAACATTGTTAAATGATTCTACAGAAATTTTTGCGAGGCACCAACGGCCCCAGCACTTTTCTTAGTGTATTTATTCATTGGCCTTCTTGGTTTTATCAGGGATCATTTACCTACGCATTTCCTCAACATATACTTCAGAGGAATCAATAACCGCTCCATGGTCAGGAGAGGAGCTGAATATTATCAAGATCTAGATATCAAAAGGAAAGAAGAGAAGAAAAGCAAGACATACTTTAGAACCATGCAATGCAAGATTAGATAAGTGACACCTACAGTGTATCATACGTGAAAGGATCCTCCCATCATTTTGTTCTCTTTTTTATGTCTTCATTGCAGCGTTAATGGAGAGTTACAGGAGGCACCCTACAAAACTTCCAAGTACGCTAACCTTAGCATTGCTTTCCTTTGCTCTGAAGAGCAAGATTTCATTATGGTTGATTAGGCAGCGTTGCCAAATCAGCTCAATTTGTGTTTTACAAATCCGCATTCTTCTGGCTTTGTAAACAAACTGTTGTTTTGTCTCCTAAATACTTTTGTGCCAAGTAATTAAATTAACTAGACCAGAAGGGGGGGCTGTTATAGAATGGTTTCCACCCCAAGGATTCTTGTCAGGACCAAACTTACGGTGTTTGTGTACATGCAAGCCATTTCAGCTTGATTGTCCAGCATGCAGATGCTTGAATGATAAGACTATTTCTAATGTTTCAGAACATAAATTGACTACTTTCATTTGGTGAAATAGCTTTGAAATAGTATGAACATTATTTTTTCTAGTTTGGAATTTCTGTTTATTATCAAAATTGATACCTGACATGAAGAAGCATAACATACTTACTGATACAGAGTACTTACTGATACAGAGTACTTTAGACCAGATAATAGCTAGAAATTGTAGGCAACTACAACGGATCATGATTTATCCATCTTTGAAACATAGCATAACATTCTGCAGGCCTGTACTCGGGAGCAGTGTGCCCTCCTCCCTGCAAAATAATCCAAACAATAACACTTGAGAAAATTAGTTTTTCTCTAGTTAATATGATTATGTCGTTGCTGTAAAAATCATAAGAGGCAGCAAAGGTTACGGAAATTTCTTGCCTTTACGGTGGCATATGTCATTCGGTTGGAGTAAGTCCTCGTATATCTATACAGCCAAATACCAAATATCTTCAGTCTAGCTTCTTTAATATGCTCAATCTTAAGAATAAAACCATACATTTTATAAGAAAAAATGAACACCCCAAAATATTTTCAGGGCTTACCCTGCTACTTGGCTGTGGAGGATCCATGGCCTCCAGTCATCAGCAATGGAGTAATTGAGGGATTTTATCCAAGCTTCTGTTCCTAGGAATGGTACCATCATGTCATGATCGCCGCTGTTACACAGTAAAAAAGAAAGGAGAAAAAACTAATCGAATTTTAGTAACATTAAGATAAACAAAACTTCAAGCACCCATGGTTGGTGCTAGTTTGTTCAACTGGTAAATCCTCTTAGATATTTTCTGCTAGGGAAGGGTTTAAAATATAAAAAAACCTCAATGCATGAATGGGACTGATCTTACCTATAAATCAAAGAGCGGTAGCCTTTAGTACTGAGGCTTACATGATATGAAAAACTGCTGTGAATTTCACGTGCATAAGGCAAACCAAAATTGCACCGCTGCCATTCCCCTTTGCTTCCCTGTGCACAGTGCAAGTCATGCTTGATTTTCTCACGGTTACTGGTTTAATCTTTTATTTCAGGTATTGATCTCATACCAGTCTTATACGAAGTGCTTTACGAACATTATAGTCATTATTCCAATAGTAAGAGAGCAAATATCCGTAAGTCTGCAGGAGAAAAAATAGTTTCCATAACACAGTTTCAGTAGAATCTAATCCATTTGTTGTGCTATTCAAGAGCATTTACAGTATATAGAGTGCTTTTGATTCTGTAAAATATGAGATCACTCACATCCCAAAATGCCACATCTGTGGTTCTACTTTGAAACCATTGTATTTTAGATAATAAAAGCAATTGTTTTGGATCAGAAAAATCACTGGAGCACTTTCTTAAAGAACACTTATCAGTGAATTTCAGAATTCTTGTACTCAAACTTGATTGTCACAAAAACGTTTCCAAAAGCACCCTCTAACGCCTAGTTAACGAAAGAATGAAGTTCAATTATTTTCAAAAAAAGGTAGTTAATGGAGTAAATCAATGTCAAAGTCTTTGAATCGGCCGAGGTTAATAGTTGTTATTAAGCCAAAATCCACATATTCTCTCTGCAACAAGTTTATATTTATGTAAACGTTCCAAGCCTATTAGCAGGAAGAGAATTAGGGGATACTCGACAGCCTATTGTAGGTAGTGGCGGTTCAGGAACAAGGAACTCTTGAGATTGCTCATTGACGTTGAGAGATCTTCTTTTACGAGATGACTCTCTTGGTTTTGGAGAGGAAAATGGACAACGGGGTTCCAAAATATGCGCACCTTCAATTTCCGAAGTCAGCTGAATATGCCAATAGTTAAGCACATAACAAATTAGATGAAATGCATAGCCCAACAATATCAAATAATAATAACTATAAATGATGACAAAAAGCTGAAAGGTTCAATAAATATACACAGTGGCACTCTTTTTGTACATTATCATTTTAACTGCAGGAACTAACAAGCACATAGCTTACCTTAGAGAAAGCCTGAATATCATTCAAACAAACTTCATTTTTGGGATCTACATTTACATACTCCCCTCCACAACCCATCTTCAATGACTGCAAAAGAGATATTTGGACTAATTACACTCCCATATTCTGGTTATTTCATACTTTGCCTCCTCTCTTTTCTCACTTATGACATTTAATTGGGGAACTGATATGGAAGATTGAGTTACCTCATAGAGTTCATTTGAAATAAGCCCCATTCCATGAGCAAAAGGGATTTTTGAGTTCTCTTCTACAGTCGGCTCTGTTGCGGCATTCCCTAGTATATATCCCTGAAACAATATCAGAATCATTACCCGATTAGCAGCAAATTGAAAGAATGACAATAGTTCTTCATTATTTGTCCTCTGGTTCTTTTATTATGCACATGATTGAACCATTTTCAGATGTCTATTAAGCTCCATAAATTTTCCCTGATTTTAATCCAACCCAAACAGTAAGTGTTGGTTATGTTCCTAAAAGAAGGAAGCAGATTACATACCTGGAGATTTATTAGTGGTTTGATATCCTCTTCATTTTCTGCATGACCATAATCAAATGACTATGAAGAAAGGAAATGAATAAAGAAGTAATGCGCCTTAAAACTTTTTATGCCACTACAGATGCAGTAAAATGTTTCACATTTTTGCAGTCATTTGTGAAGTACATAAAAAATTAGTGGAGCTCTTCAGCCCTGCCTTACAAGGTACAATTGTGGAAGGGTCAAGAAATCTAATACCCACGAAGCCAGAGTATCGATAACAAAGAGTCCTAATATTGATATCGCATTTAAAGATTTGCATTTGAAGTAAACTATATTAAACAACCACTATTGCCGTACCATTTGAGATCTGTTGCACAAGTGCTGGGACAACGAGGCCAGAGTATGAATCCCCTCCAATGTAGACTGGATTTGAGAGGAGCTCAGGGTGATCCAATAGCCACTATAAGATTCAACATTGAATCAGAAACAATATATGCTCCTCAAATAAGACTTTTTAACTTGATATTGCACAAAAATGTATTAGTTGAGAAGTATACCTTTCGAAGAAATTGGTCAACCTGCTGAACTTGTTTGAAGTCACCGGCTTGAGAGGCAAGTGGGGTTTTTGCGTAGGAATATCCAGTGCCAACAGGCGAATCCACAAATAATATGCTGGCTTCCTGAAAATTAATCACCAAGGTTAAAATTACAGAAATCACTACCTCATCTTGATATTATCAATCTGGTACAAATCATAGTCATCACCTTTGTCCATGAGTAGGGATTCAAGTGCAAAGTAGGCAAGCTCCCGTTGTACTCCACTACGTTGAAATTTATTGGACCTACAAAACAAGCCGCAGTCATGAGATATTCTGCTCTCTTTTTAAGCAAACAACTGAAATATGTGAGATGGTATTCAATCACTTACCAATTTCATAAGCAAGACCTGAGAAGGCAGAGCAGCCAGGGCCACCAGTAAGCCAAAGCAAGAGAGGGTCCTCTCTTGGATTTTTCTCCGACTTCACAAAGTAATAGAAGAGCTGTGCGTCCCCCGACTCACCTACTCCTACATACCTGTTGAAAATAATATCATATGTATAAATTCAGAATAAACACTAATTGATCATTAAAGCTACCAGCTATCATATTATGAACTAACCCAGTTTCAAGTTCAAAGGGGAGGGGGCCCTGGAATCCCGGAAGAAATTTAACAGTTGAGTAAGAAGCTGCAAGCTGCATGCAAAGCTGTACAAGAAGAAGAAGAAGAAGAAGAGGAAAACAAAGCTTGTCCATTGGCGTTTGTTTTCGGCTTTTCCAGCCTCTTAAGTCTTAACCAACCAGTTTCTTTGAGAAACAACTAGCGAACAATCTTCAGTTTTACTGGATTGGATAACAACAATTAGAAACTAAACGGTGGGTTGACTTTTTTCGTATTAAGTTAGGAAGTGAGAAATTTCTTCTTTTGCACAGGGTAATTTATGGTCTTCCGTAGCGTACATCCCGTATAAAAAGGGTGACTGGTCCACGTGGGCCCACCTCCAGTTACCCTTTTTTGGTTGGATCTATGAGATGTCTTGAAGCGATAATCATGGATGTACTGTAGTCCAAAAAGTCTATCTATCGTTATCGCATGACGCATTTGACCTACTCAGCTTTCAGTGAGACAAAACCCAATTTGTTTTCACCGCAAAGATTGAAAGGTGCCCTTTTTGATTGTTAAACGTTGGATGTCTCCGTTCAAAATGACGTAAAAGAAGATACACGAAGTAGAATGATTGCATGATGGCAATTTCACACGTGCCGACATTTCTTACCATGGATTTGTACATGGAATCCATATATGCTTTATGCGTGTGTTGGGGAAAGAACTTACTAAAATGATTCTGTAATACTTTTAGTGAGGCAACAACGGCCACGGCTGTCTTGTTGATGCATCGATTGACTCGTCGCCTCTTCTCGCTTTTACGGGCGGACCTCACAGTAAATCTTTAAGGCGAAATTGCTCTAACAGAGTATGATGAGATTGTGTCATTGTGTGGATGCTGTATTGAGAAGCTAACATGATAGATAAAAAAATTTGAGATAAAGGGTCCATTTAAAATTGAGGTTAAAATTTAATAATTTGTATATTTTATAATTTGTAATAAAAATAGTGTTTGATAAATTTTATAAAAATTATTTATTTTATAATTTTATCTATTTGGATAGTAGTTTTTAAACTTGTTAAAGAATTACTTTTCATAAGTAGTTTATTAAATAAATTACTATACCTTTTTAAAGTTACTATTGTTGGGTCCATCTCATTTAAGGGCCTAAAAGCCCATAGTCCAAAATTCTTGCTTGATGTATAATTATTATTAGACTTTGGATTTGAATGAAATTAACTAAAAGAATATATTATAAAAGCAAGTGAAAACGACAGCCTAGACAACATAATCACAAAAAGACTAGTGAAGAAAAGACGAGAGAGAACAGTAGCGTGATATTAAATTTAGTGGCTAGTATTTTAATATTTAATTGGACGATCGAAAGATGATTTTAATTTTATTTTCTCTCAAATTTAAAAGATAAATTTCTCGCGTTGTTGTCTATAATTTTATTAGTTTTGATTTTTATTTTACACTCTCGTTAGTTATTATTTAAGATATCTATTTGTTTGAGAGAGACAAATATTCTTAAGTTTTTCATGTAAAAATTTATGTCTCTTTTGGTTGGTTTTTATTATTTTGGATTGTGTTAGATTATTTTCTGCCTATTTATGTGTGGTACACATTTTATTTTAATCACACAAAAAGAGAAAGTGTTTTATTTCTATTTAATTTATAGTTGTTTATGTGAATCCATTTCCCAACAAAGTGGTATTAAAGCGTCAGGTTTTGTGTTTTATTTTTATTTGTGTAGTTGAGATAGAGGAGTTTTCAGCATGCAGATTAAATTAAAGTCGTGAAATTATGGCATTTGGAAGTCTAAAACGTAAGATTTGTTGTGCATGAAAGACTTATATGAACCCATTAAGGGCAAAGAAGTTAGACCCACCGATTTAGATAATAAAAAAACAAGCTCAATTAAACCAGAAGGTCGTTGGTACTATTAGATCATAGACTTGAAATACAAGGAGGGGCGCAATATAATTAAACACATTAGTGAGTTTTAGGTCTTAGTTGATTAGTTGACTACTATGAAAACTATTTTAGATGATGAGTTACAAGCATTGTTGTTACTTAATTCTTTTCGTAATAGTTAGAAGACATTAGTGGTTTCAGTGAATAATTCAGCACCAAACATGAAATTAACCTTGGATATGGTTACAGATATACTACAGAATGAAGAATCTAAAAGAAATACTATTGAAGCAGTTTTCTCTAAGTTAGTTGCACTTGTTTCAGAAAAGAAAGAAATGTGGGGGAGAAGGCGAAGCACAAATTTCCGCCAACAGAACAATCATAACCCCATAGAAAGATCTAAGTCCTAAAGGAGAAACATGAAGTGCTTTCATTTTCAGAAAATGAGTCACGTTAAAAGGGAGTATAGATTGTGGAAAAGAGAACATGCAAAAGAAAAAAGTGATGCTCAGAAAAATGATGAAGATAACATTGTAGCCATAGTTGATGGTGATATGAGTATTGTTTATTATGAGAGTTATGTAAATCTCACTTACCATACTAGTGATTAGATTATTGGTACAAGTGCTTTGTTTCATGTTACTGCACATTACAATTACTTTACATCATATGTTAATGGTGATTATGGCTATGTTCGGATGGGAACTGAGGGGGCATCCAAGATTGTAGGCATATAGAATATTTACTTCGAAACCAACATTGGTTGTAAGTTATTACTTAAATATGTCAGACATGTACTAGATATTCGTCTTAATTTGATTTGTACAGGCAAGTTTGATGATGATGGTTATACTAACCAATTTGATGAAGGAAAATGAAAGCTCGTCAAAAGTTCCCTAATGTTAGATAAGTAAACACTCTTTATATGATAAAAGTCAAGATCAAGAAAGAAGACATGAATGTAGCTGTAAAAGATTCTGACATTGAAATATAACATAAAAAGCTTGGTCACATTGGTGAGAAATGGTTAGAAACTTTTGCTAGAAAATGATTTTTACCTAGTTTCACAAGTATGTCCATCAAGACTTATATTTATTGCTTAGTTGGAAAGACACACAGAGTAACTTTTAAAAGCTTTCTTTATCTACAAATTCACAAATTCTTGATTTGATTCACATTGATATTTGCATGATACAAAATAGATCAATAGGAGGTGCACTTTATTTGTGACTTTTATTGATGACTGTTCTAGAAAAATGTGGACTTTTGTTATAAAATTTAAAGACCATATGCTTAATACGTTTAAGTTCTTCCATGTTTATATTGAGAGAAAGACATGAAGAAAACTAAAATGTGTTAGGGCAGACAATGGTAGTGAGCACAAAGGGTCATTTTAGTAGTATTGCAGACTCCATGGAATCAGACTTGCGAAGACTATACCAAAAATCATACATCAAAATGGTGTTACAAAAAGGATGAACAGAACAATTGAAGAAAGGATCAGACGTATATTTTCTGATGCCAAGCTTCCTAAATATTTTTGGGCAAAGGTTATGCGTATTATAATTGATTTGATTAACCTTTCCTTTTCAGCTCTATTAGATGGCGTTGTACCTAAGAGAGTTTGGACAAGAAATTTTTTTTTTTTTATAAATATTTGAGAGTGTTTGGTTGCAGAGCATATGTTCAAATCCTTAAAGATGAAAGATCGAAGCTTGATGATAAAGCCAAGAAATGCATTTCTTAAGCTATGGATATGAAGAATTTGGGTACAGGTTATGTGATCCAGTGGTAATAAAATTTATCAGAAGTATAGATATTGTGTTTCTTGAAAATCAGATAATTGGTGATATAGAAAAGAGTGGTGAGCCTTGGTCATTTTTAAAGATTCTTATTATCCTAACTTCAGTTTCTCCAATTGGAGTTCATGATGACTGTAAGGGAGCTGGAGAAGATAATGATAATGGTCCAATAGAACCAATTGAGCAAGCACCTCTAGAATTACTTGCACCACCAGTTAAGCCAAAATTGAGAATATCTATTAGAGAATGACAACCTTTCATTAGATATCATCTATATGAGTATGTGATGCTTACAGATGAAAGAGAGCTAGAATGTTTGAAGATGTTATGTCTCACAAGCATAAAAATGAGTAGGTTAAAGCCATGCAAGGGGAGATGAAATCCTTAAATGAAAACTACACTTATAACTTAGTAAAGCTTCCTAAAGAAAACATAATACTAAAGAACAAATTTGTTTACAAGTTGAAGACTGAAAATAACTCACAATAGCAGTGCAAAATTAGATTTGTTATTAAGGGTTTCAGTCAGAAGAAATGTGTTGATTTAAAAAAAATATTTTCTCATATGGTTAAGATGTATGTTATTTAAGTTGTTTCGGGATTAACAGTTAGCTTAAATTTGGAGATTAAACAACTTAATGTAACGACAACTTTCTTTCCAGGTGACTTAAAAGAAGAAATATATATGAAACAATATAGTTCAGTGTCAAAGGCAAAGAAGAACTTGTATGTAAGTTAAAGAAAAATATATATGAGCTAAAACAGGCACCAAGATAGTGGTACAAGAAGTTTAATTATTGTATAAAGAATCATGGTTTCAACAAGAATATGTATGACCATTGTATTTTGTGAAGAGGTTTGGTGATGATGATTTTATTATGTTTTTGCTTTAGGTCGATGACATGTCGATTGTTGGCCAGGATACTAGTAAGATTGATAGTCTGAAGAAAGAACTTAGCAAGTCTTTTGTAATGAAAGACTTGGGACTAACAAAACAAATTCTTGGGATGAAGATTTTCAGTGATAGAAAATTTGTAAAATTATGGTTATTTGAAGAAGCATATATTGAAAGGATTCTTGAAAAATTCAACACAAGCAAGGCAAAATTTATTTGTTCTCCACTTGCAGGCCATTTTAAGCTTAGCTCCGAACATTATCCTACAAGTGAGAAAGAAAAGTAAGAGATGAGAGGAGTTCCTTGTACTTTAGCAGTTGAGAGTTTGATGTATGTCATGGTTTGTACAAGACAAAAAATTGCTCATGCAGTTAGTATAGTCAATCGGTTTCTCTCCAATCCGGGCAAAGAACACTAGAAAATAGTGAAGTAGATTCTTAGATATCTCAAAAACACTTCTAGGGCATGTTTATATTTTGATGGTAACAAACTTATGTTACAAGTGTACACGGATGTGTCTATGGCAGGAAATATTGATTCTAGAAAATCTTTATTAGGATATTTGCTCACATTTGTCAGGAGAGTAGTCTCACGTTAGTCCAGACTTTAACAATGTGTTGCTTTGTCCACTACTGAAGCAAAGTATATTACAATTACTGAAGGTTGCAAAGAAGCCTTGTGGATAAGAAATTTCCTACAAGAGATAGGTGTGAAATAAGATATCTATATTGTGTACTGCAATAATTAGAGTGTCATTCACTTTACAAAGAATTCGACATACCATTCAAATTCCAGACATATTGATGTGAGGTATTAGGGGTGGGCAAAATCGGGTTCGGGTCGGGTTCGGGTCAACCCGATTGGGTTTCGAGTTGTTCGGGTTAGACAAGGAACAATCCGAACATAACCCGAATTAATGACCCGACCCGAACCGACCCGAACTATATTCGGGTCGGTTGGGGTCGGGTCATTAATTCGGGTTATGTTCGGGTTGGATCGGGTTGGATTTAAAATGGGTAGAATTGAGTTCGGGTCAATTTGGGTTAGTTCGGGTCAATTCGGGTTAATACGGGTCAGTTCGGGTTGGTTGAAATCAGGTCAATTCGGGTCAATACGTTTTTTTTTTTTTAAGAACCCGATCGGGTATTCGGATCGGGTCGGGTTTGACCCGAACCGATCACAACCCGATCGGGTTTGTAAATTTCAAACCGATCGGGTTTCGATCCCGACCCGATCCGACCCGAACCTGAAATTTATCGAGTCGGGTCGGGTCGGATCGGGTCGGGTTGGGTAAAATGCCCACCCTTATGAGGTATCATTAGATACGAGATATATTTGTTACAGCTTAAAAAGATTTACACAACATAAAATTGGTCAAATATAATGACAAAGTCGTTGCTCAATGTGAAGTTGAAAAGTTGTGTGCAAAAAGCAGGCTTGGTGGTGCCCCCCATATGATTTGGAGGGAGAAATTTGTTGGGTCCATTTCATTTTGGGGCCCAAAAGCCCATAGTCCAAAACTCTTGCTTGATGTTTAATTATTATTAGACTTTGGACTTGAATTAAATTAACCAAAAGAATATATTATAAAAGCAAGTGAAAGCTGCAGCCGTAGACAACATAATTACAAAAGACAAGTGAAGAAAAGATGAGACAGAACAGTGACGTGATATTAAATTTGCGGGTTAGGATTTCAATTTTTAATTAGACTATTAGAAGCGATTTTAACTTTGTTTTCTCTCAAATTTTAAGGGTAAGTTTTTAAGATCACCTTATATAATTATACTAGTCTTGATTTTTATTTTATTCTCTCATTGGCTGTTATTTGAAATGTTCATTTGTTTGAGAGAGACATATATTAAATTGTTATTATAAGTTAAGATTATTGAGACTCTTAATGTTATTCGCCTCTGGTATTATTTAAAGAATAATTTGTCCTGTAATCTCATTAATATAGTAGAAGATTATATCGAATTACAGTCTCATGATTTTTCCTATTTTGGGTTTTCCACGTGAAAATTTGTCTCTTGTGGTTGGTTTGTTGTTTTGGATTGTGTTATATTATTTTCTGCTTATTTATTTGTGGTACACATTCTGTTTTAAACACACAAAGAGGAAAAAAATTTTATTTCCATTTAATTTGCAACTACTTGCGTGAATCCCTTTCCCAATAACTATTATAACTTTAATATATATATAATTATCATGTTTTATTTTTCCATAAACTCTAATATATAAGTCATTAGATATCATATTACCATTACAATCAAATTACAACCACAACTACTGTACCATCTCTCCAATATCAAAGTTTTGATCTAGTAAATTAATATTTTTTGTATTTTACATTTATGTTCTATTATAAGATTCAATAAAGCTCGTGTATGATTACGTCAATTTTTTTAAACTATGAATAATTTCACATGAAAGTTAACCATAACTTTTAAAATCATTTTCATAACTACGACTTTTAACATTCAATCTATTTATATATATATTATAGTCATCATGCTTATTACAACAAGTTTAATGTGAATGTAGCACATATTACGTTTTTATTTTATTTAAATTATGTATTAATATAAATTTTTATCATATTTTACGTAACGAATTATAAAGTTCATTAGATTTTATTTAATTGAGTTTTTTTACTTTATGTAATTTTATGTGTTTTGAAAAGAAAATGCATGTCTAAACATTATTAAACATACTCCAAAAAATAAAAAGTGGTTTAATTTTATGTCTATTTTAGTCATTATATAATAAAACAACACATTTGTAATAAAATTTACTAAACGCATGTACACTGTTTTTCAAATTCATGACAACGGTAACAACACAGTTTACCAAATATCAAGCTACTTTTTCAATCAGTAGCTCATTGCATCCACACATGAAAAACAATTTATTTAATAAGCAACCACAATCCCAAACTGACCTTAAATTATATAGTGAAGACTACTGTAAGTATTAATAAACAAAAAATAACAAATAAAAAAATACAAACATCAAGACTCATGTTGTATTAACATCTGATTTTTAAAATATTGGGAATTGGTTGTTCACTTTTTATTTCATTATTATTATTTTTCTATTGCTATTTATTGACATTTTAACTTTATTTCAAATTAACGGTAGTGAAAAATATAAAAATCACATTTTTCTCTTATGTATAAAGATTATATATCAAGATTGCGGGGGTTGGATTAGTATTTTTAACTTAATTTTCTATATTTTGAGAAACTCCAAAACATTTTCAGGCGCCATAGCCCTCTAGCCTTGGCGGGCTTTGGGGGAGGAAAAAAAAAGAAATAATAACAGAAAGGCAGGACCGAGAAAAAAAATATTATAAAATTCAAGACACACTTTGGAACCCTGCAATGCTAGAGGAGATAAATGGCACCTATAATTTGTCATTCTTGAAAGGATCCTCCGTCAATTTGTTCTCTTACTTTTGTCTTCATTGCAGCAATAGAGCCTTGCTTTCATTTGTAAGCAATCTTGTCCAGCGAGGGAGCTGTACTGAAGAGCAAGATTTAATTAATAATCGTTAATTAGGCAGCTTTGCCAAATCTGCATTCCTCTGGCAATAAAAAGGACCTGTTATTTTGTATCCTCAATGCTTTTTGCTGACAAGTGACATAAATTACTTAGACAAAAAGGAGAAAACAAAAGAACCGTCATTTCTTCAAACAAAAACAAATTGGGTGTTTCCGCGTGTGCAAGCCATTTCAGCTTAATTGTCAAGAATGGATAGAATATTTCTAATGTTTCAGAGCAGAAATTGACTACTTTCATTTGGTAAAATTAGCTTCCATTTATTATGAATGTGTGCTTTTCATGAATGTCTGTTTATTGTCAACACTGATACCTAACATGAGGAAACATGATCATACATGATCAATTATTGATATAGATTACTTTGGACCAAATACTAGCTAGAAATTGCAGGCAACTACAATGGATCATGATTTATCCATCTTTGAAACATAGCATAACATTCCGCAGGCCTGTACTCAGGAGCAGTGTGCCCTCCTCCCTGCAAAATAATACAAACAATAACACTCAAGAAACTAGTTTTTCTCTAGTTAATATGATTATGTCGTTACTGAAAAAATCATAAGAGGCAGCAAAGGTTACAGGAATTTCTTGCCTTTACAGTGGCATACGTCATCTGATTGGAGTAAGTCCTCGTATACCTATCCGGCCAAATAAGTGAATAACAAATATCTTCAGTCTAGCTACTTTATTATGCTCGATCTCAAGAATAAGACTATTTAATTCATAAACAAAATGAACACCCAAAAGTAATTCACGGCTTACCCTGCAACTTGGCTGTGGAGAATCCACGGCCTCCAGTCATCAACAATGGAGTAATTGAGAGATTTTATCCACGCCTCTGTTCCCAGGAATGGTATGATCATGTCATGGTCCCCACTGTTACACAGTAAAACCGGGGGGGGGGGGTGGGGAATTAATATACATCAAATATCTATAGCTGATAATAGTTGGTGCAATGCAGTTAGTTCAACTGGTAATCCTCTAGGGTCTAAGGTGTCTATTTTGATAGTGGTAGGGTTAATATTGATAGAAACTAGAAACCTCAATGCATAAATGTAACTGATCTTACCTATATATTAAAGAGCGGTAGCCTTTTGTACTGAGGCTTACATGATAGGAAAAACTATTGCCAATTTCATGCGTATAAGGTAAATCATAATTGCAGCGTATCCATTCACCTTTGCTTCCCTGTGCTAAGCAAGAGTCATGCTTGATTTTCTCGCAGTTCGATTGCACTTTTAGTAGTTTAATGAATCTGCTATTTCAAGTATTGATCTCATACCTGTCTTATATGAAGTGCCTTACGGACATTATGGTCATTATCCCAATAGCGAGCGAGCAAATATCCATAAGACTGCAAGAGAAAAAAGGGTTTTATATAAGAAAAAGTTCATAGATTCTAATCAATTTGTTGTGTATCCAAGAACATTTAGAATGTATCTGAGATCATCAAAATTATTGGAGCACTTTCGGAAAAAACACTTGATAAGTACATTCCAGAAAATGCTTTAATGCAAACACACCCTCTGAAAAAATACATCTCATTGATCATGGATGATCACATTTCTCCACGTCAGGTAACAAACTTAGCATTCTGATGCCTAGTCAAAGGAAGAATGAAGTTCAAGACTCTTTTAAGGCAGTAAATGGGGCACACCGACGTATGATTCTTCAAATTGGCTGAGGATGATAGTTGGTATATAAGCCAAAATCATTCTCTATGCAACAATTTGATATTTATGTACCTTATGTCATAGAAAATGTATGAAGCATATTAGAGGAAACAGAAAAAAGGAGTTACTCGACAGCCAATCGGAGGAAATGTTGGTTCAGGATTAAGGAATTCTTGAGATTGCTCATTGACATTGAGAGATCTTCTGTTATGAGATGACGCTCGTGGCTTCGGAGAGAAAAATTGACAATGAGGTTCCAATATATGCGACTTTTCAACTCCAGAAGTCAACTGAAAATGCCGATCGTTAAGCATGTACCAACTTAGATGAAAAAATAGTCCAAGATACTACAAAAATAATAACACAAAAAGATGATGATGGAAAACTGAAAGTTTCAACAAATATATTGCTTCGTACATAGCTTACCTTAGAGAAAGTCTGAATATCATTCAAACAATCTTTGTTGTTGGGATCTACGTTTACATACTCTCCTCCACAAGTTATCTTCAGTGACTGCAAAAGTGTTTCTGGACTAATTACACTCCAAACTTCTGGTTATTTCGCATTTTTCCTTCTCTTTTTTTTCTCAATTATGACATGAATTGGGGAACTTATGTGGAAAATTGAGTTACCTCATAGAGTTCATTCGAAATAAGCCCCATTCCATGAGCAAATGGGATCTGTGAGTTTTGTTCAACAACCATGTCTGTTCTGGGGTTCCCTAGTATGTATCCCTGAAACAGTAGCAGAATTGAGAGAGTGATAAATAGTCCTTCAGTACTTCTGCTCTGGTTTGTCTATTATGCACAATCTTGGACCTTTTTTCAGATGTCTGTTTAGCTCCTTAATTTATCCTAATTCACACTCCGAGCAGTATGCATGAGTTGTGTTTCTAATAAAAGGAAACAGATTACAAACCTGGAGATTTATCAGCGGTTTGATATCTTCTTCATTTTCTGCATGACCATAACCAAATGACTATGAACAAAGGAAATACAATAAAATAGTAATATGCCTTAAACTTTTATGCCACTACTGAGGCACTAAAATGTTTCAAATTTCTGCAGCCAGCTTCATGGTTTTAATCTCTTGGAGATGCAAGTAGTTTTGTGCTGCAAAGTGAGGTTTCACAATAGTACATAGAGAAGGATTAATATGTGAAGTACAAAATAAGTAAAAAGATAGTGTAGGCTTTCAGCCCTGGCTGATGAGCTACAATTACGAAAGGGTTAAGAAATTTAATATCATGAAGTTGAGTATTGACGACAAAGAGCAGATTCCTAGTTTATCCTGTACACATTGTCATTTTAGGTAACATATTAATCAACCGTTATAGGCATACCATTTGAGATCCGTTGAACAAGTGCCGGGACCGTAATGCCAGAGTACGAATCCCCTCCAACATAAAATGGATTTGAGATGAACTCAGGGTGATCCATCAGCCACTATAAGATCCAACATGGAATCAGAAACAGTAAATGGTCCTTAAAAATTGTGTTAGTTGAGAAGTATACCTTTCTAAGAAATTGGTCAAGGTGGTGAACTTGTTTAAAGTCACCAGTTTGAGAGGCATGTGGGGTTCTTGCGTAGGAAAATCCAGTGCCGACAGGCGAATCCACAAACAAGATGCTGGCTTCCTGATAATTAACCTCCAAAGTTAAAATTACAGAAATCACCATATCATCTAATCTAATATCAATCTGAAACAAAACACAGTTGTCACCTTTGTCCACGAGTAGGGATTTAAGCGCAAAGTGGGCAAGCTCCCATTGTACTCCACTGTGTTGAAATTTACTGGACCTGGCAACCAACTGGCAATCACGAGAAATTCTCCTAAACTTTTTTAAGCGACCAACTGAAAAATGTATGATTGCATTTGATCACTTACCAATTTCGTAAGCAAGACCTGAGAAGGCAGAGCAGCCAGGGCCACCAGTAAGCCAAAGCAAGAGAGGGTCCTCTTTTGGATTTTTGTCCGACTTAACAAAGTAATAGAAGAGCTGTGCTTCCTCTGACTCACCTACACCTACATACCTGATCAAACAAATATGTATAAATTCAGAATAAGTACTAATTGATCATTAGAGCTATTTGCTGTCATATTATGAACTAACCCAGTTTCAAGTTCAAAGGGGAGAGGCCCCTGGAATCCTGGAAGAAACTTGACTGTTGAGTGAGAAGCTGCAGGCTGCATGCAAAGCTGTAAAAGCAGAAGAAGAGAAAAACAGAGCTTTGCCATTTGCATTGTTCTTTGCCTTTTTCCTGTCTCTAGATGATAGTTTCTTTGCAGAAACAAGAGCTAGTGAACAATCTTCAGGTTCGTTGGATAAGAACCTAATTATCTAAAACGCTTGGTTGACAGTGTTATTGTCACAACGTAACTTTTTTTTTTTAGACTGATTAATCATCAGATTACTATATTACACAGATATTTATAACAATTGCTTATTATAACAGAGGTATTACACTGATATTTATAATTAGATATACATAATTGGGACTTACATTATTACAATGAATTCTATGAAATACATGCCCAATACAAATAACCCCTCACAACGTCACAACGTAACTAAGACAAAGAGACTGGAGTTATTAGCATAGTGAATTTTGATACGACACGGGTCAAATTAACAGTTTTGTTAGGCTTGGGGAGGCATTCGACAGGCGGCACGCAATAGAAGAAAATAGAGAAAAATTTGTTGAAAAATGTTTTTCATTTTTTTGTTTTCCTTTTTTAAGCAATGCATTGTCGTTTTGGCTTCTATTGAGACGTCTGCACTCTGCGGCGATGTCATAAACGTGACTACGTGAGTCCACGTTGCTGTGCCCTACACAACCGTTGCAAATCAATCAATCATTATCAAGTTACGTATTGAACCACTCAACTTTGAACTTTAGTTCTGCTTTTTGTGGCAATGATACAATTTGCGATTAACGGTTAAACATATTTCGTTGAATGTCAAATTGCGTATGCCACAGATTTCCTTGGAAAATACGCTGGCCGGTGGTTTCTGTATTTGAGTTGCCTACGTTGCGTGTCAATTTATTTTTCACCATAAAACTCCAATACTTCATCCGAACAAAAACTTAAGACTAAGGTAATGTTTGAAATTAAGATGATAAACTTCTAGATTACAACTGTTCTAAAAAAAAATTATAAAATATAAGTTAACAACATATAATAAATATGGGTTTTAGATTATAATTTTGACAAAAATAATAAATTATTATAATATTTTTTATCATACACGTAACAAATCAAATTAATTAAACTTTTAAATCACAACTAAAGATTATTAAACACTTGGAGTGAAAATACTGAATAGCAAAAATCTTTAAGATGGAAGTATAGATTGAAAGTAGATGTTTATTTAGACTAGAATAAGAGTGTAAACTATCAATCATAATCTCAATTATATATTTACTTTATTTTGAATTGAGAATTAATTATTATAAATTATAATTTTACCTTTCTATAAAGAGTATGTAACTTTTAGTTAGAAAATGGATAACAAAATATGTTTATACAAAACCTATTTATTTTATTATTAATTTTTATTATGCAAACTAATAATATTTATTAATATTTTTCGTGATGTAAATTAAAAATATTTATAAATTTTACTTTAATTATTTAAAACTAAAAATTATTGATAATATTCACCTGTAAACTTTTTTATTAGCTTTGAGCATTTTTAGAGATCAAAGGAGTGAAAGTAGGATTCCCACCTCTCCATAAAAGTGGAAATCACAATCCTCACTTCAAAAGTAAATCCAACAAAATAAAATTTTTATACTTATCCTTAAATAAATATGTAAATACTGGAGTAAAAAGACTTTACACTCTCCATTCTTACTCTTGTATGTAAACACATAAGTTACTTAAAGGGTGAGGCTATTTGAACCCATATTTATACTCTTTACACCTATTTTATAATAAAATTTTATATCACAAAGATATCCTCATATATAATTACGAAACCATCCTCTTTTAATTTCATATCTCTCTTGCATCCGCCTTTGTGTATATTTTCTCATTAAATTGATTTTGGTTAAGGTTGAAAAATGTTATTCCATGAAATTATATAATTTATTAATAGCTAATTCAATTATAGATGCCATCGAAATTAAAAATAATCTCTTGGTTACCATAAGAAAATTGATTTTTTCCATAAAGCAATTATGAACTACCGTTCCTTTTCGGTCCAAAATATTTGCAGGTGAACCAATATTTTTCAAGGCACCAGTTTCATATTTTTAAAACGTTTGCAATTGATCAATTCATTAACTTTCCTGTTGGGGTGAAAAAAAAAATGTATCAAAATAGTTACCATTATAACTTCTATCCATTCTTGTATTAGGGAAGATATTTGCTATATTCATTATTTTTTGGGTTAGATTGGGGAGATAATTTTTTGATATATGTATCAACGCTCCCTCTCCCTGTGCAGTCTCCCACATTTTGTTTCATGTGCAGTCTCCCACCAATTGCTGGTTGCTGCAATTTCAGATTTCGTTTATACTCGTGTGGAAGCATTTTTTGGAAGCAAATGTATAAGAGAAGAAGATGAATGAAGAAGGATTAGTTTTGGAACATGAGAGGGTTTGTTGAGTAAAAATAGATGTTTTCAATTGTAGTGATGTGTGTATAAAGAAGAATAGTTTAAAGAGTAAAAAATTGGGTTCAAATAGCCTCACCCTTACTTAAATTATAATTGTTCGATCTCTATATCAATCAAGACCTAAATTAATGACTTAATTACGTCAAAACCAAAAATTTACTGACGCATGTCTTACCGTGAATTTTATACATGGAATCCATGATTATGATCAATAATGCATATAGAACTTTGTAAAATAATTCTGTATATGATACATTTAGGGAGGCAGTATCGGCCCCCGAGGCCGGAACTTTTCTCGGTGGATTGATTCGTTGCTCCTCTTGGTTTTATCAGGGATCATCAACTATACATATTTTCTAAACATATATTTAGCATGAATCAACAACCACTCCGTCTTTAGGAGGAGCTGAGCTATCAACTTCCTTTTCTGTTTCCATCGCCACGGCCACTTCCCGCCTCTTCTCCTCCTCTGATTTCTCTACCTTCAGCTTCTGCAATAACACTCAAGAATTTGGAGATGAAAGTTCAGATAGATAATCTTGATTGTGGGGATCAATTAGTTGTTGATAGCCACCACATTTTCACAAAATTCCTTTAGATATCACCGTGGGAATATAATAAAGATCAAGATCCAGAAAACCAGGAGGAAAGAAGAAGACAAAATCAAGATGCTCTTCAGAATCATGCATTGCAAGATGACGTAAATGTAAAATAACCCACCTTGGTAGCCACAGATGAGTCCTTAGTCACATGCGCAAACATGTTCGCATAGAACTTTGCATCTCTCTTGTTGCTCTCAGCTTGAAGTTGTTTCAATGATTTCTGCAGCAACGTCACCTCCCTGGATAGAGAAGCATGTCATCTCAAGTGGCAAAAGAAGTTTGGTCTGAATAAAAATCGCCATTACCTGTTCTGGGGGTCAGCCTCAATAGCTTTCTTGATGTCCAATTCAGCCAAGATCAGATCTGCAATCTCCATATAGGCTTGTGCTCTCCTGTAAAGAGCTTTTACATTGTGACAATCACAATCTAATACCTGTAAGAGAAAAAGAAAAATTAGAAAAAAAGATGCATTGTGACTCATATTACACCCCTCTGGCTGCTTCTCTTTCAACAATCACCTTCGAACACAACTCAATTGCACCTTGGTAGTCCTTCAGTTTGAGACAACAAGCTGCACTGTTCAACCAGCATGAAACTCTTAATGACTTAACTAACTTCTGCTCATCATCAACAAAGGACCCATCTTCACTCACACAGTCTGCAGCCTGATAATACAGGAGAAGTAAATGTATATAGTCAAAAATCTATAAACTTGAAACCTAGGAATTTGAGTTTGTCTAAACCAGCGCATTGAGCCACCTTATTATATTTTTTGCCAGCTCGTTCATACTTCCCATTTTTGAATAGCAAATTGCCTTCTTCTTTCTTTCTCCCAGCAGCCTCAATTTTCTCCTGATTATTCATTTCCCATGGCACTTTCTCCTTTTAACAAAAGAAGCAGTGGGCAAACAATTCCCCAATTAGAAAATCCAGGAATATTGGAGCCCAAATACTTCTAGTGAAAAAAAAAAAAAAAATTAAGCAAAAGCAATTTTGTAATGATGGTAGGGTAAAATCTAAATCAATCTCAATAATTGTGTATATTGGGGTAAATAACTAAGTTTATACCAATACCATTTCTTCTTCGGGTAATAAGTATCAAAAATCACACATTCTTCTTAAAACTGCTTCAAGAATATTCTAACTATTACTAACAAAAATTTGAGAAAACCAGATCAATGCATAAGAAACATATCCTAAACTTTCTTGTTTTAATCAGAGATGCGATTTGTAATCTTCGCATTTGAGGAGAAAAACTAGCAGTATTTAGTTTGCTCATGACTGATTCACCGGTCCCTAAATTATATATAGAGATTTGAAAGACAAATTGAACAAAAATGCAAATATCAATGATTATTCCTTTGCCTATGGAAAAGAAAATGTAAGGAAAGGAAGAGAAATAAAAGGTATTCAAAGAGTTATCATACTCTATATATTCATAAGCACAGAGCTACAATGTCTCATCTTCAATATTACCAAATAATTACCAGTCACAAGTCATTACCTTGATAAAATCCATCATTTCAACTTCATAATATAACTTCGCACATGAAGGGACTGTTGCAAGATCCCGCTTTGCTTCAACATTTCCAAAGCCATATTCATGATTTATTGTTACTATTGCCCATTCCTCCTTCTTCATCGTTGCCGCCACTCGGTCTAAACCAGCAATTCCTTGTTCTGCATACAGCAACTTGCAGCCATAGTTAAAAGTCTGGAACTTTATCATTTGAAAAATCCGTACCATTGTCGAATAGCTCCAACAAAGAGTGACAGACCTTTAAGTAGATTCAAATAGATTTTTTTAATAAATTCTAGAGGAATATGATGTACACATGACAGAAAAGCTAGTGAACTAAAATGACAATACAGAAGCAGCAATGAATTACCTTCATCTGTGATAAATTCCAAAGGCTGCTCCCCATCATATCCCTTTTTCTCAAATACAGTGCCATCTTCTAGCCTAGCAATGTAGCTGACTGCAAAGAATCGAAGAATATAAGACAGTATGATCTAATTTGATTAAAGGAATCACGACATGTCAAGGTTCATACAGCATATTGCAACGTAATTTCATAAAATACACTTCTTCTGTATTGATAATTTTGCTTTACAAGAGACATGGTGCAGAGATAGTATAGTTGTGTACTTTACTGCTTCTGAAAGTAGACATACACATAGTATTTCAACACCTGAAAGCTTGAAAGAAAGAAAGTCTCCCCATGATGATATATGAATCATATGAGAATATCTAATCTCCATCAGAGTTTTTAATTATCATTTCATATGCATTCAGTCAAAATTGGCTTGATTTTATATCCAGCCTAGATCCCAAACTTTTAAACTTCAATTCACCATTATATTGAATTCTCAAACCTAGTACATACATTAGGTCACTTATTGGTTACAGTAGCACCATGATGATTCAATAAAACCAATTAAGTCCAAAGATTCCATGAGTAAGAACTCTTGGATCATCATTTATTCAAGTTTGTGCTTTGAGTAAAATAAAAGCAGAAATGGGGCATTACAAAGAAGAAAATCACTTACTTGTTACAGTAGCACCTTCATCCGCAGAAGTGCCTTCCCCCTCTTTTAAGATCTTCTTGACTACTTTGGAGTCTCCAGTAACATCAACAACATGCTTGAAAGATAGCAACTCTAGATTGAAATCCAATGCGGAATTTCGGGGGATTGTACCGAATCCATCACAAGCATCCCTTCTCTGCTCTCCAAAAGCATCTGCAAACTTTTGTGTTAGATAGTAAAGAACAATAACCAAATCACAGTGAGATTACAGCATCATTTTCAGCAAAAGAATCATGCTATCACCACCTTGAGTCAAAAATCAAAATCAGTAGTATATAAGCTCCAGATTTATAAGATACTGCTTAAGAACCATTGAACTTAGCCATTCTACAAATGCCTGTGTGTATGTAGCTAGCACTTCTTCACTAGTAAACAGCGAGGTGCGAGATCAAGGAACTGTGATTTAGTAAAATGTATAGTTATCTTCAAACAGCAAGTGTATCCTTCATCTGGAAATTAACCAATACCGGAAGAACTTGAGACAATAAAATAGAAAAATGGCAATCCTGTCATAGTAAGATGTGAGAAGACTTACATTGTGGCTGAATGACTAATTTGACCTTCTCTCCCTTTTTCATGGTTAAAATTGCTTTAGACAACACAGGGCAAAAATGCCCTGAAGAGATCAAAACAGTCAATAATAAAAATCCAGCTTAGTAAGAAATAATTATGTACATTCATAAGTACTATAGAGCCCTATCTCTCAACTCTAAATTACCATCTTTCAAATAAAATTCAACTCCTTCTTCCGGAGTTTTTGCCACCATGGTACCATCACCAAGCATCACTTGATACTTCACTGCAGTAACAGATAACACCTTGTTAGCAATGACCATACCAGCATAGTCATATCCATTAACAATCTACTTGCAATAATGAACATAAAAATGGAAACAAAAATTTCAGTAATAAGCCGCATTAAAAGTACCAAGAACTTCATCCAAGTCACCGGGGGACGCATCCCTCTCCCCCTTCTCCAAAATCTTCTTAACAATCCCACCATCTTTACTCAAGTCCACCACTGTGATCCATGAGACTAGTTCAACTTCAAACTGAACAACTGAATTTGGTGGCAGACTATCACGACCTTCAACTCCAAATCTTAGCTCAGAAGGCAACGTGAATGTGAACACTGCACATTCCCTCTTTTTCATAGTAATTATCCCATTATCCAAACCTGTTGCCACTTGACCTGGCAATAACCATGTTAACAGGTAACCAAAGTTTTACTCTAAACCAAAAATGAGGGGGAAAAAAAAGGTCAAATAAAAAATAAAGAACTCACTCACCGGTACCAAGCTTAAAGGTCAAAGGATCATATCTATCTCTTGTAGAATCAAACTTGGTTCCGTCAAGCAAAGTACCCACATAGTGAACTGCACTCAATTAAAGATAACAAAAATAAATAAATAAATAAACTGTTGTAATATAGTGACTTCAAATTTAACCTGCATACAAACTTCATTGATGATAACTTATCAAACTTAAAAATTCCAATACTATTAAGAAAGTCTTAACTTGGGTCCCAATTTCAAGTGAAAAACAATAATAATAGTAATAATGAAATATAAAAGACAAAGTGAGAACTAACTTGTGACTTCGTCACCGAATTCAGGGGTGTCCCAGTCGACGCCGTTTTTGAGAAGCTTCTTTTTGATACCAGAATTACCAAGCCCTCTTTCCTCACCCACCTTAAGAGGTGCTGCTGATTCGATCACCTCCCCCGGTTCCTCCTCTTCGCCATCGATATCTGATAAGTTTGCACCTTTCTCTAACGTCATCACGGATTCGCAGGCCATAGTAAATTTGAATCTCTAATTTTATTTCGAATTGTTAAATTTAAAAATGTACAGTGTTTGGTCACATGAAGATGCTCGGAGAGTGAGACTGTGATAGGGTTATGTAACTATGCTAACGAATGTGTAACTCAGTGGCAGTTTTTTGGTATTTTATTTCCCCTTCTGGATTGTTCATATCAAAAGTTTTACGAGACTTTTCTAAATCTACGATAACAACAGCTCAAAATGAGGAACCGCCTCAAGTAAGCTTGCGATTGTGACGGACACAATCAAAGTGATAGGTTGGGTGAATAATATTTTTTTTTTATAAAATTTAAATGAATTAATTATATTATTTCATTAGGTGATTGATTAATGATATATTGTTTAAATAGATTTTTAAGATAAAAACTTGGTATGCGTAGAATTATTAGTATATATAGACATAACTCACAACTTTTAATTATAAAATGAATAAGGAAATGGAATAATATAAAATGTGTACTTACAAAGAAAAAATTATTTCAACAAAAATCATTGATTTTTATCCAATCCAATATTAATTGATCCACAGTTCCACAAAATTATAGATCAATAATGGCTGCTTAAACTTACATAATATTTGCGATTTACTTTTCACAAGCTCGCATAGGAAATGAAGCTTTTATCTTCTAAAGTTTCACTGTGTTTAATTTTACAGTGATAGAGATTAATAGTAAATATTTTTTTCTTCAAAAAAAAAATAATAAGAGACTATTGATTTTTTAAGCATTTTGCAAATTTTTCTACTTTTCTATGCAACAAGCTTTTGTTATACTGTGAAACCGTAGAGAAGATGACAAAGAGAGATTAAAGAAAATGAATTAAGGAATGAGTAAATTGGAGAGAAAATCCATGGCTAAAAATCTACATTATTAATTATTTATAAATACGGTCAATATAATTAATTACATCTTATCCTAACCATTGATTAATCGTTTATCCAAGGGTAAAAAAAATTGTGTAAAAATAAGTGTAATTTTAAAGAGCCATTGATCCTTCCCCTAAGAAAATATATTTATACAATAACTTATTTATTTTATTTTTAATTTAAGTATATAAAACAATTATTCTTATTAATATTTTCAACGATATAAATTAAAATCTTTGATTAATTTTATTTTAATTTTTTAAACTATAATTTTTTTACCTATTTTATTTATGGTAAAATTATAATTTTTAAAAATTTTTAAGGATATTTTCGAAACTAAAACGAGTGGGAGTGCATCTCTCAAGTCCCACCTTCCCCTTCATGGGAAAGTGGCAGAGCTAGGCACTTATATTAGGGGAACCTTAGTTTAAAAATTTTTAATTTAATTAAGGGTATTTTTTTTAATGTTCGCAATGGGATTCAACATTTAAAATAAATAATTTATTACTATTTTTTTTTTCGAAGAGAAAACAATGCAATTTGAATTTTTGAGAACCAAATATTTAAAGAAATAAAATTATATGGCTATTGAGATTTGAACCCAAGTCTCTAAAGCCACTAAAAAAAAACTCTTGTCACAAGTTGCAAATATTTTATTATAAAAAAAAGAGCTCAAACTCTCTTTATTTTACTTTTTTAAAAGAGACTCAAAATACATTTAAAAGAAAAAATAATGGCCTAGAAGGGGCTGGCCCTCCTCCTAGGCCTTAACTAACTCCGTTCAGTAAAAATCTCCCTCTCAACTTAAAAAATAAATAAGGCTCACATAGTCACATAGTGAAACTCCCATTCTGCCTACTACGAAGCGAAATAAATAATTGATTTTGAAAACTTCGCACTTTAAAATCTGAATCTAAAATGTAAACACAACAATAATTCCTTAGTGTGCTTTTTTAACTTCTTCAACTGAATTAAACGTTCCATTAAGGCAAGTAACGGCAGCCTCAAATCTTAATATGTAAGATCGTAGATGTAGGGTATGTGGAAGTTAACATTGCCGAAGTTTGAGACAAAGATGGCAAAGGAGGCATGTCTGTGTCCTTTAATTATGAAAACCTTATTCTAATAAGGGATTAATTAATCAATCACTTATTAGTTTAGTGGTTGACATTTTATCAGCTCATCTCTAAGCGACATAGTGAAAATTTGTTGTCAAATACTTTGCAAAATGTTTCCGTACTATATTAGACCTTTACCTTTTGAATACACATGGTAGATGCTCAAGCCAATTCAACTTTAAGGTTTTGGAAGTGCCTTGCCTTCGTATTTGATTATTGGCGGTGGTCACAAGTCAAGTTTTCTAATGGTTAATGGCTCCTATATAATTAGTCAAAGATAAACTACGGCCCACGCCCATTGAATTGTCTTAGAGCCTTGAAGGGTTCCATTTTAGCCATTGATAATTTGATATAATGCAAAACACGTGTCTGCTCTTGCTTTCCGAATTACTCGCTTTAGTATTGTGTTAATGACAAAAGTCCTCCTTTTCTATTTATTGTCATTGGAAAGTTTGGAGATAATTTAATGAGCGGAGAAATTTGGACCAGGTTGAAATTTTCCATTTAAATTGACTTTTTCTAACAAACTGTGTATTTAATTTCTAAACCTCACCTACGACTACATTTTTTATTATTACTCCTGACAAGATTATTTGAGGTCATTTCCGAAGAAAGTGGAAGAAAAGGCTGAAATAATGTTTTACATTTTTTCGAATTTATTACCGTACATATGCAGTATCACCTCTACAAAATATTATTGTTAGGACTAAGAAAAAATATTATTTTTAACAAAGTTATTTATTTATGAATAAATGAACAATCGATTAATTTTTTTAATAATTAATATTTATTAATTTAGAAAGAGTCTCTTCTTTTTTTTCTTTTTTTTTTTTGTTATAAGAAGCATTTTGTTGGTACATGTACCTATTTACCTATAAAATAGCACAAATGGTGATTCCTCAAGTCAACAATATCTCCTCCAACCACTACTATCCATAATAGTATAACAAACTTGTAATTATACAATATCTATCTTTCTTTATTTTCCGTATATGTACTTATATATTATTATTGTATAAGCCTTTGATATTAAGGACATAGGTGAGCTCAGTCTATAAACAAATAACTTTATATGCATATATTGCAAAATGTGAATTTAGATAATTGAAGTTATGAAGGGAAAAAAAAAAACTCCTTAATATTATGAATTTTATATTTTATTTATTATTAATTTCGTGTTTGATTAATTATTAATGTATGTTTACATTGGGCCTAAAGGATTCAATAAAAAAAAATTATTTTCTTGAACATTACCGAAATATTAATTTACTACCCTATCCCAAGTTGGGACTAGAAAATTTTATTATTTAAGTAAAATTATTAATTTATTGAAAATTTATTTATCGAGATTTTACTGTATTACTATTTGAGATTTAGTCAGGGAATGAATTCTAAGTTATTTTAAATATAAATCAAAAAGTCAGAATTCTTCTCAATTTTTTAACAGTAACAATCCATTTTTTTTAGTTGTTTTTTAAGCCTATAAGACCATCCCAACACTTAATTCAGAATTATGTTTTAACGAGTAATCGAAATGGTCTTGAGTAACCCACCTTGAATTATTCAATGCTCGTAAAGATTTCGTATCTTTGAACTAGATTTATGAAAAGTTACTACACTTGCATGTTTAGATGCTGTTTCAGAATTCTGTTTTGACAGGATTTGAGTCGTTTATACTTTATATGCCACATGCTCGGTCGTAATTTCAGGATTATATCAAGTTTCGAATGACAGAATTAAGTGATTTTAAGTCGACTGCAGGCCCAATGGTTGGAAAATTGATATATATTTTGGATTTTCAGAGCCACTTTGGGTACATCTTGCTGAGCCTTCATTAATTTTGTTGCTGATGACCAATTCCAGCAAGTTTTTAGCATGCATATTCTTAAAACCCATTTAATTTGTTCATGACTATGTTAAAAATATGGGACGTTATCGGCTAGCGGTACGATTAGATAATTGTACAATTATTTTTCGCTTAGGAAGTATTGTCAACGAAAAAGGAATTGGTCGTACATTTGACTTGATGCCCATTTTAAAACTGAAAAGCAGGATTGTTCGCGATCCGTTATGGAACAGTGATTGTGCGTTGGCTTTGTCTAGCCTGTGCTGCTTGGTGTATTGACCCTATCTGTTAATGGAAAGTTAGATTGTTTTTTTTTTTAATATTGGTTACGCACTAAATTACTGTATTGCATAAATATTTATAATTGTTATAATAGTAGACATTACACTGATATTTACAATCAAATATACATTATTGAGATTTATATTATTGTATTAAATTTTATGAAGTACATGCCCAGACGAAATAACTCTCACAAAGGAGAGATGTTCCTACTCCCCTTGCATTTTGCAAGGGAGAAGAGTTTATAAACGTTGAAGTGATTTGACATTGAATGATGATCGCAGGTTGTTAATTGATATAATTGTTGTTGAGCTTCATACATGTACTTTTTATTGTTTATGTGTTTGGAAGTTTTTTTTTCTTTTTTAATATCTTGAACTGAATATCTGCTATTGTATTAATGTTATTAAAACCTTAATAGCTCGTATCTGGCCGTTGGGCATTAGTTCACTCCTATTTTTTAGGTCTTGAGGATGTTAACAGCATGGAGTGAAAGTGAGTTGGTTTTTTTTTTTTTTAATTCGGTAGCTGAGATAATATATGGGACTGAATTATAATCGCATCACCGATCAATTTGTGTAAAACACAAATGAACCCCATCGTCCCATGCTAATATGCGGTCTTTAAACCTCGACAAGCTAAAATGAAGGTGATTTACTTTAGATGGTGTTATTCTTTTCCCAGATATGTGGAGAGTGGCAATTTGATGACTTATTGGATATCCTTGGTGCCAAATGTGAGTTGACCATATTTGATTTGTTAGTTAGTCATATCTAAAATCCTAAATACTAATTTTACTTTGGCAGCAGTTATGTTGGAGCAGCCTCCAGAACCGTTGGATGCACGTTATTTCAATTGTTTCAAATTCAACTATAGACATCCAACGGTTCTAGAGACTGCTCTATCTTAGTGCTGGTCTAAGGTAGCTGAACCCTTTTACTTTTTATTAGTCATGTCTCCCAACTAACATAACAACTTTGAACCCAAAACTGCATGATTATTTTCTCAAATTGATAACGAAAAAGTAAATTTAATGTTATATAATGTAAGAAGAAATTAATCTAAAAAAAACAATGAAGAAATTAATCCCAAAAAAAGTAATAAAGAAATTAAAATTTGGAGACTAAGGTCCTACTTTCATTTGTTAATGGACAATTTTACCATTTATCAAGACTAAAGTTTTGAGTTCGAGACTCATGTAGTAAGCATGTATTTTACTTCTACTATAAAAAAAAAATAAATAAAAAAAACCTCAAATTTTGTAGGGGTTTTAGATTTTTTTAAAGGGTTAAATTATTTAAATATCATTTATTTATTTTACAAATTTTTCATAATTTTCATAACAAAATTAAAAAAATTACCTATTAAAATAATTATATAACTTTTAATAAAAACTCTAATCCATAAGTGGGAATCAAACAACTAAATATTTTACTACAAATACTAGTTAAAGAAACACTATTTCAAAGATTACCTACTCGGCATAAAATTTGGTTGAATAGTTCATGCTGTTTCCTTCTTTACGTTTTAAAACGTAATTAAATGATTTTTATAATTTTTTTGTATTAATTATGTTAGAATATTACTCTAAGTACCTTCTCTATCTTCAACTTTTAATTTAAAATATATACATAACCAACTAGATATTGTCAACAAGAAAGAAATGTATGCGTTTGTAATGACCCGCCACCACCCAACTAAACAAATGTTTCTTTTGTATGCCCTTCTCTCTCTTTGACCTTGAAGAAAATAATGCTTAATTAATAGCTTATATTTAATTGACACGTTCAATCTTTCCCAATAGAAATGATCATTCTGTTTTTGTTTAATTTTAAATCATCTTCCAGCTAACTAACTCTTCTGCTACTGCTTCACGTTTTCGTCTCCACCTAATCTGAAGAGCCAATGATTTTACATCAGCTAGCATCAAGGTCCCTGAAGAAACCGAAATTGTTCACGGGCCACAATGAAAATTGATCCAGCTAGGAGAAATTTAGATGGAAATTAACAGTTTCACTGATTCGCAACTAATCATCAATGCTACCCTTGATTGAAAAATCAATTGGGTTTTCTACAATCATTTGAAATGAAAACAAGAAGATTTAAAAAGAATCACATATCTCCGAATATGATCAGAAGGCAACAGCCACGCTTCTGCTTCTTGGATACACAGAATCTGATGACTTAGTCTTAGTATGAACACTGCCGTCTTCCCCAAGGTCACCGGGCTTTTCCTCTTCGATCCTTCCCATGAATCCCGCCATCCCAACACTGCAACTCTTGGGGAACCTCGCCTTCCCGTTGGATCCCAGTTGCTGCTGCGGCAGTTGTTGTGACGATGATCTCATCTGCATGTGTTGTTTCAACAACATGTCGATTTCGTTCAAGTGGCCCATGCTCCTCACCGAAGCAGCTCTAACGAGCTCACCATAGTCGTCGCTCTCGCTAGACAATGCTGATCTAGCACTGAAGCTCTTCGGCAGCGTGCCCCCCATGGGCTGCCCGTAAGTCCTCCCTTCCGCACAATTAATCATGCTCCGCACGTAAAAATCCCTCGCTTTCCCCAACGCCCTTATGGGTAACATCACGAACCGCACGAACCTGTTGTGGCTGTGCTTGCTTTTCATCATAGTAGTACCAACGTTATCGTAATTTGAAGATGGCTTTTCAATCTGCAAGATGGCAACTGACTGAATTCAATTTCTTGGCGACTTGTGTTATCCACTGGGCGGGTTTGAACCGAGAGGTTTGGTTTTATAGAGATGGTGGTTGCGTATGAATTGTGAGGATCGATACTTGATTAAAGAAAGAAAGTGGGTTTGAACTTTCCAATGGCACGCTGAGTTGGACGAAGCTGTAACGTGATGAAACACGTCGGTTCGAATGTCGTACGAATCGCATCATTAAAAGTATAAGGAAGTATTAAGTTAGGCTGACATTTCGGACTGGATAAGAGTTGAGTTGACAGAACTGAGTCTGAAATATGAAACCGTCTTAAAATAATTGACTAAATTCCTTGTGACGATTTTTTTGACTTTATTATTATCGTACGTACGCCGAGTCATCAGATGGCTTCTGCCTTCTTGTCTATTTTTCAATCAATGTATATCTCCACGATGGAATCTTGAGAGCCACTCATTATACAGCCCATGGTAATAAGTAAATACGAGCGAAGCAGCAGCGGTTTTTTATGCTGCGGAAACTGGAACCCGCGGTTTAACCCAATGGATCAGGGGATTAGTCATCACGTGAGCTAATTAGCCATATAACCGTGTCTGTGATTGGCCCGAATTGTGAATCTCAAAATTAATTCAAATAATTTTTTATTATTATTCATAGAAAGTCATCAATTCAGCCTGAGAATAGATCAACCAGATGGTAAACGATAGTTAATCAAGTAGTGAAGAAAGTTGAACGGATAATAATCAACTTGATTAAACAGATAATCATATAATATATTTCTCCACTGACCATTAGGATCCAACTAAAATGTTATCTGCTTAAAAGAAATTTAGCTCCTTTCAGCTTTAATTACGTTTATTGAGTGTGTTTAAAAAAAAAAGAAATATTATTATTTTACCCCTAAAATTTTTTGATAATTGTTTTTCTCACTTAATAATTCAGTTTTTATCATTTTATAATTAAACCGTTTACTCCAGTAATAAATTTTATGATGCCACAAGAGTATTTTAAATTTTCACAAGGTATCTAAAATAATCAAGTGATAAAAGCGTTATTTATTTGTATTTAATTAATTTGGAGAGTCAAATTATATGCACACTGTTTAAGGGTAAAAATAAATTTTTGCTATAATTTTTGTTAGAAAATCTGTTAGCTTTAACACTTTGGCAGTAAAATAATAAAAATTAAAATATTAAGTGAGAAAATTAATTACAAAAAAAATTAGTAATAAAACTGATATATTGTAAAATAATTAGTAATAAAATAATAATATCCTTAAAAAAATATTACATTACTGATTATTGTTTGTCTTCTACTGAGTGAGAGAAATTAAATGAGGGAGATTGCCGCTTATTGACGAAATGACATGAATCCGCCGGCTTCGACGCCCCATGATCATCATGTCCCACGTGGCATCGATCACCTATATTCAATGAATGCACTATTGAGTAAAACAATCAACCCCCACGACTCATGGGCCTCTCTAATCTCCATTTTTTAAATGAAATTATATATATATATATATATTAAAAGACAAGAAATGTGCTGCGGCGAATTGAAACATTGACATTGAAAAGAAAGAAAAATTATACGTTTTTGAAAAGTTTAAAATTTAATTAATGAAAATTTGAATAACAAAATGAGGGTTTCTGCACTCATTTATATTAAATCTAAACATTATAAATTTATTAAAATAGACAATTTCGAAATATCATTATACAATTAAATTCTCCTAACTGAAATAAAAATAAAATAAACAACATTTACATGTAATATGTAGAAAAAAAAAGAGAAAAAATCTGAAAATAATAAAAAAATTCCTAAAATTACAAAAACGATTATAGGAAAAGAAAATTTTCGATCGAACCACAAGATTCATACTACATAGCGTATTGGATTAAATTCATCTTGTCAAGAATTTCAAAATAATATATTTATACACTCACTACAACTCAGGTTATCACCTAAAGAAACATCATACTCATCCTACACATTTATCGTTTAATATTCTGGAGAAGAGTCGTACCAGTGGGATTATTATATATGACGATTCTCCTAATTTACACGTGAGAAAATCAGTTTTGTAGGACTATCCCACTTAGCCATCTAGAATAATCCTTCTAGAACCATTTTTTTTTTTTTTTTGTAATCTTCCATGTCTCCATCACGTCTGGGACCGTATGGCGGTATTCTTGAGTGGGGTAATTTTTAAAAACCTCCCCTGAGGTTTGAGCTTGTTGCAAGTAGATGGCGAGAATTGATTTATTTGTAAAAAACTCCCTACCGTCAGTTAAGTTTAACATTGACCGTTAGTTGACCATGCAAAGACAATATTACCCTTAACAATAATTTGTAAACGAAAATAACTAAAAAAAAACCAAAATTATTGGTGCAAAAAGCACAAACCCTATTTTTTGACAATTTTATCCTTGTCAATTCTAAAAATTTACAATATCATAGGTAAAGATTATGACTATTTCATTTTTAAATTTTTAATTTTATCTTTCTTGTAGGAATTTTAAGGAAATATCAATAATTTAAAGAGGATTTTTTAATTTTTTAATTTTAACTTTTTTATAGGAACTTTAAGAAAATATCAATAATTTAAAAAGGGTAAAATAACTAATAATTTTGGTTTTTTTTTAGTTATTTTCGTTTATAAACTATTGTTAAGGGTAATATTGTCTTTGCACGGTCAACTAACGGTCAATGTTAAACTTAACTGACGGTAGGGAGTTTTTTACAAATAAATCAATTCTCGCCATCTACTTGCAACAAGCCCAAACCTCAAGGGAGGTTTTTAAAAATTACCCTCTTGAGTGATATTGCGATAAGGGTAATTTTGGAAATTAATGGCTACACACAGATATTCACTTAGTTAACGTATATATGTTTTATTTGTGATTTGTGAATAAAATATTTTTCATATTTATACACAAAAAAAAAATTATGAGCGAAATATTTTTTTACTTTTTATGATAAATTAAAAGTTACATTTTCATTCAATAGAGTTTAAATTCAATTATAATATTAATAGTTCAAATAAAATTCGATGTAATTTGCTTCACTACAGTTCAAATAATATTGTTGTGTTATAATTGAATTGGTAATTGTGAAATTAAATATTTAAATATATAGTTGCAAATTTATGATAAACTGATAATAAAATGTTAATTGTTCTCTTAATAATTAATAAAAATTATTATTATTATTATTATTATTAGTAGTAGTAGTAGTAGTAGTAGTAGTAGTAGTAGTAGTAGTAGTAGTAGTAGTAGTAGTAGTAGTAGTAGTAGGTGTTTAATTATTAGTATTGTTCTCTAAATTGTGTACATTATTTTATTTTTGTTAATTTATTTGTTTTTAGTTGTAAATAGAAATGAAAATTATCTTTACTAGAAAAATAAAAAATAAAAATCCATGGGTATCCATGGATATCTATATCCGAATGGATCAACTCCACATTCAGCCTCCAAGGATGGATATAAATAAAGTAATGATACAGCCACAAACTCTTGTACAAACTTATTTTGTACAAACTGACTTGCATTAATTCATTAGTTGAATGAAAATATAAATTAATAAAAACAAATCATGTGGGCCAAGTGATATTTAATTCAACCAATCTTATCATGCCACATCAGTTTGTACAAAATAAGTTTGTACAAGAGTCTGTGGCTGTATCATTACTCATATAAATATAAATATCATGGATAAAAATAGATTTGTATATGCATAGACAATGTCCACATATATATGGATATTTACCATCCCTCTTTTTTGGCTCGCCTCTAAATTCATGATCAAACTACCTCCTCCCGCCTCCTCTTTTCTTTCCATTAAAAGTACTTGAATAATCAAAGACATATTAATTCATTTCTTAGTCTTAACGGAAATTCAATTAAACACTTTAATATTTTTTTAATAAACTTTTTATACCCACCCCATTTCATAATTTTTAAAATTTAATTGAAAAATATTTTCTTTTGAGAAACTTATAAGAATTTATAGTTATGAAGATAGAGAGCATGTAATAAGAATAATATAATTAAGATTTTTGAATTTATATATATTTTATAAATGAAACCATAAACTAAATATGATTTTTTAGGAGAAAGTATTATGGCCAAACGGTTGATTTTAGATTAAGGATATGTATTTTACAATTTAAATTGAAGATATTTTAGGAAATAAAGTTTTGCTGGGGTGTTATAAGGATTTAGAGGGGTGCTAAAAGCTCGGTCGCATTTTGTGTGCCCAAAAAATCCATTGTTATTGGGCCTGTGCGATGGTCAAATGCTTGCATGGCTCCTCTCAATCTCTGGGTAATTATGTGATTGCCAACCGAACACATCCTCGAAACTCAACCACACAAATTGGCAAAACTGGTACTAAGGATTGAGGAGTAGGGACGCT
This sequence comes from Citrus sinensis, assembly GCF_022201045.2. Lineage (NCBI taxonomy): Eukaryota > Viridiplantae > Streptophyta > Magnoliopsida > Sapindales > Rutaceae > Citrus > Citrus sinensis. The sequence goes on from NC_068560.1 coordinate 30,396,762, forward strand.
GTACAACTTTTCTGTTTCCCCGTATATGGCTATCCCCTCCCTCGGTGCATCAAGAGATAAAAGCGAAAAAAGGAAAGAGATGAAAGGATTGCGTTTCATAGTAGCAATGTCGTTGTTTTGCACGTGTCAAGCAATCAGTCGCGGTCTCCACCCTCTGATCTTGGTACCCGGCAACGGCGGAAACCAGCTAGAAGCGCGGCTGACCAGTGATTACAAGCCCTCGAGCCTGCTGTGCAACCGTTGGTACCCAATTGTGAAGGACAGTGAAGGGTGGTTCAGGCTGTGGTTCGACCCCAGTGTTTTGTTACCTCCGTTTACTAAGTGCTTTGCCGACCGCATGATGCTTTACTATGATCCTGATTTGGATGATTTTCACAATTCCCCTGGCGTCGAAACTAGAGTCCCTCACTTTGGTTCCACTCAGTCCCTTCTCTACCTCGACCCCAATTTTATTTGGAAGTAAGTGCTGTGCTTGTGAAATTTATTTTTGTTCACTTTGATTTTGTCACATTAACTTAAATGTATGTACAGGGAAATTACAGGGTACATGGCATCTTTAGTGGAGTCTCTAGAACGAGTTGGCTATGTCACTGGTGAAACTCTCTTCGGAGCTCCATACGATTTCCGATACGGATTGGCAGCAGGAGGTCATCCGTCCCGCGTTGGCTCCAAGTTTTTGCAGGACCTGAAGGATTTGATAGAAAAAGCAAGCAATTCCAATGGTGGGAAGCCAGTTATACTTGTTTCACACAGCTTGGGAGGGCTTTGCGTCCTACAACTTCTTAACCGAAACCCTTTACCCTGGCGCAAGAAATTTATCAAACACTTTGTCGCTCTGTCTGCTCCGTGGGGTGGCACCGTCGAAGAAATGCTCACTTTTGCTTCAGGCAGTACGCTAGGAGTTCCATTCGTTGATCCATTGGATGTGAGACAAGAGCAGAGGAGCTCTGAAAGCAATCTATGGCTCATGCCTAATCCCAAAGTGTTTGGGAGGCAAAAACCGTTGGTTATAACCCCGAATGCTACTTATTCAGCGAATGATATCACTGAATTCCTCGATGCCATCGGGTTCCCTCAAGGGGTTCACCCTTATACCACGCGGATTTTGCCCTTGTTGGAGCAATTAAGTGAGCCTGAGGTGCCCGTCACGTGCATTATCGGAACAGGTGTGAAGACACCGGAGACATTGGTATACGGAGAAAATGGTTTTGATGAGCAACCGAATGTTATTTATGGGGATGGAGATGGGACTGTGAACATGGTTAGCCTGTTGGCACTTGAATCGCTATGGGCCGATAACAAAAATCAGGCACTCAAGGTGATTACGGTTAGTGACGTTTCGCATACATCAATACTCAAAAATGATGCTGCCCTTGATGAAATTATAGGTGAAATTTCTGACATCAATTCTCTTGTAAGTGGGAGAAATTTTGTATAGAGCCAATTACATTTCACGACACAGCAACATTGAAGCAAATTATATTTTGTTTGTTTATTGTCTGTCAAAGATTTTGCTTGATTTTAATTTGCAGCCGGACAGTTAAGTTTTAATTTGTATGAAAATGTCAGCGATTTAACATTCAGTTGAAGAAAAAGCACATTAGCAGAATGTGAGAAAAGTATTATACAACAACCCGAAAGAGAGTGGACGAATTGGTTTTTATTAACCTCAGAAAATTGTTATGAACGTATATTGATTACGTTGTTGTAAACTTACAGGGACTCTCCATCGATTTATTGGTATTGAGTTGTGGGTAGCTTAAAACATACAGCTGTTGTGTAAAAAATGTTAAAAGCTCGTTTAGTCCCTATATTTTGAAGTTAGTGCCCGTTTAGTCCCTATATTTTTAAAAATACCTCAAACCATCCCTACCATTAAATTATTGACACTTTTGCCATTATCTTTTGTTCCTTTTAACTTATTTTTATCATATTGCCATATTATAATAATTTTTAGACATTATTAAAAAGAAAAAAATAACCCTATTATAATAATTTTTTTAGACATTATTAAAAAGAAAAAAATAAATTACCAGTTTAACACCAAAAAATAAAATAAAATAAAATAAAATAAAATATATTAATTTTTGTGGAACACACTCTTGAGTTAAAATATTAATTTTTCTAAAAAAATTGATAATTTAATTTTTTACGATATTAATTTTTTAGACATACGTGACCTTTCACAAAAATTAATATATACATTTTTTGTTTTTATTTTATTTTTGAGTTTAATTTGATAATTTGATTTTTTATTAATATCCACAAAAGAAACATTATTGTAAAAATGTAATATTGTAAAAGTAAGTTAAAATAAAAAAAATAATGGCATAAGTGTCAATATTTAGTAGCAGGGACGTTTTGAGGTGTTTTTAAAAATACAGAGACTAAATGGACACTAACTTCATAATATAGGGACTAAACAAGCTTTTACCCTGTAAAAAAATATAACAATAAAATAAAAGTTACTAATATCTATTAAGTATGATTTTTAAATAAAATTTCGGATAAAAATAATAAAAGATATTTTAAATTTTTTATCTTACAATTGGTAGATTAAAATAACTTAACTTTCAAAATATAATAATTAATGTTTATCAAATATTTTAATTCTCTCAATATCGAATGGGGCCAAAATCAGGTGAGAAGTAATTTAATCAATTTTTAACTGCTCAATAAAATCTATGAGTGATAATTAACAATTAATACTGGAGTAGGTGCCATAATTTGTATCGAAGGATTCCAATTTTCCTCCAAGAATCTCACTATATAAACAACAACTTGGAAAAAGGAGATATTCATTGATTCTCTAGGATTTGATTGACAGGTTCATTCTCTCGTGCAAATTGAAGAGAGCCACAAGCTCTGTGGAGGAGCATCCTGGAGTTGCTCAAATATAGTTCCTACTTTATTTCCACTTTCTCATGAATCAAATGCTAAGCCGAACGTCGAAGTGTCTTTGACAAATGCCAAACAACCACTTGGAGCTTTGAGAGTTTGAAGATGAAGAACAAACTGAACACTTTATGTATTAAAGGGTTTTGTCACCATCAAAGATCAATGGCGAAATGAATCGATACCAAAAGGAATATATTGCTAATATTGACATTTGAGAAGTTAATTTTTAGCACAATTACTTTTAGTGATGCTCACACATGGACATTCACACGAAATTAAAATGCGTGCATAGTTAAAAGATAAAAAAACTATAGATTTCAACGTATTGTTTTTTTCTCGTTTAATTTATTAAAGTTTGTGATTTTTTATCTTTTAACTCTGTCAGCATGAAATTTTTATGCATATATTTGTACCTGAACATGATTGTATTATACTCTAATTCACAAATTATTAAGATAAAATATGCTATTATAAGGATAGTGCAATTTATGAAAGTGAAATGAAGAAGCATTGCAATCATAATAGACATATGATCAGTGCACCTTTTTAAGTTTTTAAAGAGGCCAGTGAGTGTGAATATCATTGTATTCTCATCTTGCTATGGGTTTTCAATCCACTTTCTTACACGGTTACACCGCCTTCCACAAAACTTATTTTTATACACTACTTTGAGTTTTTTTTATCGGTAACATATTTTCACCGGCGTAGAAATAGTGCCTCACCACAAAACTTATTTTTGTGTACGAGTTTTTATCGGTGGGTTGAAGGCGACAAATCCACCCACCACCACCACCCAGCTTGTGAATATTTTATTCTTAGAAATTTCTGTCACAATGACTAAAACTCCGCGTAGTATCTGGCGTGTCCCACCTTTTCTTCATAATTCATGTACTTGCTTCAGTTCATTTACTCTCTTAAGGTTTTTGTGTTATTGAGTTATTGTAATTTTTAAGTTATAATTATTATAAAAAAATTATAATTATTTAAAAAAATTGTAATTATTAAATATAAATTAATAATATATAATAAATATAAATTTTAAATAATAATTTTAATAAAATTATTAAAGATATAATAAAATTTTCATTATATAAGTGAAAAATCATATTAACATAATTTACAAGCTACAATGGCTAGTGTTTACTAAACATTTTAATTCTGTGACTTTTAAGTTACAACTGCCCAACATCAATCACAAACGCATCCTAATTATATTTTGTTGGTGGTATCTACTTGTAGGGAATGACAAATGTAGAGAATTGCAATAATAATGGTAGAATTTTATTGTGTAAAGTAATATATTTACAATTCTGTATGTAAGAAGAAAATAATAATAATAGGTAAACTGTAGAAAAATAATGTGTATTTCAAGGCACGTTACAAATGTCGCTTTCCTTAAGATGTTATTTTCCTCCACCAATTGAATGATGCACAGTTAAGCAAATACGCCTCCATGATACAATGAAACACTTGTTTGTATGCTTGCGTTGTGCATCGACGAAAGCAAACTATAATACTCTTAAATGTTATAAGGCTACCAAGAAATAATATATTGTTCCTGTAGAAAACAATATATTAGATATATAATGAACAAAAATAAGTGTTATATGATGAAATTCGTTTTAGAAAAAAATGGATGAGAAAAGAGTGATGTGGGATCAATATTTTCATTTCTAAATAGTCTAAACATGACCTCTATTTATAGATATACTTATGCCATTTCATTTGAGTTGTCATCTTTCATAATATCCCTTCATTCATAGCCATTGGATCAAGAATTAATTTTAATACATGGTCCAAATTAAATCATCACCATTTCAAATGAAATGTCACAATGAAATTATGTGTTTTCAAATGAAATGGCACAATGAAATTATATATCATTAAGTGAAAAGATACATCTTCTATAAGGCACAAATAAATAGATATATTTTAACAACAAAACACCATTTATTTTGAAAAATGTTCCAACATATTTCCTCATCATTGATTATACTTTTATTTTTTGTTCTAACAAAGTTCTACCCTCAAATTCTTTTTATAAAAAAATATAAATAAATGAATAAAAGTACTTGCCATACTAAGAAACAAAAATAATAGCAAAATCATTATGCTTTTCAAGTGTGACCCCTTCTAAATAATTTGTAATGACAAATTTTTTCCAACTTGTGAAACATAATAATGGTTCATTTCACATGCGCCAAAACAAAACAGACGAGATCAACGGTCTACAATAGCTCGATTAAAACTTTGCTTTCATGGCATCATCCAATAAGATACACATTTTGAACAAGATGGTTCACAAAACAGCTGATTCCGCCACTCACACAGCGGCAACAATTTTTAAACCCCAAGCTTTGAACCAATCACTTTCTAGCCCCCAAGAAGAAAAGGAAAAATGAAAAAGAAAAAATAAAAATAAAAATTTGAAAAAAAAAATGTCATGGCTGGCTCGCTCGATCGCAAACTCTCTCCATCTCGACGACGATGACGATGGAGCAGAAGAAAACGACGTCGTGCCGGACCGAAGCAACCTCGACACTTCACCCACCAATCATTATCAAATCCCCCCACCAAAGGATGATCGAACTCAATCTCCACCAGAACAGTTAGAGGAAAATGAATTCCAATCGCGTGGCGTTAAAGAAGACTTGACGGAATTCAAGCAAACCCTAACTCGCCAATTCTGGGGAGTCGCGTCGTTTCTGGCTCCACCCCCGACAACACACGATAATCAACAAGGCTCGAGCAATAATTTGGACGAATCAGGGGCGCCGGATCAGTCCGACGAAGAAGATCCGCTAGATTCGGGGATCGGAGTGTCGGAGATGTCGAGGATGGGTTCGAATTATTATCCGCTTGGATCGGAGGAAAATGAGGGAGAAAATGGGAATGGAGACTACGGAGAGGAAGAGGAAGAAGAGGAGGGATTAAGTGCGGTCGGGATCACGGACGAGGTGTTAGCTTTTGCGAGTAACATTGCGCATCATCCTGAAACATGGCTTGATTTTCCTCTAGACGAGGAAGAGGATTTGGATGGTATGGTTCTTATTGGATTATTTATGCTAGTAATATAATAGCTGAATTCAAATTGACTATAAAGTCACTTGATCACATGATCATGGAATTTTCTATTACTTGATGGTTGCTTTTGTCATATTGCAAATGCATTACCCCTTATGATTTTACTGAAGTGTTTACTTTGATATTCTGATTTCACTTTCTAAATCATCTGTGTACTGATAGTAGTAAATATTGAAACACAAGGACTTAGTGATTCTGGTTATACAAAACAATGGTCGAGTTTTAGTTTCTTGTCCCGGTCTTTTATTTATAGGTTAAGCTTTGGAGTTTTCTTTTTTTCTATTTGAGACCTCCTTCTACGTGCTGTCCAGTCCTTGAAGACTTGTGTGAGGATGTAGCGTTTGGAGAACCTGGGTATGTACAAGATCGGGTAGCTGTCTATTTAGTTGTTCTAGTTTCTCTGATCCCACTTCTCCTAGTAGGGACATTCCAAAACCGTAGCATGAACCGAAAAACAAACTCTTCCTCCTGGGAATGAGCTAGCATAGTTGGTGGTTCTGATTTATTGAATGTATTTCTTATTTTTACCCACATTGCTTCATAACTGTGCACTTTCAAGACTTTACATGGTATTTATATGCCTGCCTCTTTTTTCAGATTTTGACATGTCTGATGCTCAAAAGGAGCATGCTTTGGCTATTCAACATTTTGCTCCTAGATTAGCTGCTCTGAGAATTGAACTTTGCCCTTTTCATATGAGTGAGAATTACTTTTGGAAAATTTATTTTGTTCTGCTGCATTCCAGGCTCAACAAACTTGACGCAGACATTTTGTCTACACCCCAAGTAAGTTGAAACTTTGCAAGTATGTGTGTCTATATATATGTGTGTGTAAAGTTAAAGAGAGTCTAGCTACATCTCTTACAAATTTTGCAAACTGCTTTCATGAATTTGATTCTTGTAGGTGTTAGGCAACTAGTAATTATACAACATTCACTCCATACATTCATGTGTGCTAAAGGGATGATTGATGAGTTATTATTCTTCAACCCATTGTTTGCAGGTAATGGAAGCAAGAGCAATGTGGATGCAAGAGCTGCATAAGCAAAGAAAGCCAGAAAGTAACTGGTTTGAAAGAAGCACTTCCTACATGAACGATCATGAAAATGTATTGCAGGAAGACCTTGTTCCTACCTCATCTTGCCGTACACCTGAAATCATGTCTCCCAGGATGTATGCCGCTGAGCCAACCACTTCCACCATGACCACTGATTGTGAAACTGAGAAGCACCCAATTGAAAGCACAGAGGTTCAATTTATTGATAAGGCTGTCATTGTGGAAAAACAGGTAGTGACTGAGGATAAGAATTTATTGGTTGGCCGGTCCTCTAAAATACAAATTCCAAATTATGAAGACGACTATGATGACTGGCCGGATGAAGATTCAGATTTAGGCAGACAGAATGAAACTGCAATTTGTGTGGGGAATGAAGATGACATTTCTTTCAGTGATCTTGAGGATGATGATAGTGTGCCCATGAAACCAAAGGTTGTTTGAAAATGAAACCAAAGTCGATTGAAAATGCTATGAATTTATTAGAATGCCATGCTCATTAAGCTCCAGTGCAGCGTAAGCTTTGCTGATCGGAAAAGAAACGGATGGAGATTTGATTTGATATGAAATCGACACTAGAGATTTGCTTAAGCCGTAAGAGTCTAGGGTTTGTTGCACATTTTCGTAACCAAGTCTGTACATGATGATGATCAAGTGTTCATACAGTGATGGCGTGTTCCCTTCCCAAGATCATTGAGCTTTTATTTATTTATTAAACAAATATGTTTATGTGTCTTAATAACTAATATTCGTAGTTACTTAAAAAAAGAATTATTATTATTATTTGGAAATCAAACTCCTTATCCGCCCACTTCCACTCGTGCCCCAAACCTCTATTAATTAGACTTTGTATTACGAGATTCAATTAAATGAGTTAAACTTCAAGTTCGAAAATAATAATAATAATAATAAATAAAGAAATAAAACTTTCTTATTGTAGAATCAACCAACCAAACTTTCCCACCACTGCGCATTGAAGTCTTTAATAATCGAAATTATTTTCTGTTAAAAAAATTGAAATTGAAGCTCCTAAAGGTTGCCCATGCCATAATGAAGCATTGAGTTGAAACTATTGTTGTTTTTGTTTTGTCAAAACAAAATATTATTTTTGTTGACTCAAAATTAACACTATCTGTATCTAGCATAACGGTCAATAAGATGTTTACTTATGTATATTTGAGTAAATTTCCAATCATTATTTTTTGGTTTATATTATGGGTCGTGATGTGGAAGGTAAAATTGAGTGTCAGTAATGTCTAAATTGTGTAGAATTCATAACAAAACTCAGTTAAAAATCATGGTTATAAATAGTGTTAAAGTAATTTGGGTAGAACAAAGTCCAAATCACCAAGACAATGAAAACATGGTGCTAAACTTGAATTGCTTAAGGATGGTAATGGGTACCGTCCGCGATAGATTTGTCATTATTAAATCTAAATACGCCTAAAATCTAAATTATCAAATCCATCCGTAACCTATTGTAGGTTTTAATTTTTTAAATAAAATTCACCAATTGCAAATTTTGACAACTATCAAATCCGCAATGGTACGAGGTAGATTTTTTGTTGATTTCCACATTCAAAATCACAAATGTTTAATATGTAAATTTATAATAATTGCCTAAAATTCCACACAGCATACTCAATTCTAAATTTAACCAATGTAAATGAAAAATTAAAATCTCAATATCCATCCAACACAAATTCTCAAATTTAAGTATAAAATACACAAATCTATAAAAAAAAAAAACCACAAGTTAGTATCAAGAAATAACAATTATCATTTTATATTATCATTCAACACAAGTTCTAAGAAAAGTCTTCATTGTGTTCACCACCAATAGTACCCTTCTAACACGATTCCTACAATAATATTTTCTAAAGATTAATACTTTTTTTTTAAAATACTAATCCGAAAAACAAAATTTTAATAATGAAATAATTCATGCACTGAGTTAAAGAATGATAGTCCATATAAAATTATAATAAGTATATAATAATTCATGCATTAAGTTAATTGCAACTTGCAGACACATTTGCACTTTGCATTATTTACTTTATATATTTTTAGATTTAAATATTTTCAATTAAAATTAAATTAAAAATATATTAAAAGGCTGCGGGTTGGCGGATACACATGCTGGTATCTATCGAATATTTGGTTAATACCAAACATACTTGCAACCTAATGCGGGTTTCAATTTATAATACCAAACTTGCATGCAACCCACAAAATTACCCGCATAGGTGGATTTAGGAGGTTTGTAGATACAATTAACATCTATAGAACTACCCCCAACTAATAAATAGAAAAAAAAAATTTTACCCGAAATTTATTATTATTATTATTATTATTATTATTATTATTTGTTTTTATCCCCCCAAAAGATTTAGAAATTATATATTTGAGTTTTGCTATTTGCCCCGGGTCAAACCCCGAAAGTAATAAAGGAACAACGTCGTTTCAATCTTTTTTTTTTCCTCATTCAAGTTAAACGACGTCGTTTTGGCAAAATTGTTACAGTCCAAATTGGTTGCTCTCTGTCTTCGTCTCACAGCCCCTTTCCCCTTCATTCTTGGTTGAGGCAAAATCAATAACAGCCTCAAATTGCTTTCTCTTTCCCTTCGTCTCATAGCTTCTTTCTCCTTTTATTTCTCTATTTCGCTTCACCTTCGTTTCACAGCCACCATCACGCACCCACCACACCGACAGCCATCAGCGTGGCAGCCACCATCACGCAGGGTTCCATCACAAATACCCAGCCATCAGGGCAAAAGTGACCTTCTACCTACTAATTTGACGAAAACTAATTCAGAAAGGGCAAATATGAGACCATGGAGTGCAGATCCTAGGATATCCCAAACAAAACCCATGATTTATTATCTGTCAGTAATGTCGCCGTATCTATCAGAATCTAAATCCAGTGCAATTATAGTCATAGCAGCTGTTATTATCACGACAACATTTATCATTGCAGCATTCAGTTTATTCTTCACTAGAAAATAATCAAATAGGGTGGAAAAAACTAACGATGATGATGCCAAAAGAGTAGCAGTTGATGCCGAAAGATAGGCTTAGGCATATGCATACATGCGACTATCTGCAGCACTTAGAAAACCCAGAACAATAAAAGCTAGGGTGAGTTTTAAATCAAGAGGAGTGGGAAAGGTTTTAAATACGAAATATGCAGGCCACAAGATCAAAGCAGTCAAAGGCCACCCAGCAACTGCAACAATTTTACCAAAACGACGTCGTTTTAGAACTTGGTTAAGGAAAAAAATAGAGGGATTGAAACGACGTCGTTTATTACTTTCAGAATTTGACCCGAGATTTGACTTGCGATACCTAGCATTTTCCTATATATTTATATAAACCACGGACAACACGGGCGGCTTCAGCCCACACGTGCTTAATACTGACAGTCCTCAAGTCCTTAACGGCAGGCCGTTTCGAAGTTTAATGCACAACGCCCAATCATATTTCCGCGCGCTTCTTAAAAATAATGATAAAAAATCTGCAGCCTCGAAAGTTTCCAAGGTCTGGGCTCTTCAGCCAATCAGCATTAGTTATATGCCCATGTGGACATAAAACATAAAAAGATTCGTCAGCTCCGTTCAACTCGGCAAATTCTCTCTCCTCCTCCTCCTCCTCCTCTGCAACTGCAGCCACCAGGTTCGTCGTCTCCCTCTCATTCACTTGTTTCCTCATAATTGCATACACAATTTCACTCGCGCATCCAACTAAAAATATTGATGTAAAACCGTTATATCCGCTCATCAATTTCAACCCCACTGACACATCAATTTATTTGGAAAAAAAAAAGAAAAAAATAAACCCTAGATTTCTCGATCCTTTAAATAAAAGAAAAGCCATCTTTACCTTAATCTTCTAGCAAGTTCCATCTTTTTACATTTAGAAAACCACCCTTTGCTGCTCTAGGGGTGGTTTTTAATGGAACTTCAATTGGTGAAAAACGCGTTGAATTTCTCTCGGAGAAGAAAGAAGTGGTTGATTTTGTTAGCTCTGCTTGGGGTCTCTAGTTATGGGGCTTACAAGGTTTATAATTTACCTTCTGTGGCAAAGAAGAGGGCGAGACTAATCAATCTGTTAACAGCTTTGGGGAATGTAGTTGAACTGGTTTCTGATTCTTCGGAGATGATGAGTGTTGTCTGTAAAGATTTAAAGGATTTTTTGCAGTCTGATTCTGACCAAATTCCCAATAGTTTAAAGCAAATTTCTAAGATTGCTAGATCCGAGGAGTTCTCTCAGTCTTTGATTAGGCTTTCTGAGGCTGTCACAGTAGGGATTTTGCGTGGGTACAAGATAAACTCAATAAATGAGAATGATACGGGAATTGGTTCTGTAAGTTCGAGTTTTAGTGATAGGGTAATGGATAGGGTTTTCTCTACTGCTGGTACTGGCTTTGTTTCGGTTGTGGTAGGTAGTTTTGCCAGGAACTTGGTTTTGGGATTTTACTCAACTGGTGCTGCGGTCGGTGGATTGGGCATGAGTGATCAGGCAAATGTAGTGCGTTGTGGGGAGGGGTCATCAGATGTGCCCAAATGGGTAAATGTGGTTTGTGACGACAAGTGTAAGGAACTGATAGCTGATTGCATACAGAAGTTTGTGAGCACAGCTATTGCAGTTTATCTTGACAAAACGATGGATATCAATGTTTATGAAGAGCTTTTCACTGGTTTGACCAATCCCAAGCATCAAAACAACGTGAGGGATATTTTGGTTTCTGTCTGTAATGGTGCCATGGAAACACTTGTGAAAACTTCTCACCAGGTTTTGACTAGTTCTACATCTAATTCTACGCATCCGAGTGTTGAACATACTGATGGGGGATATGAAACTAAAGATCATTGTTTTGAGCAAGAAGAGGTTTTGAAACCATTGAATGGGGGAAGCTCATATGATGGGATCCAGAGTAGCGGATGGGTCAGGCAGGTTTCTTCTACCTTGGCTGTCCCCAGCAATAGAAAATTTGTGCTTGATGTGACTGGAAGAGTGACGTTTGAAACCATAAGATCCATTGTGGAGTTCTTGTTTTGGAAGATAGCTGATGTTCTTAAAAGAAGTTCTCATGTAGTTCGTGAGGAGGTAGTGGACAGGGGATTGGAAGTTATCAGATATGTTGGTGCAAAGTCTTCAGTTATAATTACCATATGTCTGGCTTTGTATTTACATGTCCTGAGTGGTACTAGAGTTCTCTTGCCTGCTTAATTTTCTCAAAAGAAATCTTCATCAAGCAGACATGAAGACTTAATATTGTAGCTTCATCGGGGAAAGCTTTGTATGTATATATTTTGTTGTCTCACTCAATGGAATTTTAAAACTGATGCCATCAATTTCACTTTGATGGATGATCTACCTACAGGAAATTCTTAGCTTCATTATGTTTGGAATGTCTTCGTTCTTTTATGTAGATGGGCAAACATAAAACTTTACTGGATCAATAATGTATAGTGTTTAGTTAGGTTATACTAGCTACAGGAAATGCTTAGCTTCCACATTTAATTAGTATGTGTCATTATCTTCATTATGTTTTAATTTTTTTTTGTTGATTTGTTCTTTTATATAGATGGGGAAATGTATAACTTTACTGGGATTTAATAATGTGCAGTGTTTAGAAAATCTATACTCTACTATTGTTAATGACTTCGAAAGAGAAAAAAATGTAGTAGTCTAAACTCTCTTTCAGCTCTTGATATTTATGATCCTTGTCAATTCCGTGGCCACAATTAAGACTGGATAGAAATTGTGAAGTAGAAATACATATTTGATGAAACATAAAAATTGGAACTGACTGCGGGCTATAGCCGAGGTGAGATTTTTTTTTTTTTAACCAAACCAACAAAAAAAAAAAAATGTAGTTGAGAAGTAACAAGAGCCAGTGGCCCTTGGGTTCAACAGCTCTCTCCCTTGAAAAGGCAGGAGGTCATGGGTTGGGATGAGGATGGGGTCTCTGTATTTACAATTTTAAATGCAAATATGCAATTGTTGTTGCAATACATTTGTGAATATTTCTATTTTTCTTTGTTCATTTGTAAAGTGGCAACAGACTCCTTGGACTGTGATAGGGTCATGGTTTTTCGAGTTCGAAGGCTCTGTGGGTGTGTTGTGGCTGAATATTCAGAAGTGGGACAACTGTCGCTTTAGTTCTAAATTTTCTGTTAAGGTGATTCTTCCTGTTTTGTTTCATTTGGGAGGAGGAATGTGGATTGACTGTTGCTTAAAACTATATCGTCTTGATCCAAATGCATTTGTTCAAATCTGAAATATAAACTTTCAATCAGTAAAAAATTCTAAAACACAACTGCTGATGAATTCTTGAGGATTGCAAGTGGGTGTTGATTCTGCAGAATTAGAGAGGATGGGCGGATGATTTCTGGTTTAGCATTGAGTAAACTTTCATGATCTTCGATGCGGATGGCACAATCATATCATATAAAAGTGAATATTTCTTTCAAAGGAGCTAGTAACTTAGGACTCACCTTTACTTATTAGCCAATGGATTTTATTGAAACAAACACTTGCAATTGCCTGTATAGGAATGGCTTTATGTGGTGAGGTGGTTCTTATAAGAAATGGCTTTCGGCATCTTATAGTTTTCGATCTATAGATCCTTTAAGTTTTGGTGATGGAAGAAAGGAAGCTCAAAACTGCTAAGAGTAGTTAGAATTGAAAGATGGCTTTGAATTGTGCAATCATTGTGGATTCCTGGTGGAAGAATTTTGACTGGTTTGAAGCTTTAGGGGTAATGCAATTGGTCAGTCACTGTTAGTTAGTATTACCAGTTTACCACTACCCAATTTGTTACTTTTTCTCTGTTTTTTTGGATGGCTACAATCCACAAACATATCATGGCTCTTTTTGAAATTAAAGTTCGATAAAATGTTTGCTAAATACTATTTATTGTATCTTAAAAGTTCAGTTAATTTAATTATATCATTGTATGATGAAAATTTTATTATATTTTTATTAATTATGTTAAAATTATTATTTAAATTTTATATTTACTATGTACTATTAATTTTTATTTTATAATTAAATTTTTTTTCAAAAATAATTGTAACTTACCTTAATACCAAACAGACTCGTATTTCTTTTGATGAAAGGGGGAAAGAGCAGGTTCAAACTCAATATTATTAGGACTTAGGAGCACCGACCCATTCCTGGACTACAAGTGCGAGGCCCCAAAGCACTAATACCACTACTTGAACAAGCTCCGAGAGTTTAATAATCGAATTTTATCAAGAATAAAAACATGAGGACATCCGATCAGAGGGATTGAAACTGCTGATGCTTAAAAAGATCTATTAAATGGCACCAAATCCGAACCAGCGACCACGTGATAGATCTGTACATATATTTATTATATTTATCAGTATTATCACCAACCAATCGGCACCCATCGATACCACTCAGTCAAGTAATAAATGTCATTAGTCTTCATTCATTTTATTATAAATGGATGCAGATACAGAGAGAGGAGGATCATGGGCTGTGGTCCTGAGTATAGATATAATCCACATGAGCAGCTAGAGTCCTTCTAATCAAGCATCCATCTCCATCTTTTCCCACTCCTTCACAGCTCTCTTCTACCTGAAGAATAATAAAAATAACGATATGATAATATATATATAATTATCATGGGTCTTAAATTAGATCAGGTCCACCGTGAAGCACTGATAATAACTCCACGATCATAAAGACAAATGGTAAATATATACGTATTGTTATGATTAGATGGTTGTCATTAGTGCACCACCGTAGAACTGATCCAACTTAGCCACTACCTATGGGAAGTAATCTAAAATAAAAAAAATGGACGTACCATTCCGAGTTGAGTTTTAAGAGAGTGACCAGGGACAGCCAGAGTGGTGTCCGGACGAGCGGCGGCATAGTTTATTAACATGAAGCAGCAGACGAGGGCTATGGCGATAACTAGGCTCCTAAATTTATTCATGTTGTTTTTGTTCTTCTTCTAATTAATCAAATTTCTGTGTCTTGTTCGGTTGTGTCTGTATCAACTCATTTTTATACATACAGTTTCAGTGGGAATCTACAGAGCCAACTGATTTTCATTGTTGGTTACCTTAAACAATGTGTACAAAATTTTTACCCGGTCCCAATAAATTAATTGCTCATTGGCATAATAGGAAATGGCAAACGGGCCATCGTTAATGATTCAGTCGCAGACAGCTCTCCATTTTACCAAATAGACTATATAATAACTCTTACTTTCCATATTCCCATTGTTTCCAATACGTATTATTTTGTTTCATCATCCGAATCACACAGCATATGCCACGTAATTCAATTTCAACCATGTTATTAATAATCCCTGGAATTAACGTTACATGTAGTTGTTGGATATTTGTAGCACGTTATTTATTATTTGAATGTGGACGTTTTCCCCGGGAGATGACCCGCCTTTGTAAAGAGAATACAGCAAAATCAGATCTTTCTCAGAAGTTCATAGAAATTTTGTCCACACGGTAAAAGGGTTATCAACGATCTAATCGGCCTGGGTTTGATGCACAGAAGCCCAAGCGGGGAAAGCGATCCAAAAGAACTTGTTTCTGTGCAAGCAGCTCTAAAAGTTCTTACATGGATTGGCCAATCAAAGAAATTACATAACTTTAATCTCCCTGTTACTAATATAAGAAAAATTTAATCAAGTATGTCTAGCATGCTCTAGATTTATAGGTACTATGTATATAATTTATATAAAAATTAATCATGAGATCACCCAAGTGGGTAAACTTATGATGACAAGCACTTTCATCTTGGGTCTCATCATTCTCTTCAATTTCTTATTAGTCTTTAATTATATATATATATATATATATATATACATACACTTTCGTCTCCATTATCCTTAATCCTTATTGCCTATCATATTTCATATATGATTAATTTTCTCGTGTATCTATAAAGCAAGCCACGCGCGGACCATATTATCATTTCACCATATTTTCTGAGGGATACATAAAGGCCATATGCGCGATTAATTATTGACGCCTCTATAATTTGATATATTTGTCCTTTACCATATTCTTTATTTGCATGAGGGTTTCGCCCAATAATATTTTAATTGATATGAATCTTAGTTTATAATATGACTTTTTGCTAAGAAATTAACTATTTAATTTTGTGAAATGGAGGATGTTTCCCAAATAATTAATTATTATATAGTAGTATTACACTTACCAAATAAAGAACCAAATTTTATTTTACTGCTATTCAGTATTACGTAATATAATATAAATTAGGAATGTTATCATATGTCATTTCACTATCAAAGTTTTCTAGACAATTAGTTTTACCCACTTATTATTTTAGTTTTTATCATTTTACCATTAAATCATTAAAGTCAACAGAATTTTTAACAAAAATTATATTAAAAGTCTATTACACTCTTAAACTATACAAGTGTAATCTAACCCTCTAAATTATAAAAATATAAAATTACTTATAACAAATAAATAATACTTTTATCAATTGATTATTTTATACATCTAAAATAATTAATGGATAAAATTGTAAATATTATACCCTGTGAAATTCGTAAAATACTTAATATACTTTTTAAAAAAATATCCTTACGACATAAGCTAATTTATTAATGGAGTTAATGATTTGGTGGTAAGATAATAGAGATTAAAACATTAAGTGAGAAAACGTAATTGCCAAAAAATTTTAAAAATAAATTGATATGTCTAAAAATATTAAGTTATAAAATGATAATATTCTTATAAATTACAAATATTTATTCGCTATTAAATAGATCTATCATTTACTTTTATAGCAAGTTAGCAATCAATGATCGATTTTGACAATGGGACGGTGTGATGGCGATGCATCATTTGCCCTGTGTATCCCTCACGTTTTCCGTTGTTGTTGGTAACAATTTTTACATTACATAATTAATTTATATATGGGTTCCTCTATGATGCTGTAAATATTTTTACAGCATCAATAATGTATTAATTCTGAACCATTAGATCTAATTAATGGTATACAATATTTGTACTAAAAAAATAATTTAAAAATAATGGTAACCGTTCAAGTGGATATATAATTTTTGTAAAATAATTGTGACCACCCTTCGAATTTGAAACAATTTCACTTAAATAGTATATTTTATTTAAAATTACTTTTCAGCCCTCCTTTAAATTTGTAATATGATAATTTTTTTTAAATAAATCTTCCAAAATCAGTTACCATTAAGTATAAAATATAATATCAAGTATGTTATTTAACACAAAGTCTTGCAATAATTTGTATTGTATGAATTTAATTACAAACCACTAATACCTAAACAATAATGATAATAGAAAGCATTGCAATAAACGATTTTATATGTGTTTTATTAATAATACTATATGAGTCACAACAAATGAGAAATATTTTATTCACCAATTATTATTGAAAAATATATATGTCTATATAACTATAGAGTGAGAAATATTTTGATTTAAATTTTTATCAAAAATTAAACTATTTATTTCATGCAATTTAATGGTGGAGGATATAATATTATGAAATGGTGCTTTGACTTTCAATATCAACCATTAGACTATGAGATATTAGTGGCTCAAATATTGTACCAAAATTTTAAGTTAAAGTATCACAAACCATATCTTTATAATGGAAATATAAAAACATACAATGATTTTTTTCCTCATTTTGTCCATTAAATATTATTTGATGTAATATTTATTTATTGTCACTATTAATTATCATAATAAAAGTAATGACTCTTCGTAGCATATAAATTTTATAATTACTATCAAATAATAACAATAAAATAATCTTTCATGATTCATAAACTAAAGTTAATTAGGAATATGTGTTAGATTTAACTTTTATGAAATTAACAAAGTGAAATTTGAAAATAAAATGAAAACAAGCTTGTGAAAGTTAAATTTTATAAGGCTGAGATAATTTCCTACTATGTCAATAAAAATCTAAAAATATAAATGATTTTCTTTCACTTTTGTTCCCATGTAAATATTATTGAAGGCAATATTTTATTTATTGTCACTATTAACTATCATAACGTTGAGAAAATATGTTACGTGCAACGAAAACATTGCTAACATTAACACAAAACTTGTTACAAGCAACGCAAAATTAGTGCCCTTCAACAACATACCGTATGAATCACAAACTTAACAAATAACAAAATACGTAGTAGAAGTGACGACGCGAAAGAAAGAACTTGATTGCACG
The DNA here is from genome assembly GCF_022201045.2 of Citrus sinensis. Lineage (NCBI taxonomy): Eukaryota > Viridiplantae > Streptophyta > Magnoliopsida > Sapindales > Rutaceae > Citrus > Citrus sinensis. The sequence continues at coordinate 30,415,044 of NC_068560.1, forward strand.
GGTCCCAGAACACACAGCCATCCCATGCACGATCATGATCAATGGCTGTCTTGTGGGGTAGCTGATAATAATTACGACGTGCATATGTTACTTAATATGTCCTCGACATTAACTTTATTTTGTATATATATATATATATATATATATATATATATAAGACGATATTAATTATATCTATGCGGAAAAGCTAATCAATAATATACATGTCATACTCAATAAGATGATAGCAATAGCGCAGCTCCGTTGAGTCCAGCCTCAGGGGCAGGCACTTAATAATTTGTTCAAAATAAACTTCTTTAAGTCCCATAAGAACGAACGTATTTACTAAGAGCAGCAGCAGCAGCAGCCAGCAGGAGGTGCTTTGATTGATTTCTGGTCCGTCCTCTCTCGATGGCAGCGGCTACCTCCTCCAGTGGCACTTGTGGGGGCTTATTCAGCTATAGGTCAAGTTCGGAGGACCCCAAAATTCGAGGCTCGTCGGGCCACGGCCACGGCGGCTCGCCCGGGGCCGGTTGCGTGGCCATGTGGTTCGTCAACGGTGTGGCGTCGGCTTTCTTTGCTTCTTTAGAGCGCTGTTCTTGCATCCGCATAGCCACCGCCGAAGACGACGTGGATCAGGAAAACGACGTGCCGTTGATTCACAACGATGGGAATGTAATCGTGAGGCCGCATGATATTGATGGCGGCACCCGCAGGAGAAGGGCGACTGCAAAAGGAAAAGGCAAGAACAAGGGATAAAGCTCAATTAATATTATACTGTTATTTATTAGGTACGTGAAAATTTTATATATGGGTAATGGGTTCTCTCTCTCTTTTTTTTTTTTTCCTTTTTTTCAAAATTAATATGTCATTATTGTCATGTTCATGTGGTTCCTCTGGCCTTGTGGGATAATTTAAATACGTGTTAATTGAATATGATCAAAGTGAATGAAATAAACAATTATTTTCATCATCTATTTAACATATATGAGTGTGAGTGTGAGTGTGTGTTTTCATTTATAAAAGTTATATTCCATAATTACGTAGTGCTATATATACGTGTCATTTCTGGGGATCGATTTTTAACTTGCTTATCATTTTATTAACTAATTAATTTTGTGGATTAATTAGGTGATTATTTTGGGATTGAATATTACAGTTTAATCACAGAGATGAGATCCTTCTGTCAATCAAAGTCTACTATACAAAAAAATCTAATTAAGAAGAAACATACGGTATAGATATACATTTTTTTTTTTTTTTTGCAGAATCTCTTTGTCCCTGGGGGTCAGTCTGAAGGATGAAAATGCAATCCACCATGCATTGATTTATCGTTTCCTGGATTCGAAAGATTCAAACGTTTTCTTTCTTATTACATATTCGAAATTAAAGAGGAAGGTGCGGATTTGACTGCCATTATATTAAATTTAAAAAATAAAAAAAAAATAATTTTTCTATAATCCCACCACTAGTGAGAGTTTATTAGTGTTGGTTATCAAGTTGCTATTATTGGTTCAAGCTAGTTTCATTTTTTCACCTTGTTATCATAATAGGGTTGGTGGGAAAGCAACTGAAAATGAAATCTCCCTCGACAATTATTAACCATCAACAAAAATTAGTGTTAATTATAAAGTTCATTAATTGTTTTTAACTCTAAATTTTAGCTATTAAGAAAAAAATATATTGGGCTTCTTTTTTTTTTTTTAATGTTTTGTGCTGTTATTGTGTTTAACATTGAAGCGTTGGGAGAATTCTAGCGAATATTTTTGGTGCGTAGTCTCTTTTGGTTTCAGACAGCTGGTAGTCTAAGCCTATACCGTCACAATGCATGCACATGTCCCCTTTAAGTTTTAATTTAACGTTACCAATACTGAGGGTAAATTAAAGAATTATAAAAAATAAAAAAAAGAAAAGAAAAGGCAAAGCATGAACACGAAAGTCTAAAAGCTGATTTAAAAGTAAATTCAAAACTGCTTTTGGGCTTTTGGCTACGATGTTGAATGATGTCGCCACACTCAATTGTCATACACATCAGTTACCTTCACGATCATATCGATCGTTTGTTGGCCAAAGTCTCCTTTTACTTTTGTTTTTATCTTTTCTCCTTTATAGACATCAAGATCAAGGCTGAGGGAATCCAAAGATAAGTTGTCGTCCTTAAGACGAACTGAGTATTTGCTGTTTTTTTTTTTTTTTATTTATTTTTAACTATAGTAGATTTCACCAACTCAATTAAATGACACCCACAAAAGTTAATATGAATAACTTTCCTAATTAAATATTCAAAGAGATTGATCTCGCGCAAACTCTTCATTTCACCTAGAAGATCACTTCGCGAAAGTACTCAAATCTACTTTTTTTAAAGTTTTTTTATTTCTCAGTGATGTTGAATGTTTGAGTGAACTCAACTAAGGTTTAATTGTTTAGTTAGTGAAAACAAAGCCCAAAATCTAGCTTACCATGGCATCATGTGATAGTGTTATTCTCTTAAAACAAATTTTTACTTTTACTTATAAAAAAAAAAGGGAAAAAAAAAGTGCCAAAATGTAATTGGATCTAAAGTCATCGAATCCGAACGCCTTTGAAAGAACATGTTTTAATATACATTCAGTTGAAATTTCCTCATCAATACAAATTTGAACTACTACAACAAATACAATTCAAAGTTGATTATATATTTTGTAACCTCACAAATAAATTACACTAGTAAATAATATAAAATTGATTTAATTGCAAATGCAATTCATAGGATACATATTAAACTTTACAAAAGATTTTAGTTCTCTCTTTCTTATTTTTATTATATGTTCAAATGTTTAAGTCCTCTAACTAAGTAATTTTCAAATATTTTTATTTGATTAATCACCCAAATTTAAATCTTAAGAACGTTAAGAGATAAAATTAATCACACAACTGTTTTAAACTTCATCATAACTAACCGGTAGAAAATAAAAAAATACATAAAAATAAAACAGACATCACAGGCGGGCCAACGCGACAGGCCGGGCGGCCCGGTTATAGCTAATGATTGTTCTAAACGCTAATCACTGCCATTAGATAAGGCCCACAAATCCAGCTGGCTAATGATTGTTCTAGACGCTAAGCAAATTAGAGAGCATAGAAGATTCCAGATCAGTAGAGGTTTTAGAAGGAAGATTAAATTGGCAAAACCAACTGTGTATCTATCATTGCGGATTTCATTTTAAATTGAATAAAATAGACCGACCATAAATTTCCAACCGTCAAATTAAAAAATTATATATCAAAATTGAAAATTTAAAGAAACTTGAAAAAGGAAAAAATAAATAAAATTACTATGGGACCCGCAGACCACTGCCTTCGCAAATTTGGTTTCTTTCAACAGCCATGGGAAGCAACTGATTGGAGATCCTCTTATCAGCATGCCTTTTTTATTCCAATCACAGTAATGGCCTTTCCCTTGTGTTACATACGTGTCGTGTTTTCATATAATTAAGGAAAACAACGTAAAATTTTTTAGATCCACACAAATATAGTTGGAGATTGTTGGGGGCCCTTATCAATCCCCTCGAACGAAACTACTGTCAGACTCTGATCCTTTCGTCCTAAATATCTAAATTATTTCATTATCACATTTTATCTATTAGGGTCTAGTTTTAATACCACTTGTTGGGAGACTTAGGATAAAATTTATAAGTATCTAACACAAAAGATTAGTCTTTTAGATGGAATAACCGATCTCCTTATGAACCCAAGTATCTTCCATTTATTAGTCAATGTAGGACACAACTCAACAGAGATACAGACGTGAAAGAATTGAGTTACTTGCGTGCTAGTACCATAAACGAAAAAGAAGATAACGGAACATTAATGTTAAGTCATTTATTTAGCAATTTGCTTAAGCAAAACTGATCATTAAATTAAATTGATTAATTTTATGATTAACTGTGGGTGAACCGGCGGTATTGTTTTCACAATGGAATAACAAAACGAAGCCAAACAAAAACAACAGAAAAAAGATTAAGGTGGTGGTCGATGACATTCTCAGAAAAAGGCAGCAGGAATCTTAATTGAATTGTTTTTACATGAGCGGCCGCATGCACATGCACATTAAGCCAACTTCACTTCGTGAGTAAAACAGGGTGAGATTTAATTAATTAGATGTCAATTAATGTCTAACTATATATATATATAACTGTAGAACGTGAGCATGCTGCATGCATGCATGTTAGCCTCCACTATACGAACCTTTTAGCCAAAAACCTAACATGCCCCATCCAAACTAACTGCACGCCCACATTAAGAATTAAAACTCCTATACATCCCGTTACCCCTTTTTTATAGCGACCTCGTATCGAAAACATTATTTTATTTTTACGGACGAGAAAATTTATCCATTAAATATCAACCTTTTTGATATTCGGATGGCTGCAAATATAAAAACATAAATGCACATTCAAACTCAACTTAAATACGAAAGCTTGGTGTATGGAATCTTAATCTTATACTATTCTAACATATTCGTGCATGGAGTATATATGATCGATCATGCATGCTTAGGCCATCAAATAAAACAATAACACAGCCCTTTTTTTTTTATTTTTTATTTTATATAGCATTTCTGACCTCACTCGCGTATCCCATACGACATTGTGGCTACCTGTCCGATAAACATAGCAGTCATCCCTAGTCTTTATTTTATTTTTAAGTATATTGTTTTGTTTGATTCTTCGTGATTAAGCTAGCCCTAGCTAGCTTAACTCTTCTACTGATGGCCCCCCACCTGACGATAAAGCAAATTAACAATAGCACCCCCACCACCTCACAACTTACATGTTATGGGTTTTACTTTTTAATGCTCTTTTACAAAAGTGCCCCCACTCTCCAAAGTCTTTGCTTAATTGGACCCACATCCACCTTTTCTACCTCTATAAATACTCATCTCTTACATTTGCTTCTTCCCTTTTCCCCTCCTTTCCTTTCATCTCCCTCCTGTTCATTAATTCATTCTTGATTAATTAGTTCCTGTCTCGCTATATCAATAATGTTCTTAGGTGAAGAAGCAGCGGCTCAGTTCCAGTTACCGGTTCTTGAAACCAGGTTCACCGCCGATGATATCCAAGAATGGTTATCTGATCTCTTCCAGTCAAACTCCGGTTCTTCGGAGGGGTCAACTCGGGCGGTTTACTCCGATGATGAGAGGAAGAAGAGGCGCATGATATCGAACCGGGAGTCAGCCCGGCGGTCCCGCTGGCGAAAGAAGAAGCAATTAGAAGATCTCACCGAGGAACTGAACCGGTCGGCAGTAGAGAACCAGGTGCTGAAGAACGAGTTGAACATTGTATTAAACCAGTGTTACCTACTATGGAGAGAGAACGAGCAGTTAACATCTGAGTACGTTGCTTTGCGGACAAGACTCTCCAATCTTTATCGGATCTTAGGCTCCATGCAGACGCCGTCACAATAGTTATCCAACGTTCAACATAATTTGACCAACTCACTATTTATATAAGCTCATAAAAAAATAAAGCTCAAATATTATAATATGACGCTAAAATATATATATATATATTATTAGAGCTCTCGCCTCTGTGCACGCATGCATGTTGGATTTAAAATTGGCTTTTTTGACTGAAACCCCCACGTGTTTTACCGTGTAAAGAATCTGTGGTCTGCCTTTTTTGGTTGTCTTTTTTTTAAAGCAGCTATGTTCATTTTTACGTGTCTTGTTGTTAGTGGCAGCGAGGCAATCAGTGCATGTGCGGGAATTTAATTAATTTTGTAGTTTCGGCAGCTGCTGATGATCAAGTTTGGTCCATCGATGTAAATAATCCTTTTTGCGTTCCAATTATTGAATGCGATGTTTTGTTGCGTTTGTTTTGTCTTTGTACAAATTGCTTTCTCGCTTGGGCGATCATTCATATAATGATGCTAAAAAATTATCTACTTTTACCCGTCCAAACAGAGATCAACAGACGGAATTGGAAACACGAATACTTTGAGAGAGCGTGGGGTCTACCTTTTTATGCCCTGGCCTACAAAATCATTCTAAGATCCATGTGATAAAAAGTTGATGGGACTGGAATTCCTTGAGGTTAAAAGTGAATTAAACGATAACCGAATTTTGCCGAATATGTATATTATTCATCCAACGGTGCAGAAACAATGTGTTCGCGGTGAGCCATGCATTACATTCAACACGTTGCACTCCCAATAAATTGTACCTTTAAGAAAAATAGAAATTAAACCAACGACAGCCAAGACACGTGTTTACATCAAAACCCTATTAAAGGCCTATCATTTGGGCAGACTTACCATTATGAGGTGGAATTCATAATTTTTTATTTATTTTAAATAATATGAATTCTATATATAATTTAATTAGTGATCCTATTGATATTCCTATTGATATACCCCCCATGGTTAACAGCGAAAGTTTTAGTTCGACATGGTAAGGTGGTGTGTTCTTTAAAAAAAAAGAAAAAAAAAAAGCCATCACAAGCGTAGGGCCTGTCTTCTTATCTTAAGTTACGTGGGTATTGTTTTCTTTCTATTTTTAATACACAAAGGAATGGCAATCTAATGCACCACGGCATCAGTTTGTGAACCAAAAAAACAAAGAACGTATGAGTAGGCAATCGAATGACAGGTCATCAGTTTGTGAGTCACTGGGCTTTTCTTAAAGCACGTGATCTTGGACTGAACTAATCAGGTCGTGGCAGGCTGACTAAGCTTTCCGCTTCGTCAACAACGCCGTGAAAAACTGAAAATCCTCTTGGATCTTTTTTTTTTTTTCTTTTTTCTTCTTCTTCTTCTTCTTCTTCTTCTTCTTTTATAAAGTAATACAATCAAAACGTTTACTAATATTAATTAATAAAAAAATTTATTAAGACTATTTTATCAAATCTATTATGATACAGTTTAAAATTCTACATTTATTATTATTGAAAAACATTTATTTCACTCACGTTAACGGGACCAAGTATCAAACTCTACCAAATTATATAATTAGAAAAACAATAATGAGTTTCTAATAAAGGTTTTGAATCGTAGCCCTCACACTATATTCTCTCATTTATATTTAACAATATGTTCCATCTGGAAATATTACCAAATGCATAATAATTGGCCTCATAAACTAATTGATTCTTGTTGTTGGTTTGATTGGTACACTCGAAGCCAATTAGTGAGTGTAATGTTTTATTAGCACTTGAAAAAGTTGCGTCGGCCTTGGACTGTGTCCAATATTGGTAGTGTGGAATCTTCCAGCCATTGCTTGAAGCGTAGAGACTTGGTTCCTGAACCATCTAGAGTTCGCTTTATGGTTTATTCTTGCATAATCTTGTATTTGCTTTCTCTAATATGATTTTATGGTTTATATTGGTTATTGGCGACTATTCATTTTATTTATTGCACTGAATTGTAAATAATAAGAAAGCAACTCGGTGGTTTTAGGGACAAGTTGGTAATATTGTAGTTTCTAAAATAATTACTGCTAACTATATTATAGAAATAATAAGTTGTGAAAATAATCATAAATGTTTGGTTAATTTATTTTTAATCGTGTTATGAGCTTAAAAACAATTGTATATATTTGGTAACTTTCACTTATAAAATACTGTAAGAAGGTCTTAGTCTTACTTAGGATCGTGGCATTCGTTATTTGATTGCAAATGTGGATAGTCAATGTGTCTTCCAACTTATTTCCTCCACTAGTATGATGCCTAATGGACACTTTTCTCTCATAATTGCCATCAAGGGACTGATGAACAAACAATGGCTCATTACCATAAAATATATATATCGTGAAGCCAATTTTGCTGCAAATTCCATGGCAAAACATCCTTACCTTGGTCTTCATGTCTTTGAAACTTCCCATGAGGGGTTTGGTTATTAGTTATGTAATGATATGTATGGGACCTCTGCTTCTCATTCTATTTTGGCTTAGTTTTTCCTAGGCTCCAATGTATTAAAAAAAATACTATAAGAATTTAAATGACTTAAATAGACATAATATTCAATAAAATTTATTTACTCATGCATTTATAAATATGTGTATATAATAATATTTTATTTGTATGTATAATAATTGATAACTAAAATAAATATTTTTATTTTATTATTTTTTTGTTCGATATATAATTGGTAATAATAATTATCTCTTTAAATGTAATGATTTTATTTCCTAATTGAATGATGATAATTTTATATTTTTATAATATATGTTAGGATATATATTGGATTGTATTAAGTATGATATTGATTCACAAAATCAAATTTTTAAAAATTATTCTTTCCCTACTTTTCAAAATCTATTATAAGAATGATGACTTTACCAAAAGTGATTTAAAAAAAATGACCAAACACCAAAATTAACTTTTTACTTTTCAAAACCGCTTGTAAACCTCTCAAAAACAATTTCAAACCGACCCTTAGAGTGTTCAACGATATTTTTAAATCACTTACTCTAATTGTCATTGCTTTGTTAAGTGCTATAAAATTAATTAATTGAATGGGTTAATTTGATTTAATAACTCATAGATGAGGTGATTAGATTTTTAATCACGTTGATTCGTTTGGTTTAAAGTTGGTCATTGAAATAATTTTAAACTTGGTATAACTACTTCAAAAGTACTAAAATCTACTATAACTCAATTCATCTCCTCTTAGGTTGTCGTATGTAATTCACAAAAATATAACTTCATGCATGCACTTGCCTATCAAATTAATGTTAAAAAAAAGGATCCAGGTGGCAGGAAAAAAAGAGTTTTAAACTTATAGTTAAAGTTTTTTTTTGAATTACATGAGACTAATACTCAGATTACAACTTATATTATATGAGATTTATAATTGATATTTACAATCAGACAATTACTGGGACTAGTTTACATTAATTATTATATAACACTGCCCATATTTTACCCTCTCAAATATTTGAGAGATGTCTACTTCACTCACATTTCGAAATAGAGAATAATGCCTTCACTTAATTATATATCATAATTAAGGAATAAAATAAGCTTCTACATGCGTCGTGGGGGCTCGAACCACTGCTCTCACAGATGTAAGTTTAATTTGAAAAATAACCCTATCGCTCGCTCATTAGACCACTGGATTTGATTTTGAGTATTAAAGCCTATAGATACTCCACTAACCAAAGTTAGGTGCTTTCTAAAAGAAGTAACATGTTATTTGATATTCAATGAATTTTATCAACATTTTCTCAATTAATCCCATTAAAAATTTTTATTTTAAAGCAATGTGTTACTTTGTTTTTAAAATGTCATATCATTGTCACTCGGCCTTTGGTCGGGTGGTCAAGACTGCTGCGTTCAAACCTACACAAACGCATATTAGTGAAGATTAAAACTCTTAACAGTACTTCATAAAAATTACTTTATAAAAATTGACGTAAACTACTCATAGTAATAGTCTGATTTGTATCAATTATAAAAATACCATATTATTATTACGGTGAAATAGAAAGGGATTTTTTTTAACTGTAATAATAACAATAAAAAAAAGTTAATAATAATAAAAAAAAAAACAGATGAATACTAGTAACAGGCTATCAGGTATCAGCGAAACAACAGCGACCGCAAATTATACATTCATTCTCGCCACAAAATAAAATAAAGTTGGGGGTTTGGGGGATATTGCTGTCTATTCATCAACGTTAGAGAGACAGACAAGCAAGTATTTGGGTTCGGCAACGCAAAAGAAACGATGCTGCTTAGCCTAAGCCAAGCTGCAGTACCAACAGCAAGAAATTGCTCCATCAACCTGAAACTCAGCAGCTCGAATCCTCCTCTCACATCAGATTCTCATAAAAAATCAAAGTTCATCGTCAAAACAATACACCCAAGAAGAAGAGCTCTTAGCCTAACCCTCGCAAAAGCCGATGGAAGCGTTGATTCTAATAACTCTGCCGCCGCAACTTCAAATTCAACTTCTCGTTCTTTTCAAGACGAAACAGTTTCTGTGGGTCAAGGGAATGTTCCTTTAGAAGGTGTTATCCAGTTCGAGAAACCCGATTTTTCTTCTCGTATAAACAAATGGGGGTATGGATATGGATGTTCACATTATTAATATATTTTTTTTATATTAGCTGATTATTTCTTGTTAATATTAGCTGGTATGGTGATATTTCAGTCGCGTGGCTTTGCTTGCTGGCGGGGATGTGTTGGCGTTGCTTTTGTTCTCTGCAATTGGAAGGTTTAATCATGGCTTCTCAGTCTTTGACTTTGATACTCTGCGTACTGCTGATCCTTTTATTGCTGGTATTCTTATGTTTCTCTGTCTATTATTTTTAAATTCCATGGACTGTGCTGAAAGCTTTGGCATTGTTTTGAGAATGTGTGTTGAGCTTGAATTGAACATGGACCACTTATTAATCAACCCTGTGGAACATTGAAGTGGCTGACGTGCAGGTCGTTGTTAAAGGAATTAATTTTTCCTTGGATTCCCAGTGATAAGTAGCCTCCAGTTCTCTGGGAAATACCCCTAAATTTTAATTTCCTAGAGTAGGAAAATTCTAATGTGATGTGTTTGGTTGTTCGATAGGGTGGTTCTTAAGTGCTTACTTTCTTGGGGGTTATGCGGATGACGGCCGTGGAATGAATGGTCTCTCAAAGGCCGTTGTTGCTGCCACTAAATCATGGGCTGCTGGGGTTCCAGTAAGTTTAACACCACTAACCAACCCACCTCTACACACACCCCCCCCCCTCCCCCCCAACCCAAAACTTTTGGTCTTCTCTCTATGTCATGGTGTGTACATACAAGTATCTGCATTTGTGCTAGTAAGTTATGCTGCTTTTGATTCTTTGTCACTACAATTGTTGATGTCAATTATGTACCTTTAATGATTCATTTATAGTAAATTGAATTGATAGTTCTCTTTCTGCTTGCTATAAGATACACGTTAACGCTCAAACTCACTAAGCAGACTTTTCGATTGCTTGATCCCAGTCTCTGGGTATGGATGTAGTCACATTGATGCAACCATTTTGGATCATTTTTTGCAGATCAATAAGGGAATGAAGTATCAGGAACATTTTGAATGTTCAAATTTGTGCTTTATGTGTTACTAAAATGACTATTCTCTCTTGCTTCCGTGGACAAAGGCTATATTTCCTAACGATGTTGAAACCTCACATTCTTTATCTTGTGTGTTTCCTGTTTGATTAAATATTAATATAATATAAACTATAACCATTTGGTGGTTATTGTCATTGATTCTGCATTCACGCACAACAAGTTTGCCCTGTCACTCTTTGAACTCCTCCTCCCCCCCCCCCCCCCCCCCCCCCCAACCAAAAAAAACAATTCAAACGCTTTATTATTCTCTATTGGGTTTGCATTTTTGTTGTCTCACAGTTGTTTCACTTTTCTAATTTGTGGGCTGCATTTTCTGAAAGACAGTTATTATCAAAGCTCATTTCACTTTGCTTTCAGCGTAAATGCTGTTTGGTTGGTCAGCATGTTTCAATTACTGGATACTTTGTAGCTACATTTTCTCTGGTTGCATTTTCATATACTGTAGCAGAAAGATGCTTGCTCAAATTCCATTTGTTTCCTTTTCTTTTTGGCAGCTAGGGTTAATTATAAGGGCAGTAACATCTGGCCATCTTCCACCATATACCTTCATCTTAGTAACAATGGGAACAACTGCTGTCTTACTCATTGGATGGAGAGCATTATTGTTCAGCTTTCTTCCAGATGATAAGAGCAAGAAAAATGATGTGTACCGTCGCGGCAACCCATTTGAGTTATTTGAGGTATGGGCCTTTTCCTGCTTAACACATGCAGTAAGATTTGAATAAATTTTTTGTTTGATTGTGTGGACATCAAAATTTTGATCATGTAGCTGCCCCAATTAAATCGATTAATTTGTGAGATTATAATTTTTTGTTCTCCATTCAAGTAATTAATGGTGCAGTAAAATGATAAAGAAAAAAGTGACACAGTTTGTTTAACATTTGTATGTTTAAGATTTGTTCTATGTTGAAAGATTTAAGAATATGATCATTTAGGTTTCCAAGCCATTTTATTCTTTTGCTTGAGTACGGCTTAAGTGTCCTATAAAAAAAAAGAAAAAAAGTTTATATGTATCAAAGTAAACTCAAGTAGCTTGTCCCTAGTACACCCTTATCAAATACATTAAGACTATAATTTCTAACAGCACAGAATGTTGTTGCAGTTGCTCACATCACTGGTTCGAAGGTGGTAATATGTCTCAAGATGAACAGTTTTCTGCCTTAATCTTGTTTTTGTTCATAGTCCCATGCTTATCAGCTTTAGTTATATCAGGTAAGAAGAACCTCAGGCAGATACAAATCCTATATTATGTTTGACATTTTGAATTCCAATATCATAGCACTTGCTGGGACTCTTGACTCTTTCTCTATTAACAGTATGTTGTTTTGCCATTAGTCCACTGTTTATGTAGGCAAGTTAGATCCTTGTGAGCAAATCAGAACTAAATAACAATAAGGGAGAAAGTATGTGAATTGTATTGGTAGCATTATCAGGGTATCTCCGTATCTGTCTATTTTCCCAAAGTTTAGTGGGTTATATATATGTCATGAACAAAAAGGCCTTGGACCGGCATGTTTTTTTCATGAAACTTCAAGTGTATATTCCAACTGTGTTGTTTGTCATTGATTACAAAATTCACGAATATTTTTGTAATTTTTTTTTTAAAAGAAACGACAGTTCTGTAAAAGTTACCTGCAAGTGAAAATATTTTCTTACAAATATATTTAGAAGAACAATAAGCTCCAATTATAACTTTTTTGCTTCCACCTAATTTAAAATTGTAAATTTGTAATAGGTAATGTATTTGATAAATAAGGCATGTTACAGGAAAACCCAGGCCAAATAAAGTATATCATTCACAAACGGATCCTTAGACATGGTTTATTTTAACAGGTGAATCTTAGATATCCCCTGCCGATAGCTCAAATTCAAAGAGAGGAGTTTTATTGGGAGCGGGGGTGCATGGTACCTAACAAAAATTGGCATTGTAGATGAATTTTTCTTTAAAAATAATAATAAGCTGTGTGGGTGTCCTACTGTGTCTGTTCCCCAACAAAATCATCATAAATCATTCAAATGCCCTATTGTGGTTTAATTATTATAGTTTAAAAGCTACCGAATTAAAATTTTTAATAATCACTTATTGTCGTAGTTTAAAAGTTAAATTAATTTTATTCATAATAAAAATTGTATAATATATTTATTATTTTTATTAAAATTATTATTAAAACTTCATATATATCACACAATATCAATTTTTATTTTATAATTACAATTTTTATCTAAACAGTTATGATTTTTAAGCCACAAGATCTCAATGTTGAACAAAACCTCCGTCATTCAATAAAAAATTTTCAATCCCTTCACGTGATTCTTGGTAGTGAAGTATCACTCAGTGGAGTGCCAGGCATGTAATTACATCACCGAATGCAGGCAGTAATTAGTAGCAGCCCATCAACAAAGGTTCATATGTTTGTGGGCAGACCTTTGAACCGACCTTTTTATGCAGAATGAAGCAAATATATTTCAGGGCAAAAGAAAAATTCTATTGTGTTATATCAAATTGCGAAACAAATTGTCAGAAAAGAAGGCAGCTAATGGGATACTGTCTTGGTGTGACTTTTATTTCCTCTTGAACACTTGCAAATGCGCGTACAGGCAATGATCAGAATCTTGATTTTGAGGCCAAAATGTTTTAGATAAAGTTGGGGTTGCAGTCACAATAATGGAAACGTAGCCAGACCTGTACTGCAAGATTCGATTCCCATGAATGATGTGAATAATGCCTTTCCCTGGAGTGGTTGGCAGCAAAAGATCTTCTATGTTTATTGTTGGTCTATATTTTATACAAGCTTCCCAAGATAACGTACCTGAATTGTTCGGCTTCCAAACTCATCAAATCATCATATTCTTTTATCTTTTCTGTTTTGAGCCATTGCTCATCATTATGCCGAATACACATATTCTGATTTTGCTCTTATGAGTTTTACTGTGCATTTGCGCGGCACATTATTATAATAGATCATAAGTTACACGTAATATCTTGTATCACTGACAAGTGAGTTCTTGAACTGATTTATAAGTTATAAACTCTCATAACTTAAGTTAACACATTTTAAATTGCAAAGCTCAATAACAAAACCGTTGATGAACCTTGTACCCCTTGATTGTTGGGCCTAGATTGTTTCATACATACCTAGTAAACAGGAAAAACTTATTATATACAAATTAAACATGCTTAGTAATTACTTATGTTTTGAAGTAGGGTAGAACTTTTTATGAGAAAAATTCATGTGGGTAATTGATGGTTAATAGATGAAAGTGTAAGAGTAATTCACGTGGGTAATTGGTGGTTAATAAGTAAAAGTGTAAATAATTGTTAAATCTCAACTATGTACTATCAGCCACAAACATCTATAACACCATATTATTAAAAGCTGAAGAGAGCAGATCATTAGGGGAGATGACTCCAATTCTTATCGAACACTTTAGCAGCTTTGCTTTAAAAGCACACATGCTACACAACTATACCAAGATCGGAGCCTAAGCAATGCTGCCCGAAACTTGTTTGCAAAGAAGTGGGAACATCAAAGACTCAGAATGATTGTATGATCTTATCAGACCGAGCCGTCACGGAATTTCGATAAGTAAGCATCATTGTTTTGAGCTTTCCTAAACAGCAACCTTTCTGCTAAAAATTTAAATGGAACATACATGATGATCGATGATTACTTCTCTTCTGCGCATGCTTCCATTCCATCAGTCTCATTGGACGAATATGGGGCTTTAAGATTCTTTGCATGTGATTTAATTTGTGTAACATCCATCGTGGACAAAATTTTGTACTAATCATGCACTTTATTAGTAAATTTAAATCTTATATACTTGAGCTGTACTACACATGTTTTAATTAATTTCATCGTCAACCGCCCATCAATTTTTTACATCAAGTGATTGATTATTGAGTTTTCATCAACTTGCAAGTAAAGCTTTGTATAATTTTGTGTAAAAAGCGATTGATTGTGGTAACTTTATGTAAAGCAGAGAAGCAAAAGCTCCTTTAAAAGCATAAGAGAGGCAGCAGCAAGCATTTTATATGCAGAGAGAAAACTGTTTGTGCTGAGAAAATTTGGAGTGACAAAATCTCAAGAGATTCTTCTTCTCATAGGTATCATCCTCATCATTGCTAATGAGGCAGGACCACATATATCTTTAGTCAAGTTCCAAGCATGCCTCACGCGTGATAGGTGGATCCATTTTGTTTTCCTTGAGATCTCATTTATTAAATTAAATTGTATTAAAGTTTTCATAGATAAATTAAAAAAAAAACAAAAAATTGTTGATATACATCGAGGATTTATAACACATGCAACCATATTACCTAGGATCTTACCTGTCCGCCAATATTTGAGATTTGGGGGGCCAATTATTCAAGTTTTGCTGCTTGATTATATCATGTGTACTACTTCAATTATTGATTGAATCATAATTAAATGGTGATTAATTAATTGGGGAAGTTAAGAAACTAAGATGGTTAAATTTGATGGGCTGGTGCCATAACATTGATGCAATGTTATCATCGTTTTTTTAACACATGTTATGTCATACTGATAATATTAGTTTCTTACCCTCCCGACATATTATGTTAGCATTAATGGATAACTTCAACAATTTTATTATGTCGCTTCAGTTTGTATAAAATTTATAGTTCATTAACAAAATTATAAAATAATATAAAATTGCAATGTCGCTTGCATGACTTTGTGTGATGTTAGTTTATATAATATAGATTTTTTTAATGAAAAAAAACTCCAAATTTGATTAAACCTAAAAAAAAATACCCTTTTTCCTTGACGTTATGAATTTATTAAATGAATGAAAAATGTCTAAATTACACTTAACGTAATGGGTGTGAATCAAATGGGTAAATTTCCAATGTGAATCACTGAATCTAAAGGTGAAAGGTGAAATAAGTAGTAGCCCTTAAAACTTCTCATTATATGCGTACCAGTCTAGTCCCAGGTTGCTTAGAAGGCCTCCGCAATGTACCAAATGTTAGACCCGATGGGTCCGCAACTGGTCTCATGTTAAAAGCACAAGGGTCAACTCAGCGTGAGCTGTCATACTGGGAGTTGGCTTCAAATTTCAACAAGCAAAGCAAACAACAATTCACATCCGGAGAAGAAGATACTCAAAATTGCGGGAGACTTTCACTGACGGCCCCACGCCTCTTCCCCCATCGGCCCTCTTCTTCCCATAAAAATGATTTCGGTGAGTACCCGCATTGATAATAAGTTTGGTGTACCATCTCAATCATCAAATCAACAACGCTATTTTCTTTTTACTACTATGAGTCCGGCCAGCGGGTCCCATATTCCCATTACAGGACGCCAAAACCAAATCCAAATCACATCAGCCTGCGTCTCACACGCGCCCTCACAGTAGCGTGAGGTGCCTGCCCTACACCACTTCATCATGAATTTAGGGGGTGCCAATTAGGCGTTAATTCCGCAGTAATTGCATTTCATTATTCCGCCAGCAAGACCACAACAACCAGACATTTTGTTGACCAGATTATATTTGGTTTGACCAGGCTATGGCTCTGTCTACTGTCTGGTGTCTATAGGGCTACAGCTGGAAATCGTACCAGGACAAGAAGGTAAAATTGATGATTAGATTCCATTATTCCTTGTGTCCCTTCTCCTCATAAGCCCCAAAGCAAAGTAAAAGGAGAAAAAGGATTGCTGCAGCAGGTTTATTAAACTAAATAAATACTAACCCCATCGTTAAACAAATGATAGCCTGCACTGTGCTTCACAGTACAGTATCTTTTCTGAGTTGTCCAATCAGGGAGTTACACTTGTCATAGAAGTGGCATCTCTCTGCTTGTGGGTCATACGTCAATCCCACAATTGTTACTGACAACACACAAAAGTAGAACTTACAAAAATTATTACCGGAAATAAACAAGAGAAGAGTCGAGTGTAAAGAAGGGAGATTTGGTGGGGTCCCCGTGCGGGTAAACCTTGATCTTGACGAGTGGTGAGCGTTCATGGCGAGTGATGGAGCTTAGGTACAGCATAATGAGTATGATTCTCTCAAAAGAAAAGAAATGAAGAGGGAGGGTTAGTTGACAGCTCAGCAAAAATGAGTGTGTAACAGCAAAGAGAGGTCTGTTAGAATGGTTGGCAATATGTGTCAGTTTTTTTTTTTTTTTTTAAATAATAATAATGACAAAGTATGTTAAAGAAGGAAGCAAGCAAGCTTGGGTTTCAAGAAGAGAACCTCTCCAATCTCTTGTAAGATAAAAAGATTAAAAAAATTCAAGGAAAAAAGAGAGAAATATGTCTTTTATATATATATATATATTTAATAATAATTAAAAAATTACAAAGGGTAAAGAGCTAAGAAGTAGGAAAACTGGAAAAGACATTAGGTTCTGTAATAATTTAGCAAACAAGGGCAGTTGGCAGAGTGGTTAGTTTGTCTTTTAAAATCACACATGTCACCTGTTAGCTTGGGCAGGTAAGCAAAGGCATTCTCTCTCTCTTTCTCTCTCTCTCACTCACTCACTCACTCACTCTCACTCACACTCTTCTTAACCCTCTATGTAATAGAGTGCTCTGTCTTTGTGGCCTTATAGCTCTTTATACTTCCATGTGATCAATAAAAGTTGGAATTTGATGCCTTCTTTGTTGTTTGTGCAAGTTACCAATTAGTGAATTTGGGTCTTCTTGTCAAATTTATGCAAGCATTTGATGCTCTTTGAGGTACTATCATACACCCACTTTAGGGGACTGTGAAATGAAACTCTGTCCATTTCAGTTTTTGCATAATTCAAGTAGAATTTGATTCTTTTTGGCCTTTTTAGGTACTTATCTCAGAATATCTCTAAAGGGGTTACTGCAGTTTCCCCTTTTATTGGTTCTTGGGGTTGCTGGATTTTGATTCAAAACTTGAGAACTAGTTTTTGTTTTTTTTTCTTCTGTGTGTGTGTTCTTTTTCCACTCACTTGTGCTTCTCGAAACACTGCTTTCAATTTGATATCCATCTTTTGAAGCTTGAGTTGATCCATCTCAATTGGGTTCTCAAGTTGAAAAGATTCAAGCCTGCTAACACCAATCAATCACATTGGCGATATCATTGTGTGGGAGAATGTGAAAAATTAGTTCTTGTTAAGCAAAAGAGAAAAAGGGAATCTGCTTTCTTTTTTGTCAAGTGTTGTGAGCTGTTACTTGGCTAATGCTTCGCTTGTATATGTCTACTTTATGCCCTGAAAGGTTCACTTTTCTTGTCTGTGTGAAGCATTTTCCTCTTTTAACTTGCATGATAGACTAGACCTGATCCTAGGGTTTTCGAGGGATGAGGTAAGTAGCTGGTGATTCTTAGATATTATGCCTGATAGATTGGATTTCCACTTTTACTTTTGAAAGTCTACAGGATGCTGCAATGAGGGTTTTCTTTTACTTTAACATCCTATCAGTTCTATAAAGCTGCCGAGGATTCTTGTTCCTTGTTGAGTCCTGCAAGATATCACCAGCTGATTTTGGTCAAACTCCACTTTGCCTTTAAATTTATAGTGGTTCCTTCAGTTTAATACCTATTTTTAGTCCTGGTCTGGGCCAACTGTTCACTAGGGGTTTCATTTCACTCATAGCTACGTGACTTCCTTGGAGTTTTAGCATTTGAGACAAAAATATGGGTGCTGGTGACAATGATGATATGGGGTTTCAGCCTAGAAATGAGAGTGCTATGAATTGTTCTTCAGGGATGATACCTCAAAAACTTCCAGGGATGCAAATGAACTCGGTGCCAATGTACAAGTCTGTGAGTGGGCCAGACCATTTCTATGGTTCTGGGTGGGAACCAATTGTTTCATTGAATCAGGGTGAAAGTTTTGGAGTCTCTTCAATGGTTTCTCACAATGAATTTGCCCCTTCTTACCCTGTTGCACTGGAAAACCAGGGAATGAGTAGCACGTCCAACTTAGATCAATATTCATCTGATCCAAGTTTTGTTGAGCTGGTGCCAAAGATTCCAGGCTTCGGAAGTGGGAATTTCTCAGAAATGGTTAGTTCTTTCGGCCTACCTGAAAATGCTCAGATTGCTAGTAGTGGGTGTCCTCCAAATTATGTTCCTCATAAGGAGGGATGCTATGAAAGGAATTCAAGGAATGTTTCACAATCTTATGAAGACCATCAAATCTGTGAAGAAGCAGCTATAGGAGTTGCAACCAATGGGAAGACCAGAAAACGAGCACCTGAGTCTAATTCTCTCCTCAATACAGATAAGGTAAATTGACTAGCATATCATCTTCATACCATTAAGAAATTTAAGGATTCGTCTTCCACTTTAAGGTATCTAGTAACCCACTTGAGTGTATTGCTTTTGTATACTTTGTAGAATGTTGAAGTGGAGCTTCAAAAGGATCCTTCTGGAGACAGCTCTGGCATTTTGAAAGAACAAGATGAGAAGAAACAAAAAATTGAGCAGAACACTGGTGCAAATATGCGTGGTAAACAAGCTGCCAAGCCAACCAAAGACAGTTCTCTAAGTGGAGAGGCTCCTAAAGAGTATATTCATATGAGAGCCAAAAGGGGTCAAGCTACTAATAGTCACAGCCTTGCAGAAAGGGTACATCCTTTGATTAAATAGTAAAATATAAAATGTTGGAGATTTCTTTCTGTTAAACTTAGTGGCTTGCTTTCAGGTGAGAAGGGAAAAGATTAGTGAGCGGATGAGATTGCTTCAAGAACTTGTTCCTGGGTGCAATAAGGTAATTGGAGGAGGCCTAGCTCATCGATTAAGCCCTGTTTCTAATCTATGAAGACCAATACTCATTTGTGGTATTATACTTTGTTTTAGATCACTGGTAAGGCAGTAATGCTTGATGAAATTATCAACTATGTGCAATCACTGCAACAGCAGGTCGAGGTATGCTATTTTATGGCTGTAAAATGGAGGCATTTTAATCTTCAGTTTACTTGTTTAGTTCTCTATTAAAAATTGTCAAGGAATTACTTTTGCTTGAAAAATATATCATCTGGCACTTTTGAGGAGCCAATTTTAACATTTGCTATCTCACGTTGCAGAAGATAAGGAATTTATTGAAAACAAAATTTAATGGCCATGTCATCAGCCTTCTGACTGTTTCTGGAACATTGCTAATCATCTTTTTGATGTGTATCTTCACTGTCAGATTCTTAAATGGACCATAACATGTTAACAGAAGTTTTCCCTGGTCCAATGGACAGAATTAGTAGGAGATCTTGTCCAGACAAATGGTTCTTTTTGATATCTTCCAATGGTTCTAAATTAAAAGAACAATCTTTTAGTTCATAGTTAGTCTGTATTACTAGTGACGTTCTGTTGCTTGGTTTTGCATGTTTTACATATTTTGACCAAGTTTGTACTTGTTTTGCTGTTCCAGTTTTTGTCAATGAAACTTGCCACAGTCAACCCAGAACTGAACCTTGATATAGAAAGGATTCTATCAAAAGATGTAAGTTAGTAGTGCAGATAGTGCTCATATTTTGAGGGATTCATCTGCTTTTTCATCTAACTCTTTTAAATTTTTAGGGTTCAATATGAATTATTAGTTATTTTCTATGTAGATTCTCCATGCACGCAGTGGTAGTGCAGCTACTATCGGATTTAGTTCTGGAATGAATTCCTCTCGACCTTACCCACCTGGAATTTTTCAAGGAACCATGCCAAGTATCCCTGGTGCTAATCCACAGTTTCCTCCCTTGCCCCAGGTATTATGAAGATCTTCATATCATACTTCTCTCACACTTTGCTCATTAAGAGTACTTATACAAGACATTTCTTCCACACACAGTCTGTCTTAGACCATGAGTTTCAAAGTCTTTTTCAAATGGGATATGATTCCACTTCAGCTGTTGACAGTTTGGGACCAAATGGTAAGTGGCAAGTAACTACTACCTAGTGTTCAATGTGTAAGCTTTTCTCTCAACCTATTCTAACTTTGAAGTTCAATTGATTTGAGCAGGGCGCTTGAAGTCGGAGCTTTAAAATTTGGAAAGATCAGAACGTTTCAAGTTGGAAAGATCAAGATGTTTCAGGTCCTGCTAACAGAGAATCTGGAAGTTCCAAAGCCGAAAGTAACTCATTTAGAAAAGAAAGCAAAGGAAAGAAGTAGAGAGAAATGAAATAAAAAATCAGTTGTATAGGTTCTGAGCTCCTAACTGTTTGTTCTTCGAACTTTTAGCAGAAGAAGACAACTTGGTAGAATCACAATCCATGTATATTCAGACAGCAAAATGGGAATTTGATTATTCATGATTGTTTTCGATTGGTATTGTAGATTAGAGGAAGTATGTGTGAAACTCATCAATGTTTTCAAGAAACAATTCTTAAAGAAAATTTCTTGTAGATTGAGTTGAGACACTTTATTGGTGAGCTAAAGTTTTAATTTCATGAAGCCATTCCATCTTGGGCACTATTTTCATGCAATGAAGTTTTTTTTTGTGTTTCTCCAGGAGGAGGTTTCACGTTTTATAAGTGCTAAGAGTGTAGATGGTTGTTTAACCATTTTACGCGAGAAAGCAGACAGATCTTCCTTCTTGTAAATTGGCAATAAGGGGCTGATATTATAATGTCCTCCCCCCCCCCCCCCCCCCCTCCTCCTCGAAGATTGAGTAGTATTCTTATTTCTAAAATTTAGCACAACTGGTAATTAAATGGTATTATTATATTTAAAATATAGCACAAATGTTAAATAAATTCCTTCCCTACTTATGTCACCTAAGCAAGTTGAGTAAATTATTAGTATTGCTAACAACTGGTAATTAAATTCCTTTTCTTCTCAGGTGACTAATGATTCGTTTGAATTGTTTTTTGAAGGTTCAAAAATGGTTTTGAAAAGTTAAATACTAAATTTTGGTGTTTAGAAAAAAATTTTAAATTATTTTTGGCAAAATCATTCCATCCTACAGTATATTTTTAAAAGAAGTAAATTTATAAATCTAGTTTAGAGAATTAATTTTATACTTATATATATATATATTCATACATATTATAAGAATCCAGAATTATCATTATCAATTAAGAAATAAAATAGGTCATTATTATTTTACTAATTATATTGAGATAAAAAATAAAATTAATATTATAAAAATATTTATTTTAGTTATCAATTATTATATTTATACAATAAAATATATTTTATAAACATGTTTATAAATGTGTATATCTATTGTTCTATATATAGATATGACTGCATTTAACATTCATAAAAATTTTAAAAATAAATTTTACTAAATATTTAACTAATTTTTTTCACAACTAATTATTTTTACTACACAACTATAACAATTTAAAGATACAATATTACCAAATTGACCCTAACCAAGTTGACTAAATTATTATTATTGGATTGCTACACATTTCTTTTAATTAAAAAAAGCAATAATAATAATAATATACTATTTAAAAATAATACACGAACATCTTGTATTAAAAGAAGTTAACTAGTAATAATATAAGTGGATAAGTTTTGTGCTATATTTATAAGTTTTTGTTTTGTTTACTAGTAATATATCAATTTACTAATTTCATATTAGTTTACTTGTTTTATTTTTCATTTACACGTGTTATGTTTTATTTCTAAAATTCATGTTTTATTTTATAGTTATTGTTGATTTATTAGTTTATATTATATTTATAAGTTTTTGTTTTGTTTACTAGGAATACATCAATTTACCAATTTTATGTAGTTTACTTATTTTACTTTCTATTTACAAGTCTTATGTTCCATTTTTAAAATTTATATTTTATTTTACACTTAATGTTGATTTACTAGTTTTATATTATACTTTTAAGTTTTTGCTTTATTTACTAACAATACATTAATTTAATAGTTTTATATTAATTTACTTATTTTACCTTCCATTTATAAGTTTTATATTCCATTTTCTAAAATTTATGTTTTATTTTGCACTTAATTTTAATCTACTAATTTTATGTTATGTTTACAAGTTTTTATTTTGTCTACTAGTTTTATATTAATTTACTTAATTTACCATATATTTACAAGTCCTAATCCTATGTTCCATACCCAAACTTTATGTTATATATTGCAATTAATGTTGATTTACTAGTTTTATATTATATTTATAAATTTTTATTTTGTTTATTAGTAATACATCAATTTAATAATTTTTATATTAATTTAATTGTTTTACCTTCCATTTACAAGTTTTATATTATATTTTTAAAATTTATATTTTATTTTGTACTTAATGTTTATTTGCTAATTCTATATTATATTTGTAATTTTTTATTTTGTTTACTAGTAATATCAATTTACTTTTTTTTATTAATTTATTTACTTTACCTTTCATTTTTTAAGTCTTATGTTTTATTTTCAAAATTTATATTTTATTTTACTAATATTAATTTATAAGTTTTAAATTAAATTTTATAAATTTAAAATATTGATTCAAAATATTCACTTATTATTATCAATTAAGTTCTTCGTTGGATTAGGAGGAGGCACTAAATCCCAAGAATGATTTGCAAGTGAACAATTGGATTCACAGTCACGCCATAATGGATCCTTTTGAGGCTTATGTACATACAAAACAATTAACAAAGGGTCCCGCGGTCTTACATGACGCGAGATATTGAGCTTTCTTTTCACATAAATCAAAACATTTGTAAGCCTTTTCTTGATTACAATAGCCTAAGAATAATGTTTCAGAGAAAAAAAAATTATATACCATAATTTCAGGCTACTGTTTATTAACATCCTAAAGAAACAAAAATCCATAAATACAAAACAAAACAACAAAAAAAATGTAGTACCGCACATCAATTCTTCTAGGCATTGGCCTCCCTCAAGAATTGAACAAAGGGAGGCAGATACCAGTGCAGCCTAGCTTGTCTCGACGGATGTTAATTCGTACTACTTCAATTTTCTGCAAACTCAGATTTCAGTTACTAGGTGGAGCTTGGTAATAATATGCAGGAACAGTTGCAGGGAAGAACATTTGTCGCAACCCTTCTGCCTTCATAATAGGGAAGATGATTCCCGATGCACTCTGCAACAGAGTCAATTAACATTTGAAGTAATTAGAAACAGCATAATCATAATAAGAAAATCTGATTGTCAAGCATAGCAGGTAGGATACACACCGTAATTATTCTAGCTCCAATCCAGAAGCGATAAGGTGAAGGAAATGGCAGTAAAATTCGACCAACACCATATATTGCAACGGCAAAGAAATGGAAAACCAAGATTAATGGACGGGGATTTAAGCCTGAGAGCAGAGAGACTGGTCCTGACGAGAAGATACCTCCAAGACTTAGATAATCAAAGCAAGCCTGGCGCATTTCCTTCCTTGCTTCATCAGGAGATGCAGAAAATACCTGGTACAAGGCACCGGCCAAGGTATTGATGGTGGATGCCACTGGCTGCAATCCCGAACATCAGAGGAACCGAGTTTACTAAAGTTATATAGACTTCTATCATTAGTGAAGGGAAATTGAAGAATGTTATTTGAATATATTTTAATAAAATCTAAAGAACCCATGAGGTTGGTAGGTGAATAACTTTCCATGTGCAAGCAGCATAATCATGGAAAAGAAGATGCCAAAAAGACAGATGAAACAGTACTTTTACAGCTAATTTTACAAGTTACCTTACGCAAGGTGTAAAAGGATTCAAGGTAATTGCAGAGAGCTGGTGCATCATTAAGGTTGCTTAAATGCCTGAGAAGGTTACGTAATATAACAATATCAGACAGTGCCACAGTCATTCCTCCCCCAGTCAAGGGATGGCGCATGTTGAATGCATCCCCCATCAAAAGAGCTCCAGGAGTGGGATAGGGAGCAGCTGGCATGCTTCTATTTGGCATTGTTTTAATATTTCCTCCGTCAACGGCAGCAACAAAGGAATGAAAGATTTCACGTGGAATCTGCATCATACATAAAAAATGACTGCATAAGGATACTTAGAAACTAAAGAGAAAACTTACCAGCACAAGAAAGAAAACTCAACCAAAATCATATACCTGAGGCGCAACTACTGTCTTCAAATAGTTTGCCATTTCACCATTTGAAATGGAAGGGACCTTCTGACCAGGTATATCAACCAGACATCGAACTTCGTTGCTACTAATTGGATAAAACAAAATTGGGGAAGGGTCTGCTAGTACAACATGCCCATGATTTTCAAATGGAAGATTACAGTTCTCAAGGACCAAGCCAACAAAACAGGAAGGAACATCTACCTGCAGAAGAATATAAAGACATGATTTAATTTTTTGGAATTATCAGGTCTTTGTGAAAGTTTATGCCAATATTGACAAGGTAAAACCTATAGACAAGCTGAATCGTTAACGGCAGTGAAATTTTGATACAAATACTCTCTCACCTTAGGATTGCAAAGTGAGCGACGCAAATTCGAAAAACAGCCATCACATACAATTGTCAAAGGAGCATACGCTGTCAGTTCTTCACCAGCCTTAGTCTTGTATTGCACGCCTTTAATTGTCCCTTTTTCTTCTAGCAGGGAAGTGACTGTTCCTTGCTCCAATCGTACACTAGCACCAATTAAAGAAGGCATAACTATCAATGAACAGTTTTGATGTGAATCACCCTTAGAAAATACATCAGAAACTAATCAATATTCTATATCCATCCCACAAAAAAAAATTCAGATAATTCCTGGACACTGTCTGTATTGCTAAAAGACTTTCAACCAAATCATAATATAAAAGCACCATAAGAGCATATCTGACAAGATCTGCTGTTCCAACTATGACATGCAGCGTTTTGGTTATATTTCACAATCGCTTCTTACTTATGTCCAATGCAGCACTAAATCAAGCCATCCAATTGTGCCTGTGTCATGTTTCAAATATAAATTATCTGATAAGCATGTAAATCATTTTGAACTACTCAAACTTTTGCGAGTGTGTCATTGTTCAAAATGGAAAATGCAATAATTAAATATAAGTAGCATGATGAACCAAACAATTGATAAACATCTAAAATTTTGGAGACTATATGTACTTTGGAAGGGAAGCAGCTTTCTCCCGCAGCCTCTGTACGAAACGTCCATTGTGAAATCCTCTACCTGCAACATCTGAGTGAAACTTTTCCAAGGGATAAGATATTTGGGTCCTATTTCCATCCTTGAAAAGGGCATAACCAAAAACGCGCTGAGCATCAATTTGCTCCACACAATCTGCAGTTACAAAAATTTAAAAAAAGAAAAAAAGAAAAAATTGTTAAGCAAAATGCTGAAAGATATAAATTGCTTAATGCCAATAACTATCATCAAATACAAATAGTAAGATTAAAGACTTTTCTATATAATTAAAGTTTAAATTTCACCCACCTTCAAGTCCTAACTCAATTAATTTGAGGTAGCCCCCGGGTTGCAGCAATTCACCAACAATTCGGTCAGGCTCCGACAAATCCCTTTCAATCACATGCACTCGACGACCATCCTGCACTTGGAGTTGCATAATCAATTATCTATGAAATTAACACACACTTAAAAACATTCTATGCAGATGAAGTAACTAAACCAGACATTACGTTAATTGATGCAAAAAACAGTTGACACTCATTTTAGAATTGTTTAAGATATGAGCATGAAGTTAAATACAGATATAGTAGAAAAAAAAATTCCAATAAATATTCAAAATCCATGGATGCTAAATTGGAAAATATTAAGTGTTAGTATCCATCAAAAATCATAAAATCAAGTTCAATCCCTAATTAAATGGGTATTAGATGTCCAATATAAAAAGTTTGCATCATAGAAGAAGTCACTAGAGAAATTAACCGGATGTTAATTTTGTTACAACCCAACATAACGGTGGTGAGGAAATATCTGGTTGTTGAAACAAAATTTCATCCAAAAGCAGACAATAAAATTTCCAAAACACCTTGTCTTGGCCAAGAATTATTCTTTGCTCCTAGAAATAAACACGTAAAAGAAAAGGACAACAACAGTAAAATAATAGCTTCATTTCCACAAAATTTTATCCATAAAGAATATATATGTGGTTGGTTATTAGCAATAGCAAACAGATTTCTTTTAGTTTAGTGATAAGGACATATTTTCCCAATCAAGCAAACGTCACAATCTCTAGTCCTCTGTAAGATCTTAATAAATTTATTAAAAGGGATACTAATCAAAATTCAAAAGGTAGAATTACCATAGACTATTAGGCTTACATCCATTCGAGTTCAACCTATACTATTTTAGTCAGCTACTTGGGAACAGGACTAGAGTTCGAATGTGACAACCCAGTCACACATGCAAAAAGCAAAAGGATAATAAAAAAACAAACAAACTGTGAGATAAATTGTATCAAGTGACTGAAATATCACATCAAAATGAAATTCGTGGATGGATAGGTATTAAATAAACGATCATAGGGCCTATCTATTTAGGATATTCCCTAGCAATTATACTTTGATCGTCTAAGCTTCAAAAATTGAAATCAGAATTTAGAAATCAGCTAAAGCACGCCGGAACAAAAAAAAAAAAAACTAAAATTTGAAGAAAAGGAAGAGCGTGAGAGTTACAAATACAATAGTTTCCAGCACAAAGACCAAGAACCTCAAAGGCAAGCTTTTCGCTTTTCGCTTTTCGACAAGGGAAAAAAAAACGTGTAAATGAATAAAAATGTGAGAGTGTTGTCATCCAGGTTGACCATTTTTCAGTTGGATTCAAAATTTCTAATAAATTAATCGAAAAACAAAAATACTCGTGCAGTTCCCGACAATAAGATTCGGTTTAAGCCTCAAAATTTGAAAAAAGAGAAAAAGAAAAATGACCTTGGCAAGAGTGTTAGCGAGAGCAGCGCCAGCGACGCCGGCGCCGACGACGATGACGTCAGCATCGAAGGGGCATTCGCCATTTAGAGCCGTAGTTGGAGTCTTGCGTAAGGAATCTGCACCGTTGTCCTCGCTCTTGCTCCTCATGACAAGATTATACAAAGCAAGAAGGCCCAGGTTATAAACGGCCACCAGCCCCAATACAGCGCCCAAGATCAATCCCCACGTGTACTGATCCGCCATTTCTTTTCTTTTCCACCGGTCCGGACAGAAACCGAAACCGAAACCAGACGACGTCTCTCTCTCTCTCTCTCTCTCTCTCTCTCTTTTGTTTTAGTTTTTTTCTTCCGTTTCTGTTGCCTCGCTGGCTAAGCCGTGATTACTGATTATACACGACACGAGAAGTGTGGAGTTTGGCAAAAGCGTCTTTAACCTTTATAGATGTTTGGCGCGTCCGCAAAAAAAGCAAATTACAAGATACAAGTCACACAGTACACACCACCGTTACCGTTAGTTTTACTTTTAATGCTAACTTGTACATATATTTTTAACATTTTTTATTCACCTTAAGCTACGCCTCCTTGGACTGTCTCTGCTTTTATTATTCCTTTTTTTTTTTCCCCGTTCTTTTCTTTCTGGTTTATTTCCACCGGCTATTTGATGGTTTTGGTAAACGCCATATTTTAAGAATCTAAATTTTATCTTATTTATATCATTATTTTGAAGCATCATTATATTTATAAAGTTAAAATATAAATTTTGTAAACAACCTAATGCGACATTCATATTCATGTAAAGTTCTATATATTAATATGATACTAATTGGAACACAAATTTTGTAAACATCATATTATTGTCTTTTCATATCTTTTTAACATCATTTTACTTTATATTTTACAAAATTCATCGATTATTTTATCTTTAGAAGATCTTTTTTAAAAAAAGAAAAATAGATATACATTTCATTTCATCACATATTTAGTAGATCGACAATACAAAAATAGTCAAGATTGTTATACATTTAATATATTACAATTGAATAATAAGCAATGGCAATCTTGTTGACAACCAAAGAAGATATCCCTATATTATGTAGAAAGATATTTTTATATAATGTATGGCTTTTTTTTTTAAATTCGAGTTGTTTTTATAACTTAATCTTCATCGTCATGGTAGCCTCCACCAATTGATGCCATGACGGTTCTTCTGCATAGACCAATTTATAACACAATTTTTTACATTTGTTATTTACTCTCCAACGTATCACAATGAGGCTCAAATCCGTACCCAGAGGCACAAAACTACACTTGTAATTATTCAATTACCAAACTTCAAGAATGAGTAACGATGGTGAAGAGACTTGTAAGTATGTTACGAATAGCGTGATATGCAAGTATTAAACGGACGCCGAAGACAAAAACGTCATAACTTTAGTTGGCCACCGTGCACTTTACCCTTTTAGTCAAGCACGTACTACATTATTATTATTTAAAAAAAAAAAATAGCATCGTCTGTTATATAGTAAAAGAATTTCTCAATGAAATTACATTTAAAAATACAAGAAAGGGGGAAAAAAAATGAAAAAGAAGGAAAAGAGGGTTCCATGTCTCCATGAAGTTTGAATGGACGAGGAAGTGGCAGTCGACCAACCTTCGCCTTCTCGTGCGGGCGTGCTCCACATTTTTCTTCGCGCAGAGTCCACAATTATTAATTTCAAACGAATGATGAAAGACAGTCCACAATGTTTTTGGGTTCACATTGATCAATACCTACAGTAATTTATTATTGTGCTAACAGATCAATCTCGCTCGTAAATGCTTTTAGTATTACAAAACTGAACGTTATCAGTGGTTGGAGATTATGGATTATGCACGGTTAACGAAATAACAGATACCGTTACATACTTTCATTGTGTTCATGGCAAAACAAACCGGATAAGAGCTGGGGGTGAAAATGATACAACTCAATTGAAATATTTTTTCTCTTTTTAAAAGTCATTGTTGGCTGGCGATTTTATATATTTTCTACGCCAATAATGTGTATAACAAACTTTATCAACTCACGAGTTAATTAAAAGAAAAAGAAAAAAAAAAAGGAAAAGGAAACGTTTATTATGATCAACACACACACACCTGCAACCTTTGCTGAGACTTCCAAAAAGATAATTGATCATATGTGGGATCAGATGTTTGTACTGGTTCACAAAATCACAATATCATGCGAAAATTAAAAAAAAAAAGAGCTCAAAACAACGTCGTTTTGTATTGATTTTTATATTTACACGTTATTATTATGTCCATTCTCAGTCTGTATTTCTTATATTATTCATACGTCAAACTAAAATCTTATTCCCCCAAGTAGAGCACGATTTAATCTACATTTTCATATATATATAAAAAAAATTTAAAACACTATTTATGTCTTATTATTACTATTTAATTTTCAATGGTTGGCACTTTTGTTTAGTAGTAACGAGGGTTAATTCTCTGTAAGAGCCAAAAGGGCCATGAAAAGTCCAGCCCAAGCTTGAAGCGAACGGCCCAATGGTCCATATAACAGCAGGAGGAAACCGATGATTCAGGCAGGCGGGAGGAAAACGGCGACTATGGAGTTGGAATTCGAGTGTTCAAATGTGAACAAGTGGAAAGAGGCGCTCGCGTCTTACGAAGCCCGTGTCGAATCACTCAACAAACCGAACCTTATTTCACTTGACGATTATTACCGTAAAGAACTTCCCTCTCTAATTCACCAACGTAACCCTAACCCTCACATCAACACCACAGAGCTCTCTAAGCTCGTGCGGTGGAAACTCACTCGTGGCAAATGGAGGCCGCGTTTGTTGGACTTCGTTTCGTCGTTGGATGATTCTTCGGTGAAATCGGCTTCCGAAAAGGCTTTTAAGTCGCTTCCCGATTTAACCAAAGCTGTGTCCGAGCTCACCGTTTTGAAAGGCGTGGGTCCCGCCACCGCGTCTGCCGTTCTGGCTGCTTATGCCCCTGGTGTGGCGCCGTTCATGTCTGATGAGGTGTGTTTTTGTTCGTTTTCTTTTAAATTTACTCTGTTATGCAGTTTATTTATTTATTTTTATTTAACCTTTGTTAATGGAATGGAAGGCTATGGGGGCAGCACTTGGTCACTCTAAAGACTATTCATTGAGGCAGTACTTGTTGTTTGCTGATAAACTACAGGCCAAAGCTAAGGTCAGTGACATTTTTTTTTTTAAATGTTTGTGTACATTTCAGTTTGTAGTATGTTTAATTGTATTGCATCACTTGCTTTTGCAACTTGATTTGGATATCAAATGACTTCGTTTCTGTATAAATGTTCGCTGATTGTGTTATATGTCTTATTCTAAGTTAAACTATTTACATTGTGGCTATCAAGATTATACGATGCGATTGTCATTCCTGAAGGAACTTTTCTTCTAATTGATGGAATATTTTGGGTAAAATTGTTAGGAATCATTGAGTTGTGTCTTCACTTCAAGTGTTGGACATTGATATGAGCTCTTTTATTATTTCTGTCACTGCTGCTGTAATGTTTAATATAATGCATGTCCTTGATTGATGTGAAATATACAATACTTAAGGTCACTGATTGAAGAATGGGAACCTATTCAGATGGTCCATGGGAAATGCTGTTTTCATAGCTGTCCAACTAACGTCCTGTCAGTCACTAGTGGGGGAACAAATTCCAGGGACCATTTTTATTTTAAGTTGATGGCACGTCTGAGCGATTTCAATATTATTTCCAGATGCCGAAAGTGATTTTCCTGAACATCTTCTCAAAGAGTATTTTGTGTTTTACATATTTTTGTTTTACATGTTTTAACTTTCATTTGTTTATCAAATGCTTAAATGTTGTTGGTAGGAAACATCCTCTCTTTGCCGTTTGTGTCACTCTAAACAGTCTTTCTTGCAATTTTATTTTTCTCTTTTTGAAGTCTATGGGAGTGCACATACTCGTCAATTTGAGAAGAGTGCCAATTCTATGCTGCAATTATTATTTCATGCTTACTACCCAACAAGCATCTTTGCCTTATCATATGACAACTTCTTGACTTTTTATTGACTTGTCTTTTCTGAAACATAATGGATGCTGGACAGTCTCTTCTTTATTAGTAAAGGGTTTGTTGGGATTAATTAGTAAGTCAAAACCTCTGATGTCATTGGAGCTATGTTATGCATTGTTATTGATTAGTGTCTTGAGTAATTTATAAGCGTACTGCATAAATTGTCAGAGCTTTTTGTTGAATAGAAGATGATTTTAAGTATGAGATGACATATTTCAGTCAATTTCTTACCCATGAAAAAGAAATATTGAGACTGTACGACAGTGGAAATTAATTCAATATCAAGTTTCTGTCGGATAATGGCAGAGAATATAGTTTGATGTATCTGGTCGTCATATTCTGAATTTTTTTCCCCTTAGCATATTTCTCTTTAAAGGCCAACGGGATGGGCAAAGCCCAAATGAATTTTCTAGCCCCTACCTTCCCCAAGATCATACTTAGATGATCATTAAAAGAAAGCCTCTTGAAATTGAGCCCCTGGGGGCATATTGTGACCAGATGATAATGCTACAATTCAATTATTCATTTACATAATTTTCTCTCAATTATCTTTATGCTCAGACAGAGCATAGTACTGGTAGTTTATTTTATTTTCATTATATGGGTATTCAGTAATATTATGTGTGTGTGTGTGTGTGTGTATATCTGCTCAGAAAAATGATAATAAATTATTGGATGATGTTGCATCACTTTGAAGGTATTGTTGTTGGATATACATGGACTGTCCTACATTGGAGTACAGAATTAGAAAAATCCCCCCCCCCCCTATCAAGAAATGGACTAGAAGTATACTTTCGGGACAGTATCCTTCTTTTTCCATTCCAAGAAGTAATGTAGCATTCATCCATTAGATGGTCAATTTGTACCTCAAAGTTACTTAATCACTCCATTTCAACATCCATTTGATGAATGTTACCTCACTTAGGATAAAAAATAGTTGGGATACTACTCGGGAAGTGTAGTATTATTCTAACAAATATGTGTTAAATATGATGGTAAGTTTGCTCTGCTGGTACTTTGATTCTAATTCAGTTCACCAGTGGTGGATTACTGTTAATCTCCTTATCAACCCAATCTCTGGTTGCCAAGTCTTCCAGTTGAGTCTCTATATTGTATATCCGGCTATGCCTGATGTTGACTAGTCTTGGAGAGATGCTGTGGGATATTATTAAAATGCCCAACTTGGAGATTTACAGTAGCCCTTGGAGATTATGGTTCTATAATTCTAGACTAGTGTATTTCAATGTTTAAAGGAGGTTCAGCGGTGAGAGCATATCATAAATGGAAGGCCAAGATAACTTAATGACTGGAAATATTTAACAATAACGTATAATCAAGAAATCATGTATTACTTAAACATCAATCAATGCCGCTTTCGCTTAGAATCTAGCGAGCCTGGAGTATGAGTGTGTTAAATGTCTGTGATCAAATACTTGCACTTATTGCTCGAATGGGTGCCAGCAAAGTATTAGTCCAAATTTTAAGTTTCATACTGTATTCCTTTTCATCTGGTGATCTGCTGCAGGAACTAGTTTCTGAAGAAAATTCCTTCACACCATCCGATGTGGAAAGGGCACTGTGGAGTTCTGCCATAGGGTTAAAGTTGAAAGCATCAAAATCAAATCAAGACTCTGAGATTAAGACAACAAAAAACTCGAAAAGAAAGCGAAAGCATTGATTTGATAATGAGCAATTGGCATGTTTCTGAGCGGTAACTTTGTTCATATGTCAACTATTATTATCTGATCAGCTAGTCATCTTCATTCTACTTACAGGAAAACTCCATCAAATGTAGTTGCTATTCTTGGGAACAATGCCTTGTGATGCAGTAGTTTTTAAACATCTGCTGACTAATCCAAGAACATGTCATGCTAACTGAAATAGATGAATTTTGCTTCCTGGTAACTTGAAAATCCTTGCTCTCGAAAGGTTTCAGGAATACTCTTCTGGGGAAAGTGTCTGGAAAAAGTTTCGGTACGCGTAAATTCATGTAAGGAGCTTAGTTTTAGCTAGGGTACTTGCTTAGGAGCCAAGCCATGTTTATTACCAAGTGTAGTTGTAAAATTAAATAATTATAAGATAGCAGGAGCTTGAATGCATCTCCAATTGGTACAACGGGAATTATTTCTTACCTTTCCTGATGTTTGAATAATTATCGCTTGGCATGTTGTATTCAATTCCCAACTGTGAATCAAATGCTTTAAGCCTTTGACGGATTAATCTGAAAGATACTCATTCGAGGACAAGTTGGTGTTAAGATTAGGTATATTATTAAAATATTTGATAAATATTTATTATTGTGATTTGAAAATTAAATTAATTTAATTTTACACTTTAAAAATGTACGATGAAAAATTTATAAAATACTCTTAAAATTATTATTTAAAAGTCAGATTTATTAAAAGATATTAATTTTATTTTTATTTTTATTTTTATAGATATATATTTTGTTTACAGTAACTATAATTTAAAAATTAAAGTATGGTGACACTTCCATACTAAAGAGGACGCCGAGTTAATTTTGTAGCCAGCTCCACACGTCTGTCGTTTGGCATTTTCAGACATTCAACTAGAACTTTTGAAGTGAACACCCAAGAAAAAGAATGTGTGTCAGCGAATTCCAAACATGCGTATGTGAAGTGAAAGATTTCCATTTTAAAGCTTCGTAAAGCTTCGTGGAGTCCGGGGTTGGAGAAACCTTCTTTGTTGTGCACCGTGCTATGGTTACTTACAAAAGGCAACGGTAACGGCTGATAGCCGTTGCGACTCAGAAGGCAACCTAGCAGGCGCCCACCTTCACGATGGCACTTTAAAAAACAACGAACCAGCAAGTTCCACCTGTAAATCACCCAGGACAGGTTGCCGGTTGGTGACTTTGTGGGCGTCTCGTCTCGTCCATTTTGGCATTTTATCTTTGCACTTTCCGTAACGGTGCGGTCCCTTGAAGAGAATATTTTTCCCATTTCAACCCCTTTTCCAGCGAACGAAGTCGTCAAAAGTTGGAGAGTCAGAGACCAAGCCAAAAACACAACAATCTTCGAAAAGAGACAGGACTCCAACTAAACCTTCTCTATTAGAAATTCAGACGTGGCAAAACATTATTGGTGTATAACAGTTGAAGTGTTGGTCGTCCACGTTGTTTCCCGCGTCAAGACTTCTTGATAGATACAAAACCCTTGTCCGATCCGCGTTTTCAAATCGAGGCTGAATTTTGGAATTTAGACCACGGCTTCGTTTCAACTTTCAACTTCAAGGGTCAAACTCTTGTAAAATGACGATTCAGTCCTCAGTGGAGCGGAAGTATCGAAAGAGTCCTAGAGCCCCTCTCCTCCCGCAAGCACAATCGCAAAAGCACGATAATTTGGAGGCTCACGAGGCTGGCATTGATGGCGCGTCGTTCTCAGGCGCCGTCTTTAATTTATCAACTACAATTGTTGGAGCCGGAATCATGGCATTACCGGCGACGGTGATGGAATTGGGATTGATTCCTGGTCTAATTATGATCGTATTGGTTGGTTGGCTAACGGAATCTTCGATAGACATGATAATGAGATTCAGTCGAGCTTCCAAGTCGGCCACTTACTCCGGTGTCGTCGCCGACGCTTTTGGTGGGGCCGGTAGGGCCTTATTGCAGGTCTGCATTGTTGTCAACAACTTGGGCATGCTCGTCGTTTACATGATTATCATCGGTAATATTTCATTTTTTTTTATTGCATACTTAGTGAACTACGAATTGAAATCACAGCTTTATTTGTGATTTGTGGACTTCGGTGGCAGGTGACGTGTTATCGGGGGCGTGGTTGAACGGGGTCCACCATTCTGGTGTGACCGAAGAATGGTTTGGTCAACATTGGTGGACCACGCGCTTTACATTGCTTCTCCTCACCACGCTCTTCGTCTTCCTTCCTCTCATTTCATTCAGGCGCGTTGGTAAACTCTCCTATTGGTTATCCTAATTTTTGCTGGAATAATTTAAATTTTGAAAAAGACCCTCAACCCCGCGCCCCCCCCCCCCCCGGGCCTTTTTTTTTTTTAAATGATATCCAACCCTGAATGTCCATTTCTGGAACAGTGAAGATCTAGTGGTCAATTGTGGAAGACCATTGGCGCAAACTTTGGAGGTCTTCATTGTCATCTTTCTATTTGAATAACCTTGAGTGCACGGGATCAAGTCCCAGCTATTCTCCTCTCTAAAGTAGAGGTTTATCGGTCTCATCACATTTGGAGTACAATAACTTTTCTTTCAATATTAAAGTGAAGGCCTCTAATATTAAATGAGGATCAACCTTCGAACTATGCCATAATAAGATTATTAAGAAAAGTCCTGAGCGATTTTTGATTGTACATATTAGTGTATATATATTAAAAAAAAAAAACAGAGTACATGATAGAATTGTGTTCCACATTTAGCTATTAAAAAGGAGTCGCTTGGGGTTTATAAATAAGATAAGTCCCTTCATTCAATAGTTAGTCTTTTAGATTAAATATTTAAATAATTATCAATGAAAAATATAACTCTATATGCTTAATTTAATTTTTTTAAAAGATATATTCTTAATTTATTGACTTAGCTCTACTATATTTTTTGTTTTTTGATTGATTGTAAAGCCATCTTTTTACTGATTTTAGTTTCTATACGAGGTTGTATAGTGATGTTGAGCAACAGTGATTGATGTCTGTACTTTTATTGTGCTAGATTCATTGAGGTACACATCGGCATTGTCAGTCGGTTTGGCCATTGTATTCGTGGTGATAACAGCGGGAGTTGCTGTTGTGAAAACAATTGATGGAAGCATTTCCATGCCGCGTCTGTTGCCTGAAATTTCCAACCAGGCATCTTTTTGGAAACTTTTCACCACTTTCCCAGTTCTAGTCACTGCTTATATCTGCCACCACAATAGTACGTTCCTTTTAAATCAATATTCTGACTTATTTACTTCATCACAGCACATGAATGAATTAGTTTGTGGCTATGTTCAGCCTAATGTATTGATGGGCTGTTTGGGGCAGCTGCGCTGCCACTGTGCAGCTGATCTAACCCCTTCATTTTAAAAGAATCCTCCTAACCCCTTCATTGTAAAAGAATCCTCCTAAAATAAAGGAGGTTGAGCACAGCGCAGCTGCCCCAAACGTGCTTTAATTGTTTTCAAGTATCTTAGGTTTTGCTAAACTTCATTATCACTGTATTCTACTTCACTGTCACAGTTTGAACACCATATTTTATGTGAATAGAGAAATACACAACTGAATTAGGACAATATTTTTTTTAAATTAGTGGTTTTCCATGTTTTTTAAATTCGACAAGTGTTCTAGTTCTAAGTCAGTCGAAATGGAAATTTCTCTTGATGGAAATCCAGATGCCCTATTACCTTCAATGTGCTATTTGATGATGCTATCGTGAAATGTGTTTTATTAGCAATGTATAAAATGTAGTTGTATTTTTTATTCTTTTAGATGATTGGTTGAAACCAACTTTATTTTTGGAGTATTCAGTTATTCCTATTTGACTGCAAGAAGAAAGTAAGAACAATGAATCAACACATCGAATTACATCCCTAGCTTAATTACACCTTAAGAGTGCTAAATGGTTATTGTAGTACAATTTTGGAAGATCTAAAGATTTCTCTTATTCATAAAAAATGTGATGTGTACCACCATAGATATGTATGTTTTTCTAATAGTCACTGAAATTACTTTTAATTGGTTTCTTTGGCCTGTAACTATTTTGCTGTTTACTTGTACACAAT
Source organism: Citrus sinensis (assembly GCF_022201045.2). Taxonomy (NCBI): domain Eukaryota; kingdom Viridiplantae; phylum Streptophyta; class Magnoliopsida; order Sapindales; family Rutaceae; genus Citrus; species Citrus sinensis. Next base: position 30,452,679 of record NC_068560.1, read on the forward strand.
ATTGCAGTTCACCCTATAGAGAATGAACTGAAAGACCCTACCCAGATTAAGTCGATTGTTCGGACATCAATCACATTGTGTTCAACTGTCTACATTACTACAAGCTTCTTTGGACTCTTACTCTTTGGGGATCGCACTTTGGATGATGTACTTGCCAATTTTGATGGTGACCTTGGAATTCCATATAGCTCATTGCTTGATGATGTGGTTAGAGTTAGCTATGGAATCCACTTGATGCTTGTTTTCCCAATTGTGTTTTTCTCCCTTCGGCTCAACCTAGATGGTCTTCTCTTTCCCTATGCCATTCCCATTGCATTTGACAACCGGAGATTTTTTGCAGTGACTGCAGCTCTGATGGGATTTATCTTTGTTGGAGCCAATTTTGTGCCAAGTATCTGGGATGCCTTCCAGTTTACTGGTGCAACAGCTGCTGTCTCCGTTGGGTTTATCTTTCCAGCTGCAATCGCCCTTAGGTAAGTAATGGTGATGTGAAGTAGAATTATTTGTGACTTTAATCTCAGCCGTGGTGGTCTAAGAACCGTCAAAATGTTCAGTTGCCTGTCAGATTACATACTCTCATAGTTGTGATTGCATTATCAAGTCGATCACATTGAAGGTTGAGAAAACACTCAGCCTTTTGAACCTACAAACATTTCATTCTAAATTTTTGGTAATTGTTTAATCACAAAGTGGGTGAAATTAATACCAAGCATCAAGACAAGCTTTTTAGAGCATGTTTAACTTCCATTGGTTTATATATTGCTTGACATGAAGAAAGCTGTCCTTTATCCGCTAAAATGGTAAGTATTTCCTATACGTGTGTGTTCAGGGATACCCATGGAATTGCAACGAAGAACGACAGACTAGCATCATGGTTGATGATATCTTTGGCCGTCTCATCGAGCACAGTGGCAGTCTCTAGTGACATTTACAGCATTTTCAATGGAGTTGGAGGCTGACCTTAAAAGTTAAAAGTGCGAGTGCAACCCTCTGGTTGCTCTTTTAATCCAGTTGCCGGTCATCCAGATATGATGCACTTGGAGCCTACTGGGATTGTGCACCTGCGGCTGAACGAAAGATCTAAGCTCCAGTTCAGCATACAATTTTGGTACAGTCATTTAAATATTTCATGTTGCGTATATTTTTAAAGTCAATTATGGAACATTGATTATTTGCTTATTTATGGCTATCTACAAATTGATTGGCAGTTTGATTAGTTTGTCATTGTTAAAGAGTTGGTTATCACTGCTAACAGATGGATTTTAGATAGTTTATGATTGAATTTTTTTGTATATATGGATTGAAAGCTTACTGACAGGACGGACTTATTATTTTTGACAATATTAACATTTTGGAGAGCCTAATGATAACTTAAAGACACACAGTCAGGATCTGATTTTGACAATCTGCTTACCACCATTTATATTTGGTCGTGTTGACCGTGAACGTAACATCATCTTTTCTAAAGGCCAATGCAAGGCATTTATCCTGTTGCTTTCCAAGACTAGAATATATACTCTTTAGTCATAGCCACTAGATTTCCCCAAGTGTTCCAAGGATCTCTCCAGTAGCTAAGCCTGAGCCTGAGGCATCATCAATCTTTTTACTGTATCCTAATGTTAGAATAATTATCAAGTATCCACTAGATTTGATGTTGACCGGTTTGATCTTTGCGAAAATAAACTTGCTTTAAATGCTTACTTCAGTAACATTAATACGATCATTCACGGTTCAAGCCAACAGGGGGGAAAAGAATGCAATCATTTGAAAAGATAAAAAATGAGATTTTGATCCCTCTTATAAATTAATTTGACCACTTGAGTCTTTTATATATTTTTAATATCTCATTTTATTCTTGTGTTGAATGAATAATAATGATAGATTAGAGTTGCAAACTACTTGTACCAACTATTCTGTAAAAATTAATGAGGGTTAACAGCTTTAGTTGGATGAAAACATAAAAAAATGAAAAAATTATGAAGTTATGTGGAGCTTTCATCCAAGCAATATTAAGATGTCATATTAGCTGTTATGAGAAGTTTGTGGCTCTACCATTGTAATTAAATAAATAAAAAAAAAAGAACAAATTATTGAGGGTAATTGTGACCTTTTAATCCTTACAAAATTAATAAATTTTAATATTTAGAAAGGTGAGGTTATTTGAACCTGTAAAAATACTCTCTGAACTCATTTTTCAATAAACCCATCATTGCATTTTAAAAATCACATTTTTACTTTTAACCATTAAATCTTAAATGTAATTCCAATTTACTCATTTATTCATATTTCTTCTTTCTTCTCAAACTCATGAGCGAAATGTTTTTTTTTTTTCTTACTAATTTAGGAATAACAATAGAACCCACAAATTCACCCAAATCCACCTACCAAAATCCGTATGTTGTAGGTAATTTTACGGGGATTGTGGGCGGGTTTGATATCACAAATGAAAACCTACATATGATATTTGTTCGCCAAACCTGCACTTTTTTGCAAATACTTTTTAAAATTTTAATTAAAAAATATGTAGACCTAAAAACACATAAAGTGTGTAAACTTGTGTGTAGCTGCAACGTGTAAGCCCTAAAGTCTATCTACATTTTCAGTCGATCTCTCATCTAAAGTAAACTGAAGGAGATTGATCTGTCATCTACCTTCAGTCGTGACCGTGAGTCGCACACCTTGCCTGCTGCCCAACTCCCTTCTTAATCCAAACAATCAACATCCAACTCCCTTCTTTGCCGACAATCGTGTCGTGCTATTGTAGTTGTTGTAGGGGCCGCTAATTCTGTAGCTACCGTCACCGCCATTAATTCTACAGCTACTGTTGCAATTGCTGCCTCCATCATTGAGTCTGCAACTACTGCTACCGTTGATTCTGTAGTCGTTGTTGCTGCTTCCATCGTTGTTACTTTTGGATGCTAGTTTGTGTTTTTTAAAATTAATTTTAAGCACTTTTGAGTTTTAATGGACTTGTACATTTCATACTTAAACTTGCCGATTCCCATTATTTTTCTTTGAAGAGTGAAAAAAGTTTTAAAAAAATTGTTTGTCGAGTTGCACAGTAATAAGATATGAACATGAAACGAGAATGATATAACTACTGATGAAAAAAAAATCATTTGTTTATCAAACAATGCTTAAATTTTGGAACTTTAAAAGTACGAAAAATCAAAGGACTTTATTTGCGTAGCCTTTCTTCTACATATGTATCTTTACATCAAATATACACTTAGGGACACTGATTATCGGTAACTAATTACCATAAACACAATGATTATATTTTGAATACATGATTAATTAGTAAGTTTAATACTATAAAACTTTATCTCTTACTTTGAATAAAAAATTATGAAAAGAAAATTGGTAGAGTTATAAGTCAGGCTAGGTGTATATATTATTTTAATTTATTTTGTCCTTTTAACTTTTTAATTATTTCACTCAAAGACATTAAAGTAATAAAAAAAATTATGAAAACATGGGCAAGGGCGAAGATAAGAGGAGGCTAACCGGGGCTGCCGCCCAATGAACTTTTTGGAAAAAAAAAAAAAGTTAATTATAATTCGTCCTTATTAAAACTTGCAATAAAAAATAGAAGGTGCGAGTGAATCACTACATCTTTACATTTTATATTTATTAAATAAAGTTGTAGGGTTGAGTGATTTATTTTGTCTAACATTACAAGTGAAATCTCAAGACATTTTAAATGTTGTACACTTAACCTCAACTGAAAAAAAAAAAAAAAGATTCAAAGGCTGGAAGACAATAGTTGAGAAATTTTTATTAAGATTGGAGTTTTATTCAAAGAAAAAAGTGAGATAGATATGCCCGATTTGAGAACTCACCATATGAGAATATTTTCTTCTGTAAAATTGATTAAGATAATACATCAAAACAAGATGGAGAACGAATTTCTTTAAAATTGTATGATTGTTTACATTAAAAGAGAAATTGCGAACAATATAAAATCAAATGCGATGATAGATGAGTTCGCTTTTTATAAAGAATAGCATGATATAACTTCGTTGATAATGCTTTTATGATTTATATTGTCCTTTTATTATTATTATTATTATTTGTTTATGTAGTGTATTTTAATAATTTCATTTGTATAGAACAATTTTTTTGAGAAATAAATTTAATTTGAAAAAAATAGCACCTCCCTAAGAGATGGTGCTAGCTTCGCCACTTAACATGGGTGCCAAGAGTACTATTGTGTGTTTAAATAATCCCACCCTTTTTAGTTTTTTAGAAATCTATAGTCATTCATTTATATGTGGAAGTCATTTTTAGCCAATAACCCTATAATTTTTCCACTATTATTTTAATACGAAGGATAAAATAAAATATTAAAAACATTTTCAAGGACTCGAGTTGTAAAAAAAAAAAATCTAAAAAGTATATGAAAGTGTTGTTCTCCCTTTAAATAGTAAAGGTCTTTTAAATACAACAAAAGAGAGAGAAGAGGAAGAGAAAGTACCAGTCCGACTGCCCTTTAACTAGTTGATAATAGGAGCAAAATGCATGGGTATGAAACTTCCTTCAGAGAATGAGAGACAGAGAGAGTACTTTTAATTGCGTAATTATAGCTTAGTTATGTACAGTTAATCCACAGCTGTGCATGGGTAATAAAGCATTAAGTGCACGCAAACAGATATTAATTAATCAAGTTGTTAAAGCATCAAGCAGATAGCCTTTGAGTCGAGCCTTGACCTTCCCCCGTGCGTCCACCGTCATTGCACTGCTAATTACGCGGAAACTTATCATATTAGCCGCGTATTCACTTTGTTTATATTTTTGTTTAAACGGAGTTCAGATCACAAGAGAGACTAAGATTGAATCATTAAGATAAGTTAATAGTGCATTACAAATGAACTTAGACATCTACAGAAGTCAAAATGAAGAAATAATAATAATAATAGAAGGGAGGAGGAGGTAGTAAACATGGAAACCATATTATTGGTAAAGAGATGCACGTTTTGCATGTATTTTTTAGGTCATGATTCGGGGATACAAAGCTCCAAAAATAACGAATGATTGGAAGCTTTTTGGACTGCAAAATTGACTCATAATATAAAAATATACGATCGAGTTGAACACCAACACAAACTCCAAATTCAAATTATATACACATAAAACTAATGTGCCCATAATACATAACTTATGTTAATAATAGTGGCGTCAAAGTTCCAAAAGTGTAGTGTCGGTAGTGTCATTGGCCTTCCCCACATGGGATGGGACCTTATATCACATTTGTTTTGTGTCACCCATTGTTGTCCAGTTAATTTAATTTTACAAAATTCAATCGGCCGTCCACCTGTATAAGCAATAATATGAATGAACATACAAAACGGGGTGAGACTAATGTCGTTTTTATGCACACCTAAGCCTTTTTGATTAATTAAACAATTAATTCGCGAGAGCACCGACCCTACATGTTTTGGAACTTTTTCTTCCTCTTTTTCGATTATGTTATTACTCACGTCTTGTGTAATTCTCTCGAGGTCGAGGGGAAATTTTGTTTTCAAAAAGCAATCATATGTAGTAAGTAGAGCTGTCATCCATGAATTATCCGAATGAATAATGATGTGATCATATTTAATATCATACGAGAGAATGTTATATTATCCAAGGTTGAAAAGAGATTCTCGTTGTTATTATTATTTTTATTATTTTTTTGAGCAGGACTATTGGCACCCCTCTAAACATATCTTAATATTTTTATTTTTTTAATTAATTTCATTAAAATATTTTCTAATTCTTATTATTAAACCTCATTTCAACAAATGAGCTTCTTTCATTCAAAAGAATATATATATATAAATATATGAGTTTTCATTCTCTTTATTGTAACCACTAATGATAAATTTCTCACCTGAAAATGAGAGAAAAAAGTAATTTTTTTAATTTAAAAAATGTTAGATTTTTTAAGAGAAAAAGATATTTGATTTTTGAGTGGTGTTTAATTAGAAATCATCTATTATGTAATTGTACATAATAAGTAATGATACAGTCACAAATTTTTATATAAATTTATTTTAAATAAATTAATTTAACATCAATTTATTAGTTAAATAAAAATATAATATAATAAAAATAAATAATATATATTAAGAGATATTTAATTCAATTAATTATATTATATTATATTATATTAATTTATAAAAAAAAATTATACAAAAATTTATAACTATATTATTATTCTTTCATCAAAAGTGGCTGACCAGCGGAGATTGCGCACAAATACCTGGAGGCACGACATGCACCGCCGGCTTCTCTTCCCCAGGGGGACCACCGCTCGTGAAATGTGTCGCCCTCTGCGCTCTTATGCTCTTAACTCATTTTCACAATCGTCACGTGCGGTCTTTGATCTCCTCCAATAATTACACGTATCATAAATCAACGGCCCATCTGACACCTCCTGGGAACCCCCTTGCGAAAACCCAAGTTTACCCCCTATCCGTCCCGCAAATTGTTTCTCAATAAATTAATAAATTAAAATCTCTACAGTCTGGACGCAGTAGAGTGGCCACTCATTTTTCATCACACTGTACTTCGAAATTTTGAAACTTCCCATCTCCTCTCTTCTCCTCTCGTGTCATCCTGATTCACGTGACGACAGCTAAAAACTCATTAAAACAGAATTTTGTTAGCATACAAGCGCAACCACATTGCCTTCAGTGCTCCCTACGCATTGGTTGGCGGACAAGTCACCATCACGAAAATTAATGAAACTAAGTACCCACCGTAACACCGCGGTACGCATCATTATTGTCGCTTCAGCCCCCACCTGTATGTCAACCCAATTGCCAACTTTACCCTTGTGAGACATTCGCAGTTTCTGACCGAAACTGTCGGTGGGCTATTCCAAGGACCGAGGCTATTTAAGACCATTCATGTCCTCGCCAAAATCCCAAGGAGCTCCAACAGTGCAACCGCATTTTCGGCGCGTGTCCGCACTTTCAAGTGAAATGGATCCAAGAAAAACTGAATATTCAAAATCGTGCGCCTAGATTTTCTAGTAATTTCATTTTAAGGAAGGAATTTTCAATCAATGAAATTCTTATGATAATTATTAGATTAGTATATTTAAACTACATGAGGAAACTCATCAAAAGAAAGTATGAAAATGGAATTAGTAATACAAGTGACCTAGGGAAATATAGGATTCATTTCCTTAAACAATATACCAAAATAATTAAAACTACTGAATTTTATTCTACTATATATAAAAATAAAATGGTTCCAATGTAGCCTCTAGTTAACTTCTAGTAACGATATAAAATGTACCGGATCTCATCAAAACGAGTGACCTCTTAAGAAGTCTTTTTGTTGCACGCCATTCTTTAAAAAAGGAAAATTTCAATTAACTGGGACTACTCTGGTTTAACTCTTTACTGGGAGCCAGAATGGGGTGGACTTTGTCTTCGTCTCTACTCCTCTCCTCACATCCAATTACAATGGGCGGTCTAGATTTCATTTGACTTTCTTCTTCTTCTTCTTCTTTTTCGGTTTTTTAAACAAAGAGAGAATTTTGAAATTTGCTTTTCAAATTACTGAAAAGCCCCCAACAGAAACGCCTAAACAGGAATATTCTTTCTTTTTTTTTTTTTTTAGGAAAGAAAAAAAGAAAAGGGATTGGGCCCTGCCCCCATGAGCACGCTACGCGTTGGGGGTTGTTGAACTTGAAATGGTTTTGGTCGTTTTGGTTCTTCTGTTTGAATTTTCTCGAGTTTTGTTCGCGTTTCATTTACAAACATTGTTACATTTACCAAACCAAACCACAAGTTATCGGATCCAACCTCCCAAGCGATTCACCCGCGCAAAAAGTTACCACGGTTAAAATAATAATTAAAGAAAAAAACGGATTTTTATTACAGTGAGTTTATTACACAGACAGACAGACACAGTGGATGGTTTAACGGAATCACGAATTTAGAATTGGCCTTTTTATTTGGTAGTTGCTAAAAATTAAATAAAGTTTAAAACAAGTAAGGTGGAGTGAGAGATTCGAAAGGGGGTTGATCCAACAACATTGCCTCATTATAATTTAACCTCGTGCTCCTAGTGGGGGGGGGTAGAAGAAGACCAATCAAAACTTCAATTTCTCGGAAGCCTTGTTTGATTGAGATGTTAGCATACAACGTGCTGCGTGTGTCTCTTTCGTTGGCTTGGAGATTGGTTTATTAAAATTCATATATATATATATATATATATTGTTTTTGGGGGAAAGAGCAAAAGTATTTTCTGTGGGGACTGGGGGGAGACCGGAGAAGGAAGGTGAAAGGAATCAAAATCAAAGACGTGTTGAGCTGTTACCATCCTTTTTCATAAATCCAAAAAAATTTTATTTTGTTTGCTTTTTCACTCTCTTTTTTCGTTTCTTCTTTAATAACAAATTAACAAATAAGGGAAATAATAATAATAATAAGAGGCAGGAGGCTTGGTGCTAGCTGTAATCGAACGAGAGAGAGAGGCGTTTTTGTTTTTTGTACTAGTAGTAGAGTATTAAGTAGAGCTTGCCTGCCTGCCTGCCTGCCTCCCGAGTCTGAGAGTCTCCTCGTCCTTCTTCCACGCGTCTCCTCCTTTCTTCTTCATTACAATGAGATCGGAGTTGTAGGGAGTTTTCTTAAACTCGGTTGTCTTGTAAGAAGAGTGCGTTCTTCGGTTTAGTTTGTTTGGAAGTGAATCAGATGGCTCCTCCTTCTTCGACGGCGTCGTTCGGTTGGTGGAAGAAGAAGAGCCACGCTCACAGGGGTGGCGGCACTCCCGTCGTCATCAAAATGGAGAACCCCAACTGGTCTATGGTCGAACTCGAAGCTCCTTCCGAAGAAGATTTCCTTAGAGCCGAACACCACACCGCCGCCGCCAACAAAACTCGCAACAGAAACGCCAAGCAGCTCACGTGGGTTCTCTTGTTGAAGGCCCACAAGGCCGCCGGCTGTCTCACCTCCATTGCCTCCGCATTCTTCTCCCTCGGCTCCCTCGTTCGACGCCGCGTCGCCGCTGGCCGCACCGACCAGCCACCGACCTCCGCCGACACCCACGAAATCCAGAAACTCCGCACCAGGTTCTTCTACTCGTGCATCAAGCTCTTCCTCTGGCTGTCAGTCGTCTTGTTCGCCTTTGAACTCTGTGCCTATTTTAAAGGCTGGCATTTTGCCACTCCCAATCTGCAACTCCAGTACATATTTCAGAGCCCATTAGCTATCAAGGGTGCCTTTGATTTGCTTTATTCCAGCTGGGTTTTGGTTCGCGTTCACTATTTGGCTCCTCCGCTTCAGTTCCTAGCCAATGCTTGTATTGTGCTCTTCCTAATTCAGAGCCTCGACCGGCTTATTCTCTGCTTGGGTTGTTTCTGGATCCGTTTCAAGAGAATTAAGCCCGTCCCCAAACACGATGACACTTCAGATCTTGAATCCGGCCAAAAAGGATTTTTCCCGATGGTGCTTGTTCAGATCCCTATGTGTAATGAGAAAGAGGTAACCTTTTTCTTATCTCTCTCGCTTTTTTTTTTTCTTTTTTTTTTGGTTTGTTATTACATTTGACAAATTTTGGAATCTAGTTCGGTCTGTGTTAAATTAAAATTTAATTTGTTTGTTCTGGATTGGTCGGTGTAGGTGTATCAGCAGTCTATTGCCGCGGTGTGTAATTTGGACTGGCCTAAATCAAAGATTTTGATTCAAGTGCTTGACGATTCCGATGATCCAACGGCGCAGACCTTGATTAAAGAGGAGGTGCTCAAGTGGCAGGAAGCGGGTGCCAACATTGTCTATAGGCATCGCATTCTCAGAGATGGTTACAAGGCCGGTAATCTCAAGTCCGCTATGAATTGCAGCTACGTCAAAGACTATGAATTTGTGGCCATCTTCGATGCGGATTTTCAACCCAATCCTGATTTTCTCAGAAGAACTGTCCCTCATTTTAAGGTAACTAAACTAATTGGCTTTTTCTTGTTTGAATCCCTGATGCGGTGATTGAATGAAAAAGTTTTAAAGCTTGAGATGATAATTTAACACAGGATAATGAGGAGCTGGGGTTGGTTCAGGCAAGATGGTCTTTTGTGAATAAGGATGAGAATTTGTTAACAAGGCTGCAGGACATAAACCTGTCGTTTCATTTTGAAGTAGAGCAGCAAGTAAATGGTGTATTTATAAATTTCTTTGGGTTCAATGGCACTGCTGGTGTGTGGAGAATTAAGGCTTTGGAGGATTCTGGTGGGTGGATGGAGAGGACTACCGTTGAGGATATGGACATTGCTGTTCGTGCTCATCTTCGGGGCTGGAAATTCATTTTCCTCAATGATGTTGAGGTATGTCTCGGCCTCAGAATATTTTGGTAAATTATACACCAGTGCTTATACTTCTTTTGAGATTAGTTTTTAATGTTATGGTTTGGTCCGTTTCTATGTGTTCAGTGCCAGTGTGAATTGCCAGAATCTTATGAAGCTTATAGGAAACAACAGCACAGATGGCATTCTGGACCAATGCAGTTGTTTCGCTTGTGCTTGCCTGACATCATAAGAGCCAAGGTATATATTCTCTCAAACACTAGTTGTTTATGAGGATTCTTTACCAAAATTTACACATCCAAGACTCTCATTACTGACTGGTACTATTCTGTTATTTAATTTGGTTTTGCAGATAAGCATGGGGAAGAAATTTAATTTGATCTTTCTTTTCTTTCTGCTCAGAAAACTTATCCTACCATTTTATTCTTTCACCCTCTTTTGTATAATTCTTCCCATGACAATGTTTATCCCAGAGGCTGAGCTCCCTGCTTGGGTCGTCTGTTACATACCGGCCACCATGTCATTTCTCAACATTCTCCCTGCTCCAAAATCCTTCCCATTTATTGTCCCTTACCTTCTTTTTGAAAACACAATGTCAGTGACCAAGTTCAATGCCATGATATCTGGCCTCTTCCAGCTCGGAAGTGCGTATGAGTGGGTCGTTACCAAGAAATCCGGCCGCTCCTCTGAGGGTGATCTTGTTTCATTGGTTGAGAAAGAGTCAAAACATAATAAGGGGTCCTCTGTACCCAACCTCAGTGAAGTGAAGATGGAAACTAAACAAGAGAAAATGGTTTCCAAGAAGAAGAAGAAGAAGAAGCATAATAGGATATACATGAAGGAATTGACACTGGCCTTCCTTCTATTAACAGCTTCAGCTAGGAGCCTCCTGTCTGCTCAAGGGATCCATTTCTACTTCTTACTCTTTCAGGGGGTATCATTCCTGCTCGTTGGTCTAGACTTGATTGGTGAGCAGCTTGATTGAAGGCAAACAATAGGCATTGTAGGATAAGATATGGATAATTTCAGGCATACATGAAATGGGTGGACATCAGATAGTTAATTATCACTGAAACAAACCATCTGCGGGGGGGACTTTAGAGGGCCGTGACTGCTCTGCTTGCTTGTTCTCCATCCACCCTCAAAATCTCGAACCCATTTCCACCCAATACGAGAAGATATTGTGTTTATATGGACGGATGAATGGCTTCTCCTTGGATTCGGAGAGAGTGGTATATGTAAGATTTCATTTCATTTCTTTTTTTTGCCCCTCTCTTTTGCTTCTTCTTGTTTTTTTGATTCTTTTGTTTTTGGTTCAATTCTTTTGTAAGAAGAAATTGTTGTTGAAACGTCAAACAGGAATTTTAGTTACAGTTTGAGGTAGTTAAACAATTTTCCTTTTGATGCTTTTCTTCTTTCTAGTTCAGTTGATGTGATAATGGAAATGTTGATTTAATTGTAGATAATTTCTGCTCCGGCAGTAAAAAAGGAATAAGTAAAGTTTTCCAGTGGATGTTTAGATCTTACGGATTCTAAATGTAAATAATAAAATATTGGTCCTTAAAGTGAATAGATTTTCTTTTCTGATGGTATTATTGGTCATTGCATTTATGGACTGCTTATTCATCGTTTTTATTCTAAATTGAGAAGTAGTTGCTACTAACTAGTGTAAAAATCCTTTAGGAATTAATTAATTACTTCATTATTTCAACTGCTTCCCGATAGAACCACTTTTGGCGATCACTTGATTAGGATTATCCTCAAAGTTTAATTTTTAAATGGATATAGAAAAGTTGAAAGGCAAAAGTAAGTTAATGGTAAGTAGCTATCAAAGCACCATTGTCATCAGCAGCTAACCAGCGGGGCAGCACATGGGCGCTCGTATTGTCCAATTTTAATGCCGTGGGCGTGGGCCATTTTTCGAAGCTGGCTCCCCGAATTTATTGTTGTGAAGCAGCTGTATCACACAGACAGTTTGATTACGACCACTTTCACAACACACATTGTGTTAGCAGGCAGCGTTCTCTCAAATCTCAAAACGGCTGCAAGCAGGACAAAAATATATAAATATTATCAGATCTTTGACAGAAAAAACTGCCCATCATGCTCACAATTACGAATGCAAGCATGCAACAACAAGATATCTGATGGAATCTTTAACTTGTTAGTTATATGTTTTTCTATGACTTTGTTTTGTTGATACGAAAATATGGGTCTATTTTTCTAGATGCTTTTTTTTCCACATTTTCTTTCACCTGATTCATTACAATGTTGAACTCGATTGGCGCGCGCTATTATTCCAGTTTATGGTCCCCCAACACACACCAGCCACAAGTTGTTATTTTGAATTGGGGATGGGATTATGGCACATCTGTAAATTGATGGGCGTTTGTCGGTGTGGGGCTCGTTCGGCAGGTTCTGTTGTGCCCCGCTGTCTCTTCTCACCTACGTATGTCGCCGCCCATTTATTTAGTCATCGCTTGTCTTCTTTATTTAATCCTCTGCTTTAGTTTAAATAAATTCCATTTCGACAGAATAGATTAACTTATGTTAATCATTTTAATATGTTAACCAATATGAGATTTTTAACTTTAATAAAGTCAGGAATTAGTTAAAAATAAAAAAAATTTAAATTTTAATACACTACATGATAAATATATAATGTATTAAAATATGTGTTTATTTTATCTTTTAATTAATTTCTAATTTTATTAAAATTAGAAATTCTTGATTGAAAAATGGATTTTGCTATGTTATATTGAATGTACCATACACAACTAACGAGAACTATACAATTATGTGGGTTCCATAATTTGTGTGGTTCTTAATTGTGTATGGTACATTCAATATAGCATAGGGACTCTCTTAAAAAATTAATATATATATATATATATATGTGTATGTATGTGTGTGCGCGCGCGCGCGCACTTAAAGAAATGGTCAATGTTTTCTTCTCTGCGTTGTTTCGTTGTGTTCAAATTTGGGCAGATGGCAGATTTTATTGGGGACTTGAATTCGTCAACAAACCACAAGTCAATGAATCATTTGCGGAAATTTTCAGTCTTCCTCCTTTTTGTCAAATCTTCCAAAAAAGACACTGCTGAAATGGTCAAATCTGTAAAAATTACACCAGTCAATAAATCATTTTGTCAGTCGTCTGATTCGAAGCGCTATTTTTCACAGCTACAAAAACAAACATCCACTTGGATTGTAATCGGCGCTATTAACAAAAACAATACGCATAACTGCATAACGCTTGGGGTCAAAGACTCAACCCTCGGTTAACGTTGAGGGTTTTAATGTGAATGGATATCAATTTGGGTAAATAAGACTATCTCTGAAAGGTTTTATAAATTTTATTTTTTAAATATTTATTTATTTATTTATGTGATAAATAAAATAATAAAAAATATATTATTTTTTAAAAGACTATTCAAATAAAATAAGTTAATATTATTTTAATAAAATAATTTTTTTTTATAAAAAAATTAATAATAATTAAAATATCTCTCTCTTTTTCTAATAAAAAATAATAAAATATAAATTAAAGAGGAAAAAATCAACTCTCTAAATTTAAAGAGAAATAATCATTTCTTATTTGAAAAATTTTAATTTGAATGTCTTTTAAAACCTTAAATGCTGATGTAACTCTTCGAATAAGTAATAAAATCTTATTTGAATAGTCTTTTGAAGATACTCTAACAATTGAAAACATGAAGAAATTCGACTCTCCACAGCTAAAAACAAGCATCCACCAAAATACAAAACAAATAACCACGGCCAAGCCGTTTCGAGGCCAACCAAACGAAGGAAAACAAACTATGTACTCACTACCAAGTGCAAAATCATTATAGCATGTTAGTACAAGAAGAAATTTGAATATGCGATGAGGTAATTGAGGAAATCACCAAAATAACCTATTGCTTATTCTACGCAAGTCAAAGTTTTCAATAAATTACATTTTTGCAACAGCTATGCATGCATGATAACATGCCTCTATAGTACATGATCTGCTTTTGTACATGTATACTGAAATAAATCACTTTTCATTCTTCATACCAACCTCAACATGGTAGTACAACATCAATATTTCACAAACTCGGATATTTCCACAAGAAAGTTTGCCGAGGACTCGAGTTCTGCAAACAATTAATCGCTGCAGGGAAAAGGTGACTTGATAATATTCAACACATAGGAGACTTGCTACTTATTCTGTATAACCCCTGTGGCAGTGTTAGCAACTTCATGACTTCATGTCCTTTCTTTCTTGCTTTATAGCTTCATAGGACACCATTACCTCTTTGAATTTTGCCTCAGCGGCCTCTGCAACAGACATGGGCAATCTTCACTTATCCAATCCATGTATCATTTCAAATTACAAGATTTTAGTTAATGATGACCACTCATGTCTCACCTTTATTATCCTGGTTCTGATCTGGGTGGAACTCTTTTGCCTTGGCCCTGAATGCTGTCTGCAAGGGATTAAAAGAAATTTCAAACCATATCAGGTACAAATAGAAAATAAAGCAAACAATCTCGGTTCTGCTATGAAGCTCATTTATTAATATATCAATATTTAGAAAAGGCCTCCAACGGAAAAATCCAAAATCAAACATGAACTAACAATCAAATTGCCACAAATATCATCAAAAGATCAGTGAGTACTGCAATTCTTGATTACTGCTAACGTCAGGATGGACGGAAATGATAGGCTTACATTGGAATGAAATCACATGACAAAAACACACTGTTTTGTACATGCTTTCATCCATCACAAAATCTCGATAGACTCCAAAACTCTCTGTTCGGCAAGCACTCTTAAACACCAACATTCTTCAAGTCATGATCTAAAACTTCAATGTCCGGCAAAAACTTCTAAAATGACAAAAAAATAAGAGGGCGCATACAAACACGTTCCAATTTGCCTCAAGAAGACAGCAAATTGCGGATTAAACAAGCAAGGGTTTAAGTTTACAGAACATTTGCAATACCAGAAACAAATTTTAGAAACAGCACCCCTTTATAAATAAAAAGAAAATGCCATGATATTTTGGAGCCTTATCATAATTATAACTACCAAACTTAAGCATTTGATCAGCTGGCATTCCCTTTGACAAATGAAAAGCTGAAGCATAATCAAAGCTCCAATAATGACCTAAAAGCAATAATATAATGAGGGGGTGTACCTTAATCTCGGCTTCTGTGTAAGGAGCTTTTCTTAACCTGTGTAATGAAAAACACGTGAGATGAATACAATGGTCAAGAGCCATCATGATTGCAACACGATTAAAGATAACTCTGTACGCCATCAAAGGTTTGTGTACCATTCACAAGCTATAGAACCAAAATGGAACTGAAAAAAATTGGAAGTACATTTTCTGGTCAAATCTGAACGTGTCATTTTCACAAAAGCTTTGTTGTTTCACATGATTTTTCAGAACTCAGTTTTAAGTCCCAATGAGAAACTGCTCTTCAATTAAATCTAGAATAGATGTGGCAAAAAATGAGGAATAACTTCAATCCTGTGATCAACTTTGACTCATTTACTACAAATTTATGAAATCACATCAGAATATGATTTGTTCAGATTAGACATGTGGAATGGGTCCTGCTTAACTGGATAACAATAACATTACCTGTCAAGACCCAAAACCGAGTAGTGATGTGATAACGAATAGCTTTCAGACTCTCTTGGAGGTTGTCTGAAATTGGTCCTCTGTTGTCTGTAGGATGGATCTGCTTTCCAATACCAATCATCCCGCTGGAAATGATGATGATAAGTGCCATTGTCATAATCATTTTGCCTCCAGCTCTCATAGCTTTTTTTATATTTATTCCTCTCTCTATTGAACACACTTTGCATCCGCCTTATCCGCTCCTGCAAAGGGCCAAAGAACCAAAATGTAAATACCACGATGATCAGTACCATGACAAATCCCAAACCAAAAGCAAAACCAAAGCATGGACCAGCAGATTGAAATTCAAATTAAATGTTTGAGCCCCAAAAAAACTTTGGTATTACTACGTTGCTTTTGGAAGAAATGGAGAATAGCTAACAACTCCATAATCAGAACTGTGGTTTGGAGAAAGAGGTTAGCTACTGCAGAAGTAACAAGTGATACAAGAACCAGATTTGAATTGCATCAGAGTAGATACCATTACAATTTCCAAAATACCAATTTTTCAGATAACATCTTAAAAAAAAATAAAAAATTTATGGCTTCAGCATATGAACCATACGAGTTGAGTCTGAGAAATGACCATTCATCAAGACACAATCCAGAATTTGACCAGAAAAAATCCATCTGAGCCAAGAACAAGTTGACAAGACCAAATTGCCACCCCATCATCAGATCTTGATCAACCATACACAACCCCCTTTTCATTTTTCTTTGGTAAGAAATCATAATTAAGCTAAACTAACCGATCCAACATAAGAAGAAAAAGGATGCAGTTTACACCAGGTAAAAATAAATAAAGAAGAAAATACAATAAGCAGCCAACTGGAGGAAGCAACTTCAATAACTACACAGTACTTTATTAACCAAACCCATAAAGGACATAAGTAACAAGTACTAATCAAAACATTGCCGTTTCTGATAAGAGCATAACAGTTTATAGCATACAAGAATGATGCCCAGTCTATTCATATTCTCTCCCCAATTAGAGTCTAAAAATAGCAACGCTACAGAGAATGCTAGTCCAGATGAAACTCCACTATGAATGTTCACAAAAAGGCATGGCAGGGAGTGAGATTCACAGTAAATGGCTGTAAACTTCAATAACTACACAGTACTTTATTAACCAAACCCATAAAGGACATAAGTAACAAGTACTAATCAAAACATTGCCGTTTCTGATAAGAGCATAACAGTTTATAGCATACAAGAATGATGCCCAGTCTATTCATATTCTCTCCCCAATTAGAGTCTAAAAATAGCAAGGCTACAGAGAATGCTAGTCCAGATGAAACTCCACTATGAATGTTCACAAAAAGGCATGGCAGGGAGTGAGATTCACAGTAAATGGCTACATAAGAGTTTTTTGGGGTGTGACTATTATTTTGATCGGCCCTAATTATTCAAGCCTATCCTTTTCCACTATCATGCATAGCTTCTGCCTGCATAACACAACTTTAGAAAAAGCAATCCAAAGTTTCTGGAAAAAAGGGAAAAGGCTCACAACAAGAAACAACATAAATATATAGAGGGGTAAAACAAAACAAAAACAATATATAGCTTAAAACTCACCACTCTCTCCATTTCTTCTTCATATTCCTCTCGCATTCGACGATTATACCTTTTCCAAGCTTCCTCCTGAAAAGATGACCGGAAAGAACTTCCACTTGCTCCTTTCCACGATGACTGTGGCCTGCTTAACTTTATGGTGCATTTACAACATAATCAGCTCCATCAGCCAATGATATTTAAAAAAAAAAAAATGATATTTTCTGGAACATAAATCAAACAATAATAAATAAATAAATAAATCATATTCATCAACTTACCGTGCTAGAGACACAAAATATTCAATCCATCCATTACTATAAGAATCAAATTCAAACATAGGATCGAGTATACTAAACTTAATGAAAAGAGATCTCAGTCTTCAAATTTCAAAAGCTACGGACCCAAATTTTGTTGTTAGAAAACAATCTTGCTTAAGAATTGAAACTCGCTGGTATGCATGGGGATGTGCACGCACATTCCAAATAACAAGAACACAAATTAAAACCTTCAATGCAGCAGAACAAATGCAGAACCTTGAACATCTGTTTGAAAGGATTTCCAGTGAACACTAATAAACAATCAGCAACATCCAAGTAATAGTGTAGTAAAACAGGCTTCCCACTTTAAGGTTGATGGAAACATATTATTTCTACCTGAGAATAGACCCAGTCAACAGTCTTCCGGAGCTGCCCAACCTGCCAAATTTGCTATAGGAATCAAATTGACTGTGTAGCACAACAACTTTCTACCAATGACAATATTTGATTGCAAATGGGTTCCGGATTTCACACGTATAACCAGAAGATCAAGTTTTAAAATCTAAGACATGAATATTCTATTCACTATCAATAGGGCGACTATTCGCACTCACAAAATGACATTAGCTTATACAAGCAATTCAACCAAGCACCGTAACAGTTTGGACAGAGATTGTGAGAGAAACAAGAGGCATCGCCTATCAATTACTAAAAACTCTGAAGTTACAAAACCCTAATATCGGCATTACATTTTTCATAGCAATGAAAAAAGAACAAGTAAATTAACTTACGGCAAAAGTAGTGGCGGTGGCGCCAATTAGACCGAAGAGAAAAACCCCCCAAAGTTTGACGTCAGCTTTCTCTTGTTGGGGTCCGTTTGGCGACGGCCATGGGTTATTCTTATTCCGGTCTCCGTCTTTCCCTCCCATTGCCCTGGTATTTATATTCCCTCCTATCCGACGACTTCTTCTATGAGATAGTATTAAATTTCGATAAGCACCCAAAGGCTAATACCATGTTTGGGGTTTTACCTTTTTTTTTGGTTAATCTGGCTCTGGCTTCAATTTATTTTCTCTTTTCGTTTTCAACCGACTATCAATACGTATTATGCCTACGACGCCCTTCCTCTCTGTGACATGAGAAATGTAAACGATCGAATTTGACAGAGAACCCTCGGCGTGGGATGGCAATTGGGCCCAATCAAGAGTTCTAGCGCCAAAGTTGAATACATGGCATTCATTTAGTGGTCGTAATATACTCGTTTTTACATTATAAATATTGCTCTTTTTTTTTCTTTTTTTTCATTTTCAACAATAATAAAAAATAATTATAAATGAAAGAAAATAGAGGAGAGCGGAAATGGACATAACGACTTGGTTGATCCAATCCAAATTGAATCAAAGTCAGTCCAAACTTACTTCAGGCATGGCCCATTGGCATTAATAGAGAGCCCGAACCAACCCTACCCGTGGTTGCAGCTCAAAGTTTTATTGGCACTCCCCCCCCCCCCCCCCCAACCCCAAAAGAAAAGTCTCAGCTTGAGACACTCGATTAATTGTGCTCGGCAGATGAAGGGAAACATGTTCCGGTTGGTTAAGAAGCCTTCGCAATTGGTGATTGGTGGTAGATATAGTTACTAGAGCATAACAATCCTGACTCTGGATATGGTCAAGCTAGAGTTGAATATGTAGATGTGGCTGAGTATGGAATTGTTGATCCATTGAAAAGCACATGCAGACGCAGTGAATTAGAAAGTGCCATGTGTTCTTTTGTTCAGGGAGTTGTGTTGTCAACTCGAAATTATCAATTGCTGAACATGAAAGCTGGTTCTGGCTATGGAAGGGAGCATCCAGCGAATTGGAGCTTGTCATAATCATACATCGAAGCAGGTAAATTTCTGCTCAGAGGGGCCGTGATTTTCATCGCCTGCATGTCCAAGCGGGTGGCATTTGCTAATGAACTTTTTTTTGGACTTAGCGCCATGGCATTGGCTTTTAATCTACACAAATAGATAATATCCATTTCTGTTCTCATTTTACGTTGGTGTCGTTGCCGCCTCCTCATATCCATTTGTAATTTTGTTGAAGTTATCATTGATGATTGCACTTCTTTCTATTAGTGATATATAATATTATTTTTTTCATTTATAAATTTAAAAAAAAAAAAAAAAAGAGAAGAAGACAGTACATCAGTACAGTTGGTGACATGAATTAAGATGATGCAAAAAATGAAAAAGAAAATCACCGAGAAAATTGATAAAGTAGTAATGTCAAGGATGGCAGTGAGTCCAGGTCGGCTATATGGAGACAGTGGAGGAGGCATTCTTGGGTTTTGCCCGTCCAAATCATTCTGTCATCCTGATAACCTTTTCCATTCCAATTAACTATTTTTTTAATCATTTATATTTGACAGTTTATTTTTTTCCCTTTTCTTGGTGGATTTCTCAGGGAGAGCTGCTGCTTATGGCTCATCTGTATTGTATAGCTCAGGTTTATTATATTCCAACTGCTAATATTTTAATTTTAGTTCATTGTTTTTAAATCTCTGTTCTATTATTTTCTTTTTTCTTTTTTTGAATTACTATTTATTCGGTGATAATAAACTATATGCATTATAACATCGATATTATTAAGAACAGATCTACAGCAGAAATGGGTTTTGATCTGCTTTTGTTTTCTGAGCTTTATTTTTGTTTCTTATGCAAGTACTATTTCATATATTTATAAAGGACACAAAAGTTAACCCCTTTGAGTTTTGAATTTATAGAGATTGGTGTAAATTATGAATTGTTCATTCTTAGTATTTGCGTGACACAGGACTAGAAGATGATAAAATGACAAGTGCAATTATATGGTGCAATCATTTTAGTTTTTTTTTTTTTTTTAAATCAAGAAAACTAGAAAATAGGTTTTATGTTTGAAGAAGTTGATTGACAGATATGGATATATATATATATATATTGATGTATAACCCCATTGACTGAATTCTAATATCTTTTGCAACAGGTGAATTTGGCAACTTTAAAGAGCCTATAATTGGGGTTGAAGGTAGTTTGGCTGCCTTTTGGTTCGTCGAACTTCTGATTTTGGTTTTATTTAATAATTATTTGTTTTCAGTTGGTATAATCGAATTGCTGAGGGTAGAGGTTGTCTTATGGTCTTCAGCATTAATCCGACTCACCAGCAGTATTTCCAAGTATATGACGTTAGATCATGTGCAGGTGATTTCTCCTGCACACTAGAGGTTCAGTGAGAGAAAGCATATGGTGACGGCATGCACAAAGTTTGAAGTCAGTCCTGATACTTATCCGGTGGTTTCTAGATTTCGGAATGAAGAGGAAACCAAAGCCTGGGGTTTGGAACCATATGATACAGAGGTTGCTGATAACTTGTGCATAAAGGCATTGTACGCGTGGCTCATATCAAATTTTCTCTTCCATACCGGCCAACACTTTTTCTGTTGTAAGTTTCTCTGATGCAATGGATTACTTATCTCCAAGATACCTTAACAAGGCACTTCAGATTTGGCGAGGGTCATCATCCGATGGTCTTGTCACCTTTACAGGTAAGAAGAATCAAAAGTATTTTCTGAGCATGTATTTTGTTGTGCACTTATGTTTATTACATGCAGAAACTGTTGTTTGTTGGTGATGTTATTGAAACACTTTCTCATTTAATATTCTCAGCATTTTTTCTGTTTGTCAGTCTCTCACTCTCTTGGTTTATCTTTACTTTGCAATGATCACTAGCAACCTTGCGACTTCTGTTGAATCAGTAGACTTTAACTGATCAACCTTTGTAATTTTGTAACATAAACAAATGAATTTGGATTTGGATATTTGTGGTGCCTCCAAATGCATAGCTTAGGTACTTAGTTTTGATCTTGAATCTTTTTCCTCCGCTGTATTTGCCATCACAATCCTTAACCATGCTCATCTTCTGCTACTTTGTGTTTGAGAATGGATGTGGGTATTCTTTATCAGTATTTGTGATGGAATATGATGTTGTCAAAGTAACAGAGAACTTAAGAAAGATACACAAACATCTTATGACATAGTGTGCACAAAGTGGAGATGAAAATAATTTCGGCATAGCCAATGTGTGTAACTATTAACTGTCATTCCTACTCTAGTAGTAGAACCACTTTTTGTCCAAACTCTGCATTTTTGCCTCTTCCCATTTTTGTTTCTTTTAATTATATTTCATTGGAGTTTCCAGTTGATCTTCCTGTGTTCACCTGTGTATCTGAAATATGTGCATACCAAAATACTATAATTGGTCATTCTTTCCAACCTGAAAGTTAGATATTATTGTATACACGCATGTTCTCCTTTTTGGTCATTCAAGGGCCTTTTTGATTATTCGCATGGAGGTTCTCCCGGTCAGCAGAGAGCAAAGATGGCAGAAGTTTCCAAATTTGGGAGGGCGGTAAGTGGCTGTTACATGCAGGATTAGAGAATTATTTTCCCAATAATTTCTTGGCTTTTCAAGTTACTAAATTGACATCGGTTCCTAAAATGACTGAAACT
Source organism: Citrus sinensis (assembly GCF_022201045.2). Classification (NCBI taxonomy): domain Eukaryota; kingdom Viridiplantae; phylum Streptophyta; class Magnoliopsida; order Sapindales; family Rutaceae; genus Citrus; species Citrus sinensis. Next base: position 30,474,981 of record NC_068560.1, read on the forward strand.
GGTTTTGATTAAGATGCATGGATCTATGGACTATTTGTCTACTTGGATCTGTTTCATGGATTAATAGAGATAAAAGTTTCAGTTACTTGGCAAGTGAGACTTGAACATCATTTTAGTTCGAATGATGTGCATTATACAAGCCTTTAAAAGTGACTCAAGTATTAACTTGCTCAGTTGCTCCAGAGTCTTTCTGTGAACACAAGAAGTAGCTGCTTGTATTATTAGAAGGGTTTGCACGCATACAACCTGAACAAATGAATATGCATTTCTACATGATGTAGCAATTGTTTGCAAAAAATCATCAACTAGAAGAATTACTTTCCATTGCATAGGTTATATATAGGTTGCTTACACAATTTGAAGTCATCAAGTATGGGACATTTCTTTGTTGCTCCTCTGATTTAACATTGTTCAAGTTTGCTTTAAAGTAGCATGTTTGTTGCTAATTAGCTTTTTATCACACATTACTTCAACACGAAACTATTTATAATAATAATAATAATAATAATCTTCCGTGGCTTTGATTGGTTTGCTTATGAAGGCTAACTTGAGGAGCCTTTCTTTCTTGGTGGACACATTACTTCGACCGGACAAGCGTAGAAGAAAATGAAGTTGCTATCAAGGAGTTTGAGCAGGCTGCTGGGAATAATTCCTATAATCCAAATTGCCAAATTTTCCATCTGAAGTCGGAGGGCTCCGACTACGTTACAGATTCTGTAACTAACAGCTAGTGATTTGACACGATCATTACTCAAATGTTGACACGTAGTCGATTACAGTGGGACACGATGACCGGCAAAAGGGGTAAATTGTACTTTGCAATATGGTGGTGATTGCCCAGTTACGGGAGACGAACAATTGGTTTACAATAAAAATGAGTAACAAGAGTTAACTTTCGTTAACTCTTGTTATTATCTCGTTATTTTCATTTTGACCTTTTATTTTTGAATTGCGGGTGAAATATGAATTTGCGGATCAAGGACGGAGCTAAAATTGGAAATTCTAGGGGGCCAAACTGTGGAAGAAGTGATGTTGAAGTGCCAAATTCTGAGAAATACTTCACAAACCCATGGGGTGAATGTAGAACATCTAACTTTGATGGGGCCAAAGTACAACATTCTCAATATCTCAGGCTCAAAATATAAATATTGCTTATGCAAACTTATCTTTATTCTGGGGCCTGCAGGGACAGCAGACGAATTTCGCCGTATTGGCCGGTTACCAGTTTACACGTATATCATCCCAACCATTAGATTTACAGTCTGATCCAACGAGCTAAAACAGCGTTGGTGTTTGTTAAAAAATCTGTAACGTATTCGGAGTTCTCAAGTCGTTCTTTTATAGAATTTCTTTACTAGTAGCAAGTGGAGCTTCATAAATCAGCGCTGTAGAGTAATTTTCTCTGCAAAGCAATAAATATTTTACAAGAATTGAAACTTTACAACCACCATAATTTAATTTACCAAAATTACAGAACTTGGTTAAGTGGGTGGCTGGTGGACATGCACGTCCAACTTCATTATCAACATAGTAAAGCTCGTCAGATGTCTCACGTTGCCATATTATTCCTCCTATTTTTAATATTATTCCTTTAATAGTACAAAATTGAGACATAAAGTCTGTATTTGGATTGACCACGAAGCCTTTGAAAGTGAAACTTGTTCGATAATTTTGAATTCTATGATGGTGGAGCAAAACATTAAAGACAAAGAGGATCGAGTCATTAAACGGTGCTGAGAAAATTAGGAGCACCATTTTCAAACACTGAGAGGTCTGAACAGAGCAAAATTTCTTCTATATGGGAAATTAATAAATAACAGGACGCTGATCTGCTGTTCCTCGTTCATCAATTTCCCATTTTGACAATGAAAATCTTCAAAAAGTTAACAGCAACAGCAGGACAGGATTCAAAGGTCAAGAGCAAATTAATGTGCAATGCCGCACGAAATCAAATCATCTCATCAGTCAAAAAGCTAGAACATGAATTTTATCTCTAAAAACTGCTTTTGAAATTCTTGTTGGGCAAGCTTGTGAGACGCGCTCCACCCTGTTTATTGACTTAGATAGGGTTGATGCTCGTATTGCAATTGAAAGCGGAACCAATAATTGATCACACTCTTACCAGCTTTGAAAATTTATCCAACCTTTTAAATCGTCTTCAATTATCACCAACTTCTACAGATTCGAAGCAGTTTCTAGACTCCCAGTTAGCAAACTCTACACGCAAGGATGGGAAAAACTACCCGACAGCACACACTTGATAGTACAATTATCACAACATTTAAGATTTTATTATTTATTTGAAGAGCTACATCATCAACATTTAAAATTCTAAAAGACACTCCCATTAAGATTTTTTAAATAAGAAATGATCATCTCTCTTCAAATTTGAAGAGTTACTTTTTCCCTCTTCAATTTATATTTTATTACTTTTTGTTGAAGAAAATGAGAAATGTATTTGAATTATTATTGACTTTTTCTTTTAAAAAATAGTTATTTAATTAAAATAATATTAACTCATTTATATTTGAAGAGTCTTTTGGAGAATAATATCTTTTTTCACTCATCTATTTGCCACATAGGTAAGCAAATGAATATTTGAAGAGTAAAATTTATAGAGCCTTTTGGAGATGCTCTTAGTTATTAGTCATAATTTTTATAATTTACGCATTAATCTGACATATTTAATGCAAAATTTACTGACATATAATCAGTAAGATAGACCAACATAATTTATAATTACTTTTTAACACTTCTTTTTTTATCTTAATTCCTCACTTAGAGTTCGTAAATCGTAATTATGTTTCGTTAAGTTATAACAAGATGAAGGCATTTCATTTTTGCTTGTAGCAGCAGTTCTCATCAAAGCTCAGAATATTTGAGTTGAAAGAGAGAAACGGAAAAAAGGAAATTGGATATATAAGTTAATTAGAGAAAATGGTTTGTTTTTCTCTCATGCTCCAAAATTTAACAAGAATCCCCTCCCCCCTGACTTTTTTTTTTTTTTAAATTTATATTTGCATCTACAAATAAGATATTATTGTATATGAAAAAAAAAAGACTCGAGATATCTTACATAATAACGGAACAAACACCATACAGTTGTAAGGCATTCTTAATTCCCCACAAATTTTATTACTTTTACTTTATATTTTCATCGCAATTAAATTTTAATCAAATTGTTATTATTTACTTATGTTTATTATCTTATTATTATCTAAGGTAACAAAACTCTAAAAAAAAAAGTTATCTCTGTGAAGATTTGAAACTCATATTCTCCTCATCACTACGCTAAGAGCTCACTAACATGTCTCGAATGAAAGTTACATTCCGTTAACTATCATTTGTTCTTTTTTAACTTTGAAGTTAAGTCTATTAATTTTCAACCGTTGGATTTTGTTAAAATACATAAAAGAAATGGTGGGATTTGTCTCCATTACTCGAAATTATCAATTAAAAAGAGAGGGAGAGAGAGAGAGAGAGAGAGAGAGAGGAAGGGAGGGAGATTAATGGGGTAGGGGTCAACATGGTTGTGTTAAGGAAGCAAATAGTCTGACTGTCTAATGAATAATTTCTTCGACTTCGGGGGTAGTGCTTGTTGAGCCAGGATGCACGACATGACATGGGTATCATCATGTCCTTTTGGCTGTCACATTACCAATGTCTCTTGGTTTGGACTTTCGGGTTTCAAAATTCTTTAGGCAAATGAAGATTTTTCACATGACCTAATTATTAACTTTCTTCCACTACAAACCCACGTGACCCCGACTCCTCACTGTTCCGTGTTCACCCCTTTGTAACAACATATAGATATTTGAAAATCATCATGTCTGTGCACCTTTTTTAAAATTCAAAATCAGAATAGTTATTATTATTATTATTATTATTATTAATTCATACATTTATTGAAGTTCGAATCGATAATCTAAACTTTAAGAAGGCTGCTTCATATTATTGGACCTATATTTTAGTTAAAAATAAATAAAATAAAATAAACTAGCTGTTGATGGAATAATAGCCACTTCAATTATTTCTTGTATCCCCGTGACATATTAGAGTTCATTTTTATTTTTTCGTCGGTTATTAGTTTATATTTAGCAGCTAACCTCTATTCAATTATCTAAAAAAATACATACAAAAGCACATGATTATGAATGGCTACTGATTTTTTTTTTTTTTTTAAAAAAAAAAGTGGGGCCGGCTCTAATAATTTGGAGGCCTTAGGTGAATTTTTTGTTTTTTTTTTCGGAGAGTCCTTTCTACATTAAACAAAATGACTCTCAAAGAAATGTTAAACAGCACACAATTTTACTCTCTTTTATTCTTTAACAATATCTTGAATTTTAACAATTGTCCACGAGAATACAAGATCCCAAAAAAAAGGAATAATAAAAAGATATCTATCTATTTCTAAAAGAATATTAACTAATTTAACCATTTTTATTAAATCTGATTCAACTATCTATCTATTATTATACTTTAAAAGTCATATTTTTATTTTAAAAAATTACTTTTAAGGTAAAGATTAACAAATATAGAGATAATTATGAAGGGGAGTAATAATAGGGAGATGCTTAAAAATTAGATATCCTTGCCCTATATACATAATTAAAAAAAAATAGAATTTTAGAATAGTTATTATTATTATTATTATTATAATTATTATTATTATAATTATTATTAGACTAATAAATAGATACTTAAAATTTGTGACCTTCTAAAATATGCGACCTTAGGCTATAACCTAATTTGTCTAGTGCTAAAGCCGCTCCCTTTTAAATACAAACTTGTCCTTTTACATCAATGTTGAGTTGTAAATAGAAAGCATAGTAATATAGTATGAGAATAGCCAAAACTCTTGGTTTTTGTATTTAGCCTGCCGTGGCAAAAGAAAGAAGTTAAGATTAGAACTAGATGGAGAAAATTCTATAGTCGAATTGTCACAATCTTTTAGGCCAAGTTGGTACGGAATTGTCGATCCTTATCTGTTTCCGCTATCCAGATAGCAGTAGAACTAGTTAATATATGGTACTTTATTGGAAGGGATCGTGGCACATGTTCGCAGACTTTGAAATTCCGGTGAACGGGGCCATGCCATGCCATGCATCCCATTGTAGTGAATGGGAAAGACGACAGTGCAGATAATGAAAATTGTGTCTTAGTGTCTATGTTGGTTACAGTAAGAGTTGCAGAAATGCATATGGGCACCTTATCCTGCTTCTGCTCCACTTATTTTGCTTGACCAGTGACTACAGTTTTTCAAATAATTAAATATGCGAAAGCAACCTTCAACTTCTGTTCTCTGCTCCACTTTGATCGTCCCATGGCCTTGTGTTGTGGGGAAATATTTGATCACCACCATTCACACTAACCAGTACGGACTTATTTAATTATCTATATATAAGTTACGCTGTGGCTTGGGGTTTTAAAAGCCAGTCGAAAATTTTTATTTAAAAAAAAAAAAAAAACTTAGAGAAGATAAGAGTTCTAACAGAAATTTAACCTTTTTTTTTTTAATTTATGTTTTGGCCTCTTATTTTGATAGCAAAACCTATCGAATGTTCTTTATATCCTTCTCCCTTGCGAAATGCAAGTGGAGTATGGACATCCTCTCTTGTGAGAGGTTATTTATATTGGGCATGTACTTCATAGAATTCATTGTAATAATGTAAGTCCCAATCATGTATATCTGATTGTAAATATCAGTATAATACCTCTGCTATAATAAGCAGTTGTTGTAAATATCTGTGTAATGCAGTAATCTGATGATTAATCAGTCTAAAAAAAAAAAACCTATCGAGTTTATGTGTTATTCATTTTGTGCCCCAGAATCAAAATTCGATTTCGATGTTTCCAGCCAATCACACCATTGTCGTTGAAATTTAGTACTAATAGTGGCAGAACTAATAAGATTTTGGTTCGACAAATATAAAATTTCAATTGCATCCCTTGTCTTTTCTCCTTTTTCATTCTTCTAAGGGGTCATTCTTCCACATAGTTCCACCCCCCATCAACTAATATATGCCTTGCAAAAGACAAAATGAAAACAATTTTTTTTTGTTTTTAAATTATTCGGTTTTTGACGATTGCATTGGCCCGACTAATTTGAATTCAGAGTATAGTTATAATTAAGATTTCTTACCCCTCCCAAATGATGTTTTTAATAAGGACCAAACTCGAGAGATTTTCCCACAAACTCAGCCTAAGTTGACAACTGAGCCACAACCATTTGGTATGTATATATATATATATATATATATATATATATATATATATATATATGTCGTATGAAAGAGATGAAAACAAATTAATTGTAGACATGCCAGCCATTTTGCAATGCCAAGTTATGAAATCCCCACTAGTATTCTGATGTCGTAATCAAATCAATTTAATTTTTCGAAGGAAAAAAATGAAGAAGAAAAGCAGTCAAAGCAAATCTCTTAAATCTTAATACACCCACGTGGCAAAAGTGCCTACAAAACCGCGTTCTCTAATCTGGCAGTTCATTATGACAATATATATCACCCCACCCCATCAGAATATTTAATTGAACTGCTATATTAATAACAAAAATTCAAGGTCAACCGAGGCAGTCAACAATCTATGAGACTAAATATGATTCTCTAATAGTAATATGAAATAATGGACCATTAATTACATCATGGGCATCTCGCTCTAATATGATGCAAAATTCATTAAAAAAGAAAAAAAAAAAGTTGTTTAAACTGAGCTGAGCTGAGCTGTTCCTCACCTTAAAACGCGGAAGACGGAAAGACAAGTCAAGTCATAAGTGCAAGAGAGACTACAATTGATTTGAAATTGTGACTCCTACGTACGCCACTCACACACCAAGTTCAATATGGTAGGGACGTAATTAGATTTAATAATATATGCATATTTTGTATGGGAGACATCTCGAAAAAAATTTAGAACCCGGCGGGTTGTTAGGACTTAACACTGTCTACTACTATGCTTTCAAAATATGTGCAATGGTGAGTGATGTTGATTGAAAGATTAAATATGAGTACTTGTGCATGCTTCATAGAAGCATAGAAGTGGTAGAAACCTATCATGCGTATCTAGAATGTAATTATTTATTAAGTAAATTTAGCTGTAACGCTTTAAGCCATGTGTGGATATACAATTCATGGTTTTCTAATGAAAGATGAGTAAAGACATTATATGAAATAATAAAAAATATGATCAAGATTCATTAAGATTTGGGTTTTTCAGAGTGTAATTCAAGTGGGTAATTGATGGTGCCATCCAAAAATGTATGAGAGATCGAATTACGAGAGTATTATAATTATTCATAAAAATAATAGAGCATACTCTAGTGGTACCGTTTAAGTGTAAATAAATTGACTAACAAGATAATTAAGATATTAGCCCTAGTAAATATATGCTTAAATCATATTTTAAGAGATTCTCAACTTGAAATCATGTACAAGCAACGTCAACTTAGCATATCATTTGTAAAGTAAAGTATCATAGTAGCAAACTATCTTATATAACCGAATAATATTTGGTTGAATGAAAATACTAAATAACCTGTATAATCTATACTTCGATGAGCTCTCTCTCATTATAGAATAAAAAGATCTAGTAGTTTTATATTAAAATAATAAATTTTCTTTATACATATTGAATTTTGTTTATGTAGTATTTGTATTCAAGTAATACTGTAGTATCAAATCTCTTTATACATATAACATTTGTGACTTTGCAATTACTCAATCTATTACGATATAGTTTGACCAAAAAAACAAAAAGAAGAAGAAAAAATGGGAGAATCATTCCATACTAGTAATTTGCCCCCAAAGACGGCAGGATACGAAAGGAAACAAAGAGTGGGTGGGAATGGCGGGGGGCAAAGCCACGGGGTCTAAAAGTGGAGAACAGTAATAAGTTGAGGATTGGCGACTGGACCACTTCGGTCTTACGTTAAATCGTCGACACGCAGCGCAACACATCCAAGTGAACCCCTTTTTGTCTTTCTATCATAATAAAAATGGGCCACCAACTCCCGGAATACGCAAACTCACGCACCGATTGGACTGCCCATCAACATCATCTCAATTACGCCATCCCCGGTTCCAAATATTATCATCATCCAGCAACGCCCGCGTTGGTAATTACAAAAAAGTTTATTTTTTTTAATACTGATTTTTGGTTTCCTTACTACCTAAATATCTGTGGAATCATTGGCATTAATTATGCCCATTCGACGTAAAAGTTGTTGTCACCGACGGCGGTGAGTACTTTCGCTCGGGACTTCCGAGATATATATAGCTTGTACTCTCAATTAGTTTATATGTGCCGCGAAGATAACGACGTTCGCCTGCACTTCCACAAAGACAGCGACATTCCCCTCTTAAGTCCTTCGTTGTGCCAGTTCGGCTTTGGCCGAAGTAGTGGGCTGCTGCCCTCACAAGCATTGTGAGGGCAGCGGTTCTAGCCCCCACAAAAGCATTGTAGGGGCTAAATGTTCTTTATATCTTTCTCTTTTGCGAAATGTAAGTGGAGTATGGACATCCTCTCATGTGAGGAGTTATTTGTATTGGGCATGTACTTCATAGAATTCATTGTAATAATGTAAGTCCCAATCATGTATATCTGATTGTAAATATCAGTGTAACATCTCTGCTACAATAAGCAGTTGTTGTAAATATCTATGTAATGCAGTAATCTGATGATTAATCAGTCAAAAAAAAAAAAAAAGTCCTTCGTTGTATCTTATCTTTCGAGTGCATGCGGGATAAATATTGTTTAGACGAATTATTAATGAGGAGCGCGTGCGTTTCCATTAGTTAGGAACTGGCTTTCTTAGAACTTGGTTTATAAGTCAATGGGCTCATTAATTGGATTGTCATGCACTCATGCTCTCTGTCTAGAAAAAGCCTGTGACGTTAGCTTGTCGGTGTGCTCTGCTCCCTTCATATTTCCACAGTTCCACTCTCGATATTTGCATATCTATATATATTACATCATTCTTACAGCATTCCAACCCATGAATTATATGACATACAATTACTTTTATTTGACAATTAATTGACTGCCGATTAATCATAAATTGAGTACTTAAACTCAAAAAAAAAAAAAAAACAACATTAGTTAAAATTTATTATTGCTTGATTAAATCCGAGTAATCTTCATTTCACATAGACTATTTGACGTCTATTATTGCTACATGTTTTTGTAAGAATCCGTCCAATTCAGAAAGTAGGTTTCTACTGTGCGCAGATCATTGATTACGTGCGTCATAATATCCATCTAGTTAGCCAGTTAAAGTAAAGGAAACAATAATCATGTAATTAATCTATTGACCTAAATAACAATTTAACAAATGAGTGTTTATTTACAATCCTAAATCAGCAAAAATAAGTGGTGTCAACTAATTTAATTAAAAAGCAAAGTATATGTGTTCCATAAGTTTTATTATAAAAGTTTTGTTTTATTATATATTGATCAAAATTAATATAATTTTCTTTTATTTATATGTTAGGATCTATGGAAAAAAAGGTGCTTGTTAATTAGCTGCTTATAAAAAAATAATTATCTACATACTTTTAAAAGCTGTTATTAAAATCAGCTATTATAAATTTACTAAATATTATTTTTATCAAAACTTATGAAATTAGTCGTTTATAGCGTTTCGACCTTACTATTAGGGAAGTCAAAAATACTCATCCAACCCAAGGGATGAGGTCAAGTCGGACCTAAACTTCACTTATTAAGTCTATGGTCTAACCCCAAACTTGAATTTCATGAAAAATATTATAAAATACATATTATTTTAAATAATTATATTTATTTGACTCTCCTATTACATATATGTAAAATTTTAAATATTAAAATTCATATTTTCAAGCCTAATTTTATTAAAATAAATTTAGTAATCATAAAATTTTAAAATAAATTTAAAAAATATACACATATAATGTTATAAAATATAAAATCTGAATTTTAAGAAAAAAAAAATCCAGCTCAACGTCGGGCTTTTTAAACCTGATCTGGGTGTTCATAAAATATATCCAGACTAGATCCCGACATTATCATACCCAGGTCTGACCTAAACTTTTATATCCCTTCTTAATCTCAAATGAGACGTAAGAGAAAAAGTAATAATTAATTAAGAAAATTGAAAATGGAGTCGCTTTACGGTCAAAAGAATCATCACCGTCAAATTCACCTATCTCACCATGTCGGGTTGGTCTCTGCTCAATCAAATTTTTTTTTTCTATATAAGTGGGCATGCTATAGTCTTTGCACATCTCTCCCTAAAGCAAACTAAAACTTCCCATCTCTCTTTCGACTTTCAATCATCTAACACTGATCGCTTCTTTCAATCAACATGCTGTCCAGGATAGCTAGCTGCGACTCTCATGGGCAAGATTCTTCCTACTTTCTTGGTTGGGAAGCTTACGAAAATAATCCTTATGATCAACTTCATAATCCCTCCGGAATCATTCAAATGGGACTCGCTGAGAATCAGGTCCGTAACTTTATTTATTTATTTACAAACCAAATATAAACATATATTACAAAAATAATAAGAAGAAGAAGTATATATTTCTGTCACATGTGATAGCAATAGCATCAGCATGTAGGTGGCTAGAATAAATTTATCGTGGAATATAATTGGTCTTCCCACTAACGCTGTGATATTTCTTGCAGCTTTCGTTTGACCTCCTTGAGTCGTGGCTTGCAAGCAACCAAGAGGCAGTGGAGCTGAAGAGAAATGGAGAATCTCTATTCAGAGAGCTGGCTCTTTTCCAGGACTATCACGGCTTTCCAGACGCTAAGAAAGTAAATTTCTATCTCAGCCACTAATAATTAATCAATCGTAATTTTACTAGCAACGTCAATATCGCTATAGCCTGTGTTAGTACCCGAACTTTAACATGACTTGTATACAGGAGCTCGTAAAGTTAATGGCGAGAATAAGAGGCAACAAGGTCAAATTTGATCTTAACAAGCTGGTACTCACAGCTGGTTCAACTGCAGCCAACGAGACTCTAATGTTTTGCCTTGCAGACCCCGGCGATGCTTTCCTTCTTCCCACACCCTACTACCCCGGGTATGTATATATACATGTATAACACTTTAATAATCAAGTGCACATTACTTTCATTTCACATAAATTAAGTTGTTGAAATTAATGTTAAACAGTTAATTTTCTTTCTTTGCCAGATTCGATAGAGATCTTAAATGGCGTCCCGGAATTGAAATTGTTCCAATTCATTGCTCAAGTTCAAATGGTTTCAGAATAACCATTTCTGCCCTGGAAAATGCCTATCAACAAGCCCAAACACTTAACCTAAAAGTTAAAGGGGTTTTGATAACTAATCCTTCAAACCCCTTAGGCACAGCCATGACTCACCAAGAACTAAACCACCTCATTAATTTCTCCAAGTCCAAAAGAATTCACATAGTGAGTGATGAAATTTACTCAGGCACCGTCTTTGACTCACCCAGCAGCAGCTTTATAAGCATCATGGAGGCTGTAATGGACCGAAACATTGGCGAGTCCGATGATCTGTGGAGTCGCATTCACATTGTTTACAGTCTCTCAAAGGATTTCAGCATGCCTGGATTCCGTGTTGGCATGATCTATTCCAACAATGAAAGAGTTGTTTCGGCGGCGACTAAAATGTCAAGCTTCGGCCTTGTTTCTTCTCAAACACAGTATCTACTCTCACGCATGCTCTCGGACAAGAAGTTCACATGCAATTACATGAAGGAAAATCGGAAGAGGCTTAGGAAAAGAAAGGAAATGCTTGTTTCCGGACTCAAAGTTGCAGGAATCAGATGCTTAAAGAGTAACGCAGGATTATTTTGCTGGGTAGACATGAGGCACCTTTTGGTATCCAACACATTTGAAGCTGAGAAGGAGCTGTGGAAAAAAATAATTTTTGAAGTAGGGTTGAATATCTCTCCAGGCTCTTCTTGCCATTGCAATGAACCAGGGTGGTTCAGGATTTGCTTTGCCAACATCACTGAAGAAACACTACAGGTTGCATTGCAGCGCATCAAGGTATTTGCACAATCCTGCAACCCCCAGATGCTGCTGCTGCAAAGGAGATCAATTATTGGCAAATGGATCTCCAAGTTATCTTCATCATCATCATATGATCAGGAACCAGGCCGTTAATTAATTAACTAGATAATAAACTAATTATTATTTAATTAGTCTACATGTTTAAATATTTCGTGCCACAACATATGTCTTAGTTCCATGCAAAAATTTCCTTTCCTAGCGTACGAAACGCCCACTTTTGGATCATCTGAGTTCTCTAAGCGCTGGCATCTGATCAACCAGACAGTAACAGCACTTTAAAGTTGTTCCACTAATAAGGCCAGGGACTACTGGTTGGTAACAGTATAAGGCCAGGGACTACTGGTTGGCAACAGTCTATGCGATCATGGAACCCACGTATGTTTATCGGTTCAAGTTGAAAACAATTGTGTATTTGTTGTGTCGGGAAGTTAACGAGGACACTAATATTTACGTAAATGTAGTAAATTATTCGCTTTTTTTTTTTCAGTTTAGTAATTAATTAAGTAGTATTGTTTACTGTTATATTACTTTCTCTCTATATATAAAAGTTGAGATAGGTTCCACTCAAGGATCTTGCGTTTAAGTTAAAGTGCAAACCTTGGAGTCAATTGATTCAAATCAAATGATTCTTAAAATTTATATATAGTAAGCCCTACTATGTGCAGATTTTAAAATTAAAAAAAATTGTAATTTATTGAATTCAATAGCCCAAATTAGAATCCCGTATTGTAATTAAAGTGTGGGATCCCTCAATGAAGTATAACTTTACAATTTTTTTTTTTATAAGCAAATAAGTATATTTCCTTGTGATTAGCGTTTCTATCCAGTAAAATTTAGATGGATGATTGGTGGTTAATAAATAAATTTATAAGATACATTATCACCAAAAGTCATGTGACATAAGACATAAAAATTTATGAAAATTTTATCTAGCAAGGATCCTAATTCAATTTTTTTTTTCAGTGTACATATTTGGTATTGTGGATCTATAGCTTTCAAGGTACATATGCTAATATATGAAATAAAAGTTAATAGTATGTAGTAAATATAATATTTAAATAATATTTTGATAAAATTAATAAAGATATAATAAATTTTTTATCATACGAACGTAAAATTATATCAAACTTAACTTCTAAGTTACAATAACTTGTATTTACTGAATAATTTAGCACTGCTTTAACATTGTAACTTGTAAGTTAAAGTTGCACAACCTTAGACCTAATTAGAATCTTATTTACTTTTATATTGATATCCAATAAATGCAAATTACAGTTTTCTAGTTTACTTGGTTGAAGATCAAATCAGTAGTAGATATTTTACAGGGTTGAAGGTCAAATCAGTAGTGGAATCTAAGTGCGAGCTGCTTACCCTACACTCTAGAGATTCTGATCCGCTAAGATCAAAATGAGTAAATGACACTCCCCATTACGCAGGACGGTATGGACAGAGACAACTCTTCTCTTCCGTAAATCCAGTGGGCTTTCCAATACAAAGTAATGTTACTGTCAACTGATCAGGTTTATTTGTCCATATCCAACTGAGGTGACCAAGGGAGGTCAGGCTAGGCCCACTAGCATTTATTGGATCTCATGGTACGGTAGGCCCAATACAGGATACGTGTCGCCACCCTCTTTGTTCGATGCTCGCACAAAGTCGATCAAATACAGGATACGTGTCGCCACCCTCTTTGCTCGATCCTCGCACAAAGTCGATCAAATACAGGGTACGTGTCGCCACCCTCTTTGCTCGATGCTCGCACAGAGTCGATCAAAGATCGTGATCATCAGTCATCACCAACTCATGACTAATTTCTTACGCTAGGTCGCGAAACACTTAAAACAAAATATAAATATATGGTAACTTCTCCTACATGGCTCTCGTTATTATTTTTCAAAAGGGTGAAAAAAATTAAAAAAGCCACAGGTTTTTTCAAAAGCATCACTTTGGTCAATTTTATTAGATTCTGTCATCCAAAAATATGATTAGCTTAAATATTTTCATTCTTAATTTGTTTATGGGGAATATCATTATATTGGATTATGGACATATAGTTTGGATCTTATGCTGCCAAGCCCTTAGCATTTTTCAAAATTGAGTGCAATATTATATTGTCATAGGTAAACTAAATGAAATAATTCGTGAACTATAGAGAGAACTATATGAATATTTAAATAGTTCTCCCTATTTTATTTTATTTATTTATTTTTTACCACAGCGTGGAACTATCATGTAATTTTAGGTTCAATCAAGTTTGAGAAGTGAAATTGTCGTTTAAAATTTCTTCCTAACGGAAGTAAATATCTTTAACAGATAACTGTCTAATAAAAGGGGAATTGGGTGGCAGGAATCTAAAATTCTAATCAATGGACTAAAGTGATATGTTTTCGAACTTCTTGGTTTTTATACCTTTTTGATAAACAAGAAGGACTTGCATCCAAAAAACCCAAACAAAACAAAGGCATTATTAGAGAAAGAAATAACTGTAATTGAGTGACGAGAGAGTCAGTTAATCAGTAAGCGAGTAAGCGACAGGTCGGCGGTTCCTAATTGTTGAGTCTCGCATTATTGGACTCTTCTGTCCTTGTCTTCCACGTGGCGCTCCCGTAGCTTTCGCACAATTGGTATTTTGAATCAGATAGAGCGCACTAAGGTGACAACGTGGCATTCCTGCATTCTCTCTCCGTGTATCAACAAATTACGTGTTCGATGTAATGGCGAACATAAACCTTTCTTTCAAGTAAAACCCAACTTCTTTTAAATTTTAAACGACAAGAAAAAAGTATGCTTGCAATTTCTGGGGCTTTCGTTTTCGGTTTCTCTGGTTTCTAATTTATGCAAACTGCTTTATGTGAAGTGGACGCAAAGCGTGGCAACGGAGTTTAAGTTTTGGTGCAAACTTCACTATTCAATTTCAGCGCTTTCAAAGTCTCTTTGCTTTCGTGGCTCCGGAACTTGCACAGGTGCTCCTTTTTTACTCCCTTTTTGACATTCTTCTGCGGAAATTGAGTTTGATGTTGTTTAATGCGAATTAGAATCTTGTGTGTCGAACATAAACTCAGGATTTTTGCAGAAAGATTTGCTGTTGAGATAGTCATAGATTTTTGTTAGAAAACCTGATGTTTGGTTAATTTGATTTGATAAATTGGAAGGGGATGGAGCTTTCTGCTTTCTTAACTTCTGTTGGAATCAATTCAGCAATAGCCGTTTTGCTGTTTTTGCTGTATTCGGTATTGAGAAAACAACCGGGCAATTTAAATGTGTATTTTGGACCGAGGCTTGCATTGGCCAGTGAAAGAAAAAATTATCCTCCGAGCTTGCTGCGGTATTTGCCCTCCCCAAGTTGGGTGGTCAAGGCTTGGGAAACAACTGAAGATGATATATTGGCTCTTGGTGGCATGGATGCTCTGGTTTTCGTCAGGATTATTGTTTTCAGGTGATTTAAACCTTGCCCAATACTTTACATATGCCAGAAACTTTTCGTGTTGTTGTAGTTTTACTGATCCTCAGTGCTATTTTTTTTCCACAGCATTCGAATCTTCTGCATCGCTGCTGTCATTTGCATGTTTCTAGTGCTTCCGGTGAATTATTATGGGAAAGAAATGATCCATCATGATATTTCTTCAGAAACACTGGAAATATTCACAATTGCAAATGTCAAGGAAAGTTCAGAATGGTAGGAGCTCTATATAATTTTTTGGTGAACCCACAAGCATATGGACTTTTTTTTCTTTTTCTTTTTTTCCAATCCATACCAACAACTTTACATACACTCGCCTAGGTTATGGAATTTCTTGGAAACCTGTTTCTTCTGATTTCCAGTTTTGCAGTAAAAGAGGTTGAGAGAAAATTGACAAAATCAATTTCAGGAAGTCAAAATTTAAAAACCTTGCTACACTTTTCTTTTCTTTTTTTTTTTTTGGTGGGGGGGGAGAGGGTTCATTCTCAACTGTGATGTCAGTGCAATGTTTTGAACCTGTGGTAAAATACATCATAAAAGAGAAGTGGTTACTTATTGTTTGTTTTTCTTTTTGTCAGGCTTTGGACTCATTGTTTTGCTTTATACGTCATAACCTGCTCGGCTTGTGGTCTCCTTTACTTTGTAAGGATTCAAAACCTGTATATCTCATCTTCCTCTCTGTAGTTACATTATATTATAGTGATTTTTCTTAACAAGTCTACTATTTTGAATATTTCCTCAATCAATTGATTTAGGAGCATAAAAGCATCAGTAGAACAAGATTGGCATATATTACCGGATCTCCTCCAAATCCAAGTCACTTTACAGTTCTTGTCCGTGCTGTTCCTTGGTCTGCTGAACAATCATACAGTGAGTCTGTGAAAGAATTCTTCATGAAATATTATGCACCAAGCTACCTATCACACCATATGGTTCATCGATCTAGCAGAGTTCAGAGACTGATGGTGCGCATTTGCTTTGAGTGATTTCTGATGGTGAAGTATTCATCAGAAATTTATTGTTAAATAGCTTTTTGAGATCAGAATTTTCTTTAGCTATTCTGTTGTGTCTCCAAAATCGGTTTTGAAACTAAATGAATTTCATGCATTTTTATTCTCTTGATTAAATGTTACAGTTTAATTGTGTAAATAATTTAGATTGAATAGATGACGTTGGAAGCATTGGATCTCAATATGTTGACTTCGACTTCCTCAAATCAGCATATGATCAAATCGACAGCCATAGAGTTCGGGGTTGATCTATTATATTGATATGTAATGCAGGATTATGAAGACATTGGAATTAGTTTAAGAGTCATTCTAACATTCTTTCTTTTTAATATGCCAATAAGTATGATCGTAGACCATACATTTTTGAATGGTAGCAGAATAGCTGGAGAAAGAGTAACTCAAAAAGTTGTTGGGTCACAGTATTTAGAAAAGCGAATTAATTTAGGAAATATCTGACATTTTCAATTTGGATATCTGACCATGCTTTTTTCTTTTGGTAGAATGATGCGGAGAAGATCTGCCGGGTATTCAAGGGTGTTTCTGCTGAGCAAAAGTCTAAACCATGTTTACTGCCATGTTTTTGTGGAGCTCCAAATTCTTTTGAAATCCTTTCTAATGAACCAGATAATGTTAGGGGGAACATTGGATTAGATATTTCGAATTTAGCAACTGAGAAGGTAAAAACTCTTGGCACAAGTTCAGCTACAATTTGCGTTCTACCGTCGTCATGGTTGTTTCTCAACCTTAATGGTTTTGCTATCAACATGTTAGCTTCTGTTGGATATTCTTACATGTTGAATAGATTTTGTCCCAACTGATTAAACGTCTAAGAAAAGGCCTGATGATGCTACTTAAGACTAACATGCTTCCTTTTCTGCATGGCCAAAATTAAACCTGTACCTGTAGCAATTCTGTGACCCATAATATTCTGTGTTGTTATTTAGTTAATCTGGAGTTTTCAAACATTTCAACATAAAAACTTTCGGTTAAGCTTTGATACCATGTCAAACAACTATTAATTCGAAAAGCTTGAGCTCATAAGGAAAATGGTCAACAATATTATGTACCTAGATTTTTATGCATTTTGAGAAAGCTATTATTTTCACTTGTCACATGGTACACAAGTCATGTGGATCTGTTATGTTGCTGGATCTTCAGTTCCTATGTTGAATGTGCTTATATTTTCCTATATTCTAAATTCCAATCCCCCTTTAGATAACAACATTTTGTAAACGGCAATTCTTGATATGGCATCGCTGTAATGTGGGCTTTAGTTTGGTTGCATGAATGCATTACATTATTAGTAGGTTATTAATTTGTTTATAAATTTTACAGACTGGGATTTTTCTCGTTCTAGATTTACCTGTTTATGCTTTTAAGTATTTTGTTTGTCTACAACTTATATTTGGTAATGTTCTTAGGATTTCACTACCTATTTAGTTTCAGTTTTGGCATAAATGTGGTACAAGCCTTTACTGATCCCCATGTTGTCTACGCATGTCGGAGGTTAAGAGCTACCACAGTTAATAGATGTGTAAATATCATTTATGTGGTATGAACTATTTGATTTTATTTTGACTATGTTGATATTCATGAACGTCATGAATTTTATGTCTTTCTTGTTCTCTTTTTGTTGCTCTTTATAAGTAGTAATTGTGATGCATATTTCTCATAGAGTTGCTCCTGAAAATTTAGTTTTTCATTTCTGTTTTGCTTCCTCTATAACTATGATCAATTCTATTCAATTTACTCTATATATATATATATATAGATGGAGTAATGTAAGTCTTGTATATGCTGCCGTGGTCTGAAATCTTGGACCATATCTTCAAGTAAATGTGAGCTGGTAAGCTTACAGAATCTGGGAACAGGGCAACATTGTGTTCTAATATATATATTGGTCTTTATGCAGGAGAATGCAGTTGCTTTTGTTTGTTTCAAGACTCGCTATGCTGCCGTTGTTGCTGCAGAAATTCTTCACTCGGAGAATCCCATGTTATGGGTAACAGAAATGGCTCCGGAACCAAATGATGTTCTTTGGTCAAACCTTTCTATACCATATAGACAACTGTGGATTCGCAAAATAGCCGTACTCGTGGCTTCTATTGCATTCATGTTTGTTTTTCTTATTCCTGTAACATTTGTGCAAAGCTTGACTCAACTTGAGCAGCTGTCTCATGCTTTTCCATTCCTGAAAGGAATGTTTAAAAAGTAAGTATTATACCAAGACAGTGATTGTGCAAGGATTATTTGTTTTTTATTTGTCATCTGTTACATGCATTCTGGACATGGCACACCTGTTGGTCTAGAACATGGATAGGATATGTCAAGCTAAACATATTGGACATAGCAAACTTGATGCGAAGTTCCGTGCAAACTAACTTGATAATGAGTAATGTATGATTTTAAGGATGTTGGTGGAAAGACTCTAATCAATAAAAAGGTTACATAGGGTTATATGGATCCTACTTCCTGTCCAACACATCATTCATTTTCAGAGAATAGCCTGATGAAGAAAAAGCATACTTGTTTATTTGACAGTCTCTGAACTATAGATGAACTTGTTTTGAACTTTTCTTGTGCTTATATATGCAGGAAATTCATCAGCCATGTGGTAACAGGTTACCTACCAAGTGTCATTTTGATTTTATTTCTGTATGCTGCTCCACCAACAATGATGGTGTTTTCCACAATTGAGGGATCTGTCTCACATAGTGGGAGGAAAAAAAGTGCATGCATCAAAGTTTTGTACTTCACAATTTGGAATGTTTTCTTTGTTAATGTTTTATCGGGTTCCGTTATTGGGCAGTTGACCAAGTTGTCAAGTGTCAAAGATGTACCCAAACATCTCGCTGAAGCGATACCAAATCAGGTGATCTCTCCATGGTTCTTGAAATGAATCAATTCTTTTCATATATCAACCACATTCTATTAATGTTATTCTGATGCAGGCTTTTATGTGAGCGCACCATTTGTTTCTGTTTTGCCTGATTAAAGACTTCCTAAATGATGACTGAGGCATTTACTTACATGGATTATAATTTGAATCTATAGAAGTGTTGTGTTTAACCAGTTTTAATCAGGAAGATATCTAATAAATGATTACAAGTTTCCTGATATCATTAAGGGTTTATTATCTAGCCCTCTGTAATTTGACTGATCTAATGAAAAGAATTTTGTAGTTCCTGTATTTCCTTCACAGTATCTCAAAAACATAAAATATAATTCTAATTAAAACTTTCACGTGTGAATTGCTGCAGGTTGGCTTCTTCATGACTTATGTTTTAACCTCAGGTTGGGCAAGTTTGTCTGTTGAAATCATGCAGCCTTTTTTTCTTCTCCGGAACATTCTGAAAAAGTTTATATGCAGAATAAAAAATAATCCACCGAATGGCACTCTATCTTTCCCATATCAAACAGAAGTTCCAAGACTCCTCCTGTTTGGATTTCTTGGCTTCATCTGTTCAGTTATGGCACCCTTGATATTGCCTTTCTTGCTGATATACTTTGTACTTGCTTACCTCGTGTACAAAAACCAGGTTTGTATTTCCAATCTTAAAATCTAAGTCTATACGTTCTTCCCTCTTCAATTCTTATATGCTTTTCTTCAGATTGTGTGCAAGGAGAGTGCTAATGGTCTTTATCAATGGTCTCTGATAAAGATATAATCATTTTTTTCTCTGTCATCTGGAGTTTTTATCCATTAACAATTGAGCTTAGTGAAATTTTTTATTTGAATCGTGTGTTTTTTTTCCCCCTTTTAAAAAACTCCATAGAGCGCAGCTATGTGGATCTTTATTCTGGGTTCAGTGGACACCTCAAAATTTGTTTCATAGTGTCAGTTTGAAACTCAATTATGTTGTGTTGAACAATCATTTTCTCAGCTTTCTCGTTTCCAGACCATCGAGAAGATATATTAGTAGCCCCCCCCCCCCCCCCCCCCTCTCTTTCTTTTGAAAAAATCTATTAGTAGCTTTGGTTATTTTTACTTCATTATTTTGACATGTTTTTAGTTGCTGCTATCAGAGAGCTATAGATTATCTTCATCTGTCTAGGTTCAAGTTTGCAGATTACAGACAACAGTGAAATTTACTTGTTGCAGGTTTATTTTTTAGGACTATACTTGGTGGCTAATGTCATCATGTCGTATATGTGTTTATTTTTTATCGGTATTTTTCATCCTATGTAAGAAGTTAACCTAGTAACATGTAGACAGATAACCAAATCATTCAGTTCGTTTCACATGAAACGATTGAAAAGGTTTAACGAAAAAGTGCCTCTCTGTTTATTAATCATCACATGAAAGTTTCTTATTGGAAACTCATCTCTATTCTAGTGCTGCATTTACTTTGTGCATCTGTAAAAAGGGAATGGAAAGTATTGCTCAGAACCATTGATGGATAGCTATTTGTTTTTGCTTTTACTCTCTGTGTGTGTATTTTTTGCTAGTGTTGATCTTGCAATTGCTTTTTCCAGATTATAAATGTGTATGAGAAAAGTTATGAAAATGGGGGACAATACTGGCCTATTGCTCACAAGACAATAATTGCTTCATTGGTATTGACACAAATTATAGCTCTTGGAATCTTTGGGATTAAAAAGTCACCAGTTGCATCCGGTTTCACTATTCCACTTATTGTTGGCACTCTTTTATTCAATGAGTACTGTAGACAACGATTTTTTCCTTCATTTCAGAAGATTGCTGCACAGGTACCATGGAAATTTCTTCCTTTCTATTTTTGTACGCTTATGTGTGTCTGTGTTCCAAGTTTGATGGGTTATTTCTTCACAGGTTCTTACGCAAATGGATCAACAAGATGAGCAGGGTGGGAGGATGGAGGAGATTTATCAACAGCTGAAATCTGCTTATTGCCAGTTCAGGTTAATTTCTTTGGATTTATGCAACGTTAGACAAGCAGACCAGCAAAGGGACCAGGATGGCATCCGAGATTCAGAGGCAGAGACAGCAGGTTTGACTGAAAACAAGTGTTGGAATACTCCCTCTGTCCCAGATCAAAAAATAATTATTCAGTTGTCTCTGTCTTACTTTTTCAGAGATTGGAACAGCCGAACAGCAAGTAGATGATACTGGGACTGCTGATTGCTATATGGATAGACAAGGACCCATTTCAAAGTGAATTAGGTCTACCCATCATGAAACATCAAAATTCAGGTTGTCCTTGCTGGTGAAAGGTGCATTGATGCATTATTTGGTTGAATATATTTGTACAGAAACAAGCAATGTACAGAAGGTAGAACCAGGATGCAGAATTCAGTTATTTGTATGCAGATCAGCCTTTAGCTCTTTCTCTGTTGTTTTTTAAATTTTACACCCAGATTTTTTTTGGTATGCATGGGTGTGGAAAGCTGTCGGTTTTGCACAGTTGTATGATTCATTGAAGAGAGTGAAGTAAGAAAGGCATGTACCTTCTTGAATTCTCGAGGATTGAAAGAAGTGAAAAGAAAAAACAAAGTTGTATATAGACGCCTGGTTTTGAACAAGCTTCAGAATTTTGGTTAGAAACTTTTTGGTACATCCGAAATATAGATGAATTTGAGCCTTTTTTTTTTTTTTTTAATTGGGGCCCCGCCCAACATCATTTGGAGAGATATTAACCTCCTCAAGACAAAGTTGCTGCACATAGAAAATTAAAACACTAAAAATATAAGAATTATGGAACAAAAATGTCACGCATTGTCAAGCAACAAAAGTTAGCGTCAATGGTTCAACGATTGAGAGACATGAAGCATACATTTTGATGTACAGGAGCAGCAAAATTGCACTCAATTCAACCTTCCGCATCCTACGGGCTAAGTGGCATTTTGATTCGACGTAGAATTAGAATTCTCTTCACTGGATTTATCATTTTCAATTACTTGCATAACGGGCCACAATGCTTGCAACAATCCACCATTTCCAACGTGCAAGAGGAATACTCGTTGTTTTACCGCAAAACAAGCAGAGACAAACTTGACAAGAACAAAGAAGCAACTGATGCTTAAAAGTTGACGCTCCTGATCCTGTCCCTGTCCCTGTCCCTGTCGTTGAACAACAACAAAACGAAATCAGAAAAAGATCAAGCATACGCAGAGGAACAGGATGAATAAGAAGCTAATTATAATTATACCTCAGTTACAGGAAAAAGTTGGTTTAATGTCTCTCTGGAAAAGTCAGACAACAAGCAGCCAACAAGGAGACCGAATGGAATCATCAGTTCTTGATTTGTAGAGATGGAAAATACAACATCCGATAAGGAGCTGAAGATGAAGAATGTAACAAGAGACCACTTGAGCGCTTTCTTTCCAAGTAAAAGCAACCTCTCAAACAGTGTATTCTCAGCTTTCTTCCATTGAAATTGCTTCACTGGTTTGGGAACAGCATCCCACAGCCTCTTTTTAACAGTTCCCAATTCCAATTTGGCCTTATTTGGTTCGCCACTCTGCGCTGTTATTGAACATTTCGAAAGGATTTGGTGGCGGAAATGGGCTGACAGTTTCTTAATCTGTACGTATGAAATGAACCAACAAATGCTACCCACTTAGAAATTTGAAAAAAAAAAAAAAAGAAGAAAGAAAGAAGGCGATCGATAATCGATCAAAAATACAAATATATATTAAAATAACAGGAGAAGGGTACCTGAAATTTGGCACTGGGAGTGAAAGACACTGCTACTGGTACAGGCACAGAAGTAGAAGACGCCAGAACCGCCATCACTGTTAGCGGCAACACGTCACCTGAGCTTTCTTCTTTCTTCTTTAGGGTTTATCAGGTTGGTTACGGGTATGTAAAATGGTTGTCGGCCCATTAATAAATTTGGATTAAAAAATTTAAAAAAATTATCAGTCATATAGTTTTAAATGACACCCGTATTAAACGTAGGCTCCGTTTGGTACAGCTTATTAAATAGAGCTTATAACAATAGAGCTTATAGTAATAGAGCTTATACCAATAGAGCTTTTGGACAAAAAGTCATTGGGTGTTTGGTGTTGAGTGTTAGAAAATGCATATTTATAAAGGAGAAAACCGTCATTTTACATTTCAAGTTTTACTAACAACCCTTACTTTTATGTATTTAACCTTCTTGTGATTTAATTACATGTGTTTTATTTTAATTAAGTATTTTATGTATTTTAGGGGCATTATAGTCATTTCACAATAAAAGAGAAATCAGACGGCAAAACGGACATCACTTTTGAACTCAGGACGATCAAAAACCTTAGGAGGAGCATAAAAGGAAAAATGGCACTATTCATATGTACGGTACTATTCACGTGTACGGTACTGTCTACGTTACTGTTCACAACACTGTTCACATAGACGGATGATGACGTGGCATTGACCGATGATGTGGCATTGACTGATGAGGTGTCACGATCCTGTTGGACTAAAATTCTTATGTACTGTTGATAGTGACGTGGCAGCATATCAGTGGACGAAAAATCTCGTGTACGGTGCATGCATCACACAGGATTATTTTCAACCAAACCGCGTTACTGTTCATCCGGGTCAAACCGCGTTACTGTTCAAAGTCGGGTCAAACCGTGTTACTGTTCATCCGCATGGTCAAACCGTGGACTGTTGATTGATGACGTGGCGCAATCCTGAGCGTCCAAACTGTTTTTAATCTGATGGCCATGATTTACTCCATGTATCTATAAAAAGGGGGTCTCTCCCCCCTAATTTGATATCTCTGAATCCATTTTTGGACTCTGTTTTCTGTAATTCCCTCTCCATCTTGTATTTTCTTCGTATTTTAATAAATTCCCATTTTGCCCCTAGTTCAATTATGAGTGGCTAATTTTCTTTCAAGCTTGGGTTGAAGGTGAAGTCTCAACATGTGTCATGGGCTTTATTTGGTAAATTTATTTTCTCTTCCCCTCTAGTTTTTGTGGATGTTTTGACTTCTCGTCGACAAATAATACTAATCTTGTCTAGTACCGCCTTGGTTTCACCGGCCCTCTAATACAAGGTTATTATTATTTGGCACGATAAGCCCTTAGCACCATATTGATTAGAGCGTGGTTCATGAGGTGTGGATTCCCCCCTCATGATTTAATTGGCATTAATAAGGAATATTTAGCCCATGATGCATGTTGATGCGGATCCGAATACCCAAGTACGTCATTTCAATAGAATTATCTTCAATCTATTCTCGCAATTGCAAGTCCAATTTTAGAATTTATTATCGTCATTTCAATTCTAATTTTAGAATAATTTAAATCACTTCCACCACAATTCCAACCACCCATTTACAAAATTAATTCTATATATAATTAAAATCCACCTCCTCGTGGGATCGACACTCGTCACCATTAGTCTATACTACAATAGATTCGTGCGCTTGCGAGTACATTAAAATTTGCACAATATTTGGTTGCAATAAAAAAAGTACTTTTGAACCATTAAACTATGTGATATTTTTTATATTATATATTTTTAGAAAAGTTCTATAACCTCTACTCCCAAAAGCTCAAATTTTGAGCTTTTGCTAGTAGAGGTAAATTAGCTTATTTAAGCTAAAAAAACTCTACTAAAAAAATAACCAAACACTTTAAAAATTTTTAAAAAGTGCTTATACGATTAAATAAGCATTTATTCCTCTTAAATAAGCCATACCAAACATGCACGTACTACAATACTTTTTACATATCTTACTCATTTACCTTAAATTGACAAAATACTTATGCGGTTCATCAATTTGTTAACTGCCGTTTGCAAGCGCTGTCATCATAAGGGTAATCTAGTCTTTTAAGATAGAAGAAACTTTGATTAAAAAAAAGATATGTCATCTCATTTAGCTAGTACAAAATGACATGTCATATGATATATATTGATAAAAATGACATGTCATCCCATTAATCGGATAATTGTTAATAATTGCTAAAAAAAACTACTTTACAACATAATCTACCCCTCTAAAATTTAACCTAAATTTTTGAAGATCTACTCCTCCAAACTCTAAATGTAATTTTTTATGATAAAATATGTATAATTGTAAATAATATGTTGTTAATAATTTTTTATAATATAATATGGATATTTTTTTTTACAAATAATCGTTAATAATATGTACCATCATATTTTTTAATAAAAAATTTATTGTTAATAACAAAATTAAAAAAAATTGTGTATTGAAAATTTATGTTAATTTTTTGGGTAAATCTATCTTTTTACCTCATTTTGAGTTTTAAGGGTGAAATAGTCAATTTACCACAATTATGTTAACTTTCTAAATGCAGTTAACGGATTGGTGGACGGCATAAGTATTTTGTAAACTTAGGGTATACGAGTAATATACGTGAAAAGTGTTATAGCATATTTGATATAAGTGTTATTTAAAGATATATAACTGATAATTTTATAAAAATCTACTCATTACAAGGCCCTTTGAATCTTGTTATATTATTGTTATTATTATTATTTGTAGAGTTGGGTCTGGTTGTTGTTGTTATTATTGTTATTGCCGTTGTTATCATTATATATACTATTAAATGAGAATTGAGTGGTATATTTGGATTTGAATTCGAATTCGGATTAATCTAAAGTAATAGACTGCCTTCATTATGTTGTTGTTAGTAAACACCATTACTTTTTGTTTTAGATCTTCCAAATCATTGTCCGAGGAGATCCTTTTTTAATCCTTTGATATATACACTTTACTATAGAAGAAAATTCACCACCACTCAATTTTATAATTAAGGATTGAGTCCCATCTATGGGGACTCTAATCGCTGCCTTCATTAATGTGAAGTCAACCGCTTGGTCAAAATAAACTACTATTAATTGCTCATTTGAAAAGAAAAACACACAAAGTAGAGATTTTGAATTACATTTATTCATTTAATTTGTATTGTTTAATTGTAAAACTAACGTGTCAAATGAAACAACCAATCGGCTAAATTGATGGTTACCATGATTGTTATTTCCTTGAGTTATTCTAAAAGTTACTTGGAATCCCGCTTATTTTCTTAGAGATTTATATAATTTTATAGATCTACGCCACCTCCATTCTGTAAATCTATCGATATTCTACTAGGCTATTTTATAAAATTAAAAAAAAAGGTTTTATGTTTTACCCGAAACTTTAATCATCGTTTTAGGTAAATAACAAAGAATACAGAATAATAGAACCGTTGCATATACAGAGCAAGTTTCAAATATTTTGCCTAATTAAAAAAATAAACAAATATTTTGATGATGTTGTTGATGCAAATTTTTTGCTTAATGTACAGCGATTGTTTTGTGTTTTGGACTTTTTTCAAAATCCAGTTCTGTGGCTTATTTTTTCCTTGAGGCGAGTGTTTCAAATTACATGTCTCCTTGTCGTTAATTATTCTGCAAAAAGAAACAATTATCAAAGGGTGCCGGGGTTGCCGGCAATAACTCTCTGACGCTCAAGTCAACCTTTTAAATTTGATTGTAAAGAGAGAATTTAGAGAGAGAAGGACAACATTTCCTTACCCTTTTTCTCTTACCTTCAAATGGGGAGTCTTGGTCTTTATATAGGCAATTTGATCCATGAGGTGAAGGTGCCATCATGACACGTGGCATTGTCTTAGTGACAAGTGTCTGCAAAACTCATGCATAAAGACACATGTCATTATGTGTCAAGCTTGTTCATAACAAGTAATCTTTGGACATTTGTCATGTTTTTGGGCTATTAACCTTTAATGAACTTTAACTTAAATTCAGCACTTATATTGGTTCATGACAAAGAGGATTGATTTTGCAACATTTTGCCTGTAAGTGCATTCTGTACTTATATTTGTTAAATCATGCCTTTGATATTTTGCCAAAGCCTTGCCCTTTAGGCGTATTAAGAAATATTTTCTAAGTGTCTAGGTCATTTTTTGCGAGGAATGGATCTAGGTCGTTCTTTATAAAGAATAGACATAGGTCATTCTTTGTTAAATCATGTCTTTGGCACTTTGTCGAAGACTCGCCCTTTGGGCATTTTACTTAGAAATATTTTCTAAGTGCTTATGTCGTTCTTTGCGAAGAATGGACCTAGGTCGTTCTTTGTAAAGAATGGACCTAGGTTGTTCTTTGTTGAATCACGTTTTTAGTTTTTTTATCGTGTCTTGCATTTAGACGCTTTAGTCAGAATTGTTAGTATCTTGACCGTTCTTATGGAGAACATATTTGAGTTATTTTATATAAAATAATTTCATTGAGCTTATATTTTTCGTGGGTTTGCATCTTTCATATTTTGATCTAACATATGTCATTCATGATCTCGACACAAAATGATTAGTAGGGCTTGTGCTAGCTGGCCTGTGGTGCTGGGAGAGAGTATTGTTTTATAAAGATAATTATATTTTAATTCACTGATTAATTAAAACAATTCTATTGAGATAAATGGATATAAAAACATTATGATAAAATAAACCCAAGGGTAGTACCGATAATTATATGCATAATCGTCTCAGTCACATTCTTTCAACTATTTTAAGCGCAGAACTTTTATTAAAAGAGGAACAAAATTACAAAATAAAAAGCAGCTAAACAGATATAGAGAATACTATCCAAATTTTTTTTTTTTTTTAAAAAAAACAGATATAGAGGAGAATAAGTACTTCTACTGTAGGGCTCTCTCTTTGAGAATGAGAACAAGAAGAAGTCAAGTCAGTACTAACTTGACTGATGACTCAGTAATAGAATTTCTCGCTCGTCGTTGACCAATTTAATTTAGTTGGTTCTAATTTTGGTTGACCAAATTGGATTGAAGGGGATTCGGATCCGGAATGAATCTTGGAGAATGTTCGGGTGTGAATAAACACATAGTTCGCTATTTTGTATTTTTTTTTTCAAACTTCCATGTTCTATTTACTAATACGACCAATGTATGAACTTATATATATATATATATATATATGTATATATATAAATTGAATCATCTCAAATCACACGAGTTAATGTTCATATTTCTTTCATTTATTAAGAGCAGCTTTGATGGGATTTAAAAATACATGGAAACTTTTTTTTTTACCTTACATAATATGGGGCCAACAGCATTTTGTAACGACATTCTGTAAGTAAGCATAGCATTATTGGTGTTTAAACTTTGATTTTTAAACCTCCACAGTCCATCCTTTCTTATCCTCAATAACACCCGTTTGAATTCCTACGAGAGTTGAGTACAATTCCTGATACACCGAGCGTGACCCTGTTTTAAATTCAACTCTGCGTAGGTTTAAATCGCGTGAGAAAAAACCAGTTAGATAATGGCAAAATTATATAAATTAAGTTGTAACACGTTGTCCCACTTTACGTTTTGTACCTTTTATTTTGATATGTGATACTGCCCACTGGAGCAACAACTACAGCGGTTCCAGTGCAAAATACTTGGTCGGCATTGATCAGTTCGTCCACAGGAATAACACGTTCCTCAACCTGTCACAAAAGGAATATGTTACGAGTTCTAAAATTTTTAAGAGTTAATATGCTCCTTTTTTGAGATTTATAGGCTGAAAAATGAAGATATATCGTCACCTGATAGCCATAATCCCTGGCAATTTCAATTACACTTCTTCTGGTAATCCCTTCAAGAATAGTTCCATTTGTAGCGGGAGTTGAAATTACATTGCCCTGGAATGATTTTAATAAACGCACATCATTCGATCAAGAAAGCAAAGAGACTGCTTGTGATATCATATGTATGTTTCAATTAACAGGACAGTACCTTTACAACAAAAATGTTACAAGAAGAGACTTCCTCCACATTTTTCCTATTGACCGAGTCAAGGTACAAGACATCCGAAAATCCTCTGCTCTTGGCTCGGATTAATGCTTTCAGAACCTGCAGGCAAAGATAACGCGTGAAAACATACAGGATACGCAAAAACCTTAATCCATGACTGAGCTTTAGCTTTCCTGATTCCTGGTGAAATTCAGGTGTTGATGAAATGACAACGACTACAAGCTTCTCTAACGAGTGTTGGAGAGAATTCACTTACAG
The DNA here is from genome assembly GCF_022201045.2 of Citrus sinensis. NCBI lineage: Eukaryota > Viridiplantae > Streptophyta > Magnoliopsida > Sapindales > Rutaceae > Citrus > Citrus sinensis. Next base: position 30,504,471 of record NC_068560.1, read on the forward strand.
GAGCATAATTGCTGATTGCTTTTACCCCTCCAGCGCCGCCGGGGGCAGCACGGACAAATTCCTCTTCAATGTACAAATTCAGTGGTGCCGAACCTTCCTGTATTAAAATATTTAAATAATCAAATAATCCCGTCAGTTGATCTGAAATGCGTTGTGTTTAAAATGGTACATAAAATTCACCTTGAAATAGTTTCCGACAGGGGAGGCATATGCGAGGAAAGTGTATTCAGGTGCTGGACCCAAACCCAACACAGGGCCGCTTCCTATGAGCAATGGCCTGATGTACAGTGTGCCTTTTCCTGGAGGAGGAACCTATGGCATGCAGTTGTGTTTTAAATTAAGACAAGTTATTGCAGTAACAAATATGTTTTCGACGACCATATACTGTACACGGAGGATTTAATTGACATAATCATTAGTCATTACCCAACGCTTGTTAGCAAGAGCTATTTGTTTCACAGCGTCGACAAACTGATCAACGGAGGGTGACGGCATGCACATCCTCTCGGCACCTATCTTCATACGGGAAGCATTTAGATCTGGCCGGAAGAGAAGAATACGCCCATCTTCTGTCCTGTATGCTTTTGTTCCTTCGTACACTCCCTGGAATGTTTTTTCAAACACCACGATATTGGTCAATATATTGACTTAAGAAACAATTGTCAATAGACAGCTAGTCTTTAGTTCAATTAATACAAAATTGTTTGTTCCGGTTTACTCATCAGGATCCACAATACAAGTAATTGTCTGATCTAAATGTTTCTGGAGAACTTATTTGGAGCTTGCCTGTCCATAATTTAAGACTGCTGCTGAAGGGCTTAGCTCAATGTTTGCGTACCGACTAAGCTGTCCTTGTTTGAAATTTTCGTGTTTAGAACATTTCATGGTGTACATATAATCAGCGGGCTTGATACTAAATCCAAGATTATCCCAGTCCAAATCAGCGTACTCATCATCACTGCTGGCATCGTCATCCAATAACATAAGGCCAAATTTAAAAGCATTAAAAAGTAAAGACTAAAGAAGAAAGAACGTTTTACAAGTGTGATATTATTAATTATGTTAGCAAAACTATCGAGCTGCATTGTCGATAGTCATATGTGTTACCTGAAAACAGAGGGTTTGCCCGGTTGTTGCAGAGAGGCAACATGAGATGTACAGAAATAGCAAGCTCCAAGCTGCCCAAAAAAAAAAATAATAATAATTTCCTTAAACTTGGGGGCTACATCACCTAACTGGCAGCTCTATCCCGGACCCTTATTTCTCAAAGCATGATACTAAGAATAGAATAACCTACGACTAAACCTCAAAGGCAACTTGACAATAACTTGCGGTACTGAAACTACCATTCTGATTTGGGAACCTTTTATCAAAATCTCTGCCCTACGATGATTTATCAGGCAATATATTATGAACATATATGAAATCAATAAAAGAAAGAGAAAAAAAAAAAGAAAAAAGAAAAAGACCTTGGACGTCAAAGAAGAAGCAGCAGGTCGAAATAAGTGGATCAAATTGCGGAGGCATGCAGCACCATCCTTTAGAATCATGATTCTTGTGTTGTTATTTGCAACAGTGTTCACGACTTTTGGCAGAGTTAATAACCGAGAAGAGAGAAGGATGGAGAATTTGCAAATGCAGAAGCAAAGCGGCAAATATATATACACACATAAGACAGAAGAATTCTACACGCATTAAAAAGTGACCACGTTAGGTTTGCCTGAAAATTGAAATATGGAGTTTGTAGATTGTGTTTAGAGAATTAACATTTTCTCTTGTTAGTTATTAGTTTATTACTAAATATGAGGGATAAGCAAGACTTGGCGAAACGTAAACATATCCATCCAACTTCAATGTTTCATTTTCTGCTCATAATTCCACATCAGACATGTCGTCGATACTGAATTTTGAGAAGTATTTTATTATTTTGTAGAAAATCTTTTGTACGTATGTTATAGGGATGTAAAACTCTCCAATAGGACCAAGACACATTTATGACAGAATTTTTTAAAAAAAATTGCACACCATATTATTTTATTGATTAGTTATATCTTATACGTTACATCACAAAGTATTTTTCATTATTTTGATAAATTCTTAGGGTCATATGATAATGAGACGATCCATTAAATAAAAAAATTTGCAAGTCGCACCTATTTTTTTATATATTAAATTATTTGATATTTAAAAATTATATTAAATCTCGAGTAATTTAGATTTGAACTGGGTGGAACCATTAGAGCGCTAAAAAATTCATAATAAATATTTAACATAATTATATTCTTAAGTCTCGAATTAAAAATTTTAATTAAATTAAAACAACTCCATATCACTTCGCATCCAATTATTTATTAAGAGTAAAAGCAGCATTAATGGGTCCAATACTATTAATGGCCCACGGAAGTCTCTCTCTGACTGGCTGACTTCTATCTTTGAAAAAAAAAAAAAAAAAAAAAGGAGGCGTTGGTAGCTATGAAGTTTGTCCAATTACCTTCCTACTATTGAATAGATGGAACGTATATAAAGAATACACTTGATGTGAAACGAGGGTTAATAATTTATTTGGACTGCTGCGTAATCTTTTATTGACTTGATTTCTCTTGATTTGTTGCTTGACCCGAGGGAGTAGAATCTGCTCTTACAGAATGTATATCTCATTGATTAATTCTTGCCTTTATATATAAAGAGAGAAAGTGGGTTTTCAATAGAAAATTTCTAATTATATTAAAATTAGAAATAAATTAAAAGATAAATAAAAGTATATATTTCATACAGTATAACTATTAATAGATTGTATTAGAATATGTATTTTTTTTATCTTTTATTTAATTTCTAATTTTAATATAATCAAATATTCTTAATTATACATTTTCTCATACGATTATTCGAACATATTATTTATATAGTTTAATAGAATCCGACTTACTATAAAACCAATAATATTTTTATTGGAAATGGAATACTTTCATGGCTACAGCAGCTGCTGCCGTAGCTTTATATTAATAAGCATCAAGGGTGTTGCTGATGAGGACGATGATTGATAATTGATGAACCAGATCATTATCTTTTCTTCGTCAAGAAAGCCAATCCCAAATCCCAGTCTAATCACTCAGGTCGTTATCTTTGCTTTCTCGAAGAGCCAAACCCAGTCTAAGGCAGACATTAATAAAAAAATTCAACTCCATTTATATTTAGAAATTTCCATAACAGAAGATTTAAATAGTCCACTTATGTCTATCAAAAAAAAGAAAAAAAAGAAATAGTCCACTTATGAGATGGATGTTTAATCCTATTTGATATGTTTGTAAATGAGAAGAGTAATGATGTACGTCTTAAATTTTTTAATCTAAATTCTATCATAAATGACATGTTATTCATTAATTGGTAGGTAATTTTTTATAAGATTTAAGAAAATTAATTATGTTTTCTTTATTAACCAATTGATGAATAACAAATCATTCATGATAGTATTTTGGGATAAAAAATTTAAGATATGTAGCACTAATTAAATAATAATGTTTATGTGTTAGATATAAATTTACTTCATTTCTCATTTTTAGAAATTTTTGTTTTGTGACTTTCAAATGCTTATCCGATGACCTTTTTGGATAATACACCTTTGAATTTAAATCGGATGTGAATAATGCTCATCACTTTGCTCAAATTTCCATTGACCTCATTTACACCGCACTTCCCAATTTGTGGATTTTCAGGACTTTTTAATTATCACATATTAACAGAGAAGGAAATCATTTCCGATTCTACTTCTTTACTGGTCCATGTAGGACATGGGCCGACCCGACCCAGGTGGAAGTGACGAAAAACACAAATGTAACTCCATTAAAAATCGAATTTCGATTCTATATGACGTGCGAGCAAGTATACATTTGGGATTGCATTAAATTCTCAAACAATCAGCTATATTACAGATTTTCAGATAGTTTTAGCTTTCAAGATAACAGACTGGATATTATCAGACAAGATCTACACTTGGCTACTCGCAAGTCGCCTGAGCTCTGATATGAACGTCCCGTTTACAACTAGAAGATCCGATGATGCTTCAAGCTGAAGTTAGGCGCATGCTTCTGTTCTGTTCACTGCATACCCGATGAATGTGTACTGCCTAATTAATCTCAAATGTCCAGCCCTTGTTATCTTTAATGAGACCTGTTTGAATTCCGACGAGGGTCGAGTATAGTTCCCGACACACAGATTGAGCTCCCGTTTTGAATTCAATTCTGCAGAAACGTAAGCAGTATGTGATCACACAAGTATTATCCACGCTTTTGCTTGATGTTTGTTCTTTAAATGTCATTAGTTAGTTCTTGTAGTGGCAAGAGAAATTGCAGTCACTGTATGTAATGTAATTGGTTACCTTTTTCCACGATATGTTATGCTGCCTACTGGAGCAACGACTACTGCAGTTCCTGTGCAAAATACTTCATCAGCCTCCAGCAATTCGTCGACTGGAATTGTACGTTCCTCGACCTGACCCAATTTGAATGTTTTTAGAAGGCATGCACCAAGGATACATAAGATACAAGGTGAATCGATAAAATATGACTGTTGATGAGTAAAAGAAAAGAGATTACCAAATCCTGCTATCAAAACTAGAAATCACCAATTGTGTAAAATTTTAGAGGAAATAGATGTACAACACGTCAGTTAACGTATGGTTCCAAATAATAAAGGATATCGTACCTGGAAACCATAATCAGAAGCAATTTCAATTATGCTTTTCCTAGTAATCCCTGCAAGAATGGTTCCACTTGTAGCAGGAGTGGAAATAATATTGCCCTGAAAAGATTTTAGGATAAACAATGGGAAAAGAGTGCAACATAAAGCAAAGATATAAGAAATAAGGTCCAGAATTTTGAATTTAACAGTACCTTTAAAATGAAAATGTTACACGAAGATACTTCCTCAAGATTTTTCTTATTCACTGAGTCTAGGTACAAGACATCAGAAAATCCTCTGTTTTTGGCTCTGCTTATTGCTTTCAGAACCTACATATATAAAAGCTTAGTTAAGCTACAACGTAATTTTTTTTTAAAAAAAGTTCACAATTGGCGGCAAACAAGACATCACAGTTTATAAAAAGAAAAACTAGTTCCATAGAAGTTAAATTAAACTAATGGCTGGTAAGGTAGTGTTGTGATCATTCAACTTCTTTGCAAAGAGCATGAGAGAGAAGTATTCGCTTACTGGAGCATAGTTAGATATGGCTTTAACGCCTCCAGCTCCACCAGGAGTTGCACGGTGAAATTCATCCTCTACGTACAAGTTCAAGGGGGCCAAACCCTCCTAAATCACACAACAGATTAATATTAACTCTCCTGTTTAAAATTCAAAGCCGGAGTAAGTTTCATGAGAAAAAGCAGCCACCTTGAAATAGTTACCAACAGGAGAAGCAAATACAAGGAATGTGTACTCAGGTGCCGGAGCCAAACCTAATATAGGACCACTTCCGACAAGTAGAGGCCTTATGTACAAAGACCCTTTCCCAGGAGGAGGAACCTGTTAATTTCAATTTATTAACTAATCACAAGAAGAAGTGAAACGGGAACCGAAAATCGTTGCAAAGAAAATGTTTTAAAGTTAATTACCCAACGCTTATTGGCAAGAGCAGTTTGTTTAACAGCGTCAATGAATTGATCAATTGAGGGAGAAGGCATGCACATTCTCTCGGCACCAGTTTGCAAGCGGGTGGCATTTTGATCAGGACGGAAGAGAATGAGTTGCCCATCTTCCTTTCTGTATGCTTTCATACCTTCAAAGAGTCCCTGTGTAGATATTGTATGGTTAGCTATGTTCTTCTTTTTAAAGAAAATTACTAGTTCTAGTTTAAACTTGGCTGAAGTTGTGAATCTAATTTGCCAGAAACCAATTTGTGAAAAACTAATCATGTAAAGTTTCCAATTTGAAAACGGCTGCAAACTAATCAATTGGGTCATTAAAGCAGGAAATAATGGATCAAGAAAGATATGGAGCTCGCCTGCCCATAATTTAAGACTCCTGAAGAAGGGCTCAACTCAATCTTTCCATAGCGACTCAGCCGTCCTTTCTCAAAATAGTCGTTAGAACATTTCATGGTGTACATGTAGTCCGCTGGTGTAAGACCAAAGCCAAGGTTATCCCAGTCCATATGATCAGCACTCTCATCGTCGCTAAAGAACAAAAGCAAAAATCATAAGGACATTACAGGGAGGGCAAGAGAACAGATACGTACACAATTTACAAATAATTCCTTCGCTCCTTGATATCTTACCATTGTTACAAACAGTTCAAGCTATAGGAGTTGTTCAAACCAAGGCACAGAATTCATAAATGGAGAGCATTACAGATTGAACTCATTCATTTGCATGGTTCGGACATCGAGTGTACATTATTGCTGTTATTTTATAACCAAAGCATTGAAATAATGCTGTAGAGATGGTTTACATTTATTTGCACTTTTGTAACACACAGTTACCTGTAAGCAGATGGTTCACAAACTTGTTGCAGAGAAGCAGCAGCCTGGGACGTGTATCTACAGAAATCTCCAGACTACAAAAGTTCAAGAAGGTAAATGTGTTAAGTAACTTCAACTTTAAAAGAAATAAAACGTTGATTGGTTAAATGATTCAAACTTGACGCAATTTTGAATTATTGACTATTAAGAAGAAACTCCAAGTCCAAGATATCTTGACTAAAGTGAAAAGCCTAACAGCAAACCTTGAGAAAAGCAGAACCAACCCGCAAAGATTGACTAAAATTTCGTAAGCATGCGCTTCGAATCATTGTTGCTGGCCTCATCATTCTTCTGAGAAAAGGTAGCTAGGTAATTGAGCAATATGAAGTACGGACGGAACAGATTCCCCAATTCCAAAAGAGCTGCTAGCTTGCGTATATGGAAAGTGCACGAAATGAAATCAATTTATAGTGGGCTAGACGTATAGGAAATGACACGTAACTACCCAGGAGCCAGGATTGACTTAAGTAATTAAATGAGAGATGTGCTGTTCATCTTTATAAGGGGCTTTTATGAATGTACGTGGACTTGGTCTTGCCTGGAGATTCAACGTCAGAAATAATCCAAGAAAAATCCTTTCAAAATGTGGCAAGAAAAGTGAAGTCCACACGCAGCTGTCCCCTCGAGCTTATTTTGATTTCTCGCCAACTTGATCGTGGTAGTGAATTATCAAGTGGTGGAAACCCGAACGCAGCCAACTATTTTTAGTCAGCATCGACCACAAGTTCAGGGGAAGAAAAAGAAAATACGAAATGAATTTTATGGCCACGCAGAAGATTTATTTTGAGAAATTTACCAAGATCCCTTGCTAAAAGCTTAAGGGGGGAAAAAATTAAAGAGAAAGGCTACCCGTCCCACAAGTTTATTGGCCATAAGCTGGCAATCAATTACCAATAAAGAGAGAGTAATGCAAGGAAGCCTAAATAGATATAGATTGCACCATGATATTGATCATGATAAGATATCACGTCGACAAGGCAAGTTAGGATACCATCTACATCAATAATTCGTCTTCATGTGCACTGTTGGATCAGTACGAAAAATGATGTGATAATTCTACAGTGACGGTCACCGGCTTTCAATTTTGAGTTTTTTTTTTCCCTTAATTTTATGAACCGTTGTAAATTTTCTAATATAGATCCCATGCAATCATACCTGTTTGTCGACGTTGGTCTGAACTCTGAAGGCCTAAGCACAAATTGGGCCCAGAGATAGGCCCAGTGAGAAAGAGAGTCGTTTTCCTTGGGTCTTCAAGATATTTGCATGTAGCCTAAATGACAATTAATTTGTTGCAAGCATGCATTTGACTCAATAATAGAGAGAGGCTCAATGATAACTTTTTTCTCTCTCTTTCTTTTTTCTTTTGGTTTATATGACTACTAATTTAATAGGTAGGATGTCAATTAATTTGTTCTTCGTGCCAAAGTGCATTGGTCGTCGGTTATTAAATGCCCTGTTCAATAATCAAACTTTACGAAGTATATGCTAATTGATTTGATTGGTAAAATTTTGATTTTGTGAAATTATTTATCAATTAAGAGCACAGATTATAGATATAATGTTTAGAGCAGAATTTTATTTAATCTGAAGTATTTACAAATAAAGAGATAAGTCCTCCTCTTATAGTAACATAACCATACAAATGAAGTAAATGATTAGTAAATGGATACATCATCAGTGATAAGTTCTTATGAGATAGTGGAGAAGAGATGAAGAATTATTCGGTCAAGAGACAAAAGATTATTTTGATGAACATCCATAAAATTATAATTATTTCATAACAAATTTGAAAATCCTCATCCAAAGAATATAATTTTCAGTTATGCTACTTAAAAAAAAAAAAGCAAGGTCATTAATTAAGAAAATTGTTCTAATTTCTTAATTGCGAGCGTGCAATCAAATGGTAGTAGAACTTATCGGAATGAAGATCCGGACATGAATAGTTAGGGACGCTGGGTGTTTGCCAATCCTCCTATCGTTATTGACTTCTTCAGCAATATAGGATTGGATTCTCTTTGGACTTAATTTTGAATTCACATATTTGTAAGTATATAATTAGGGTTTGAATTCATAACTGAGCTAACTTTTTTCTTTTTCTTTTTTAAAAATCATATATTACTATACATGCATGTGTGGCAGAATATTAGAAGAGTTAAGAATACTCAACACTAGATCCATATTAAATATAATTAAAGATTTATGCAATACACCAACAAAGTGTTGGCTCCACTGGCAATGGAGTCCCCTTAAGTGGCTTGATTGGGTTTGCTCCCCAGTTTGAGTCGCAGGGAAGTCGCCTTTGTTGGGAGAACCTGTGCCTCTCGGTTCGAGCGGTGACTTCTAGTCTGGGTTGTGGTACGAGCTTAAAGGTGATTCCCACAGTTGGGGCCCTCCCCAGGATACCTCGTGGTCAAAACCAAAAAAAAAAAAAAAGATTTATGCAATACTCTTTATTCATTCACCGTTAGGCATATGTGTATAACTATTATTAGACATATTTGTATCACTATTATCCTAGTTGATTGAAACATATGTGTGACGAGAAAATCATGTAAATACGAGATTGCTAGATTTTCCGAAATCCAATGTTTTTTTGTTCATCAAATCATAGATTCTTTAATTAGTACAGAAAATAATAACACAATATAGAGGGTAGCTGCTTCCCAGAACCAACAACAATATTAAACTGAATCAACATCAATAACCTTTGAATTTCTTAAAGAAAAAGGATCAAATAATCCATTCACAAACATCTTTTTAAAATTTAGCGGATTACATTTGGACATGAGATAGAGAGTCTATGCGCGAATCAACTAAACTAGTTCAAAACAAATATATGTACATACAAGAGAGAAGCCACGAACAAAAATAACAGTGTTTTGGCCCGTGAATGTATAAAGCTAGCAAAATGCAGATGGGTGGGTGAAAGAATTGTAAAGATGCTTTGATCCAAAAGTGAAAGAACTTCTACTAGTACTGGAGCCATCACCGTCACCATAACCATCACCATAAACATCACGGCCATCGCCACCGTCAAGCTTCTCATCACAAGATGGGCATACGGTAAGAGTGGGAGCAGGAAGCTTCATATAAAGAGGTGCCCCTGATAATTTCATTGATTTAAGCTCTTGCACCTCCCTCTGCAACCTCTTATTTTCGTCCTTAAGTTTCTCACAACATCTCTTCAGTAACTCACATTCTACTTCTGTCTGCTTCAACTTACTCCTACACAATAAGGAGAACAAATTAAGGACATGAGAATATATACGAACCACTTCAAAAGAGCACGCATGTATAATATGATTTGCAAACCAATTTAAGGAACCTGGCTCTTCTGTTCTGGAACCAAACTTCTACTTGCCGCGGCCTTAGATTTAACTTTTCTGCTAGACCTTGCTTTTGCTTCTAAAATACACATGATAAGAAAAATCGGTATATATAAATATAAAATTAATAAAACTTTTAATAATATTAACTAATTAATTAATCAAGAGAAAAGGAAAGATGGTATACTTACGGGGCTGAGAGTGCTGTGCTCTTTGAAGGTATCTTCTAAAGTTGCGAACTGTTGTTTGGTAAGTCTGAGTTTCTTCCTCGGACTGCCGCCTTCGTCTTCATGATGATCCCTAATTCCCTTTGAATTAGAAATTGATGATAATGCACTCATACTCATACTCATACAAGAAGCCTGTTGGAGCACATCGGTGGATTCCTTCTCTTTTGTAGCTGATTTCAACGTATTTTCCGATCGGCGCCCTAACGTAAGAGATGGTAACAATTGATCGTCTTTCAAGATTAGTTTCTTACCATTCTTTTTTTGATGATCATGATCATCAGATTGTGGCAGTGCCCCTTGGATCCCGAGACCAAGACATGTACTATCATCAAACTCCATTAATTGTGCTCAAGAATTAATATTATTGATGACTTGCGATCGATGGTACTGTTGATACGGGGCGAAGAAGAGTGTGAAGAGGCCTTCTTGGGGAAGATAATATGATTAGTCGAAGGAATTAATAAGGATGAGTAGAGTTGGGAAAATTCCCACTTATTTCCCCCTCTTAGGGTTGACTATTTGAAACAGATTCTTTTTTAAGTGTACAAAATACAATGTATAAAAACAGAAATGGTGGCATACTTGGAATTAATTGGAAAATGGATGTCTAGGGCAACATATATAGGAAGAATAATTCGTTCATTTTTACCTTCATTCTACAGGCGCCTTTTTTTTCTTTAAAGTTTGAATGGAGATGAAAGGTTTCACCCATCAAACACCAACTCTCATTCCATATTATCACTCCAGCTATTACGAAACACATTTACATTCAATCGAGCTACCAGCTACGCACAGGTGGAATTTTACATTCATTGTTCCTTCAACAAAGATTGTATTCGCTTTATCTGTGTGTGTTTGTGTTGGCAATAGCAGCATACAGACGACATACACAAACACATATCCAACTTTGTGGGTTTGTTGATCAGATGACATACTTATAGAGTTGATAAGGACGGTGCTGATTAATGATGAATTTAGTCATTTAGAGGGAGGAGACAACATTTCATAAGTGTCAATGAAGACTCATCTATTAGATGCTTGCACATGTACGTTAGTGTAACGCCAAGTCGGAAACCACTCAAACGTCCCCCACTACTAGTTAAATGCATGTGTTGCTTTCAATTAATCTCGAAATATGGACTTTAGTTATATGTTAATAATGCTACTTTGGGGTGTGTGTGTGCACACTCTTGAATTGAAGATTGTGTGTTGTGTCCTTCAATTGATAAAAAATTTTAGAGAATACTGATCTTTTAACTTACAATAACAAGTATTTATAAATATGTTAAAGTTATAACCAACTCTTAAATTACATGCACGACCTTAAAGATCCACATGATTGCATGCATCATGCCCTATATATATACTTCGCAATCAGATTAATGACAAATTTTTAACTACAATAAATTAAGAATCTCAACTTTTATCTAAGTATTTAAATTTTAATAGATGGGATCGCTTACATGTAATTGCCGTAATTGCCATATCTTCTTAGTCATTAATATTTATTAATTTTTCATAAATTATAACTTTTTATATATGAATCATATATAATAATTTCCCTTAAGTTGTTCAGTTATGCTACCAAGCACATATTTTACCTACTCTTAACTATTTAATTGCATCAACTATCTATCTTGGAAGTTTCATTTTTGGATTTTCTTGTGAAAAACATTAGTGATGGGATATGAAAACCAATGTGGTATTATCAATCCACCGACGAATCTATAAATTCATCAATGCTTACCTTATGTGGGTCATGGTCGACAATTTTATAGGGATAAGACATCTAACCGTAATACAAAAAGTTTTTATATATTTAATTTGGTTGATTTTTCATTAACAAACGCATAGAGTTCATTTTAGAGAAAAAAAAAGAAAAGAAAAAAAAAACAGATAGAGATTTAATATGTGAAAATTATTTATCAGATGATTAGGTCATGAAATCTCCAGCATTAAGATAGCATTATCCGAGCCTTCATCGTCAAAGCGGAGAATAGATATTATAAAATACTAAATGATATACGTGATCCAAGGGATGATTAGGAATAATTATGCATGGCAATTCAAAATAATAAACTAATTTTCCTTAACCTAATTAATTAATACTAACTAATACGACAAAGCAAAGATTTTTATTTTTATTTTTTTAAAGAGTTTATAAAAAAGATTCCTAAAATAATGGCATACATGGCGCGTGATTCCAAAACTTAAATTAATTGATCTTTCTTTTAGAACTCTCGTGAAGGAAAGACGAGACAAAGAGTAACATGTATATAGATACTAGGGGTGTTCAGAATCCAATCTGATCGGCTCAATCCATTCGATCCGCTCAATTCGATCCGTATAAATCCGATCCGTGAATTAATTAATTGGATATGGATTGAAAATTTAAAAATCCGCACTCGATGGATTTGATATACATTTACTTCTGTAAATCTATAGAAATCCGTGAATCCGCCAATATATATATATATATATATAAAATTAAAAAAAATATTATAAATTTAATTAAAAAAAATTATAAATGTGACATTACACATTTACATAAGCACTATAATATATCTTAGTCATTACTTAATAATAATATAAAATGAAAAATAATTAAATAATCAAATATACAAATATAACTTGTAAAAATTGTAAAACAAAATAAAAGTAAAGTCACACGCACTAGCAAAAGTAAAGTAACATAATGCCAAGTCACCAACAATTTGCAAAGTCACCCAAAAGCAAAGTAACATGACGCCAAGTCACCAATAATTTGCAAACAAAAAACCCTAAGCTTTCCCGCCGTCACACACAGTAGCAACACGCAATACTGGTTGGATACACTCTCAACACGGATTTGAAGGACGTCGGCCGCGCGATTTCAGCGAGAGCAAGCCATCTTTTTTCCCAAGTCCATCGAGCCACTTCACATTCATTGGTTCCAGTTGAACAATTTCACTATCACAACCTTCAAGATCGCCACCCGTACGGCTTCTCCTGGTTCCCATCGTGGACGGCTCCGTAATCACCACTTTTCGACAGGCTCAACAGCCCTGATGAAGGATCAGACTGTGTTTGGTTTCCGAAACTTCGTCATTTCAATTAATTGTGGCTTTATTTGAACAATTAATTTCGGTGTTATATTAACATATTATTGTAACTTTATTTGAACAATTAAGCTTGGTCTGTTATATTTTGAAACCTTGAACGTATTATTATAGCTTTATTTGAATAATTAGTCTCGATGTGTTATATTTTGAAACTTTAAATGTATTATTTTAGCTTTATTTAAATAATTAATTAATTTAAATTTTATTCAATTTTAAATTTAATTGGTAGCAAATTTATTTTTATATTAGTTTTTTTTATTTCATTAGTTGGAGAGAACTAAAAATTTTTAATTCAAAAACTAATGCGCAAAATGGTGGATTGGATATAGATTGAGTCAAATCCGCATCTGATCCGCAGACGTATGGATTTGATATGGATTGAGTCAAATCCGCATCTGATCCGCAGGATGTATGGATTGGATTTGGATTGAATTTTATCAATCCGTTGATTGAATTGGATTGAAAAATTATAATCCGCAAAATCATGGATCAGATATGAATTGATGTCCAATCCGTAAAATCCGATCCGCGAACACCCCTAATAGATACCGTAAAGTCTCTAATAATTAATACTTATTATCCTCTCTTGTATATTAAATTAATAATTTTGGTAAATTAATAAGATACTACTTTTTTTAAAAGATAAGGTTTAAATGTTAAGTTTTTATCAAGAACTGAACCAATACTTGTTAGATAAGATAAATAAAATAATAAAAATTTAAAATATTTCTATCCATTGATTTAGGGCTCAACAAAAACTTAGCTCAGCACTAGATTCTTTTTTTTTTTTGAAACATTTATACAACTCTATGGTTTCATTCATATTATAAATTAATAATTTGTCAAATTTACAAATATTACTGCTATGATATTTTGTTAAATAAAATATAACTCTATTTTTATTTATTTTTTCTTAAAATTTAAATATAATTGGATCTCAATTCTAATTATTCTTATTGAATCTAAAAGTTATAGGATCGAATTCTGAAATTACAATAATTTTGAATTTATTTTTGGGTTAATTTGATGTTTATTTAGTGGATTAATTCGTGTTTAATTGATTAGATTGGTAAAGTATAATAAATATTTAGTTGATTAAATATATATTCATTGAATTGTATATACAATCTATAAATTAATAAACTATCAATTAATTACTATCTTTTTAAATTAATTGATTTTATATGGTCCCTACACTATTAATTTATAGAAAATCAAAAGCATTTAATTCCTTTAACACTTCCACCATGTGTTTTTTTTGTTTTAAGTTTTTTTTTTCCAATGCTATAGCAAGATATTTTGAACTCACTCGTGGGTTATTCGTTTAGCTCTGATATCATGTAAAAACCTATAAACTTTTATCATACACAAAAGTTCACTAAAAAATTAAGAGTTCCCTTGTGTTTATGAGAAAGTGTAGTACCAGATTAATTCCCTTAGCAGACGTACATTTTATCGAAGCTTAATTCTCAATTCGCAGTCAGGTGGGATAACTGGTAATTCTCTTGACAACGTGGAACCCACAAATGATTTGACATGATGGAGCATTCGATTCTAAAGGGATTATGATTTGGATCAGAGAATTGTAGCAACAAAACAGTGGTAATAATGTTGGGGATAAGGTTTCAGCTGTCTTGCGGCCTTTTTAGGGCTTGGGCGACCAGTGAGAAGGTGAGAAGGTGCCTTTTTGTTTGTTTTTTCCTTTACATATATACCAACCGCCCATATCTACGAAGCCACCACTTTTGTCTGCAGCATCATCATTAATCAAAATCTATATCTTCCGCTAATCAAGAGAGAGAGAGAGAGAGAGAGAGAGAGATTTGTCCATGACGTATATGTGATTTTTTATTCTAATGATCCTCATAATTAAACCTCTGTTAGCAAGAATAATGTACTCTGTAATTTATCACAGAGAAAGAAAGGTAGAAAAATTTACATGTAGCAACAAAATGTCAAACCATGAATATTGAAAAGGGTGTATCTTTTCTCTATTTTCATTAGGCATAGAGTACGCTCGGACAGACAAGTGAAGGTAGAAAAGCTCAATCATGCACCCACTTGGGCTTGTCTCATTGTCTCTCTTGGAGTAAATGTTTAATAAATATATCATATATGTAGGTCCAAATATTGAGATTAATGAAGAATCATGCTTAATAGATCTTATAATGGACGTGGATTAAAAGCTGGTCGATAGTAGTTAGTTAAGAGAAACCGAAGCATGCCAGCCCCCACCTGATCAATCTACATCAACATTACAGCGGGTTTCCTTGTGGATATACGTTACACTGGATCCCAAACTCGTTAGAGACTATAGGATGGAATAGAAAATGTTACCAAATGGATTCTTCCCACATTCCAATGAGTGGGCTTGCCACAAACCTAAACATTGAACATTGAGAGTTTCTGCAACATACGTTAACCAATACAATCTATTGAATTACTATTGATATATTGTCCACTAAAATTTTCTTGAGTGTTGGAATTGTCTTCTTTTTACTTGACAACCGACGAACTAACAAAGTTACACATTATACTATTAAATATATATAATCGTTTTCTAATAAGGACAACGTCATCTTAATAAAGTGATGATGTCAGTATAAAAATAAAAGAAAAAAACAGATTTCAATATATTAAGAGACAAATAAAACATAATTTTTAATGTATTGAAATATGTATTTTTTTAAATTTCAGTGACAGTCTTATTTTAACAAAATGAGGATGTTCTCACTAGAGAAAAACTCTATATATGTATGTATGAAATGGGGGTATTCAGAATCCAATATGCTCAATTCATAAAAATTAGATCTAACTTTATTCAAACTAGTGGGTTGGTAAATTGGATGAGATTGAAGACATTTTGAAATCTGTAGGATAATGTGAATCATAAAATCTCATCGGATCTCCTCCTAGTGCTCAATATGAATCAACACCCTCTTAAATCTTAATATTAAGTTGTTAGGTGATAGATATGTACCTTTCTCAACCTGAAAAACAAGTTTAAGGGATGAGGTTTTTCCTCATACTTGTAAATCGACCACTCTTTCTCATTGGAACATGAGATAAACCCGACAATCTTTTTCTCACATATCACGCCTTAGGTCAAAAGAGCATACAACTCTTTTTTTAATTAAAGTATTAGACTTAGAAATAATTACAAAAAATAAAAAAAATTGTACACGTGATACTGTATAAAATTCTATAATCAGTAAAATAGTTTTTTTTTTTCCTTTTTTTTCACTCGAAAGGTGGGATAGTAGTGGATGATTATTTCAGTCTTGTAAGATAATAATATTCATGGTCAAGTTTTTCTCATAAACTAATTGCTCAAAATAGTATGTGCGCCAAATCAAAGAAATCAGATAGAGATTAATCCTTTTCGGAAAAAAATTGACTAAAACATTTTACGCCGCTTAAAGAAAATCGCAAACTAGAACGAGATGCCACTTTACTTGGCTCTTCCGGTCTCCTTTTACAAAAAGGGGAAAAAAATAAAAGTAAATAATTTAAAACAAAAATTGAAAATATGTAAGCTGTTTCTGTTGGCAAATCGAGTTTAGGGCTAAAATCATCATCAACGGAAGGGCCGAGACTGGGTACATGTAGCTCGTTCTGAGTTGGCCTTATTAGAGTTGCGGGTCCAAATAGTAGCCCAATTTTATAACGTGTACGTATACACACACCTATAGAGAGAAAATATAAATAAGAGCAAATATTTTAACTGATGTATCATTTATGTATTGGATAGTGATTAAATAATTTTACAAACTAAAAAAATTCTATCTTTCAATAAATAATTAACACATAATATTAAAACTAAAGTTGGGAGTTGAATGTTGTAATCCTTAACGATATTACCCAACCAAAGGAGGAAATGGCATGGGGACAAGGACAAGGCAACGAAGTTGTCTCACCTCAAATTCAAAACCTTCTTATAGAAAATACCAAAAAGCTAACGATTTTCTCGTGTTATTACAAAATGATACTTAAAAGTAAATGATTCTATACCAGAAATTTTTCAAGCTCAAATAGACTACTCTCACACACAACTTCAGACCACTCTTATAGGGCAAGGGACAACATTTCATGTGAAAATCATCGTAGATTATACATCTTGTACTCATGGCCCAAACCCACAAAAGCTGCTGCTTCCCATTAACAAAAGACGGCCGGTCAATGTTTGGATTGTGCCAAATCTAGAAAATGAAATTTTGAGGAGTTGAGCTTTCGACACCCCTCAAATTTAACCGCATTCCTAAGGATGCACCCCTCATAAAATTTTTTTAATAAGTTACAAGAAATCTAATTCACACCCTTATAATTCCAAAACCTAATTCACACCTTTATAATTCCAAAATTGCTCTCCACATATATTATTGATGCCAAAATATGGTTGAACTTTGTTGCAACTAGATAATTATCTCAACACCTGAATTTGTTTGATTGGAGACAGATTCTATTCACACTTCCTCACTTTGACACTTGAACCTTTTTCGACAATGTGCACCTTTTAGAAAATCTGCCTGCGTTCACAACAAACTGTTAGGTGGGGTGCCGGATGTTTTTCCAGCGTGATCTCTCTGACGCTCAAGTTAATGTCAGGGCCTTTGCAAAAAACTTTCACTACCACCTTTGCGGCTAGGGGTGGGCATATCGAATTTTGGTTTGGGTTACAACCTGTTCAAGTTAGAGAATTCAACCTAACCGGGTTTGAAATTCAAACTCAAACCGAACCAAACAGAATTTAATTTGGTTTGGTTCGGGTTACAAATTCGGGTTGGCAAGGATTTCTTTTTTTATTTGTCCCGGCACTTTCCCATCAACCAAACAAAATTTTCCCATTAACCAAACAAAGAATCCAAAGAAACCATAAAGCTGAAAAAAAATAAAGATAGTAACAAATCAGGGGGAAAAAAGTGTGAAGATTAAGTACAAAAAATTATCATGGAAGCTTTATGCCTGGATCTAGGATTAAAAGTTGAGCTTCCACGAACAAGGGGACAACGGCGATCGTTGGCATGCAACGGCGAGCTACGTACTGTAGATGACGACAGCTGTAGTGCATGTGTTTGTGAGAAGCCGAAGAAAATTTTCACCAAAGAGCAAGTTTTGCGCTAGCCATTAACCCCTTCTCACCGACGATCACATTTTTCACCGGACTTAACCACCTATTGCCAGCAATCAAAGATAATTTTCATTTCTTTTAAATTTTTTGCTTCTACTTATTTTTGGTAATTATTAATTTTGTTGTTGTTGTGAATAGCCAAATGTAGCATTTTAACACATAATGTCGATATAATTGTAAATTTTATTATTGAAGCAAGCAAATTTAGTTGAAACCCCATGAATTTGACATACTATTTTATGCTTCTGCAATTCCAAAAAGGCAAAAGTGGCAATCATTAAGTTTGCATGCCTTCAATTACAATACCGTTACTACATCATCTATTACAGCACTAGGCAGAATCTCTCATGCATCCTCAGCTGTCACATGTTGGATATCTTATATTTAATACAACCTAACAATGACCAATTGTTATGCCAACTTTAAATATAGCATTAAACGATATAGGTTCTATTTACCCTACAAGGTGAATCCCTATATCTAGTTCATCACTAATTTTATATCAAGTATGACCTTATTCATATTGAGATTAACTCAACTTGGGAAACTAAATTTAAAACCAAGTGTTGCCTTAATTAGATCCACTAAGTCAGACATTGTTTAGGCTCTTTCTTAGCTAATATCCCTAAATGAGTGGTTAGCTGAAATAGATAATTAAAATAAATATAATTAAGACAAAATGTTATAACAAACACAGAGAAACACGCGTATGTTAGTCAAACATCCATTAAGATTGTTTATCACTCAACTACAATCAAATTCAGTTTGTGATTTGCGATAGAAAAATAAATAAAAGAGTTTCAACCATCAAATACATCCCAATGAATAAATAGAATATAAAAAAAAATAAGAACTTATTTCGAATTGATCTCTGCGATTTCTCCTCTAGTACAGTCTTCAACCTATCTCTTAATTTTTATTTTTCTTGTTGTTTATTTACAGTATATCCTTTGGGTGATGACTCTCCCTTTTCTTTTCCAAGCATGCTACTTTTATAACTCAAAATTAGGGCAACTGAGAGTGTGTGGTGCATATAATTTATTTTTGAAAACTTTAGATCGTAATTTTTTAATTATCTCGTGCGAAATTTTCTCTGTCATTGCTCCATGATTGCTACAGTAACGACTTCAGCATCTTCACCGTTTCTTACTTATTTCAATTTTTTGTAGTCAAGTTTTTTCATTGTCTTTGTAGGTCTGTTGCAACAACATTCATTCCTTAAATTTTGAGTTTTCGGTCACCTACAATTAAACATATAATCTAAGTACAAATTATTCTAAAAACAACTCAATTTATTAGAATTAAACTAAAGTGGACGTTCATACAAAATATAAATAAAATGCAATAAAAAACACATAATTTACTCTTTAAGTATTACCAATTCAAGTTGAAAAGTGTCATGATAACTCTCATTTCATAGGGTTATCAAGGCAGGCTCTCATCTCAGCCATATAATCATCATCATCATTATCATCATAATATTCATGTGGGCTAGATTTTTCTAGTGACATCAATAGTAGTGTTAATTCATTTTTTAAGATTTTTTTATTTTTATTTTAACATTGAGACTTTAAATGACACATAGATGGATTTGTGAGAATTAAAATTGAGAGGCAGAAGAGATTGAGAATTATTGAATTAGATTTAGAAATTCAATCCAAATGGGTTCTAGGGTCAACCCAAAACGAACTGAAAACTGAAATAAATTTTTAGTTCGGTTCGGGTTGACTCAAACAATACGCCCACCCTTACTTGTGGCTTAATTTTCGTCCAAAAAGAAAATAAGAACAGAGCAAAAAAAAAAGAGAGAAAAAACTTACTTACTTGGTTGAGACTTTTATAGGCAGCCAAGATCACTGCTTCAATATTGATGCATGATCGTGAGTGAGTGCACTACACGATCATGCATGGACGCACTACAAGATCGTTGATGAACTGGCTTCGTGCCCAGATATCTTGAAAAAAATCACGGGTTGGCCTTGACCTAACCCCATAGTTGACTTTTCATAATTCCTCTTCACATTAACCAACCGACCACACATGCTCAATTCCCACGAGCTAATCTCCTACACCTTAACTAAGGAGAGCATGATTCGCACTAGGCAACATTTGGTTGTGCTCACATTTCACACCTCAAACATATATTACTTCAGTTTTTTTTTAAAATAAACCTTAGAACCTAACCTTTTCTCTCTCTCTCTCTCTCTCAAGCCACATTCTAGAGTATTCTCCAAATCTCTTTGTTTTCTTTGCCAATTTGGCAATCTTTCTCTTTTTATTTTTTCTTTCATTTTGCTTTGCTTGTTTCTTTAGCCTTAATGGCGTTTTGTCCTTTCATTTTTAAATGTATTATCTCCACCCATAGAGTTTTTGTAATTTTACTCTTCCTCGATTTTAATTTGTGGAGGCTTTGGTGGATGTTGTGGGTATTTAGTTTTTTGGCTACAAATTTTTTCAATTTTGAAGCTTTTTCATTTCAAATTTAGAAATTTCTAGCACATAGAAAGTTAATTAATACATATAAAGAAGATATGGGGTGTTAAAAGGTTTTAATAATGTGACTTTCATTAAAGTTAAAACTGTGAACTTCATAAAGAATGTCGATGCTTTTGGGGGATGTGAGAAACTTTACTCAATTTTAAGATCGATGGTTGTAGTCAAGTCGAAATGCTATTGGGCTTATACAAAATATTTATTTGGCCATTTGAGCTTTACTTAATTGAGCCTAATTATGGTCTTTTTTATTAATACGTCCAAAGAAGATATGGGGTGTTAAAAGTTAACAATGTAACTTTCATTAAAGGTAAAATTATGAATTTCATAAAGTAGGTTAGTGCTTTTGAGGGATGTAAGAAGCTTCACTCGATTTTAAGGTTGATGATTAATTACCACAAAGATTGATGGTTGTAGTCAAGTTGAAATGATATTGGGCTCTTATAAAATATGTATTTGGCCATTTACTCTTTACTTACTTGAGTCTAATTATGGTCATGTTTAAGATTAAGGTGTTGTAACTTAAAAACTACTGTTGATGTAGAAAAAAATTATAATTATGAAACAAAAATTAATAATTTGTAGTAAATATAAATTTTAAATAATAATTTTGACAAAATTATTAAAGATATAATAAATTTTCTGTGATATAAGTGAAAAACCATATCAATATAACTTCAAAGTTATAGCAATTAGTGTTTAACAAATACTTTAATACTGTAACTTTTAAGTTACAGCTGCCTAAACTCAATCTCAAATGCACCCTATAAATAACTAGTAAAGAGTAGTGATATTTAACTTTCACAACTTATTTCTTTAAACCTCTTTTTTTTTTTTTCACTTGAAATGTCTAAAATACCCATTAAAACAACTTAGATTTTCAAATTTATCATTTCTTTTATCTCTCCTCTCATTTTCCATATATTTTTTTTACTTTTGCAAACACTCGTCGCAACTATTCACAAGTTCGCAGAAGTAGATGTTTTAGATTGCAACACAGATGTTTGCCCCGGGTCAAACCCCGAAATGACCATAAAACAATGTTGTTTCATCTACTGTTTCGTTTTTGTTTTCCTCCTCTGTAAAACGACACCGTTTAAGGTAAAAGCAACGACAGAACCCAGCCACTTTCTCTTATTCTTCGTTTCACCACACTAGAATTTTTTTGTACAATTCTTACACAATTCCCTTCTCCGAAAACCCAGTTGTCAATACAAACAAACTGCTTGTTTGCTACTGCGGCTGTTGTCGTTGTTGCAAAGGTTTTGAGTCCGCAGAATCAGAAGAAACAAGTCCAATGGATAGCTCTAAGTTGAGATTTCCTTGATAATGGGTGGTGATATGCATTATTTCTTCATTATTATTAATAGCGTATTTGTTGAAATTATTATGGTTATGAATTTGGTTGAGGGGCAGTGAGTTTGAGGGTCAAGGCCACGGTTAAGTAGCTTCTGGTTGATATGGGTATTCCAATAATTCTTTATTTCATTATCTGTTCTTCCTAGTAATCTTCCAGCTATCAACAATCACTTGCACACTACACAAATTCAAAACAACACCCCCCCCCCCCCCCCCCCCCCCCCCAAAAGGAGTTTTTTAAGATCTAATAATTAAAATTAACCCACCCCTAAACAAATAAAACAAATAAAAATTTTAAAAAGAAAAAACAGAGAAAAAAAGAGAAGAAGCTTAATTAATTACTTGTTTCCAAGCAAACTATGAAGCTTGATAATGAGTTCATCTTCTTCATCGGTAAAATTCCCACGCTTAAGATCAGGGCATAGATAATTTATTCATCTCAATCTACAACTCTAGCCACATCCTTAGCAATCCTGAGTAATTTGTTGTGAATGGTTGTAGCTGTCGCGGAGAATGAAAACACAAACATATAGTTTATTCATCTCGTTGCTTTTGGGTTCTACAATTGGGCTCTGTGTTCGGTTTGTGTGGTAAAACGAAGAGAAAGAGAAGGCAGCTGGGTTCTTGTTGCTTTTGTCTTTTTCTAAGCCAAATGGTGCTATTTTGGGGTTTGACTCGGGACAAATATCATTTTCATTTAAATTGAATGGTATAAGTTATTTTATCCATTGCCAACAAGAACACTGACGCTAACAATCGATGACTCAACAATCCTCTCCAAGGTTTTTAACATTTTATTTAGGGTTTCATTTTTTTTTTCACATTTTTTGCAGTTTGTATTGATTTCATTTATTTATTTCAATGAGTCAAGACTTTTAAATTAAAATTAATATTGTATGGACATGAATAATTCCAGCCAAAGAAAACGGCTTTAGCATCCAAGTGATTTATAGTTACAAATGTGTTTAAGGATACAAAAATCTTTAGAAAAATTAACGGGCATAATTGCATAAGAAGATGAGATATGACACACGAATAGTTGAATTTAAAAAAAATGAGTAAGGATGTTTGTGAAAATAAACAAAGATAATTAAGAAGTCGGACACTAGAATAAATTTAAGAGTTCAAATATCATTATTTGCAGGTAAAATGTCAGTAATATAAAGGATAAATGACGGGGTTGCTTCTGTTTCAACCTAGCTAATTATCTTAGAAGTCTTCCATTGTTAGTTTTATAACTATAAGTTCATCCTTTAATCTATCAAAATTACAAAAAGGACAAAATATAAGTCATCCTGTAACTTATCCATAATCTCGAATTGATAAATCACACAACACATGAACACGGTACTTGCATTTTGGGGAAAAGGGAGGGGGGGAGGAGCAAGAACTAGATACTAGGCACATCAACTTCGTACAACTAATCTGATTATGTACACTTGATGCAAGTAGTAGCAGTAGATCTTACGGACAAGTTATACAAGCTTATATAATTACCTTCTTTAATCACAAACTAAAACTTCAGTTTATTCTAACACAAAACATAAATGAGAAACATCCCCAAGCCTTAGTAATAAACATTGCTACGAGAACACCTGCTGAATTTGCATAACCAGAGTGATCACCATAGCAGACAAGCTACACAACCATAATGGAAAGGCATTGATTTCTGAATAATAAGGTCAGTTGTAGGATAATACCAAATTCTCACAGCACTTAAAATAGTACATACGTAGCATTAAGACTAACACTTTGATACTTAACCACTAGCAAACAGCAGCACTATACCGTCCTATTTCTCTCACATAAAATTTGTATGTGAGCTGGCCATGATCATGGTCCCAAACGGTATGGACCATCAGCCATGTAGTGTCCATCCATATAAAGAGAAGCAGCATTCTGAGGATGAAGGCCATCCATCACCATGAATTGCATATCTTCAGAAGGTTTCCAGTGCCGCTTCCTTTGGTTGATAAACCAGTTGTTTATCTGTTTCTGATCCAAGCCAGTTGATTCAGCCAATGCCACCTTCTCTGTCTCCTGTTAATTATTAATCATCACAACAAATTTGAGTTACAATGCCCAACTAAAAAGGACAAGTATTCAATTTCAGGAAGATAGATATACATACCGAAGGATAAGGCCATTTATAGTGTAATTCCCACCAGTTAAGTAGCTTTTGCCTGGCTTCTTTGGGTAGTTTCCCTTTCTTCTTTTTCTTGGACAGTTCTTGTTTGAGGCTACTTAAGTAGCCACTGTATTTCCTCAATAGGTGGTTCTTCAGTTCTCGATCTTCAGCCCGGGGATCAATTTCAGGTAACTCTGTCTCTCCACCACTATTTTCTTGATCTTCTTCGGAGGAGCCAACGCCTTCACATTTCTGATCATCTGTCCATTTGTCAAAATTAAACAATATATATGCCCTTGACAGGTGTCAAAATTAAAATGCATCAAACAGCATATTATTGCAAGAACCGTTGAGCTCCTATGCATACGTTAACAAGATGAGCTCTAAGGAAATACCAAAATGTCAAAAGAAGGAACAGTATTGTGACTTCGTCTGTTGACTTTGTCACATAGGAAGCAAACATAACCACCAATCGCAGGATTAGCATTTAGGAACTCTCACTAAACTTAACACGGTCTCATCCAGATAACAAAACTTTATTATTAAGTGCATGATCAATTCAAGCAACTTTTTTTTCCTCACTGTCAGTGCTCAGTGGAATTTAATTTTTCTCTAATGGACCTCAAAATGCTAATTTCAGTCACATTTATTCCTAGAACGTGTCTCATCTGAAACTATTTTCAGAGTCATCTCATAAATCTTACATCATCAATCTAATCAATACAGGAAAGCAACATTTAAAAGCTATATGCCGCCCTTCAAGACAAGACATATTTCACTTGAGAACAAATGCTCAGTATGAGAATATGAGCATATTAATCTCCAAAAAGTTACCAATTGTTTTAAACAAAAAAATAAAAAATAAAAAATGATACATTACAGTCAATTCAAACCTAGTGGTGGATTGTTGTTCTCAATGAAAAGGATAATTTTTCCTCTTTGTGCAAACCCTGTATAAGATCCCCTCACAAAAGTGGAAGAAGAAGATATATTTCTATAGATATTAGCAACGGGTAGATCACTTCTAGTTAGCGTAGATTTTCAAACTATGCTTAATAAATATAAGTATATAAATCTGGTTGACTTTATAATATAATGTCACAGCAGTACATATAGGATATAAGATTGTAAACAAATAACCTAAAAGCACAACCCATACTCAAAAATAATAATAATAATAAGAGGCGGAACCAAATATAAAATTATCAAGACTTAAACAAGAATTAGCCCTTGGCATCCAATTCTCTTTTTAAAAGATGGTGCTCACTTCACACAGAAGACATCACAAAGAAACAAAGTGGAAACACATGTAAATCAACAGTTACTCAACTCATGCTCAATCAAGGTCACCAAAATAGCAGTTGACAAATTCTAGGAGGATGAAGCATGAGGAAACCCATGAGAATAAAGTAAACCAGCAATGCACCACTGATAAACTCAATGTTTCTTTCTTTATTAGTCTAAGAATAGCAAACTTTCACATGAAGCTGAACTAATTGATCTCCTAACTAATAAAACATCATTACACTCTTCTTGCCATTCTTGAATTTCTTACGACAATACAAGCCCTAAAATTTTGCTCTAATTGGCATTAATGTCTTCAGCATGACATTTACACATTACCAGTTGGGATAAATATGGGAGTTCATTGGAGCAAAAACCATCCTATGCTTAGATGCTGTATTACTGCAGCAAATCTACAATCATATATATCTGTGTTTCAAGCAGGCACGAAGAGAAATTCTCAATTCAATTTAAGTTGGCTACTCATTTTAAAATTAATCTCAAAATTCCTATCACAGATGAGGAGATATGTGATATGATCTTTTTTTTAATTTTCACAATTTTTAAGGTAATTAGTTAAACATTGCAATGTGATTATATGCATAAGCTCCTATACCACCTAATTTTAAAAGTACCTTTTAAATAAGCCATGAGAAAGAGATTGATGGATGCTAATTGTAAGTGGAGCGTCAATCAGATTCAGACCATCCAGCACAATAACCATCAATCTAAATTAAAATAAAATGCATGATACATATTATGTTGGATTGAGTTTCCAGAAATCAAAGATAATCCTGCCCAATTAAATCAGAATTAGCTCTCATGGCAACCAGATGGTGAGGCATATACATATATGGTGAATAATATAAACATGGTTAATTAAAAATTAATTTACTATAGACTGACTTGACTGAAGCCTGAACATATCAATCTAAGTCAACGACGCTAATAGAGCCACTTTCTTAACTACTTTCAAGCTTTTTTGATGACAGTAATTTCAAGCCTGCTTGATGACAGTAAACGAACTCCTTTACTCTTATTATATGGTTAATCTAATCATTAAACTAAACCATATATTAATGTATACAACCAAGCTCCAATCAACAAGCAGTGCATAGATTAGAGTATATACTATAGTTAAACCTTCGATTTTTTGGAACCATAACATGTACATTTCCTGGGCGGGCGAATTGCCAAAACTCCGTGAAGTACATAAAAAAAATAGAAGAAATTAATTACACATTTAACAGGTAGAGAGAAGAGTTAACACCATCACCAGATCTACTTTCAAGTCTTCTGTACCATGGATCAAGATTCAGAAACCATGATTCCGTAAACAAGTTATTGCTGCTAAAGGAGCACTCTCTCTACTAGTGCATGAATTTGTGAAATGAGTTACTTTCAGTCATTTCTGAGTAATCTGGCTAATTAAACAAAATATACTATTCCCACTCCAAGGCCAAGAAAGAAAGTATACAGGAACAACTCTTAGAATAAGCATGATTTGTTGATTAATTTTGCAACCAAATTGAGAAATAAAATAAAAGCGGCCCAACGGTGAACGGACAATAATTTGTACAAATACGAAGAATTTAGAATTTTTAATTTGAAAATATAAAAATTTCTGACCAAAGCCGTACAGGCTACATGGGGCAGCACTGATTTGAACAGCACCCTATGCTCTCAAAATTTCATTACTTTATTGAAGAAAAAACAAATGGATATATTTTTTTGCTATTTCGAAGCAAAGAATAAACTACGGGAACGACGACCAGATGATGCCCTACCATATCGAGGCAATTATATGCATTTTCTTATAAACCTATAGAATCAGATCTAGTAGAATTAGAACAAAGATACAGTCGAGATCTTTGGGAACAGAAGCCCTAATAATTAAAAATGGCATTAAGTTGTTAGCAGAATCATTTTTCTATGAAGCTACATCCAGTATAAACTACTGGGTTTGTTTATATCTAAGCTGCTCCTTTTCAAGAGTATTTGTACGATATATAAAGTAACAGAATCTACTGTAGAATCGTGATTAGGGTTTTAATAGGTTTGGGTTTATGGTCTTGTATACTTATTTCTCCTACATTATTGGAACGTGCAATATGGGTCAAAGCTTCCTCCTCCGGGAACGGGAGTTAATTGGCTATTCAATGCTTCAGGTACGACATTTCCGATGCACTATTCATTCCAGAGACCGAGACTATCAGTCTGTGTATTATGCTATGCACAACAGCCAAAAAGAAACCCATACCTGCAGCATCATCAAAACTTGATATGCATACACGTGTGTGTACAATACAGGAAGAAGAAATTAATTACCAGTGGAGTTGAAGATCCGAACGGGGCCATTGCTAAGCATATTAAGCTGAGTTTCGATCCGCCGGATGAAATCCATGGCTTCTTGTATTGGCCTTGTTAGCTCTTCCCGATATTTCACTAGCATGTCGTAATAAGCCTCCTGTGTGTTGTTGATTGGAATAATAATATGTGAACCTTTAATTAACGAGACTCAGTAGTCAAAGAAGTTGAATTTTTTTTTAAAAAAAAGAATCACCATAAATTGATCGAGTTCTGGGTCTTTATTAGTAGAGTCTCTCGAATTCAACGACGATCGCTGCCTTGACTCGAACTCCTGTCTAGCAGCTGCAAGCCGAGCCACAACTTCAGGCGGAGCTCCGACCTAAACAAAAGCAACAGCCAAGATTGAGGAAGAGAGTTAACTAATTAATAGGCAAGCTCTTAATAAGCGTCGTGTTAGTTAATTAAGTAATAACCTTTTGGCAATCCACGTAGGCTTCCAAAAGGCTGGAATACTGAGGATGGGAGATGATCTTGGCTTTAATAGCTTCTGTTTCAGAGCTCTCATTTCCTTCTTGCTGTGATTGATGATGATGATGATGCCCTTCTCTCATCATATTAAGAGAGTAGATAAGCTGCGAAGTGCTGGCTTCAGTTTTCACAATCGTCGGATGATGTGTGTGTGTTTCAGGCGGCGGTGCCCGCTCAGATTGGAAACAAGTACTGCCACCTGATTGTAGGTGAAAGCTGTTGCTGCTGTTGCTTCTTATAGGCATCTGACCATCACTTGCTCGACCATATGCTGATGATCCAACAACTTGAGAAGACGAATACAAGAAATTTCCTCTAGGAGTCGTGTTCTCGTTTAGACTGTTGTAACCCTCCATTTATCAACAAACCCAAAAGAAACAAAGAAACAAAATAGAAGCCCTAAAGCAAGCCCAAGCAGTAGGACTTGTTAGTGGAAACAAACAGAAACCCTAGAGAGTATAGACTTGTCATTTATACCAAAAGGAAAAAAGGAGATTTTTCATTGCCATTTTGAATCTACTGATTTGGGCAATTTTGGCAATGAAACGGCAGTCTGTCTATCCAGGAGGTCTTGAAGTGAAATTGCACCAGGACTTGTGCATGTTATAGATCGAAAAAAATATAAAGATTAAATCAATATATAAAGAGTGAGAATTGTTCTCGCATGACGCTGGGAACTGAGGAAGAAGGTGCTGCTTAGCCGGAACCGGCAACGGCTGCTTGTCTTGAGTGGTTGACAAGACCTTTTTTTTTTTCCCTTAATTAGAAAAGTGAAATATTTTAAAACTAATAAAGGCGAAGAGAGAGTGTCATGACCATGAGATATATGGCAGCTAATGGATTGTAGATTTTTCTTTCTCTCTCTTTTTCATATTTTATTACACTTTCTTTCTTTCTTTCACGGACGATCCAATAATTTCCCCTTATTTTAGTTTTTTTATCTTTTTTTTTTTTTTATAGGAACCTTATTTTAGTTGCTCTTGGGCTTTCTCATTTGACATTCTACTCCTCCACCTTTGCTTTTATAGTCCCTAGCTAGAGAGAGAGAGAGAGGGGAAAGAAGGATTAGAAAGAGCCGCTACCTCATTCATTATTAGTTTATAGAGGTTTAAATTATTGCACATTTGTCATTTGTCTTGGAGCTATTAGTTTATAACATCTCTTTTAATAGTGTTAACCTCATCTAATATTCTAAATTTTATTAAAATTTAGAAAAGTTATTGAATTATACAGTTTAATTATTAAATCTTATAATTTAATAAATTTTACAGTTATTATATTATTAAACTACACAGTTCAATAATTATTTTGAGTTTTAACAAATTTAAAATCATAAATTAGAATATTTCTATCCCTTTTAATAATCCATATTTACATCCATGGAGAAGTTTAAAATTTGAACAACACATGTATCATAAAAATTTAATATTATTTTAGAATTTTTTTATCTAAACTATTTTCTTTTTTTCATTAGTATGAAATAACTTCACTGAATTTTTTATTAACAACTCAAAAACCTATAATCATTATGTCGAATCAACTATCTTCTTACTGATTTAATCAGCTTATAAAAAATGAGCAAACATATTTCATATATACATAAAGACATTTGGTGCGCATTATCACGGCATTCAATGATGGAACATTTATATTTAAAAAAAAGAAAAGAAAAAGAAAAGATGGTACATTTAATAAAAAAAAGCTATATATATTTTAAGCTCCCAATGATTAAATTTCAAACTTTTTTATAGGCATTTGCATATAAATCAGATTACTTGGCTAGAATCAAAACTTTTAGCGATTTTTATTGTAGACATAATTGTTAATTGTAGGGATGACTTATATTTGGAAGAGGGAATAAAATACTTAAAGGGAACTTATATTTATAAAATACTAACCACCCAAAGAATGATAGTGTCGGATAGTAATTATATGATAGTGTCGGATAGTAATTACTTCTTAATCAATACTCTTTTTAGAGGATTATTCTTAATTAATACTTAATAATTTCAAAGAACCGAAACTAATTAATAAATATAAGTAGTTTAAAGGGAACTATAACTATGAGATGCAGTGGTAGAACGTAATCTTTAGTCCAGGTGCCATTTTGTTTTAAAAGATGGTTTATAAGGGTCAACATTGACAAAAAAATAAAAGTTAAATTTGTAAAGCAAATATGCCAATTAGTAGAGCTGGCAAAACGGGTCATCGGGTCGTGTTCGTGTCGTGTCAACTTCGTGTCGTGTCAAATTTAGGTCGACCCAAATCCGATCCATTTAATAATCGTGTCAAAATATTGAGACACAAACCCGACACGGAAAAATAATCGGGTTACCCAATAACCCGTTTAATATCTATATATTGAATAAAAATTACATCAAATATTTACATACTATCATACATACGTATGTACATACATACATACATAATTTATCGATATTATAAAATATACATATCTACCAATATATTACACATTTACACTATTGAGGTTTTAATTAT
Organism: Citrus sinensis; assembly: GCF_022201045.2. NCBI lineage: Eukaryota > Viridiplantae > Streptophyta > Magnoliopsida > Sapindales > Rutaceae > Citrus > Citrus sinensis. The sequence goes on from NC_068560.1 coordinate 30,535,368, forward strand.
ATATATATATAATATTATATATCAATATTATAAAATATACATGTCTATCAATTTTTACACATTTACACTATTGAAGCTCTAAATTTATTTAAAATTTTATAAATAAAACACAGTGTTTATATTCACCTTTTTAAAGAATAAAAAAAAAGAAAATCATCTCTAATATTTGAGTTTTAATGATAAGAATATGTAAATTATTTTAAAATAGAAAATATAATCGGGTCATTGATCGGGTAAATGGGTCAAGAATTTTAACCCAAACCCGACACGGAAAAAAATCGTGTTGACCCGGACCCGATCCATTTAATAATCGTGTTAAATTTGGCGACCCATACCCATTTATTTATGTTGTGTTCGTGTCAGGTAATCGGGTCGTGTCAAATTTTGCCAGCTCTACCAATTAGGGGTCATATTGTAGTAAAATGGAACTACTGGGGGCCACGTAATAATAAGTCTAATATTTTGGTCAAATTCACCAAACATTACAACTCTTAATATTTTGGTCATATTGCAGTTTGCACCCCGCATGCTGCATCAGTATGCGTTACGATGCACCATAATACGTTTTGCCTAATAGGCAGTTTGACTCATTAGTTTTTTCGCCGTTTTTTTAATATCATAATAAATAAAAATAAATTTGTAATTTAATATTATTTTATCTAATAATATATCTAACATTAATTTTTTTCTTTTTACATTATAATAAATAAAAATAAAAATAATAAATTTATTACTCATATTCAATAATATTTTATTTTATGTTCATTATATTAAAAATATAATTAAATATTACATTATTTGATTATGGTACAATAATGAACATGTAAAAATTAATTATTTTAAATAATTTAATATAACTAATATAAATACTTAAATACTAATAGATTTAAATATTACTAATTTAAAATTAATGGTAATATAAATAATTATATAAAATATTATTTCATATAATATAGTTTATGTTGCACCAAACATAATATTGTATTATAACTTAATACATGTAAATGCAATACTCTATTATGTAATATATCTAATACAATACAATATAATATCTCAAACGCACCTTGATTTCATTTCTTCTTGAGTTTCTGCCCATATCCGTCATTAACCATGTGGTAAATCACTTTACTTTCTACGTTAGCGAGTAAATGTTTTTTCTTTCTATGTATTAATGGGAGTTACGTGCTTTTTGCCTTAAATATTTATAGGTCGTTACAACTGAGGACATAATTGTGTTAAAAAATTAGAAAAAGATAAAGGTTTTGATGAAATTCACCTTATCTCTATGCACATTTTATATTTGGCTCTTTTTTTTTTCCACATGCTATATATGGTCTTATTAAATTTATCATTTCCCCATTATAGCTTTCCTCATTGAACCAAAATCTTAGTGCAGCCTCTATATCTAACCATTCTATGCCTACATGTCACCTATTATCCTAAAATTTTCGAATGAAAGTGGTTTAAAAACTAGAAATGATAAGATCTATACTATATAGTGTGTTTTTAATGAGAATTTCCGCATTTTAATGAAATGCGAGACGAACTTTTATACATTATGAAATAGTTTACAATGCTATAAAAGACTCAACGACGGCGTGAAATTCTATCCCACACTTTAATAAAGTGTGAGAATTCTGATCGAAAAATTTATATACATAACACTATACTGAGCTAAGTCTAGAAAAATTGCTCTTTCACGTCTAAAGTATCAACTATCAACCGATTAACCTTCTAGAATACGCCAGGCTCGTTCCCCTTTATGTCTCTTTTCTTCTTTTTATCCATATATAAATAGCTAGCAAGTTGCTTCGTGGATGGATAATTATTCTTGCTCTTCTGGTTGTTACAATTAGCTTGGTGCTTGAACTCTATTATTTTTTTATTATAAGAACAGAAATTTTTATTCAAAAAGAAAAAAGAAGAAGAATCGAAATTATTTCCAATGCATTTTGGAAAACTTGTTCCACACCCACGTCTTCGATATATAGTAATTCGAGAACAAAACATTACTTGTTCATACAGAATCAGCACGTAAGCATTTATCTCAAAATTTTGGAATTACACTCTATTGTTTAGATTCCATTGCCATTATAAAATCAAAGAATCTTAAGATCCTGATCTGAAAATTATAATATACATACATATATACATATTCGTTCTTTTTTTTTTTTTTTAATATTATCCCTGTCTGTTTTTTATTTTCCTTTTTTTCTTTTTTGCCAATATGTAATCAATAGACATTAGGATGCAAGGATTACTAATATAATTTCTGTTCACCTTGTCATTTCCTCAGTTCCAGGACTAAATAAATCGTTTGTTACCGCATGATAGTGCAGCTTAAATATGCAAAGTAATTATGTACACAAAAGGTAAGTCCATTGCCCCATAAAACTGTGAATGACTATTATTATTTAATTTGCTGCTAATGAATTAATTAACTGAACCAAACAGTGTAACTTCTTATTTTTAACTAAATTTAATTTGAGGAGTCGAATCTTATATCTTATCAAAACAAATCCCAGGTTTTATCGCTCAAAAAACCCAAAGCAGATAAGCAATGAAGAGACTGTGGCTAGTCATTAGAAGTACGCTCAAAGCTCTTTTCCAAATTTATACATGTTTGCCTCTTAGGAAAATAAAACTGTACTCCGTAAGATAACCATGTGGGAAAATGACGTAGGATAATAACACCAATTCTATATTTAAAGGTTTTAAATTAAGAGAAAATTTTGTGTAAATGAAAGTATCAATCCTTATTGAAGTGACATGCTTACCCAATCAATTTCTTCTAATGGTAGAGTAATCAAAACTTTTATAGAACAGGCCTTGTAAAGCTATTAAACCAATCAAAGTAACCATAAAAAACAATATTATGACTTTAGCTCACAAAAAAAATAAAAAATAAAAAAATCAATTATACTTGACAATGATCAAATGGTTAAACAACCCACATCACCAACTTCCTCAAATTTCTCTCTTGAGAATAATGAACACGGGCGATCAAACCTACGCAGGTCATCTTGGGCAATAATATCTTAAAAAATAATACTGAGAAGAAGGTCATCTTGGCCAGCTAGCTAGCTACTCTAGACCTAGGGCAACCTCTTCTGACACGCACCAGCTAGCCGCCTTGCAACCACAAAGATGCTATATCTGATCACGATTCATGAATTAATTGACGCATGTAGATTATGACTATGTATTACAATGATATGCAGCTAGGTATACTAATAACGCACAAGCCAAGAGAAGATACATAACTGAGTAGACATCAAGTTAAAAATTAAATGACAGGAACGACAACCACCAATAGATTTAAAAGCTCATAAAGTCATGTGACCTCGCGCAATGTTGTTGGATGTACTGGCGTGCAAAGTGATGTGCCAAATAAAAGATCCGTATGTGTATATATAGTACAATATTCAACGGTTAACAGTGGAAAAAGGGCCCTGATCTCATTTCAACTCAGCTGCGAGTCTGAAACCGAGCAGATTGTACTGTTTATGATGACCATTTGCAGGTAAAAACAACGTGTGTCTGCAATATTTGCCGAGAAATCAGATGATTGTTTTTATTAATTAATAATCATGGGCCTCGTTGGCTCAGCAACGCAACGAGGTATTGTATTTGTATTAGCTGGCGGCGACGACCCCCACTCCCCCACCATTTTATCACGTAACATAATAATGCTGAAGACACAAAAAGAGAGACCTTTGATTGACGACTGAATGAGATTAACACCCCCCGAAAGATGCGCGCTACAAACTGTGGGGGCCAAAGCTCCTCTTTTAGCCTTTTGCTTTCATCAATTTCATTTCAAAAATCAATTAACACTTCTTCTTTTTTTCTTTCTGAAATTTCCAACTCACAGTCAGAAAACACCAGGGTGGATGGTTACTATTCATCTTCATTTGTCATTCAAGGCAATTACTCAGCCACTACTTTTTTTTTCTTAAAAGAAAAAAAAAATCTACTGCACTTTGCCTCTTCCCTATGCAATTTACTATTTACATTGTACATTACTATTATTATTACCATACATTCTCCTGTTTTAAATAAATAAATATTGTTAGGTTTTTTTTACTTTGCATATTGCTACCAAGGATCATTCCCCGTTTCCCCTGATGATTCACCCAACCCTACCTTTCATCTAGGTAATTAAAAGTGTTCATTAGTAAATAATAATTAATGTAATAATAGTTAAATGTCAATCATGCAGCAGGCAATACAAAATCTTTGCAAACTCATTAAAGTTCAGAAAATCATAATTCTTAAAAAAAGAAAGAAAGAAAAAACCAACTACATTAATTATCTGGAATATTATGACTTCAGAAGCATCAATGGAAGGTAATAATTAGCTACATTTGTCAGCCGCTACCCATAAAAGGTCATCTAAAGTAAATGGATGCTTTACTAATGTCATTAACATTTGTTAATGGGAGTCAATGTAGCTTACTGAATTGGACTAATCAATATTCTTGTCCAATAATACAATTTCGTGGCAAGTTTTCATCCGAACAATTACATTATGGTGATGGGTTCCTCAAACTACAGTTATCTTGTCCATTATTGGTTTGGTGCTTACCTTTTGCCAGTCAAATCATCACCTTCAATCATCATCTGAATGAGCTGTTCCTGTCATGTCACCCAAACACAGGCCAGGTCTACGGATTGTGGTTGCCGTGGTAACATTAATTCTAAAATAATGTTGTTTTTCTTTTAATTTTTTTGAGAAGAAATAATGTTGTTATTCTACGTAATAATTACAAATCAAAGCTATTAGGAATAGCCTTTCCCGATCAGCTAACACAAGCGCCCTTCCATCTAATCGTAATAATCTTTCCCTATTTTGTCCCAATGAGGGAAAATTTATCACTCGTCAATGAAAGCATTTTGATAATAAATTTGGAAAACACACAAAAATTGAAATTAACAAAAAAAATTAACTGATTTTGAAACATTAAGAAACAAATTGATTTTGAAAAACAACATCATTTTCTCTGTAAAAACCGAAAGACCTGTTATTAAAACAACATAAAATGGCACGTGTTTAACATCTTTTTTATTTTTATTTTTGACAATACGTGTTTAACATCTTTTGACTATATAAGGTGCATGTCATTTGAGTGTAAGCTTCGACGATTACTTTCAATAAGATACTGCTATATATATATAAATCCCTGCAAGAAGATTACAAAATTTATTAGGCTCGGCCCCCTTTTGGCTGATTCTTTTGCAGTGCCTTTTTAGGAAAATAAAATAAAATCATAAACATCCATATTACAACTTTGACTAGTGGGACTCTTTAATGGTTTGTTTAATACTTGTTTAACCAACCACTCAAACTTAATAATTAACAAGAGCCCGAGAGGATAATGTTTGACTTGTAAATCACAAAATAAAAAAGTTGCAATGACGCATTTTTATTATCAGCCACACAAATAACTAGGTTGGCGAGATTAATGGGATAATTAAGCTTATTAATAACCTACCATCCAGCTGCTTACCATTTAAACTCTAAAAAGGCCAAGGTAAAAAACAACTGTCATTTGCTTTGCTTTATTAGGTAACACGTTACTTTTCTTGTATCTACTAGTACTAATGAAGAGGTTTAGGGCCATAAGCAACTGTGTAACTAAAGTGTCCTTTCCAAGAATGATAAATAGATGGCCTAATCACTTAAAGATGGAAAAACAGTACCTAGCACTAAGTATTGACTAAAGATTGAAAGAGGATTGTGTAGCTCTAATCTAATTGGAGCTTTTTAGATGTTGATTTGACTGAAAGAGATAAAAGGTCATGTGTGCTAGCAGATACGACGAGAAGAACAAGTTAAAACAATAAAGGGTGTGCAATGAATACTGGTAATTGTTGAAGTGAAAAATATATCTTCTCAACGTGTCAGAGATCAATGAGATCATTTGGAGCTAGTGTTGATCAACTAGAAATTTATTAGTTTTTAAATAATTAAAATTTTGGGAGGCCACCAGAAATTGAATGTTAAAGGCGGTAGAGATTAAAAATCTAATTTAAATTTTATCTATTTTCCACCTTTTCTTTTTTATATGACAAATAACCAAAAATTCCATTTTTGTCATTACAAAATGTACACCACATTTGTAAACAAATAGTAAATTAGTTTACCAAACACAAATAATAAATTATTAAATAAGTTATTTTTATATAATTTCAATGTACTGAACATTTCATTGAAATATTTTATTTGCATGAATGAGAGGACTCGCCGGTCTCCTCAACTACAGGTTTACGTGATTACCGTTTAATATTCTTTCTCTTGTGATAAAATTTCAGCATCATTCAGGAGGAAAAAAAAAATTAAATTATTATGTAGAATCTGAACACTGGCACTTTGATGCCTTACGTAGGAATGTTAATTTTACTGAAGATCTAGAGAGAAACAGTGTTCCATCATATGATATATATTATGACACAGTGATAAAATTTTGTGACTTCTTATAACCTAATGTTAAAAACATAAATTAACTAAAAAGCATCAAGTCCCACTTTTGGTCACCAATAAATGAGCACCGACGTTGATTTTTGTTATGCACTCATTGTTAATTTTTGTTAGGAGCGTAAGTCCACCTCATAATTAAAAAAATACTACAAAAATTTGAATCCATTCAATTTTACACCTAATATATGTAGTTTTTATCAATCGTCTATCAATAAATCATAGTTATTCTTACATAATGATAAAATAAAGACAAACACAAATTATAGTGGTAGTTATTTTATAAGAGTAATTTTATATTTTTGATGGATAATTGATACACCTTTTAGGATAAAACTGTGGTGCAACTGTGGTACCGTGGTACAGTTGCATCCAATCGTTGAATTTTTACTTATTTAAGTGGACCCCACTTATTTGAGTGGATTCAACGACTGGTGCAACTGTGGCACGGTATTACAATTATACTATAGCCTGACCCCACATTTTAAGCAATAAAACTTCAATAAATTTAAATTTTTGCAGTATTCTTTTATAATCGAATAATTTTTGGATGGATAACTAAAATGGTCCTTTTTTTGTTATTCATAGACTTTGTTAGCAGGAAGAATAAAAAAGACGTCCACTACTCAATCAACTAGATGTCATTTCAGGACGT